>NC_047043.1:100683821-101393383 GCF_011762595.2 Tursiops truncatus | reverse complement strand
CAGCCTTCCCAGGTTTCCCGCGCTGGCTCTTAGGCAGGACTGGCTCAGCTTCGCGGCCCGCCCTCCCTGCCCCGGGCCTGGTGCTTCCACCGCTGCTGTATTTCCCCAGGGCTTCTCGGCGTCCGTAGCGGTCTGGTTCCGTCTTTACTCCCGGTTATTGTTCCCCCCCACCTCCGGGTCCCCCATGTCCTGCGGGGAAAGCGACCTGTCCCCGCGTGGTGGACAGAAGGCGCCGGGTGCCCAGAGGGCGCTCAGCTAGAGCCCGTGGAAACGAACGAACGAACGAACGCGAGGACTGACGGAGGTCGGCCCCGGCGCCTGGCTCCCCGGCTCGGGGGACTGACCGCGCGGCCGGAAGCTTCGGCGCCGGAACGTGCGAGCGGGGCGCGGGCGGCGGGGGCCGGCTTAGCGGGCGGACCGCAGCGGCGGCATGGCGGGCCGGCGGGTGAACGTGAACGTGGGCGTCCTGGGCCACATCGACAGCGGCAAGACGGCGCTGGCGCGCGCGCTCAGCACCACAGCCTCCACCGCCGCCTTCGACAAGCAGCCGCAGAGCCGCGAGCGCGGCATCACGCTCGACCTGGGCTTCTCGTGCTTCTCGGTGCCGCTGCCCGCGCGCCTGCGGCCGGCGCCGCTGGGGGCCGAGCCCGAGCCCGGGGCCGAGCCGCGGCTGCAGGTCACGCTGGTCGACTGCCCCGGGCACGCCTCCCTCATCCGGACCATCATCGGCGGTGAGCGCGGGCGGGCGGGGGGTGCGGGGCTCGGACGCGCCGGGGCGGAGGCGCCCGCCGGGAAGTCTCTCGCGCCGCCCCCCAAACAGCGAAAGTGTTTTTTACCACATGCGTTCGTAATACACTGCGTTCGTAATACACAAACAGGTTAGGGAAACTCAGAGACCCTGAAAGTGCCCAGAAGGCGTCCACTCGCTGTCTTTTGGTCTCCTGCTGCCCATCTCTGGAGTCAGCCGCTGTCCCGTCCTGTGCCATTTCGGAGGAACTCCGTGTGCAGGCAGCGTTCCCATGTATATGTCGACCCCTCCTTTTCTCGTTCTTTTTTTTTTTTTTTTTCACAAAATGGTAACACCACTCTATTGAGTACTTCACTCAATACTCGGGCCTGCCCATTCGTACATATAAAGCAACATCATTCTTTTTAAAGGTCACATGAAATTCCGTTGTACACTTGCACCACCGTTTTCTGAATGTCTTAGTGATGGACATTTATGTCGTTACTCATTTTTGCTAACGATGCTTCAGTGAGTTTTATAGAACAGACGTCTTTGGTGGGTGTGCTAGTGTGTCTGTAAGGAAAGACCCTAGAACTGAGATGCTGGGGCAGAGAGTCGTGGTGGGTACTGCCCAAAAGCCTTCGTGAGATGTACCATTTAATTAATTTAAATTATACAAGTAGTACATGAATACATTCTACTTCTGAAGAAATAGAACGTTACAAACCAGGTAGAAGGCCCCTAATTACCCCTCCCATCTCGCCAGAGGAAGCCACTAGTACACCTCTGTGGATTACTTTTCCACACCCATTTCAGTATACTTAACTCCATGGACAGGTGTTTTGTTTATATAGAAAAATGGTAGCACGTGGCACAAAGGGTGTATATATAGTTCAGAGACTCCTCACTGCTGACCCAGGGACCTGGTACCTCCCTGCTTTCCACTTCCTCCAGACCCTTCCGGTGGCATTCTCTGCACCCGCGAGTACGTATAGGAACACTTCTTGGTCAGATGGTTTTATCGGCCTGCTGGTGGACAGCTGCACTGGTTGCTTGCTGGGCATAGTGGGCCCTGCTGTATGATGAGTGTTGAGTACTTTCACCTTGTCACCTCCCGTCTGGTCCATGCTGCAGGCAGTCTGAGATCATTTCCCTGTTTTCAGGAGAGGAACCGGAGGCTCGTAGAGGAGCAGGAACCTGCTCCGGTCCCCCGCCTCACATCTTCTACTCCGCCGTGTTCTAGCCACAGATGCATGTGAAGGGGCACGCGATCCTCTCTGCTCTCCCCTCCCCTTGTCACTGATTTCTGTTTGGTCACGTCCAGGTACATTTTAGGACACATTCTCTGAGCCAGTGTAGGTTGGAGGTTAAAAAATGGGAAGGCAGATTGGTGGACTTTTCTTCTGACAGGTGTAGGGAGTGAAGGACATGCTTCTGGAGTCTGTGGTGAGGCCTGGCTTTCTCCCTCACTGACCTTCTGACCTCGGATGTGATTCTGGACTGTCCACACTCTGGCAGATCTCAACTGGCTTTGCTTTTCTTGCACGTTTGCCACTTCCCGGGCAAACGCTGCAGGGAGTGTGGTGGTTACTGTTCAGCCATCGAGGGGCTTGGGACTCGGGGAGGCTGCTAGGAAGTGGCCGACCCAGGGCTCTGCTTGACTCCAAAGCTGCCACTTCCCGGGTCACTGTGCTCTGCCCTCCCCTTCCACGTGTACGTTCGTGGTGTTTCTTCATGGGACAGAAGGTTTCAGGCACCAAATTATAACGCCTCCAAGCATTTGACAAGTCCTTGGTTTAGACTGTAAATTGTTGAAGAAATGAAGAGGGATTTCTCTCCTGTCGTAGGAACATTGCGGCTCTTACGTTTCTCTTGCCCCTGAGAGGGGAGACTCTCCTTCTCTTCTTACAGGTGTTAACATGTGACCTGAGCACATTGCAGTGGTGGGACCAGGGCTGCTACTCTTCTTCCTTCAATAGATGAGATTCCCACCCTCCACTCAGGGAAGTGAGAAGAAAAAGTGGCTTTTTTCTTTGGGGGGGAAAGGAGCTGCATCTGAGTGTCTGCCAGGGTCCACGCCTGTGGCTACAAACTTGCGTCTGTGCGATAACGCTGAGTGATGGGGGTGTAGGGGGGCATGGGCCCCACTCTTCTGATGAGAAAACTGAAGCTTGGAAAGTCAAGTTCCCTGGGCAGGCGTTGGGACCTGCTCTGCCACCCCTGACCCGGGTCTGGTGAATCCCCTTCGTTATCCTCATGTTGCAGAGGCCACGTGTGTCTTTACTTGTCCTTCCTCTCCAGACTGTGGGCCCTCCCCTCCTCCCTCTGCTGACCCCCCACACGGTGGACAGTCTGCTCCTTTTATGGATGTCTTCAGATCAGGTCAGCCGTCAGCTGAAGACTGTCCGGGCGCTCATTGCCCCCCCCCAGTGACCCACGATCTGGCCTCTGCCCTCTCCTGAGCCTCATCCATGGCTCCTGACCTCCAGTCACACTGGCCTCCTACTTACTGGATGGGCCAGTGTTGCACCTGCTGTGCCCTCCTCATTTAAGTCTCAGCTCGAGTGTCACCTCCTCGGAGAGGCCTCCTCTGACCTACTGGCCTAAAGTGTCCCCAGTTCTCTACCGTCATACCTCCTCATGTCCGTGTTTTGTTTCCTGCTAGCCCTTGGTGTTGTCTGATACGCGTGATGTGCTTGTTGATGGCCTCTGTCCTCCACGAGAGCATAGCAGGAATTGGGCCAGAGCCTGGCATGGAGGAGGCACTCGGAAGTCCCAAATGAATGAAGCTGGGGTTGGGGGGTGGATCGAAAGTCACCAGCAGGGCCCCTCTGGGGGCTGACAGCAGAGCCAGGGGGAGAGTGCTGTGTGGTGTGCAGAGTGACTCATTAGGGCTCTTTGCACAGCGGTGACTTGCTTTGCGGGGCATGGTGGAGAAAGAAAAGCTTGCCCAGTGGCGGCACAGCCTGGGTGAGGCTCTGAGGCGTGAGCCTGCTGTCTTGTCTGTTCAGAGCCAGGGGTGGCTGCCAGCATTTAGCAGCTGGAAATGGGCCTGGTGAGCGGGGAGAGGCGTGGAAGGTGAGGGCGGGATCGTGTAGAGAGGTGAGTGGGGAGAGGTGTGGAAGGTGAGGGCGGGCTCGTGTAGAGAGGTGAGCGGGGAGAGGTGTGGACGGTGAGGCGGGATCGTGTAGAGAGGTGAGCGGGGAGAGGTGTGGAAGGTGAGGGCGGGATCGTGTAGTGGGCCTGGTGAGTGGGGAGAGGTGTGGAAGGTGAGGGCGGGCTCGTGTAGAGAGGTGAGCGGGGAGAGGTGTGGAAGGTGAGGCGGGATCGTGTAGAGAGGTGAGCGGGGAGAGGTGTGGACGGTGAGGCGGGCTCCTGTAGAGAGGTGAGCGGGGAGAGGTGTGGAAGGTGAGGGCGGGCTCGTGTAGAGAGGTGAGCGGGGAGAGGTGTGGAAGGTGAGGGCGGGATCGTGTAGAGAGGTGAGCGGGGAGAGGTGTGGAAGGTGAGGGCGGGATCGTGTAGAGAGGTGAGCGGGGAGAGGTGTGGAAGGTGAGGGCGGGCTCCTGTAGAGAGGTGAGCGGGGAGAGGTGTGGAAGGTGAGGGCGGGATCGTGTAGAGAGGTGAGCGGGGAGAGGTGTGGAAGGTGAGGGCGGGATCGTGTAGAGAGGTGAGTGGGGAGAGGTGTGGAAGGTGAGGGCGGGATCGTGTAGAGAGGTGAGCGGGGAGAGGTGTGGAAGGTGAGGGCGGGCTCGTGTAGAGAGGTGAGCGGGGAGAGGTGTGGACGGTGAGGCGGGATCGTGTAGAGAGGTGAGCGGGGAGAGGTGTGGAAGGTGAGGGCGGGCTCGTGTAGAGAGGTGAGCGGGGAGAGGTGTGGAAGGTGAGGCGGGATCGTGTAGAGAGGTGAGCGGGGAGAGGTGTGGAAGGTGAGGGCGGGCTCGTGTAGAGAGGTGAGCGGGGAGAGGTGTGGAAGGTGAGGCGGGATCGTGTAGAGAGGTGAGCGGGGAGAGGTGTGGAAGGTGAGGGCGGGCTCCTGTAGAGAGGTGAGTGGGGAGAGGTGTGGAAGGTGAGGGCGGGCTCGTGTAGAGAGGTGAGCGGGGAGAGGTGTGGAAGGTGAGGCGGGATCGTGTAGAGAGGTGAGCGGGGAGAGGTGTGGAAGGTGAGGGCGGGCTCGTGTAGAGAGGTGAGCGGGGAGAGGTGTGGAAGGTGAGAGCGGGCTCGTGTAGAGAGGTGAGCGGGGAGAGGTGTGGAAGGTGAGAGCGGGCTCGTGTAGAGAGGTGAGCGGGGAGAGGTGTGGAAGGTGAGGCGGGATCGTGTAGAGAGGTGAGCGGGGAGAGGTGTGGAAGGTGAGGCGGGATCGTGTAGAGAGGTGAGCGGGGAGAGGTGTGGAAGGTGAGGCGGGATCGTGTAGAGAGGTGAGCGGGGAGAGGTGTGGAAGGTGAGGGCGGGATCGTGTAGAGAGGTGAGCGCGGAGAGGTGTGGAAGGTGAGGGCGGGCTCGTGTAGAGAGGTGAGTGGGGAGAGGTGTGGAAGGTGAGGCGGGATCGTGTAGAGAGGTGAGCGGGGAGAGGTGTGGAAGGTGAGGGCGGGCTCGTGTAGAGAGGTGAGCGGGGAGAGGTGTGGAAGGTGAGAGCGGGCTCGTGTAGAGAGGTGAGCGGGGAGAGGTGTGGAAGGTGAGAGCGGGCTCGTGTAGAGAGGTGAGCGGGGAGAGGTGTGGAAGGTGAGGCGGGATCGTGTAGAGAGGTGAGCGGGGAGAGGTGTGGAAGGTGAGGCGGGATCGTGTAGAGAGGTGAGCGGGGAGAGGTGTGGAAGGTGAGGCGGGATCGTGTAGAGAGGTGAGCGGGGAGAGGTGTGGAAGGTGAGGCGGGATCGTGTAGAGAGGTGAGCGGGGAGAGGTGTGGAAGGTGAGGCGGGATCGTGTAGAGAGGTGAGCGGGGAGAGGTGTGGAAGGTGAGGGCGGGATCGTGTAGAGAGGTGAGTGGGGAGAGGTGTGGAAGGTGAGGGCGGGCTTGTGTAGAGAGGTGAGCGGGGAGAGGTGTGGAAGGTGAGGGCGGGCTCGTGTAGAGAGGTGAGCGGGGAGAGGTGTGGAAGGTGAGGGCGGGCTCCTGTAGAGAGGCGAGCGGGGAGAGGCGTGGAAGGTGAGGCGGGATCGTGTAGAGAGGTGAGCGGGGAGAGGTGTGGAAGGTGAGGGCGGGCTCGTGTAGAGAGGCGAGCGGGGAGAGGTGTGGACGGTGAGGCGGGATCGTGTAGAGAGGTGAGCGGGGAGAGGCGTGGAAGGTGAGGGCGGGCGGCGCTCGTGTAGAGAGGTGAGCGGGGAGAGGTGTGGAATGTGAGGGCGGGATCGTGTAGAGAGGTGAGTGGGGAGAGGTGTGGAAGGTGAGGGCGGGATCGTGTAGAGAGGCGAGCGGGGAGAGGTGTGGACGGTGAGGCGGGATCGTGTAGAGAGGTGAGCGGGGAGAGGTGTGGAAGGTGAGGGCGGGCTCGTGTAGAGAGGTGAGCGGGGAGAGGTGTGGACGGTGAGGGCGGGATCGTGTAGAGAGGCGAGCGGGGAGAGGTGTGGAAGGTGAGGGCAGGCTCGTGTAGAGAGGTGAGCGGGGAGAGGTGTGGACGGTGAGGCGGGCTCGTGTAGAGAGGCGAGCGGGGAGAGGTGTGGACGGTGAGGCGGGATCGTGTAGAGAGGCGAGCGGGGAGAGGTGTGGACGGTGAGGGCGGGATCGTGTAGAGAGGTGGGTGGGGCTTAGGTCGGTCCCGCGGTGCAGATTTCTTCTAAGGGCCTTGGGATGCTTTTAAAGTAGGTTTGTGATGTGATGAGGCCGGAGCTTTAGAAAGAGGCAAGGTGGCTGAGCAGGGACTCCAGCGGGCAGCGCACCTGTGCCCGGATTGCTGGGAGGCGGGGCTGCCGCTGCAGTTCCCAGCTCACTGGCAGTGATTCAGACCCCTTGCTAATAAGTGCCCTGTCCGAAGCAGAGGGAAATCAGAGTGACTGTCAGAGTTCCATGATGATAGCTCTAAAGTTTAGTGTATCTTAAAGCCAGCTCTCTTTAATTCCATCGCTCCCCCAAAATACTTTCATGTACAAAAAGATCATTTTTTAACTTAGAGAAAATTGGGTTTTATCTCCTTGATCCCTGTGGCCATAGGTAAAACTCCTAAGTGGTGCTGGGGGTTAATAGTGACAACAGTACTTAGCATGTATTTAGTGCCAGCATTGTGACTTTTTTTGTTTGTTTAACCCTCATAGCAATCCTGGGAGGTAAGAGATGATACTCCCATGGGACGGGTGAAGAGGCAGAGGCTCAGGGAGGTTAGGGAACACAGATCAGAAGGGTCAGAGCTCGTCTGAACCCACGCTGATCTGCCCTTGGAGCAGTGGCATTCTCAGTGTGAGTGGACAAGGGGGCCCGTCCGCTCCAGGCCCTCTGATAGTGTTTCTGGGCAGTATTTTTCTCTGATGTGTTTTAGAGTATAAATCTTTCAGGGTTAGAACTTCAAAAAGATTCAGTAATGTATGTTTTAAAGACTTGGGTGGGGGTGAGGGACTTGGACCCATCCTCAATCTCACGCTGGCAGGAAGGACGGGGTCTGAAAAATGCTGGTATCTTGGCTTGGCAATTTATAGTCCTCTGGTGGCTGCCACGATTAACAGTGCATTGTCTCCCCGTCTTTTGTTCCTGTGGTTAATGAACAGCAGCTCTTTTGCCACGACTGTCACCCTGATCGCTAGCCTCCTGTGCGCCCCCCCACGCCCCTCCGTTTAAGCGGTGCTTCCTGCCAGGTTTGAGCCCTCTGGACCCGCCTGGCTGGAGCTGCTGATCTACCACAGCCTCGCAAGTGTGACTCAGGGCTCCTAGCCTTGGAGGTCAGTCGGCAGCCCTGGGGGTGCCTGTCTCTGCGGCCTGGGAGGGAGCATTCTTTATGACACTTAAGCTGCTTCCCCTTCTCTGTTTTTCCAGCTCTGTGCACGTGTGACAGCGTGGAGAAGCACGGTCCCTTTGGCCGTTTTATCCAAGAGTGCACCTGCAGTCTGTCTGAGATGCTCTCTTTGGACCCATGAGACAGGTTCATGTGCGGACGACCGTGTGTTTTCCACCCGGTTTTTACACTGCTCTTTGGGCGTCTGCGCGTAGTCCCCAGCAGGCGGCGTGGCCCAAGCAGAAACGACAAACCAGAGGCCTGGCCACCCCAGGAATATGGGTGTTTTTCTGATGCAAAACCAACCAAAACAAAAAAGACACTCTGGTTTTCTTAGCCCCTAGTCTTCTAATGAATCTGTCCAGAAATGCATTGTGTTGGACTTCCCTGGTGGCGCAGTGGTTGAGAGTCCACCCGCCGATGCAGGGGACACGGGTTCGTGCCCCGGTCTGGGAGGATCCCACATACCGCGGAGCGGCTGGGCCCGTGAGCCATGGCCGCTGAGCCTGCGCGTCCGGAGCCTGTGCTCCGCAACGGGAGAGGCCACAACAGTGAGAGGCCCGCGTACCGCAAAAACAAAAACAAAAACAGAAATGCATTGTGTTATGTTATGGTATCGTACGTTTGTCCTAAAATATTGAGGCATATTTAAAGGCGTTGATGTAAGTGGAAATGCTTCTTTAGCCCTAGCATCTTTAGCTCCTAGAATCTGTTGGGTCTTCATTTCCTTTTCCTCAGTGCGCACTTGGCCAGGACCCCCTCTCCTTCCAAGCTCAGCGCCCTCAGCGTCTCCAGGAAATGCAAGTCCAGCTCCGTCTGTGGCAATTTCTCTGCCCCTGGATAGTGGGTGACTGCTTGGGTTTGGGTGACAGTGTGGGAGGAGCGTAACATCAGAGCCGCGGCCTTGAGTTTACATGAATGCAGAATATTTGAGTAGGAACCAACAAGAAAGAACAGTGGAAGCAGGTAGTCATATTTCATTCTGTTGGGGTACATTCTTCTTCTCGTGGGGCTTGCCCTTGAGAACAAAACATATCAAATGTTAAATCAAAGAATATTTTGCAGTCATGCTAAGAATAGAAAATAATGCAGACTTGCCTTGATGAGACGAATATTTTGCTGGAAGGTTATAATCAAAGTCAGAAGGAAATCATAGCCACAGCTTTCGGTAAAGCTGTAATCATTTAAAATTAATTGCTTTTAAACTTTTCACTTAGCATCGCCTTTGTGGCTCTTGGGTTTTTCTTCAGAATCACTCCATCCAGGTTGGAATAAGATTTGGGCAGGCGCCCCAGGAACCAACTAGTAAATTAAGCCCTGAGATCTATTCCCCGCTCTCTCATCCTTGCATTGGCCAGGGCCTGGACCAGGCTGGGCCCGAGTCTCCGTCTGACCAGCAGGCCTTCGAGGCCGTGCTGCGCGGGGTGACAGAGATGACGGTCTCTGGAGCTCTGGGTCACCTGAGGTGACCAGGAGGCGTTCTACCTGTTGTTCCCGTTAGCCTGGAGGCCTCTGTGTGGCTCTAGGGCCAGGCCAGGGCCAGGCACAGAGTGGACAGTCAAGGCTGTTTTTAAACATTTGTATTGAGATATAATTCACATTCCATAAAATTTGCCCATTTCAAGTGCACGCTCAAGTGTTTTCATCCTCTTCACAGAGTTGTGTAGCCAGTGCCACCGTCTAAGCTCCATCACTGCGAAAAGAAACCCCACAGCCATTAGCAGTCCTGCACCTTCTCCCTGACCCCAGGCCTGGCAACCTCTGATCTACTCAGTGTCTCTGCCCATGTGCCCATTCTGGACATTTCGTATAAATGGAATCATACAATATGTGGCCTCTGTGTCTGGCTTCCAAGGTTCATCCATGGTATACCGTGACCTATACTTCCTTCCTTTTTAAAAAATCTATTATTTTTAATTGTGGTAAAGTACATATTTCATAAAATGTACCATCTTAACCATTTTTAAGTTTATAGTTCAGTGGCCTCCATCTCTAGAACTCTTTTTATCTTACAAAAGCTAAACTCTGTGCCCATTAAACTCCCCTTTCCCTTCCCCCATCATTCCTTTTTTATGGCCAAAGAGTCTCCATTATATGGATGGATCACTTTTTTAAAATCCGTTATCAGTTGAAGGACATTTACGTTGTTTTCACTTTTTGACTCCTATGAATAATCCTGCCGTGGACGTTTGTGTTCAGGTCTCTGTGTGGACGCACGTTTCCATTCTCTTGGGTTTATCCGTAGGGGTGGAATTGGTGGGTCAGAGGGTAACTCTGTGTCTGCTTTTTGAGGAACTGCCAGACTGTTTTCCACAGCAGCTGCACTGCTTTTCTTCCCACCGGCAGTGTAGGAGGGTCTGATGTCTTCACTGCCTCGCCAGCACTTGTTGCTGTCTTTTTGTTTGTACCTGCTCTAGTGCGTGTGATGTGATATCTCGTTGTCGCTGTAACTTTCATTTCCTTGGTATTTTCTTGTGCCATTTGTATATCTTCTTTGGAGAACTGCGTATTCAGATCCTATGCCCTTTTTTTCAGTTGGGTTATTTGGCTTTTATTATTGAGTTGTAAGGGTGCGTTATGTATTCTGAATACCAGTCCTTTATTAGGTATATGACTTGCAAATATTTTCTCCCATTCTGTGGATTATCTTTACTCAGTAATAGTTGAATTAAACAAATGAACACATTTTGAGAGGATTAGGTGTGCGCGACACATTATTTAGGCTGTGGTGGGTGTGTAGGAGGCGCCATTTGCTTGTTTCTGGAAGGCCTTTAGGGCACCTCCTGACCTCTTCCTAGACCTGCCCACTCCTGTCCTTAGTGCCGACAGGAGGCGGCCCATCCTGTCTGCCCACCCCTGGGAGGGTCTCGTCCCACACTAGGGTCTTGTGCAGATATGTTTTGATGGCCCATATGCTAAAGTCTTTTTTTTTATTTTATTTTTTAAATTGATTTAATTAATTTATTTTTGGCTGCATTGGGTCTTCATTGCTGCGCACGGACTTTCTCTAGTTGCGGCGAGCGAGGGCTACTCTTTGTTGCGGTGCACGGGCTTCTCACTGCAGTGGCTTCTCTTGTTGTGGAGCACGGGCTCTAGGTGTGCGGGCTTCAGTGGCTGCAGCACACAGGCTCAGTAGTTGTGGCTCACGGGCTCCAGAGCGCAGGCTCAGTAGTTGTAGCGCACAGGCTTAGTTGCAGCGCGGCATGTGGGATCTTCCCGGACAAGGGCTTGAACCCGTGTCCCCTGCATTGGCAGGCGGACTCTCAACCACTGTGCCACCAGGGAAGCCCAAAAGTCTTTTTTTAAAAATTCATTGCCAGCGTTTAAAAATTGGCAGATTTCCTAAAACGACCCAGAAGTTCAGTGCTTCGGGTGTGGGCAGGTGAGCAGCTGAGCTGCAGAGTCCGCGGGGCCCGGAGCCCAGGAGCTTGGGGAGCCTCCTGTCAGGGGAGGGCGGGTGCGTTTTCAGCTGGGAGATCCTTCGGGTGCTTTTAAAGAGTCTGAGGAGAGGACCTGGGACAGAGGTCTGGGGCCACTGGAGGCAGGAGGGGGACACCGCCAGGAGGGAGGGAGAGTGTGGCTCTGGGGGTACCGATGCAGGAATGCCCCGTGTAGGGCCGGAGGAGGGGCGTGTTTCCCTCTACACTCAGGGCGCCGCCCACAGAAGGGAGGCTGCGGAGGCCAGGAGCCGGCCCCAGGTCACGTGCCGGCGGCCTGGCTGCCCAAGCTGCCCTGGCGCCTCAGCCTGCACCTGCTTTGGTGGGAGCCCAGCTCCTGAGCAGCACTTTCTGCGTAAGCCAGTTTGTCAAACACAGAGACTTCCGCCTCCTTTCTCCCCTGGATTATTGGAGTTTTGTGTTCTGTTAATTGGGTCTTTTATTTTCTTACGCTTTGTGATTAGGCTTCTGCTGCTTTGAAGTGGCTGTGGCTGCATGGGGAAGGGGACTTAGTTAACGTGGGTGACCCGCTCTTGGCAGGAGAAGAAACAAGTTTTGCTGTTGAGAGAGAAGTTGACGCTCCCTCTTGCCGTACCTCTTGTGTTGCGACGGTGCGCCTCTCGTCTGGGGCCTTCAAGGAGACTAGAATCATTTCCTTTGTCTCTAACCTACTTCCCGAGGCTATGTACTTGCTGGCATGCACAGGTGCCACCTAAAGATAAACCTGACTTTTTCCTTTTAAAATTAGTGCTTGGAATTGCCAGCATTGACCTGCTTGGCCTCTGGAGCCGGCCTTGCTTGGCCACGGGGCTCCACACTTTGCTGTGGGGTTACGCAGGTGGCTTAAAGCTCCAGGAGTGGGTGGCGCGGCCTTGGTCACCTGATGCCGGGACGAGGGCTCTGCCTTCCGGTTGTACTGCGGGGTGGCACTTACTCTGCTCGGGGTCATTTCCAGGTGAATTTCAGGACCTCATGCCCTAGGCATCAAGACCCTCCTGTGTGTGTGTGGGTGTGTGGGTGTGTGTGGGTGTGTCCGTCCCCAGCGTTCCCTGCTCTCTAAAATGATGATCTGTTCAGAGACGGTCCTCAGAGCATCTGCTCTAGAGAAAAAAGACTTTCTGTAAGCCGGTCTCCATTTCCTGAGCGCTTGGTGTTTGGAGTCCGCGGACGGGCAGAGCACGGGAGGCTGGGAGAAAGCTGCGGGTCACCACTGGCGTCGACCTGGCTGGGGAGGGCTGGCACACGCTGGCTGCGAGCGACAGTGTTTGAAAAGTCTGTGCAGAGCTTTCCCAGCACCACGCAGAAGGATCCTCTGTGCTGGTGGGAGTGTCTTCCAGCGGCGCAGCCCAGGGTGGCAGCCACGTAACCGAGGAACTGAAACTGTAATTTGATTTTCGTTAAGTCACCTTTCAGTAGGCAGCTCTCGACCTGCTATCCAAGTGCCTGCTGGGCTGGCTTCTTCATCAGTGAGCCCACAGGCCCCCAGACTCCACGCTTCAAGACCCCATCCCCACCCCCGCTTGGCAGTAAGTGCCCACAGTGGGGCAGGCCAGCCACGCGGTCCCCAGCGTGTCCTCCTTCGCCCTCACGGACTCCTTACAGACTCTTGCCTGTCCTTCGCCTCCTCTGCCCATCACCACAGCTGCTCCTTGGACAGGCCTCTGTCCACTCTGCACTGGGCGAGCACGACCTGCCTGCAGTGTCTCGATTCCAGCCCCCTCTTGAAACTGCCCTCCCCTCTGTGGCCCAGAACTCTTTCTAAACGGCTAATGTGGTTATTTGACTCCCCTGTCTAAAAGTCTTCCTTTGCTCTCTGTTGGCATAAAGGCTAAACTCCACGTAGGCTGACAGGGCACTTCCTGATGGGTCGGTGTCTCTGTGTCGCTCAGGACTCCAGGCTTAACGAGCTGCCTGCAGGTCTCTGGACAGACAGACCGGGGTCTCTCGTGGTGTCCTCTGGCTACACCACGTCTCTGGGAAGCCTCACCGTCGGCCCTCCCCAGCCTCGACCAGGTGAGGGTCTGTACCATCCCGCGGGGCCCCCAGACCCCTTGTCCTCCCATCTGTTGTCATTGCATTTACTCGACCTGATCCCTTTGAGGATGGGGTCCTGCTGTCATCCGACTCCAGGACCAAGGGCAGGGCCTCGGTGCAGGCATGCAGCATGGACGAGTGAGTGAATGAATGAATGAGCGGGTGACAGGTCGTTTCCCTCTGCCCGCGGCCAGCAGCCAGCCTCCTGTGGGGCTTCAAGCCACCGGCCGGCCACACAGGGTTCACAGCCGAGCAAGCCTGCCTGGAGGTTAGACAAGTTAATCTTTCAGTGGAAATTCAATCCTCATATTTCATTTTCAGGCCACTTTGCGTAGCAAAGTAGTTTAACTCAGAGCAGATTTCTGCTGTGCTGATGGTTAATTTCATGGCCCACAGAGGGTCAGCACACTGATGCTGGGGACACGGCGACCCCGTGCAGCTCACCGCACACGGCGAGGGCCCGCAGCCCTGTTGTTTTAGAGAAGCAGTTTTCAAACATCCTTCAGTGGGCTGATTTTGAGTTAACAGGGGTGACCTTTTCAAGAGCATTTTTAAAAGCTATAACATAGATCCCTCCCAGACCGTATATTTTCCTTTCTCCACGCAGTTCAAAGGGGCTGAGTTGTCTCATAGGTTTTTGCAGGCAATCTTCAGCTTGACCCTGGTTGTTTAAATCTGCCGGAGGAAATTTGAACAAACTTGTACTTTGGTAATTCTTCTGCCTCTGTGAACCTTTAACCTTAAGGTTTCTTTCAGAGCCTGGGGCTGCATTGTCACCAGCCGTCCCTGCTGGGGCTCTCAAAGGCCATTGTTTAGCGCGTCTGTTTTCACTTTGCTACTGGAGTTCTCTGGAGGAAGGGTATTAATTCAGACCTGATCTGAGACAGGACGAGGACTTCTAAACTTGCCCCGGAGCTTGGGGACTGGGAAATGAGCATAATGTGAGCCTGTGGCCCGGCACGGTGTCCTGCAAGCAGCCTGTGAAGCTGAGGGGAGGAGGCCCTCCAGAGGCGGGCTGGCGTGGTAGCTTCCAGCAGGTGACCCAGCTCAGCCAGGTCTTGTCGGACAACATGACCAGAAGTGGCTGCTGTCCCTGGTGGCCAAGCCTGGGGTCCGAGTCCCTCCTGAATGTAGACTTCCTGGAGCACCAGGTTCTTCGGAACCCGGGAGGCTGGACATGAACTCGGGGTCCACACACCCTTACAGAGCCCTCGTGTGATGAGATGCTCCAGGGGAAAGAGAACAGGCTCCCCAGGCCAGAGGGCACAGGCTGGACACTGGGTCTGCCAGTTTCTCCATCGAGTTCTCCATGTGTTTCCCCGAAGGAAAGCTCAGAGACCCCGAAAGTGTGTGATGCCACGGTCCTGGCATCAGGGGTGCTGTAGCGTCTGAGATGGACCCTGCCCACCCCTCTCCTGACACCTGTCTCCTGGTGGCTCCTGGTTCGTTCTGCCACCTGCTCTTTGCAGTAAGGTTGGGCGCTGTTTGCATAGGTTAGCCTGGTTCCTTGGCTGTCTTTCCCTTCTCTTCCCAGGATTCTTAGTGTCCTGAAATCTGGCTAGGTGACCTAATTCTGTAAGATCAGACGTTGCAGAAGGAAAGGCATGTCGATGCATTCATTCATTCATTCATTCTGCAAACCCTGACCCACCTACTGCACGCTAGGAGCAGGGTTTACGTGGGTGAGCCGGGCAGAAGTGGAGCGCAGTGTGCATCGTGGAGGAGGCGGGTGTTACGGAAGTGAGCAGCAGCACGCAGCACGCAGTTGTGAGCGTGCTGGGAAGGACAAGGTGGGACGCCCGCAGAGGGAGTAGCACGTGGCAGGGGTTTGAGGTAGGAGATGGTCAGGCTGCTCCACACATGAGAGGCTCAGTCTGGCTGACCGTGTCAGAGCCAGGGTCCACAGAAGGAATCTGCCGTGGGGCTGGCGTGTCTGGACGGATATATATATGTAGAGTCTGTCCATCTTGGCTTTGCTGGAGGTTAAAGCAGCCGCATGCCCTGTGGTTCTGATAGGGAGACAGAGAACGGGAGGGAGGGCCGCAGCCAGCCTCCTGTCTGGCCTCCGCAAGGCCGTCCTGTCGGCTGCATGCACCTGAGCCCTGTTTCTGGTCTTGGACCCCCGTTTTCTTCCCGTGCTAGAGGAAGGGGCTGACGTGGAAACAGGAGGCGGCAGGTAACCCTGGCATAACGTGAGCTGGACAGCTGTCACGACTCTGGGGCCGTGGCTGGCCGTTTAACACTGGCCCTTTGACCACCTGTGGTTCACACGTTCCCGAACCACTGAGCCAAGCTCTGGGCGTCACAGCTGGTATGTAAAGGAGCTGAAGTCGCTGGCACCCAGCCCACCTCCTGACTCCTGGCCGCAGGCATGCAGACACTCCCGAAACATTCTCTCGTCCCCGTTCCTTCCGGGGTGCCCACTGGGTTGAAGGTAATGCACTGGGGGCAGATTTTGCCTTTTCTTGCCCAGAAATGAGTTTGGCGTGAGATTTGGCCCATCCTGGCTTGTGCCCGGAAGGGTGGAAGAGTGGGTGCAGCATCTGGGTGGCTCATAGTTCGGAACAGAACTGGAAGACTCACTCAGAGAAGACCAGGGCTTCCCCTGGAGGTTCCTGCCAAGTAGGCCTGGCCTCAGACTGGACTGGATCTTTGCCTTTGCTCTTGTCATTTTACATCCTTTGAGGCTCTCTTGCGATGCCAGGTTGGTCTTCTGGGCATGGAGCCCTGTCCCCAGGTTGCAGGTAACCCTGCAGGTCGGGGCTTCTCAGAAAGAAGAGGAACCACGACTGATCTTTCGGTGTTCCTCTGAGAAACAACAACGTGGGTTCCCTCTGCCTTTTTTTTTCTCCTTCTAAAATCAAATGGAATCTTCTCCTGGCAAATATTTCCTAGATTAAAAAAAGTACTGTATACTGTTATTGTAGATTTATTAGTCAATTATAAAAGTTTTTTAAAGTAGGCGAAAAGAAAACTTGCCGTGGTAACCAGTAAAGTTTTTTTAATTAATTATTTGTTTTTATTTTGGCTGCACCAGGTCTTAGTTGCGGCATGTGGATTCTTAGTTGCGGCATGCATGCGGGATCTAGTTCCCCGACTGGGGCTCGAACCTGGGCCCCCTGCATTGGGAGGGCGGAGTCTTACCCGCTGGACTGCCAGGGAAGTCCTGAGGAATGAATCTTTTCTAGGAAAGATAAGAGTCAGTTATTTTGGGTCTGATTTCTTCAGCTGAATCTTTCCCTCTTCCTCTTACCTCATGGTCTGTCCCGGAAGGCAGTCTGGGGACACTGTGGCAAGCACCCTGGACACAGATGTGTGTCATCCTTTCCCAACACCCCTCCGGGCCGCGGAGAGGCAGCTGTACGCCTGCCTGCGAGCCGTCCACGGGTGCTGGGTGGAAACGTCTCCGCGCCGACTCGGCACTGTTCAGTGCACAAGAGGGCAGTGTTTGCTTGCGGTCCTGGATGGAGATGATCACTGTGGAGGGTAACAGGTCAACAGAGTTAGAATGACCTCGGGCTTTTCCAAGACAAAATAAACCATAAGCTGCAGCCAGGGTGGCGTCCCATATACGCCTTTAAGTGGTGACCCCTCCAGAAAAGAGCTGCTCGCTATCTTTTTTTTTCCTTAAAAAGAAAAATATTGTTTCTTTCAGTGTTCGTTTTTTATTTTTTTAATCAATGGAAGTATCGTTTGCAGCCTTGTACCTACAGTGGCAGAGGTTAAAGAGTGTTGCGAAAGCAAAACAAATGCCTTCCAATTAAAAACCATACGGGAAGATTTCTGTTTGAAGCAAGGGGTCAAATGTGTATTCTCCCCTTTTCACATCATCAGATTATGTGACTTAACTTTGAAAGCGTCTGAAGATGTGGGCCCGGCTGTCAGTCCTCTCCACTCAGTTTGCTCTCGCTTTGTGAGCCCATGGTGCTAACCAAAGCAGGGGGTCTCCAGGAGAAGAAGGTGGCCCCCCGCCTCCCGGAGGGACAGGGTCCCACCGAGCGGAACCGTTTCTGCGCTTGTATGAGGACTTGCCTGTTTCCAGCTCTTAGGTGGTGTTTTCCGGGAGCGGCTTTCAAAGGCTGAAAGTCACGTATTGGTGCACGGCCCCTCCGCCCACCATATCCCCCACCCCAGACTCGGGATCTCAAACCCTCTTTGTTCCTGCCCGACCTGGAAGCACTGGTTTTGGGTGCCTCCAGGATGTGAACACCCCAAGCAAGGCCCAGCACCCCAAGGCAGCAGGCGGAGGTGGAGCTCAGGCGTGGCCCAACCTGGCTCTGGGCAGCCCAGCGCAAGGCCACTTTTCTAACTGAGCCTGTTACACCTGAACCGCAGGTGATTACCTCACTCAGGTGGCTGTATCAGAGGAGCTGTCTGCAGAGCTTCCGGCACACGCTTGGGATGGTTGTGATGACCCCTGTGCCCCGACCGTGAGAAGCATACGGGGTGCAGGTTGTTGACGTGAGGCCAGAGGCGCGGACGCGGACGGCTGTTCGGTGATGTGCAGCTCGGCCCCTCTGAGCACGTGCGGCGGGGGTGGAGTCTGGGCGGGGATGCCACGCTGCCGCCCAGTCCCCTGCCCTCCGACGACGGCGGCCGACAGCCGTCCAGGGGGAAAGCTGGGATCCCAGACTCAGCCTGTGTGAGACCACACGTCTTCTAATCTTTGCTAGTCGCAACGCAAATCTTCCAAGTTTAGTGCGTCTACAAGATAGACGCCGCGTGCGCGGTGGGTATGTTAGCACACGTGACACCCTCGCCGTCATTAGTTGAACAGTGGCGTCTAATACAGAATTTGAGTTTAACACTACCAGTGCGGAGAGCCATGGGTGGCCTTCTCGTTTGCTTCCCTGTGAAGCCCCTGTCCTGGCTTTTATTAGAAGGGTCTGCGTAGGAAAGGAAGCCTGAGCTGAGGCTTTCAAAAGGCGCTCATGCCGTGTTTTTCCAGGAACGTAATTTCTGAAAAATGCCAGAACCCTCAATTTCCAAAGGAGCCTGGTTTGTAAGGGGAATGAAAAGTTGTTTCTGCCTGTGGATTCTGAGTTGTTTTCCATCTTCACTGCCCGAGGCAGGGTTGGCAAGCGGGGCACGGGACAGATGTTCCTTGGTAGTAATTTCCAGGCAGATTCTTGAATGCCTCGTATACTCTGGGTCACCGTCAGCTCATAATGGAGCAAGATTGAGCGAGAATTCCTGCAATGAGAGACGTGAACGGCACACCGGAGAGATACGATGGCGCAGATAGGGGGCATTCTGTGAGAAAATATTTCCTGTGCTATCTGTAAAATTCAGATTGAATAACCATTCTGAAGTGCTCCCTTTTAAAAGAGTTCCTTCCACAAGCATTGCAGGCTGAGTAAATACTAATAATTTTTATTTCCCTCTCCTTATCGGTCCCCTTACTGAAATGTTCCTGCACAGCCTATCTGGTCTTTTCAAGTGAACATCAAATGATTGGTGTCAGCCTCCAATTTGAATTATGATCCGCATTTCAAAACACAAACTGCTGCTCAGCTTCTGCCTTTGGAGGCAATTATCAATATTTACCAATACTGGGGAAGGGCTGGAGAGGGAGGGTATGCTGCTGAAGCGTGGCCCCAGACGCAGAGGCGCGGGGAGGTGTGTGCCCACATGTGCAGGGGGCACAGGGCCTTCCCCGGGCGCCCACCCGCCGCCTCTCAGGTGGGTGAGGGGTTGTGTGGCCCCGGGGACTCAGAGGAGGTTGGGAAAGCCGTTCCCGACGCCAGTAGGAAATGCCCGCTCTGGCCTCTGCTCTCCGAGGCCCTCCCCTCTCTTTCCTGGGGACTACCCAGCGTGCCTGGTGTGGGTGCCCTGGGGGGGGAAGGGCTGCTCTGAGACCACATGGGCCTGAGGCCACCCCACGGCCTAGAAGGCAGATACATGGGAGCAGAGTGTGCTGACGTCCCCCCTAAAATACGTTTATGACTCTTACCTCCACGTTGCAGCCCAAGTATACTAGGCGGCCTTCTCTTATATCTTAGTAGACTTTCAATTCAGCTTTGAATAATTCCAGCTTTTGCAGTTTTATGTTTGTATTTTGGAGCCAGTAAACCTTTTAAGTTTGCAAACACTTTAAACTTCAGTACTTTGCTTGTCGTGTCTGATTAATGGTGCCTTTGGGAAGTCTAGAGCTGGTTTCGACTTTGCCCTGCGGGACTTCCCTCAGAGTCAGGAGTCTGCAGGCAGTGGGCCCCGGCTCTGGGCTTGGAGAGACTGAAGTGGGAGTTTCGGCTCTTCTAGTAGCTTATTGCATGACTGCGGATGCTTTGCCTTTCTGAACCTTAGTTTCCTCACCTGTTTAGAAAAGGAGTAATACCTTTTCTATGGGGTTTGCCGTTGGGGTCCGCAGTGGTAACGGTGATGTGGTCAGCGGCGGCCCGGGTGCCCGCAGACCAGCACTGAGGGTCTGCACAGGATGTCCCGCTTCTCAGGGCTCGGGAGGGGCGAACGCCCCCTTCCTTCAGCGTTGCAGACAGCAGGAGCAAGCACTGAAATTATGCAAGAGCTATGTTTCAAAGAAGGGAATGAAATTCTTGAATTTTTTAAGGCAAAGAAGGGGAGGGAAGAAAATAGATTCATTGTTTTCCTTGGCTGGTCCACAGGATGCGAGACAAAGGTGGCCTCCCTCCTGTCTAATGGCATCATCGGCCTTCTTTCTTTCTCTTCCTCTTTTTCTTTTCCCCCTCCTCCACCTCCCCCCTTCCTACTTGTTCTGCAACAAAACCCCCCTTTTCTCCAAGTCGGGCTCAGGTTCTGGCCTGGGATTAAGTCTCGTGCTGTGGAGATGCTGTAAGGCTGGGACTGTTTCCTCTTTTGTGGTCTCTGGGCTCCTGGTCAGCGTTTCCTGTTTCGTTCGAAGGGAGGGGCCAGCGCCTGGCCCCGTGGCTAGTTTTGGGTCTTGTGAGGAGGTGGTAAAGAGGGGCTGTGGCTCCCGGTTCTGGGGAGTGTGCTGTGCTGTCCCTTTGTCGTCCAGCCAAGTCAGTGGGATGGTGACAGGCTGAGTTCGGCCTGAGCCAGAGTTGGAGGGAAATGGACGTGGATGGAAACTGCGGGCTGACCGCTGGGTCAGGCGGGCCTGGGGTCTCAGGCCTGTGGAGGCTGGCAGGCGCTGGGGGAAGTTGTCTGGGAGGGCTGATAAAACCCAGCGCCACCTCACCATTCAGTATGGACCAGCAGTTTGGGCTCTGCCAGCACAGCACAGGGCAGGCTTAGCAAAGGCCAAACGGGAAAGACGAGGGCTCTGCTTTGGGGAAGCTCAGTGCAGAGAAGCTTGCCTGGCTTCTCTTTCAGACCTGAAGCGGCTTGGGTCGCGAGTGCCTTGGTTGGGCCCCAGTCACTGCTCCGCTCCGTGTGGTGCGTCTTCCCCGCCAGGGCCTGGGTCTGCAGGCATCCTTCTCTCCTGACGGCAGCGTGTGACGTCATAGCTGTGCTTCCGTCTAGGGAGTAGTGGAAAGAGCCGGGCTCGCGTGCTGGCCCAGGTTTGAACCCCAGCTGGGTATGGTGAGCTGCTTGGAACGTCAGTTTTCTCGTTGTCAAGCTGGGGAGAATCACCAGCTTGTGGGTTTTTGTGAGAATCCACGAGATGAGCTGTGATAGTGCTTGCCTCAGTGCCTGCAGCCTGCAAAGTTCTCAGTAAATGGTGTTAACTGTTGTGATCGTGATCGTATGATTTGACTTTTTAATCTTTAAGAGACTGTTCATATAAAAATAAATCGTTCGGGACTTCCCTGGTGGTGCAGTGGTTGAGAATCCGCCTGCCAATGCAGGGTACATGGGTTCGAGCCCTGGTCCGGGAGGATCCCACATACCACGGAGCAACTAAGGCCATGAGCCGTAACTACTGAGCCCACGTGCCACAACTACTGAAACCCGCGTGCCTAGAGCCCGTGCTCCGCAACAAAGAGAAGCTACTGCAATGAGAAGCCCGCGCACCGCAACGAAGAGTGGCCCCCGCTCGCTGCAACTAGAGAAAGCCCTCGTGCAGCAACGAAGACCCAACGCAGCCAAAAACACATAAATAAATTTATTTATTTATTTTTTAAAAATTAAATAAATGAATAAGTCGTTTGTCAGAAGTCTCTCTTGTGTTTGGTGGGGAAGGAAGGCCAGATGGATGGTGACCGCTACCACGTGAATGTATGAGTTTTGTCTCTGCTTTTAAATTGGTGGTAATGTCATTGGGGAGAAACTAAATTGACACAATTGAAGTACAAGTGCTTAATTATGTTGATTTGGCTGTAAAACTGTGAGGCAGTTGGAGTTGGAAGGAGGAAGGCCCACAGTGGGGAAAGACGGGATGGAAACCAGAGGAGAGAAGTGGACGTTTGTTAGAAAGCAGCGTGTTTTGTCTACCAGGAGAGGTCGGGCTGCAGGAGGCCTTGGCTTATTTTGTGTTTGGAAGCGGAGAGGTGCCCAGTCACTGCTGAATGCAAGCGAGCCCAAAATATGTGATGCAGGAACAGAGCTTTTCTTGAAGTGATTTATGCATCCGTATTACAGGAAAAAAAACGCACCCACAGAACAGCATAAATGCAAACATGGCACAACTTAAAAACCTTGAAGTTTAGAGTCTGAGAAGCTGAATTTGAGTCTGGCTTCAGCATCTGTTAGCTGTATGTTCTTGGGTAGATTCCCTAACTTCCCGGTGCCTGGACTTCCCGGTCTGCAAAATAGGAAAGAATCGTCTTGAGGATTAGAAGAAATATATCTGGTGCATGATGAGCTTTTAATAAACTGGTGTAACTGTTGTGACCGTTACTTTCCTCCTGACAACAAGGCCCCCAGTCTCTGCTGGGACACGATGTTGCAGTTGTAAACGTGGGCTTCCCTGAAACGCTCTAGTTCCTTCTGTCGTATAAACGAACGTCCTGGACCGTCGATTCAGTGTCGTGGGAGGTTTATAGGTGAGTTTACATGACTAAGCTTTGGAAAGCTCTTTTTTGTTAACTCCTTATTTTAATACCAGGACAGAAGAGGGCCCTTTATAGCTTAATATTTTTGAAGCCTGAACTTGGCCTGTGTATAGACCCGGGGAAAAATTCAGAAAATGTTAGTTTTTCTAAAGACTGGATAGGGGCGCCCTTCTTTAAATTGGGGAAACAATTCTTCCCCCTGAATTTACTGTTTATTTGGGGGGCATGCATATTTCCAAATATATCAAATATAATACATAATAATGATGTATTTTAAAGTTTCTAAACTAACAATAAAACTTTACGGGAGTTTTTAAAAGGTCTTGCTGATTTTTAGTTTCCCCCAGATTTGCATGACTGAAATTTTTGGAAGCTTTGCCTCTCCAGCCAAGCAGAAAACACCTCTGTTTAGAGATGGTAAAGAGATCCACGTCCAGCCAGTCTCATTACAGCAAACTCTAGGGACCCTCCTGCATGCTTTCATTTTGCTGTGGCGCATGCAGATGGCTTAAACCAAGGGGGTTTCTTACAATATAGAGATACTCATTTTTGTCAAATGTGTCTTCGAGAAGCAGGATCCAGTTTGTTTTTATGAACAGGAAAGTTGATTTGCGAGGAGGTGAATGAGGACTCCAGACAGGAGGTGGCACGTGGCACCTTTAGGGCTTGTTCGGAGGCGTCACACCATGAACAATGTGTAGACGTTCTTTGTGTAAACGGTCGGTGTCCGGGTCTCCAAAGATGCTGTTGATACAGACGCATGGCACTTGGGCGGGTTTCAGGTTCGGGATGGGTCGGTGCCTGTGTGGAAAACTCACGGCAAAACAGCGTGTTGTAGTCAGTGCAAGTACAGCAAAGAACGCAGCGTCGGGGTCACCAGGGACGTAGTGAAACTCGTGCACCAGAGGCTTTGTTATTGAGGGACTAGACTTTCTAGTTGTTTTAAAAGAGAGTCTCTTGGGCAAATTTGAAGTGTGGAAACCATCTTATTTTCCTACAAGTGAAACATTTAAATACTTTTTCCCCATGATATTTTTCAGCATATGAAGTGAAACTGGAAGTGGTTTCAATAAGTAACTTATATTTTGGGGGCCGAGGAGAAGCACTAAAAATTCGGCTTCCGAAGATCATTCTTCACGGGAAATCAGCAGCTTCCAGACGAACTGTCGGGTGAATATTTTCTAAGCCAGAACCAAAGTTTACTTCTGTTGTATTCAGACTCAAACTTAGTTTAATAGTGGTATTTCTAAGTGAAACTTTCTAGAGGTAGGTGCATTTGGGGGCCGACAAATTGGTAGAAGCAGTACACAGGATCCAAGTTCAACGTGGCACATTGTATTTTCCCATTAAGCTCGCTTACTGTGTGACCTTCCAGAGTCCATATTGAATCTTTACCACGGAACATTTGTGATTCCAGAAGCCCAGAACCCAAACTGAGTTAGTCTGACCTCCTGTTCCTTTCCCGTGCCGGCTGTCAGGACCTTATTACTTTACCACGGATCAAAAACCACTTCTCACTGATAGCTCTGCCTTGTTCTGTTAAATCTCCAGATCCCTGTTGTTATTATTGTAATTGTTATTTTACTGTAAAAAATATCGTTGTCGCTATTATTGAACAAGTCTGGATTTCAGTGTGAAAAGATGCAGTCGTGCGTTCTGATTCAGTGCATGTGAAGCCACGCCAGGAGTTCCAATGTGTTTTAGGGCGTTTTCACTGTGAGGCCGGGAGTAAGACCTGTTTTCACAGCCTAGAAAGGTTGCCGTGAATTCCAGCACTTGGGAATCCCAGCTTTCATGCCGACTTGTTCTAGTAAAAGGAAAATTAGCCCTTGATACTGTTTTACTCTCTTGAATGAATGGGACCTATTTCTGATTCCGATTTGACTGAGGCGATTTCTCCGTTTCCCTAAGTGCCACTTCCCAGGGTGGACAAAACATGTTCTGTGCACGAGAAACGTGAGATGCTGGCAGTACGGGGGAGGAAGGGGGAGAGGAAGCTGTTTGCAAAACTACTTAAAATAAATTTGAGGGGTCAAACATGGAACACAGTTGCAGAAGAGAAAGGAAAAAGTGCCTTAGGTCAGTTCAGCTGAGTAGCTAGGCATTCACATTGGCTGGAGGGTTGAGTACTTCTTGCTAATCAGATACAATCGGGCGCAGATAATATTTGACTATCTGAGGCTCGATCTCACCGCCTCTGTATCAGGGAAATTAACCAAGAGGGGCGTGTTTTAAAGGGCTGATTTGGGCGAACAGATACTGTTCGGAAGAGATGCAGGCAGTTCACCTCGTCATCCGAAGCGCTCAGACTGGACTCTCCAACTCACGGTGTGTCCGTCAGAGCCTTGGGCTGTGGCAGCAGGGCTGGCTGGCGTTAACACTTCATTTGAAAGCGATCGGTACTTTTAAATTAAACATGCAGAGTTATCTTGGTGAGGCATTGAATGGGAGGTTGCTGGATTATTGAATTTGGCCCACAGTTTAGCCAGTTCAGCAGGGGATTTGGGGGTCTGAAGCAATTAATATGCAAGTACATTTGAGTCAGCAAGGTAGGAGATTACTGTCTTATCAGGGCAAAAAAAAAAAAAAAACATTTCTTTCCCCAAGATCCATCCTTTTTAGGAGGTAGATAAAACCCGTTCTTGGAGGTTCCTGTTTGAGAGTGACCACCTCAAATTGCCAGATTTTAACCGCTAAAGCACACAAGATGGAATAACTGCGTTAAGGAAAAGGAAGGTTGATCTTTCATCTGCACTGTGCTTAACATAGAGGAAACCCTGAGTTCTTTCCTCATGTTCTTTTTTTTTGCTCATATAGTTTGGGAGAAAACTTAATTTTCTTTGTTGAAAAAAAACATTCACTGAAGTGATCCAAGCACATGAAGTTGTTTTGTCCCGTCAGATTGAGTGCGTGAACAGACAAAACTGAAAAGGATTTCCTTTACTCCTGCGGGCAGGGACACTTGGTACAGCCGGAAGCTTTAGTCTTTGAAAATCACATTTGCCTTAAAAATGAAAAATAAGAAAATGATGGCTCATGGAGTGGTGAAGGCCTTTATTTCTGTATTTTCTATGGAGACCCTTTCCTTCCGGAAGCTTTGATTTGAACCGCCTGACTCGGAAGAAGGTCATCCTTCCTTTTGCCAGGGCCTGAGCGCCCCTGAAAAGCTTGCGGCCCTGGCTGTGTGGGGGCATTTCAGGACATGGCCCTGGAGCACGTGGCCGACAGACCGCGTCCTCTGGGCAGGTGACACGGGGACGCAGCCTGGGCGCGAGTGGGTGTGTGGCCCGGTTCCCTGGCAAAGGGCCTCCAGGGTTTCCTATGGGGCCTTTTCCATCCAGTGCAGCCCCTTTTCTACTGCAGATGAAGGATAAAATGCTTGGGAGAATGACTGTCATTGTTCCCATTCCCAAGTCCTTTCTGTGTGTGGAGAGCATTCTGAGTTTGTCTGCTTGTTCGCTGTCCTCCATCAAGACTCATGGCCCAGCCGACATTCTTCCGAGCAGATCACATGCGCTTGGCAAACGGGTGGGCTTTCTGAGCACTTTTTCTGTGTTTTCAGCCACAGTCCTTAGTTCTCAAGGGATCCTCCTGCCAGCCTCCATCCTAATTTCAGATTTAGGAAAAGAAAAAAAAACAAACACAAAACAAAACAAAAAAAGGAGGCTTGGTGTAAAATGGAAGTAGAACTTGGCAGTGGCCAGCGAGATTGTGATAACGGTTGGAAGCGTCTCTCCTCGGAAAGGTCTCCCTTGCTGGAGGAGTGGGCTCGTCGGGCGGCAGCTGGGGTGGGCGGGCTCCGCCTCACCCGCAGGCTGGGTTTCCTTACCTTTGGACTGAGATGTGGCCCCTTTGTGGGTTGTTGGCTTTCCTCAGTGGGAGAAAGCCCCCGGACTAAGTCTGTGGACGGCAACTGAGGGTCACAGACCTGCAGGCTTGGGTCCCTGTTACTCTGCGTTGTCTCCTCTAACCCTCCACAGTTTCTGGGAGGAAAGTTTGTTTTGTGTTTTCCTTTTTAATAAGTGAAGGAAAGGTAACTCAGAGGGTACCCCAAACTGTATAGCGGGAAAGTGACTGATACAGAGTTTTTATGAAAAGTATTCTGTATTCCTTTAGATGCCACATGCCCGTGGTGGGAAGCGCACCCGGGACTGGAAGACGCACAGTGGCAGTCTGTCGTCCTCCAGTCCCCCAGCCGGCGCCTCATTGCCTGTTGTGTCTGGGAGCTGCCCTGGGGACACCACTGCTGTTTCACACCGTACCGCGTGGACTTGGTGGTTTCCTCTGCTGCGTTGGTGCACGTAGGTTAAAGGGTGGATCCCGAGACAGCCCTGCCTGGTGACGTCCCTCCAGGCCTGTGCAGATGCCCCTGCCCACTCTCCTCTCCTGGGTTAGTGCTGTCCTTGCCCACAGAGGCCAGCAGAAGCCTGCTGCCGGCTTCTGCTCTGGCTCCTGGCCTGTCCCAGCCCGCCTCGCAGGGGTGGTGTCTCGGGTCGGTGGCCTTGCCCGAGAGAAGGAGGAGCAAGAGGCCTTTCTTTCCATCCACCCTCTGTGTGTGCTCTGTAATCTCGACCTTCTTTGCAATCCCACCGACCCAGGCTTCAATTCTGGTTCTGCTGTTGTACTACTAGCTGAGTGACCTTAGGCTACTACTTAACCTTTCTGCGCTTCAGATCTATCTAGGGAAAAGTGGTGCTCCTAGTACCTGCCGGTGAGAGTTGCTGTGAGAAAATAGGGTAAATGATCCAGCTCGCACCTTCAGTAGCCGGTTAGCTTTACTGAGCTGTGTCTGACACTGTCGTAAATCCTCTGACCACCCCCCGCCCGCCCCCCCCCCGTCCTATCCTGCTAAGTGACTTAAGTGAGGTCCCCTGTTGAGGGCCATCATCTAATAGTGGTGGAGCAGACTTCTGATGCCACCTTGTCCCTCCAGAGCCCACAGTCTTGACCACTAGGCTGTGCTGGCCTCCTGTGGATGTGGCCAGAGTGGACTGTACACACTGAATGATGCGCCACTCAGTGAATTCGGCTTCTGGTGAAGCTGAAGCTCTTTTCTTGCACGTTCGCGCCAGAGAGGGTCATCTCTTCCTGAGGAAAGCTCTTGGAGTCCTGCTTCTAAGGCGTGTGACCTGGAGCGTCAGGGATGGGTTGAGCCCAGGGATGCGCCGTCTGCCTGCACCTGTTTCCACGGCTGTAAAGTGGCGTAGCAGCACTTCATCTTCTCGTGGGGCCTGGCAGGCAGGAGGTCCTGCGTCAATGTGTTGGCTCCTCTTTCTTCTTATTTGGCCAGTTCGTAAGACTACTGGAGAGAAATCTGGAGTTCTGCGGATGTCCACGGAGCGGCTCAACACGAAGTTGCTTTCGGTTCTTTGTTCCCCTGGCAGTGATGGGCCGGAGTGCTGGGGCACGGGGGCAGCCTTGCTGCTCCGCGGACATGCTGTCTGTGCTGCGTGTCTCTGTGACTCTGACTCCTCTAGGGACCTCACATAGTAGAGCCCTACAGTGTTTGTCCTTTGTGACAGGCTCGTTTCACTGAGCACAGTGTCCTCAGGGTTCATCCAGGTTGCAGTGTGTATCAGAACTTCCTTCCTTTTTAAGGCTTGAATAATATTCCATTGTCTGTATATTCTTCCAGGTTTCTAAAGCGTAGGTTAAGTACATAAACACACACCTGTACTTGCCAGTGTATTTATTTACAACCATCTTTGTAGTTTTGTATTTTGCTCTGACTTAAAATGTTATCTTTTCTGTATTATTACTTGATCTTTGTTAATATTATTGTTAGTGACGACATAGTGTTGGATTCTGTTTAGAATGAGCTATTTATTTTCCTTATCTCTTGCAGAGTTAGTTGTACTGAACTCATGGCATATTTCTAAAGTTAGCAACATTTCTTGGGGACACTGGGAAGTTTGCGGTCTGCTCTGCCTCACTCTCTCTGTGAGATTCTTGGTTGCATTGTGAACTCTTTGGCGTGGGTGAGCAGCAATGGCTGTATTTTGTACCTTACCTGGACACGGTAAGAAATACGGGTCTCCCATATCTGATCCATAATTCCAAAATTCCAAAACCTCTAGAAATTGCAAGTGTTCTTTTGGGAGTTTGGATGTAAGCCTGATATGAGCTAACTGAGGCTGTTTATAACTTTTGATAAACTTTTATTTGTAAACTTTTCAGTTTTCCCATTTAGTGTGAATACTATAGGGAATGCCCCATTCCTGCTAATGCATTACATAACATGTGGTATATTTTTATATGTATAGAATTCCCTTTTTAGGGGTAATATTTTAAAATTTATTCATAATTTCATAATTGAAGTACTTCACATGTAACTTCTTTTTGCTTAATGATACAATGTGGACATCTTTCTATGACGTTAATTTATAATAGAACATTCCTTTGTACAGTAAGTATATATTTTTGTAAAACTGTTTTTATGGGCTTCCCTGGTGGCACGGTGGCTGGGAGTCCGCCTGCCAATGCAGGGGACGCGGCTTCGTGTCCCGGTCCGGGAGGATCCCACATGCCGCAGAGCGGCTGGGCCCACGGGCCATGGCCGCTGGGCCTGTGCATCCGGAGCCTGTGCTTCGCGGCGCAAGAGGCCACAACAGTGAGAGGCCCGCGTGCCGCAAAAAAAAAAAAAAAAAATTAAAAAAAAAAAAAAACCCAAACTGTTTTTATAACAGCTTTATTGAGATACAATTCATATACCATACAACTCAGCCATTTAAAGTATCCATTTAACGGCTTTTAGTATTCACAGAATTGTGTAACCATCAGCACAGTCAATTTTAGAGTATTTCATCACCCCAGAAAGAGACCCCATCCCCAAGAGCAGTCACTCCGCCTCTCCCCCTTCCCTTCGCCCTAGGCAACCACTAATATACCTTCTATGTCCATAGATGTGCCTATTCTGGACATTCTGTATAAGTGGAGTCATAGATAATATGTGGCCTCTTGTGTCTGGCTTGTTTCACTGAGCGTCATGTTTTTAAGGGTTGTCCACCTTCCACGGGAGTCTTACTTCATTCCTTTTTGTGGCCAAATAATATTCCGTAGTGTGGATAGGTCACGTTTTGTTTATTAATCAGTTGAAGGACATTTGGGTTGTTTTCACTTTTTGACTACTGTGAATAATCCTGCCGTGGACATTTGTGTTCAAGTCTCAGTGTGGACGGATGTTTTCTTTCTCTTAGGTTTATACCTAGGGGTGGAATTGGTGGGTCAGAGGGTAACGCTGTGTCTGCTTTTTGAGGAACTGCCAGCCTGTTTTCCACAGCAGCTGCACTGCTTTGCTTCCCACCAGCGACGTAGGAGGGTCTGCTGTCTTCACTGCCCTGCCAGCACTTGTTGCTGTCTGTCTTTTTGATTGTATCTGTTCTGGTGTGTGTGATGTGATATCTCATTGCAGTTTTGATTTGTGTTTCCCTGATGGCTAGTGATGTGGGGCATCCTTTCACGTGGCCATTAATGTACCTTCTTTGGAGAAATGTCTGTTCAGCTCTTCGCTCATTTTAAAACTGGGTTATTTATCTTTTTATTGTCGAGTTATAAGAACTTTTACTGTATTCTAGATAATTCCTTATCACATATATGATTTGCAAATATTTTCTCCCATTATATTGTCTTTTCACTTTCTTGATGGTGTTCTTTGTTTTTGTTTTTGTTTTTGCGGTACGCGGGCCCCTCACTGTTGTGGCCTCCTCCCGTTGCGGAGCACAGGCTCTGGACACGCAGGCTCAGCGGCCATGGCTCACGGGCCCAGCCGCGCCGCAGCATGTGGGATCTTCCCGGACCGGGGCACGAACCCGTGTCCCCCACATCAGCAGGTGGACTCTCAACCACTGTGCCACCAGGGAAGCCCTTGATGGTGTTCTTTGAAACACGAAAGTTTTCAATTTTTTAAAAAAATTTTTATTGGAGTATAGTTGATTTACAATGTTGTGTGAAAGTTTTTAATTTTGATGCAGTCCAACTTATTTTTCTTTTGTTGCTTATGCTAAGAAACCCTTGCCTAATCCCAGGTTATGAAGAAGTATGCCTGTTTTCATCTAAGAGTTTTGCAGTTTTAGCTCTTATATTTAGGTCTTTCATCTATTGGAGTTAATTTTTGTGTATGGTATGAGGTAGGGGTCCAGATTCATCCTTTTGCATTGCGGATATCCAGTTGTTCCAGTAACATTTGTTGGAAAGACTGTTCTTTCCCCCAAAGAATTGTGTTGGCACTCTTGTCAAAAATCAATTGAGTGGGGCTTCCCTGGTGGCGCAGTGGTTGCGAGTCCTCCTGCCGATGCAGGGGACACGGGTTCGTGCCCCGGTCCGGGAAGACCCCACATGCCGCGGAGCAGCTGGGCCCGTGAGCCATGGCCGCTGAGCCTGCACGTCCAGAGCCTGCGCTCCGCAACGGGAGAGGCCACAACAGTGAGGGGCCCGCGTACCGCAAAAAAGAAAAAACAACAAAAAAAAACAAAAAATCAATTGAGTGGAAATGTGAGAGTCTGTTCCTGCAGCTCAGTTCTATTCCATTGATCTATATGTCCTTATTCTAAATTACTTTTTTAAAAGTTCTGAATTCTGAAACACATTCACCCCCAGAGTTTTAGGGACTAGATAATAATATTAGCTTGCTGTTGACCCTTGGGGAGGGTACTGTTTTTTCAGCTCCGCAGACACCATTACACGTCCCTCTCTTGTCTGTCTCACTAGGTGATCTCCATGGCGCACTCTGCAACCCGCGAGCAGGGCGTCCACACTGCCGCGGGGTCAGTGTGGTAATGCCGTTACTTTCAGAATGCAGGCTTCAACATAAATGGGAGTTGTTGTAGGCACCAGCTGGAAGGTTGACAGCCCACGAGTCCCCCATCTCCAAACACTCTGCTCTGCAGGTGTGGGCGCCCAGGGACCGTGTCTGAGCTTTGTGACCCTGGCCACCCCCAACCCCATCCATACTTAACTGGTCCAGGGGGAGATACCTAAACAGATGTTCTCCTCTAGGGACTTGAGTCTCAGGGAAAGAGGCAGAGACCCGTGAGTCCCGGAATCGGCATTGGATGCAAATAGTAGAGAGAGAAAGCTACCGAGGTCCCCACAGCTGCTGTGAGGTACCCAGGATACTTCTTGTAAATCCTCCTTTTTGCTTAAAGTTAGTTTCTGTTGCTTGTGAGGAAAAATTCTTCGTCAGTACCTTAGTGAGTGGGCCTGCGTGGTGAAGGGTGGATGTCATTTTTTTTTTTTTTAACAAATATGCATTTCACACCTGCCGGGAGCAGGGCATTCTGAAGGCTGAGACCCTGAGAAGTGCCCTGGAAGATAAAGGGACCCGCTGTTCGTTGTGTTGGAGGATAGGGGGTGGGCGTGTAAGCAGATGTGGCGAATACGAGATACATGTACTATAGTCAGGGACCAAGAGAAGCGCCATAGGGGTTGTTGAGAGGCAGGAGAGTGAAGGAAGGCTCCCCAGAGGAGGTGACCTTATGTGGGGTCCTGACGGATGAGCTGGAGTCTGCCTGGTGGCAAATGAGAGATTGGGAGTTCCAGGAGAAGGGCACTGTCCGTGCAGGGGCTCAGGAGTGCGAAGGTTTGGGTGGGTTTGGGCCCCTCAGCGACTGTGTGATCAGGTCACAGGTGTGAGCAGCAGCTAAAGCAGGTGGGAAGCAGGTCACGGAGGGCTTTGCATCTTGGGCCAAGACATGTAGACTTTGTTCTGGGGGCTGCAGGCCCCTTGTGGGGTTGTGAGCCGGGACGTGAAGATCAGTGGGTCACAGAGCTCACCTGCGACCGCGGGGTGGAGGGAGAGGCCGGCATGCAGGGCCCTGGGTCAGGGAGGTGGCAGGGATGCGAAGGAGGGAGAAGGGAACCCAGGTTGGGGGGCGGGCGCTGGGCGCTGGCCGCACTGGGCGACTGGCTCCCGCCAAGCCAGGGGGAGGGGGGGAGCGAGGCTGCTCGGAGCAGAGTGGTGTGAGGTGTGGGCGTGGGGGGTGAGGCCTGCAGGCAGCCTCAGGGCCCCTCTCTTGTGGGCTAGATGAAAGGGGCTCCATTTGACTTTGCCTTATGCCAATCAGGTGCAGCTCTTGGGTTCCTGGCGAGCTGCCACGTGGCCCCCAGGCAAGAGTTTGGCAGCCTTGCTGTTGTTGACCCTTTGTACTGGATGGGGAAAGTATCTGCCTTGCAGACCAGGCCCTGGGATCAGGTATTTGGAATGCATAGCTAATGCGTTCCACCCCGACCTTTGGTATTACTATTCCACAGAATCACATCTAATTGACTGTTTCCAAACATCCTTGTACGTTTTGACTGTAGAGCAGGGTAGGTTGCCAGCAGCCCCTCTCTGCTCCGGCTGCCTTCCTGGCAGAGGTTGTTGGTACCGCCCCCTTCCCCGGGCTCTCAGCTCCTCCGTGCCCAGGCACCTTGCCCCTCTCTAGCCTCGCCCACCTGTGTCCTGGGCCCTCCTCAGCTGGGGTTGGAGGAGGGGCTGTCGTGGGGGGAGGACGGCTTCAGCCCCCAGGATGGCCTCCCGTGCCCATGGGTCTGTGGGGAGCCGGACGGCAGTGGAGGGGAGCAGTGCCCCCCGAGGTGGGTCACCCACGCCAGTGCACGGGAATGGTGTCAGGTGACCTGCAATGCCTGCTGGCCCAGCCTTTCCCTTCTCAGTGCTCGCGCACCCTGACCACCCAAGGGCGAGGGGCCGAGGTGCTGGCTCTGGACACTGCCCACCGCGCCGTGTGCCCAGGGCAGGCAGCTCGCAGAAGGCCCAGGCGGAGCAGCAGCGTTTCATTTGTCTTTAATGGTCGCCGTCCCCTTGTGGCTTGTCACTGTTTTCCATTTATGGCAGCCATGCAAACTTTGCTTCTGTTTTTTTTATTGGGGTAAAATATACATAACATACATACGTGACATAAAATTTACCATTATGACCATTTTCAGTGTGTGATTAAATAACATTAAATACAGCCACCGTGCTGTGCCGCCATCACCTCTATTTCCAAAACTTTCCGTCACCTCGAACTGAGACTCCGTCCCCATGAAGCACTAGCTCCCTAGCCCCGTCGCCAGCCCCGGCAGCCACCGTCCTACCTCTGTCTCCATGGAACTTCCAGGTACTTCCTGCGAGTGGAATCGTACAATACTTGTCCTTTTGTGTCTGGCTTACTTCACTGGGCATAAGGTTTTCAAGGCTTCTCCATGTTGTAGCAGTCGTGAGCGTTTCCTCCCCTTTAAAGGCTGAACAGCCTTCCCTGTACGTGTACACCGCGTTTTGTTGCTCCATCTCCCGTTGAGGGACACTTGGGCTGGTCCCACCTTCGCCTGTGGTGAATGGTGCCGCTGTGACCGTGGCGCACAAGTCTCTGTTTGACTCTCTGCATTCAGTTACTTTGGGGATCTAGCTAAGCGTAGAATTGTTGGGTAGAATGAGATGAATTTTCTTTTAAGGAGCGTCTGGGGTGGGCTTCTGGCTGCTCCAGCATCATCTGTTGGCCTTGGGCTGTTACCTCACCTCTGAGCCTCAGCCCGACAACCTGTAGAATGGGGAGGACCCTTCGTTTCCCTGCAGGTCATGATGATCCCATCGTTGGGGGCGCCCGGCTGCTGGCGCCCCACCCTGTTGCTCTCCCCCTGCTCGGCCCCCACGGCGCTGGGCAGGCTCACTGGCGAGTGTGCGAGCAGGGTTCCGAGCCTGAGTCCTGCTGTCCGGGACCACGTTCCCCCCTGGCCGCCTCCTGTTCTGACACCTAGACTGGAACCCGAGACACTTGGGGATCTTCCCCGGCTTCACACATGTAAACAGTGCTCCACCGTGGGCCGATTTTCTCTCTGGCTTGGTTTTTTCTTCTCCCTCCTATTGAATCTGTCTTTTGACTCCTTTTGTCATTTAACTGGTAACCCTTTCCCCGATATTATTGAGCACCTGTTCTGCTGGGGGGGCACCAAGGTGGAGACGCCTTTCCTGCTCCCAGTACCCCCAGTCTCCGTAGATAGAAAAGAGAGGGATGGTCGCCATCGTCAGGGGGCAGTAATCACGTGTCGCAGCCATTTTCCTTCCTTCTGGAGGCTGCCCCCCGCCAAGGCACAGGGCGCTTGCTTGTCTTAAGTGAGGGGCTCCGTGGCGTTATAGGAAACAAGATGGGTCTCAGAGTCTGGGTTTGAGTTTGAGCTGAGTCCAGGTGTGTGCAAGGAGCCCGCAGGGTGGTTAGTTGCTATGCCCCCCAGGCCGCTCGCTCCGTCCTCCCGAGTCACTGAACGGTGCTGCAGTTCGGGTCCCCCACCAGGTGCTGTGCCGTGGCCACGGAGCCCCCTGCAGAGAGAGCAGCCCCCGAAAGGAAGCAGAGGAGGCCAGCCTCCAGTCATCCGTGCTGGCGGGCCGTGACAGCCGCTGGTGCTGCAGGAGGGGACCCCTCTCCCCGCCCCCAGCCTGGGTCTTTTAGTGCCTGACTTAGAGGATGACTCACCTGCTCGTCTGGGTGGTAATAATGACTTTAAAAGGTTTTAACTTCCTCGACTTGTCCCGGCCACCAGTCTTTGCACGGTTACCTTGTACAACCCCACGACAGCTCTCCCTGGTGGGCTGGGATGTGAATGGAGCTTGCCCAACTCCAGAGCAGTTTCTCTGAAGGAGGAAGGTTTCTCCTCTGGACGAGCGGAGTGGTGGTGGGGCAGGCACTGTCCACCGGGCGGGAGGGCAGCCGCTGCCCCCGGGGTGGACGGCTGCTCCGAGCCCCGCAGGGCCGCCCTGCGTGCCTCCCCGGCCCCTCCCACCCACGCAGCACCTGTCCTGGTTGGTGGCCTTTGCTCTCTTCAGGATGGAAACAGCATCTCGGGGGTGCCTGCGCTTCAGACACCTTTGGGGCAGCAGGGACCGTGGGCTGCCGGGAGCGCGACGGCCAGTTCAGCGGCAGTTACTGGAAAGTTTTGGCTTCGTCCAGCCTTTCTGGGGACTAATTGTGGGACGTGTCTCTAGAGCCTTAAATAAATTCTATTTGTGATTTCATAATCCATCTTCTAGGAAATTATCAAGATGAGCCAGAGCTTTCTGCTCAGAGATGTTCTCAGCATCCATCACTTACAGCAGCAGGTGAACAAATTAAGGCACTCTGTGCCACCCTTCTTGAAGATGATTCTTATGGAGAAATTTAAAAACATGAAAAATCACGTTAAATATAATGTTAAGTGAAAAAGCAGGGAAAGGAATTCCATTTCAGCCTAGTTCAGTAACGCACGAAATCCGCAGGCACAGGAGAAACACTAGAAAGAGACATCACATGTCAATTTAGGGACTTCCCTGGCGCAGTGGTTAAGAATCTGCCTGCCAGTGCAGGGGACACGGGTTCGATCCCTGGTCCGGGAAGATCCCTGGTCCACGTGCTGCGCAGCAACGGAGCCCGTGCGCTACAACTACTGAGCCTGAGCTCTAGAGCCTGCAAGCCACAACTACTGAAGCTCGCGTGCCGCAATTCCTGAAGCCCGCACACCTAGAGCCCGTGCTCCGCAACAAGAGACGCCACTCCAATGAGAAGCCCATGCCCCCGCTTGACACAACTAGAGAAAGCCCACGTGCAGCAACGAAGACCCAACACAGCCAAGAATAAATCAATAAATTAATTAATTTTAAAAAATGTCAGTTTAACAGCCGACTTTAGGGGATGGGAATATAAGGTCACTTTTTTTTTTTTTAATTTATTTATTTTTGGCTGTGTTGGGTCTTCGTTTCTGTGCGAGGGCTTTCTCCAGTTGCGGCGAACGGGGGCCACTCTTCATCGCAGTGCATGGGCCTCTTACTATCGCGGCCTCTCCCGTTCGGGAGCACAGGCTCCAGACGCGCAGGCTCAGTAGTTGTGGCTCACGGGCTTGGTTGCTCCGCGGCATATGGGATCTTCCCAGACCAGGGCTCAAGCCCATGTTCCCTGCATTGGCAGGCAGATTCTCAACCACTGCGCCACCAGGGAAGCCCTAAGGTCACTCTTAGTTTTCATTTATAAAGGAGGTATTTTTTTCCAAGGTTTTTTCTTTCCCCATGTGATTTCCCACAATGTCTGCAATGAGCATTATTAGTTTAATAGTCCTCGCTTCCCCCCAATTACATAAAAATCAAACCAGAGCTCTGGCCTCAGAGCTCGTTCCTGTCCAGGGAGGTGGCCAGGCGTCCGCTGTTGCCGCCCCTCTGCTCCTTCTGAGGAGCCGCCCTGTGATGCGTACTTCACACAGTCTTTGCGTGAAGTCTGTTGGCAGTTTGGGGTTCTTCCTTTAACCTAAACTAATTTTAAAGTTGAGGGGCCAGGCTGTTCTGTGGCTTTTGTTGAGGAAACATGAAGAAAATCTGCCTTCCTTGTATTGGTTTAACTATTAAAGCATTTAAAATATTATTTTTCCTCCTTTCGGATACCCAGAACACAGCTGACTGTCCACTGCTATGCAGTGCTGGAAGCTAGCCCCCAGTGGTTAGCTCCATGGTAGTGGAGAGGGCAAATTTTAAAGAAATAATTTAAAAGCTCTTGGGAACTTGTTATTCTTTTGTCTCATGATAGAAAACCAGGCCTGTGTCTTGTTGAGCACAGTGTTTGGTGACCGGCAGAAAAGAACATCCCAAAGTCCACCTTGGAGCTGTTGTCATCTGCCAGACCTGGCCTGTCTAGTGGGGTGTGGGCGGGTCCTGGCTGTGAGACCCTCTCTGAGCCTCGGTCGGTCTCACCTCCACGATGGGCAGAGAAGCGCCTCTCAGGCTCAGGTGGAGGTGCTGGAGGCGTCTCATCTTTTGAAGACGGCTAAGCCTTCCCTGTGTCCCCAGAAGGTAGCTTGGGGTTTGGGCAGAGGGCAAAGCCAAGGGGTTTGCTGTGAGGACTTGCTCTGAGGTCTGGGACGGCACGTCTAGACAGTGACCAGAGAGCCCTTTGAGCAGCTGGGTGGGTGGGGGTGACTCTGGCCCATGTCCCAAGGAAAAGGTACAAAACTGTTGCAGGAGGTGTCCGATGCCAGGCATTCAGGAAGCAGCTCTGGCCTGGCTGGACTCGGGCAACAGGCCGCCCTGGGTGAGGGTTGTCCTTGCTGCCTTTCTGGGAGGGCCTGGAGTGTGGGCAGCCCTCCCCGCTGTAGTTAGGAGGGAGGCCTCAGAATGTACGTCTGTGCCTCTCTGCTGCCTTGTGTGAGAGTCTCCGCCTGAGGAGAAAAAGAAAAAGGAAACAACTCATTTATAGTAATTGTCTTCTGACATGCATAACCCCAAATGGTTTGTAAAGACAAAGTTCTGAGCAAAATGAAATTGTTCCTTTATGATTAACAGAACGATGGACACAAACACAAGATGTTCCTTCGCTGATGTGGACTTTCTGATTCTACTGCATATGTAGAATTTTTATGGAAAGCAGAAGTGGGTTGGTGTGCGCATGGGTGGGATGTGTGCTGTGATACAAGAACACAGAGGCCCTTTATATAGTTTTTAAATACAAAGTCATTTTTTTCTGATTGTAAAACTAATACAGACCTATTTTAGAAAATATGGATAATAGGCAAAGTTATAAGGAAGAAAATAATCATCTAGTTTACATGGTTGAAATTATGAATTTTCTGTACGTTTTTCTGCAGCTTTAAAAAATATAACATTATATCCTAGGCAGTTTTCTCCACACCATTAGTCCCTTTCTCTAAACGTCGTGTTTTCATGCCTGCAGGCGCTCCATTGTATGAATACACAGCTTCTTTAAGCGCGTGGTGTTGGGGAAAGCAGACACGCTCTGCTTAGAGAAAACCTGTGTTCAGAACCTTGCCGTGACTTCCTCGCCCTGGTGACCTCTGGAGCCTGGGCTCCTTATCTGTGAACTAGGGACAGAATCGGTCCCTGGTGGGCTTGCTGAGAGGGCTCTGTGAAAGTGGGCGTGGGCTGCTGGGTGCTCAGCAGGTCCACGCAGGTGGCCGCTGCTGTCACGGTGGATGGCGGCGGTGTGAACGTGGGCCTCCGCAGCGCATTAAGAAAAAGCAGCCCAGCTCTGGCCTCATTTTTTAAACACATTCTTTTTTCTCTCGCTGTGATTCCTTCTCTTGCACTTGCCCCTTTGTCCTGTGTATTTATGTAACCTGCCTTCCATCCTCTTTGCAGTAAGGCAGGTAGAAACGCACAAACACTTAACCATTTCCTCCAGCGCTGGACGTTATATTGTTTCTGATTTCTTGCTCTTGTAAGTGATGCTGCGCAGAGTATCTTTGTGTACCAGGTCCTCCTGGGTTGGATCATTTCCCGGGGCTTGAACACCGGGAGTGGAATTACCGAGCCCAAGGGCACGTGCGTTTTCACGCCTCTGATCCACACTGGCCAGTTCCTCTTAGGAGGCTGTACCAGTCTGTGCTCCTGAGCGTGGTGTGAGGGACGCCCTGTGTCGCCGGCTCCCCGAGTTCACGTGACCGTGTCCTTCTCCAGCCCTTCCTCCCCGTGGCCCACTGGCTGCTGTGCCCCACGCCACCCTCACTAACTGGAGCCCGGGCCTCCTCCCCCTTGGTGACTCTGACTCGTGATGGGAAGGCCGTGCTGTCGCCAGCCAGTCCTGCCTGTGTAGACGCCCCTCTACTGAACAATGAGCACATTCAGGCCCAACTCGTGTTTTCAGTTATTAACAAACGGAGCCGGCTGTCTCTGCCTGTGACTTTAATCTTTAAGCCTTTATTCCCTCTCCCCCACCCCCTTCCCCTAACCTTTTGTTTGTGCAGTCCCGAGCTCGGGATGTGTGGGTCCAGGAGCTTCTGAATGTGCCGCGCCTCTCCCGGCAGCTGCACATGGTGGTGGCCCTGAGCGGTGCTGTTTCAGGCTGGGGGGCTGCACACGGGAGGGGAGGCTGGTGCTCTCGCCCCCAGTGGCCCCTGGGACTTTGCACAAGCTGTTTCGGTTTTATGTAGCTCTGGAGCCAGTGCCCAGTCCCATCCTCTCCCCAGATTCAAATTCGGTAGAGACCCCTCCTGACTCGGAGTCGCTTAGTCTTAATAAAGTTTACATCTTCCTGTGGCCTCTTCGCATTTCCTCCTGGGGAATAGTTCTTGTGGTTGAATTACATTTGTGATATTTAAATAAAAGCAAGAGTCCCAAGAAAGGATCTTCAGTAGTAACCCTAGGCCTCCCAAAACAGCCAGAAGCACACAGCCGGACAGATGTGTCTTCAGGGTCAGGAAGGCGCTGTCCTGGCAGCAGCGTGGACCGGGTGCAGGGTCCCGGGGGCAGGGCTGAGCCCTGGCCGCAGACACGGGCACACATGGGAGGCGGGGCTGCGCGGGTTCTGGCCCAAGAAGGCCCCCCTCCTGCGGCTGCGGCGCCGTGTCCTCCGAGCTGCCTGTCCTCCCAGGGCCCGGCCAAAGGCGCTGCACGTGGAGGGGCCTGTCTGAGTGAGGCCGAGGGGAAGGAGATGGTCTTTCCAAGTCTTCCTAACAAGTGTATGCGTTCTCACCTGCAAACACGCCTTGTTTGACTGCAGACTTTTTGTAGCATCCCAGCATATCATAAATGCTTTAGAGAGTCTCCCCGCCCGTCAGAGGTTAACAGATGGGCTGGTGCATAGTCATGTGGCTTTTTCCACGTGGATTTATATTAACACCCATATTAATTAATGTATTCATATTGTCATTTTTAAATTTCCTAGTAGGGCTGTGCCACACCTGCTCTTCTGCACTTTGTTTTCTCCACTTAACAATGCCTTGGTTTTTCCACGTACATTCAGACCATTCAGATCCAGCGTGTTAGTGGCTGCAGGATTCCCCTGTGTGCAGGACACGCCCCTGTGTGCGGGGTTACCCTGTGTGGGGCACAGCGTACCTAGTCTTTGACTGCTGGCTGTCCAGGGTGTCTCCTGACTCTGCTCGAGCATACCTTTTTGCACCTCGTGCAAGTGTTTCTATGAGTTTCTGTCTTAGAAGTAGCGATTGTTGGGGCAATTACATTTTAATAGATATGCCACACGCACCCCATGTACTCTTTATCTTAGTTTTATAAAAATAATATTTTAAGTGAGTTACCATCAGGGCATCAAGAAAATGTAGGCTGTGTCTAAACTCTCAGGACTGTATTTCTTTCACGACTTTCTGTGCACACCGTCACACACCTGGGTTTGCAAACTTGAATTTGAAAAGCCAGGCTCCAAGCTTAGTCGCCTTCCTCTCTTCATCCAGTTTTTACTGCGTGCCTACTGTGAGCCAGCTTCTGACCCCGCACCGAGAAACACGGAAGACGTTCCCTCTCCGAGCGCTAACAGGAACCTTTCTTGGCGGCCACGTTTTTACAGCTCTCTTGCCACACCTTGGGGCAGGAGGGAAAGAGTATGGGTTGAAACCGTGGCAGCACGTAACTGTGCAAAAATACATGGGACGCAGGTTTCATACAAAACGACCACCACAGAGCTGTTGTGGAATCCACCTTTGTTCTGCGTGGTCAGGGTTTTGGTCTTTATACCACCCCGACCGGGTGAACGTGGCACCTTAGGGTGGAGTGGAGGGGCTCAGGGACGAGAGAAGCTAGAGTTTCTCCTGGGACGGGACAGTTTGCTGTTGATTATTTTGTCAACTGCTGGTGACCCATGGTACTGGTGATCCCAGACTTGAGTTGTTCACTATTCACCCTTGCAGTTTTCATCTTGTCCACATACTGCTACTAGTACTGCTATTGTTATTATTTTCCTTTAAATTGACTCATTTCTTTTATTTAACCTTCTCCTAAGTAACATTATCCTTGAGATATGGGTTTAAAGTGCTAGTTACCTTTTCCTGCAATGCATGTGGAAATAAATACGTAACTATTACAGTAACAATCTGATGGGGTGTGTCCTCTACTTCGGGAAGCACCGTGTCCTGGCATAGTTGCTCTGCACCCTCTTCCCTGCCTGGGACGCGGGGTCTGTACTGGTAGGTGTGGCGGCAGGGGCGGGAGGTGAGACGTCTCCGAACCCAAGCTGTGGGTGTGCTCAAGAGGGCAAAGGAAGGTTCTGGAGAGCAGAGATGCTGTGAGGAGCTGGGGTCTGTGAGCGGGGAGAGGCCTGCAGGGTCCAGGTCCCTGGGACTTGGAGGGGCAGGGTGATGGGCCAGAGACTGGAGCACCCGCAGGGCCTGAGCAGACACCGGACAGGCCCTGGGGCCGAGGATGACTTCTCTGTTCCTGGACTTGCCCGGCTCCTGTGCGGATGGCCACCCGGCCTGACTCGGGGTGGACGCTGACCCAGGCTGGGGAAGCGCCTCGGGGTGGGGGGAGGCCCAGGGAAGGAGTGTCAAGTTACTTCAGAGAGAGTGAAGCGCTGCGGGCTCTGGGTGTTTCTGTTCGTTGTTTTGTGATGTTTCCTTTTTTACGTTTGTTTTCTGAGAATTCATTATATGTAAAATGTAACACAAATCTTACTTGTATGATTCTTGGAGTTTTGACAAACTCATACCCGTGTACCCCAAATGCCGACCAGGATGGAGAACATTGCGGTCGACGCAGAGCGGCTGTGTTGCTGGTTGGAATCCCCGGGGAAGGCTGCCTGGGATGCTGATCTGCTTGTGGGGTCACCCGGCTGTGGGCTTGTGCTGGGAGCTTTTCTAGGGGATTCTCATGGGTAGACGAGTTTGGGAATTACTGCTCTAAAAAGTTTCCGTTTCCCCTCCTCTCTCCCTGGAGATAATCACGGGTGTGATTTTTTTCCCACATAGATTAGCCTCCCTGTGCTAGGACTTGATGTGAGTGGAATTGTCCCTCTTCCCCGGGGCAGAACAATATTGAAATTGGGCCAGTTACTCACCCTACAGTGGCCTCTAAACGTTGAAGTGAAAGGAAGACTTGCACATCTCTCACTTTAAATCAAAAGCTAGACATGATGAAGCTTAGCGAGGCAGGCCTGTCGAAAGCCCAGCTGGGCCGAAAGCTGGGCTTCTTGTGCGAGCAGTCAGCCACGCCGTGAAGGCAAAGGACAAGTTCTGGAGGAAATTACCGGTGCTCCTCCAGTGAACACACGAATGGTAAGAAAGCAAAACAGGCTTATTGCTGATGTGCAGAAAGTTTCAGTGGTCTGGATAGAAGATCAAACCAGCCACAACATTCCCTTCAGCCAGAGCCTCATCCAAAGCAAGGCCCCAGCTCTCTGCAATTCTGTAAAGGCTGAGAGAGGGGCGGAGGCTGCAGAGGAAACGTGTGAAGGTAGTAGACTTGGCTCGTGAGGACTAAGGAGGGAAGCCGTCTCCATAGCATCAAAGTGGAAGGGGAAGCAGCCAGTGCTGATGTAGAAGCTGCAGCAAGTTACCCGGAAGGTCTAGCTGAGATAATTGGTGATTTTCAATGTGGATGAAACAGCCTTCATGGGCAGAAGAGGCCACCTAGGACTCTCATAGCGAGAGAGGAGAAGTCAGTGCCCGGCTTCAGCACCTCAGAGGACAGGCTGACTCTCTTGTTAGGGGCTAATGCAGCTGGTGACTTCAAGTTGACCCTAGTACTGAGTTATCATTCCAAAAATCCTAGGACCCCTAAGAATTACGCTAGATCGACTCTGCTTATGCTCTGTTAACGGAACAACAGAGCTTGGGTGACAGCACGTCTGTTTACATGGTTTACTGAATATTTTAAGCCCACTGTGGAGACCTACCGTTCAGAAAAAAAGATCCCTTTCAAAATGTTACTGCTCACTGACAACACACTTGGTCACCCAAGAGCTCTGATGGAGATGGACAATGGGATTAATGTTGTTTTCATGCCTGACAACACAACATCCTTTCTGCAGCCCATAGATCAAGAAGTAATTTGGATTTTCAAGTCTTATTATTTAAGAAATACACTTTGTTAGGTTATAGCTGCCATAGACAGTGCTTCCTCTGATGGATTTAGGCAAAGTAAATTGAAAACCTTCTGGAAAGGATTCACCATTCTAGATGCCATTAAGAACATTTGCGGGACTTCCCTGGCGGTCCGGTGGTTAGGACTGCGTGCTTCCAGTGCAGGGGGCGCGGGTTCGATCCCTGGTCGGGGAACTAAGATCCCACGTGCCTCACGCGCATGGCGTGGCCAATAAAAATTAAGAGAAAAAAAAGAACACTTGTGATTCATGGGAAGAGGTCAGAATATCCAAATGAAGAGGAGTTTGGAAGAAGCTGATTCCAGCCCTCCTGGATGACTTGAGGGGTTCGAGACTTCATGGAGGAAGGACTGCAGACGTGGTGGGAACGGCAGGGGAACCAGAACTAGAAGTGGAGCCTGAAGATGGGACTGAATTGCTGCCATCTTGCGATGAAACTTGGGAACGGATGAGGGGCTGCTTCTTATGGATGAGCAAAGAGAGTGGTTTCTTAACACGGAATCTACTCCTGGTGAAGAGGCTGTGAAGATAGTTGAAACGACAGCAAAGGCCTTAGGATGTGACACAAACTTCGTTGATAAAGGAGCTGCGGGGTTGAGAGGATTGACTCCAGTTTTGAAGGAAGTTCTGTGGGTAAAATACTGCCAGGCAGCACTGCTGCTCCAGGGAAATCATTCATGAAAAGAAGAGGCCATCAGTGCAGCGAACTTCATGCTGCCTTTGTTCTCAGAAATGGCCGCAGCCATCCCAGCCTCAGCAGCCTCCATCCTGATCAGTCGGCGGCCGGCAGCACTGGAGGCGAGACCCTGCGCCAGCAGAAGGGCTACAACTGGCTGACGCGCAGGTGATGGTCAGGGTTTTTTAGCATATTTTTAAATTAAGGTCGTACATTGTCTTTTTAGACATAACGCGATTGCACACGTAATAGACTACCGTATAGTGTAAACATAACCTTTTACACACTGGGAAACCAAAGAATTCATGTGATTCACTTTATTGTGATATTTGCTTTATTGAAGTGTTCTGGAACCAAACCTGCAATGTCTCTGAGGTATGCCTGTAATAACGTTGACTACTCTTTAATACGTTTATTGCTCTCTGTATATCTTTTTCTATGTAGCATCTTTCAAATCTTTTGCCCATTTAAAAATATATATATGTTTCTTTGGCCACACCGGGTCTTAGTTGCGGCACGCGGGATCTTCGTTGCCGCATGCAGGAACTTTAGTTGCGGCATGTGGGACTAGTTCCCCAATCAGGGATTGAACCCAGGGCCCCTGCCTTGGGAACATGGAGTCTTAGCCACGGGGCCACCAGGGAAGTCCCTCTTTTGCCCATTTTTAATTGGATTTAGAGTTCTTAAAAAATTATAGAAGTTCTCTATGAATCTGTTTACCAGTTCTTTGTCACATATATGTTTTGTAAATATTCTGTCACAATCTGTGGCTTTGCCTGTTTGTTTTCTTGATGTCTTTTGATAAGCAGACGTTTTAGTTTTTTGTTTTGTTTTGTTTTGTATTTTGGCTGTGCTGTGCAGCAAGCAGGATCTTGGTTCCCCGCCCAGGGATCAAACCTGTGCCCCGCCCCCCCTCCCCCCCCCCCCCCCCAGTGGAAGCTCAGAGTGTTAACCACTGGAGTGCCAGGGAAGTCCAGCGGACGTTTTAAATTTTGATGAAGCCTCATTGTTCATTTTTTTCTCTAACGGTTTTCGCTTTCTGTGCCCTGCTTAAGAGATCTTCGCCTGTTCCGAGTCACGAAGGCATCCTGCTCTGTTTCCTTCTGAAAGCTTTATGGCTTTAGCTCTTATATTGAGGCCTTCGATCCACCTGAGTTAGTAGTATTTGTATCTACCATGAGCTGGCGTCCACCTGACCTTTGCTGACCTTGTTCACAGGACTCTTCAGCGGTTCCAGTTCAGCGTTTGTCCCTGTCCATTTGCTGACCTGGTCACTGGTCCGTGCACTTGTCTGCACCCAGCATGTGGGCCCTCCCTCCTATGGGCCAGGAGAGACCCCCTGCCCCGTGGGAGCTCCCGGCCGCGGGGACAGACGCAAAGCCCCCTCCTCAGGGCTGCGGGCCCAGAGAGGGGAGAGCAGAGGCGGGACCCCTGCCGACGGGTTGCGGGTGGGGTGCGTTCCTGCCATTGCAGTGAAATCTCCCTGACGAAAGGGTCGCCAGACCCCAGCACAGGGCGTGCTGGTCTCAGGCAGTCTTTGTCTGTAAGAACCTTCGCCTGTAAACATTTTATTAGACCATTAAGTGGCCTTCAGCCTCTCCCACGTTCACTAATGCCAGAGAAGGCGGAGCATATGTTGCCATTTTTATGAAACTCTTGCTTTTCCAGAGGCTTATTCTGGGACCTAATTTACTCTGAGTCTCATCCCACAGATCTGGTTTAATTTGTGCGACTGGGATGACCGTCTGTAGACAGGGCCTTCCTAGAGTTGGGAGATGAGCTGCATGACAGTCACACGCCTCTTAAAAACCGTTCTGCTTGTGAATGTACCGACCTTGGGACACTCTGGGTGCGGGGTGCCAAGGGCGCCAACCCACTTGGACCATACCTTTGTCCTCGTTTTCAAGTTAACATAGTGATTCCACGTGTCTTACGGTGCCAAGCATGTTGGTGTTCAGAACCCTGCTGGAGACGTAGGGGCACATGCAGAGCACAGGGCACTCTGGTGCTTGGCGTCACGTCCCGTGTTCCTCTCAGGATGTGGAGCTGGGCCGTGGGATGCATTCTGGAGCAGCTCTCTGGAAGGGGCTGCCTGGAGAGCCGAGGCAGAGTCTCCTTTTCCGTCTGGTCCCCAGGTGGTGTCTGTAAACCTGTGTTAGCGGTCCCCCCGGGCTCCAGGGAGGCGGACGTTTCCCATGCAGTCGGCTTGCTTGGACTCATTTGACCAGCCGCCAACCTTGAAAAATTATCCTTGCCTTTGTCAGGCATCAGAGGAAGGGGTGATCTCTGGGTGACAGGCCAGGAGCCGAGGCACCAGGAGCAGAGCGGGGACTGGGCGCGCAGCATTGCCTGCCACACCTCGGTGCCTGGTCAGCGGACAGAGGGGAGTCAGCTCTAGAGAAGCCTTTTCCTGCCTCCCCGGAAGCCCACCCGCAGGAGGCAGCTGGGGTTGGAGGGAGGGTGGAGGGCGGGCAGCCAGGAGCCTGCACCAGCAGCCTGGGCTCTTCCCACATTGCAGAGGGCCCTCCTCTGCGAAAGAAAATGTTCAGAGAAAATGGCATCTTTGAACATAGCGTGAGAGTAGAGTACATTTATTTCTATACTTCAGAGTTTCTTGCTTCGTTTTAAAAGCTCCAACTTGTTCAACCTGAGTAAGAGCCTTAGAAAACAGTACCTACAGGAGGGTGGCCCGCTGTGGGGCGGGACTTGCCTTCAGGTCCTTTTGGAGTCCTTGCTGACTCTTCTTTTCTGGAGCATCTTTAATATTATATTATGGTGTCATAAGAAAAAGTGTTGAACTAAGGAAAATCATTCAGTGACACGTCACTAATACAATGCAAGTCGGTTCGAAATATGGTATGAGACTTTTAAAGTTTCACTTTCCTCAGTTACGTAAAATAAGACTAAAATTGAACTGAACTGAACTAAAACTGAACTAAAAGTTTTGTCTCAGTCAGCGAGGCACAGTTCCTTCAGTGACTATTTGCAGAAGATAGTTACTCAATGGAAAGTGACCTAGTACAGACCCAGAGGCCATCAGTTGACACCAGAGTATTAACTAAGTGATGCAGGATTGTAGAATTCCTGAGGTCTCTTTGTTTCCAGGAGGGAAACTGGAAATTGCCGTGCTCTGTGTCACCTGAGAGCTGTAATTAAGGTGCTTTTGAAGAAGGAGTGTGGGTAAGAGGGAGCACTTCCGCAGCCTTGGGGGTGGGCTGCGACAGCACAGTCACACAGCTGAGGAAACCCTGGTTGAAGGGGGAGTGGGGGAGTCCCGGCGGCTGGTGGAGGACTGAATCTGAAGGTGCAGCCCTGGGTCGCTGAGGTCACGGCGATGGGGAGACTCTGCACCAGCCTGCAACTCTGACGTGTGGCCTCTGCGCCATCTCAGCTCCCTGCCCTGTGGATGGTGCCTGGACCTCACGCTTGGACTCTTAGCTGTGTTCTGGCGTTCTGCATCCTCAGTGGGCTCATGGTCTTATGTCCAGTTTCCAGGTGACTGCAAGCCCTTGATGTGAGGGGTGAGGCCCACGGCCTTCGTGTCTCTGCCTGCATTTAGGACAGGACTGTGCACACCGAGGCAGCGGGGCCTTCCTGGGGGGGAGGAGTGTAGGTTTTGGATTCAGAGGATGTGAATCTGGATCCCGGCTGCACAGCCTAATATCTGTGTGACTTTGGGTGAAACGATGATGATTGCGACAGCGACGGCGGAAGTGAATAATTCCTCGGCCTTGTCTGTGAAGTAAGGGTAGCCATGATGCGCACTGCACAGCGTCGGTGGTTCAAGTGAGATCACGTGTGTAAGCACTCAGTTTAGTTGCTTGGAAAATGCCATGAAGGCACTAAAATCAGGACACTTGAGTTGAGAAGAATTGTTAAAGCATGTTGGTACGTAATCTTCATTAGTAAAGGACAGAAATTCATCCCAAACTGCTTCTTACAACCAGCATGGTTTGTGGGCTGCGTTTAGGCCCCCCTGGATCCAGGGCCCCCCATCTCTCGGGCCAGGTCCCTCGTGCCCGCTTGTTTCTCAGGCCGGCTGCCTCCTGCAAGGCTGCGGACCTGCCCGTGGCTCTGGGCTCAGCTTTCCCGCTGCCGAGTCAGTGCCCCGGCAGAAGACGCAGCAGAGACTGAGCGGCTGGATCTGGGCCCAGCCTGTGCCTGGCGCTTGGCCTGGGGTTCCTGCCAAGTAAACAGAGAGACGGAGCCGGGGGACGAGGACCTCGGAGGAGAGCGGCTCTGTGAGCAGTTGGTGGACGGGGCACAGGGTCCCCGTATCGGCAGCAGGCGCAGTTCCCTCGTGGGTTCCGAATCCCTCAAAGTGGGAGCTGTTCTCGTGTGTCCCCCAGCCCAGCACAGCTACCAGCTTCCGTTACAAACCAAGCATTCGGCTATTCTTCTTGCTCTGGGAATGGTTGATAAAAAGTTTCTGTTTAGTTGAAGCATTGCAAAAGTTATGCAGGAAAAATAAACCAATCTGAGGACCTGGCCAGTTGTGGCCTGGAGGGACATCAAAGGTTGGCCAGTCACCAGGCCCCACTTGCACTGGGGCGCGTTGTGTCCACCCTCAGGTCTGCAGACCTGGGGCTGGAAACCAGCTCCACACGGCTGTGCTCGGGCTGGACGTGCTGAGCCCACGCTGGAGCAGCTGGTGGTCTGTACCGGCCTTCTTCCTGCCCCAGCCCGGGGCCCTGCCTGCCCGCCCCCGCTTCCACCCCTCGACCAGCCCCCTCAGGCCTGCACCGGCCTCTGGCAGCTGCCTCTACACGGGCTGTATCTCATACCCTCTCACTCCTCAGCACTCAACTCACTCGCCCCGTCTCCCAGTGAATCACTCACAAGACCCCCAGGAGCCCTATTCGCCCAGCTGGCAGAAGCCACAGGTCACTGGCCGGTTTCTCGCCGGGCCACTCTCAGAACGGGGCCCCGTGTGGTCCTGGTTTAGGGCAATGGGGACCATAGGAATGGGGACTGAGGTTGGAATCCTTTGACAGGAGAGGCGGGTGGGGGCAGCCTTTGTCCGGCTGGCTTTGGCAGTGGTCCTGAAAACTGTTTTCAGATCCCTGACGTAGCAGAGGGAGACCTCTGGTCCTGGGATGGACTCTTATCACATAAGAATAGCCCAAGCGTTTTCCCCCTAACATTTTAGTAGGTAATGATTTTTGTTATAATGTATTTATAGTTACTGCGAAGTGAATTTTCTTGTCCCGATTTTGGAAAACAGCACGGGAAGAAGAAAACAAAAATCACCCGTGACCCCACATCCGTGGGTGGCGATGATGTTAGGGCAAGGGCGGTGAGAGCCAGGAGGACCAGTCGGATCTTAATCATGCCCCGCTTGTTGGGCACCTTCTACGTGCCGGGCTCTGTGCTGACGCTCGGAAAGCTCCACAGCCCTCGGGTGTCACAGGTGAGGAACTGGGGCTCGGGATGGGCTGAAGAGCTTGGCCGCAGCCACGCGGCAGGCCGGTGAGGAGAGAGCTGGTGTGGGAACCCAGATCCCAGTAAGGGAGCCAAGACCACAGCGCACGCACGTTTCTTGTAACCCAAGTCCCTGTTTAAGGGGCTCTTTGCAAAGAGCATCTAAAGCACCGAAAGATGCTGTGCAAGGGGTTTTACTGTGCGTGACTCAAGGCAGCGAAACGCAAGCGGGGAATGAGAACAGGACCAACCGCAGCCGGCCTCCCGAGTGGACCTCTCTGCCGTCTCTGGCCCCAACCCAGACGTGACTGTAAGAACCGCTCCGGAAACAGCTGGTGACAGACTCTGTGCTTTCAGCCTTTCTGTTTTCGCTGTTGCCAGAAAAATAATCAGCTCTGTGTCTCAAGTGCTTGATAAAGTGGCCCAGACACCAGCTGTAGCTTAAAACAGTTCCTGGTTTAGTTGCTGTTAGCCAACAGATGGGTGGCCTCCTGGGCTGAGTGTGGCGCCCCTGTCCTCACCGCGCCTCGTTCTGTGCCTTCGGTCCTCCTTTGCCTGTGCTTCCGGAGGCTTGGGCTTGGCTTGAGAAGGGCGGTTCTGGGCTGGGCGTTGGCTGCCCGGGGGCTGTGCGGGGCCCGGCCTGCGGGAGGTGGGGAGCAGAGGCGGGTGCAAGGGCAGAGCCTGCCTCTCTCCAGCCACAGCCGTCCTGGCTCTCTAGCTGATGATTTCTTCTGTAACTTCGTTACGTGCTTTTAGTTTTTCTTGGTTTTGGACCTTCTCTGCGGCTTTCCTCCTAAGGAGGACGGGACTCCCTCCCCTTCCTGTCGCCGGCCTCAGCTGCAGTCACGGGGTTCCGGGAGCCTCCGCAGCCAGGGGGGCCCCGGGCCTCTGCCGAGAAGCTCACAGACGGTGGGAGCAGGCAGTGGGAGGAGGGAGGCCGCTGACAGGGTAGAGGGTCTGTATTCGCACGCCCTCCCCCGGCCCGGCCTCCCGCAGCCGGCCTCCCTGGCCACTGCCTTGAATAATCACCGTCCCCGGGCACCGCTGTGGACTCCCCACCTAACACTCGGCCGCTGGCCCTCAGTTACCAGTGCGAGGAAGTCCAGGCCCTGCCTTGGCGGGTGGGGTCCGCGGCACAGGCGCACCCTCACCAGGGCCTCTGCCCACTGCTCCCGCTGCAGGAAACCCGTCCCCCTCTGTCTCCCAGGGAGTCTCCCACCTCCCCTCTCAGAGTGTTGCCTGCTGCACCCTCCACCCCGGGCCCCAGCCCCGTCGTACTTCCTGACTGTCGTCTCTGCGTGAGCGTGTCAGTGGTGCTGGAACGTTCACTCTGTGAGGGCAGGGCCTTGCTTGCCTTGTGGAACTGCGGTGTCCCCTCAGACTAGTGCTGGGCCCATGGTGGAGCTGGAGCCAAGTGCACTGCCCGGTGAGTCCTGAGCGGGTGCTCGTCCGGTACATCCCTGCTGGCTGGGCCTTCGGCCGCAGCTGCCGCCATCACCCTGGCGCGTGTCCCGGGAACGCAGCTTTGCTGCCCGTAGCACTCGGGAGCACAGAGACGACCCCTGGCACGGACAGCAGCCGCGCCTTCCACGGCACCTACTGTGTGCCAGGCGCGGTGTTGTAGTAACTTGTTTCCCTCCACCCACCCCGTGTTGTGGATGAGGAAGCCGAGGACAAAGGGTGACATCACTGCGGCAGTGGGCCTGGAAGCGGCAGGGCTGACTCTGGCTCCGTGGCCTGGGCTGTCATCCGGAGGTGCCCGAGCTCCTTTCAGGGAGCAGCCTCGGAGGTGAATGATCAGACACGTCCCCTCTCTAGAGGTGGTCCAGGCGCAGTGGTCGTTGCTCCCACTCGCGGAGCTCTCTGTGTGGTTCCTGGAGCTGTTGCAGGGGGCTGGGGCCGTTCGGGAAGGGGGTGCACACAGTCAGCCGTCAGGCAGGGACGCCAGTGGCCAGGTTTCCCAGAGTCCCCGTGGGGATGTGCAGCTGGGGCTGTTGCTAGCCGCAGTCTAAGGATCCTTCCAGGTGCTAGAAGTTCCCCGGCCACTCCCAGTCCCCCCTGGTCCCTGCTTCGCAGTCGCTGTCCTGAGGCTCTGCCTGGAGCTGGTACAGAGCTCTCCTAGCCTGTTCTTCAGTGTGAGTTGTGTCACCAGGTGCAGCAAAGATCAGCTCCCCAGGGACGGGCCCCAGCAGACTGGGCTTTAGGCCAGTTCTCACCGTGTCCCTGTGAGTGGAGGGCTGGGGGTGAGAGGCCCCAGATTGCAGAGCTGGCAGAACCAGGGTTCAAATCCAGGTCTTTGTGACTCAGAGTCTACAACGCAACTCTGGTTATAGTAGTTCTCTGTTCACTAAAGTGATGTCTAGTTACCTCCAGTACATTTAGTTTCCATCATTGTTGTCAGGTGGTGAGAGGGGCGTGAGGTCGAGTGTCCCTCGCTGTGTGCCCCCTTGACCCTTTATAATTGCCCCGTCGCTTCAGACGTGTGGGTGACACAGTGGGCTGCGTGGCCCCTGGGAGCCTTGGGTCGCACAGACGTTGACAGGTTGGGTGAAGTGAGGAAGCACGAGGAGGTTGAGGTGCAGAAGCCAGGAAGGAGCATCTTCAAGGGCTGGACGTGGAAAGGCGTCAGAGGCACAGCAGCAAGCAGGCCTGGACGCCAGCTGGTTCTCAGGGGTGTCCACACTGGAGATGTAGAGGATCCCTCATAAACGGAGACAAGGAACTAGGAAAGGTCTCCTCCAGAAGGTCGAGGTTAAATGGCTGCCCCAGGAGAAGACAGGACGTCCTCCCTGAGACCAAGTGCACTCGCGTCCGCGTCATCTGTGCTACGGAAGCGCTGGTGTCGCACGTGGCCCTGGCCCCACAGTCCGGCCAGCCCCCGGGCACACTCCAGTCACACACTGGGACCTCCCACGGAAAACAGCCCTGGCTGAGGACCAGTCACAGGGCGTATGAGGAAAGTTACCACCGTGCAGAAGAAATCATAGGCACAAGTGCGGACATCCCTGTCCTAGGAACCAGAAACCATGAAACAAATCTGCAAGGGGCTTTAAAATAAGAATGTTTGAAATGTAAATGAAGAAATGGGACACATAGTGAGCTTAGGACATGATGAAAAAGAACCAAAAAGAAATTCTAAATAGTGAAAATACAGTCACTGCCATGTGCTTTCAGATTAAGTAGCTTATTACTGCTTCATGGGAGTTAGTGTACGTAATGTTATTCTTCACGTGCTGTTTTTTAAAAGCCCTTTTTCCCCTGAATGTATAATTTATGCCTATTGAGAATGTGGAAAATAGAGGAAAGTATGAGGGAGAAATAAGAATCTAGTTACTCAGGATAACTCCTCTTGGTATTCTGACATAACCCCTTTCCTAGGAGGGATCCCGCTGCACGTAACGTTTTAGGCGCTGAGCCATGAGCCTGCCCTGTGTCATTAAGCGCTCTTTGACAGCGTGTTTACTGGCCCCGCGGCGCCCCCGGCTTGTCCCACCGCAGTGCCCATCCCTCCCCCCTCGAGGGACCGACGTGCCGTGGACGGTGTCTTCCGCTCTAGCAGCACTCCGGGGGCTTCTGCTGCCTTTCAGACTGTCGCTCAGAGCAGCTGTCACAACGCAGCGCATTCATCAGCAGCGAGTGGGGGACGGATGGAGGGCAGTGGTGTGTGAGCGTGTTTTAGCCTTACTGCTGTATTAATATAATAAGGAATCTGGCTTTTGTCCTGGGATCTTGGGACAGAGCTTCTGAAACCTTGGAATTTCCCTAGTGACCGGAGTGTCCTTACTGTTCCTGGTGGTCCCCTGGACCACACCTGAGTTTATGCTAGAGGAAGACTAGAGACCAGCCATGTGACTAGTGGGCTGGGGCTTTGGGCCAGAGACACCAGCCTGACCTCTTGACCTCTGAGGAGGGCAGAGCGGATCAGTCGAGTTCCGTCTCCCGACCAGTGATTCAGTCATTCGTGCCTAAGTAATGAAACCACCATAAAAACTCTGGACCCAGGGGCTCAGTGGGACTTCGTGGTTGGCGAAGAGATGGATGTGCCAGGAGGGTGATGAGCCCCGATTCCGCAGTAGAGGCCTGTGTTTGTGCCCGCCCAGGTCGTGCCCTGTGTGTCTCTTCCTTTGGCTGGTCCTGATTTGTATCCTTTATAATAGAGCTGGAATCGTAAGTTCAGTGCTTTCCTGAGTTCTGTAGGTGTGGTTTCTTCTTTGGTTTGGCGTCTCTTCTCAAGGGCCTCCTCCTGGGGCGGGGGCAGGAGCGGGGGCAAGGCCCCGGAAGCTGAGGTCACGTGGCTACGAGAGCGCTCTCGTGGGTGGTGGAGGAGCTGGGCCCTGCCGCCTGCTCACTGTGCGTTTGGGCCTGTGGACGGACGTCCCTGACTGAGCTGCTGCCTTTGGAAGATGGAGTCACGGCTGGGCTGTCGTGGGGATGGTGGAGCGGAGCTGTGAGCGTCTGCATGCGGTGCTGGGCACACAGTGCTCGTCATAAGTGGGAGCTTAAGGCCATTGCTGTCTGCCTGGGGGGAGAACGGGGCACGTGGAGTCAGTGCCTGCCCTGCCCTGCTGAAGACCCCATGCCCCCTCCCCTACCCCTGCCGCCATGGAAGCTGGTTGGCGGCCGGCAGACAGCCTGATGGGGCTTTGAAAGGACGAGTGCCAAGCACTTGTCACTCCTTCCCCTGTTCTGTATGTAGGGTGCTGGGTGCAGGGGCCAGGCCTCGTTTTCTTCTCAGTATCCCCATCACTCCCAGCTTCAATCTGAGAGGCCCGCTGTGTGGACGCAAGAGGCCGGCAGAGCTGGTTCTGACTCGTGGGTGTGGAGGAGGTGGGACCCCACTCAGGGTCGGGCCGGGGGCCCAGGGGCCGTGGAGATGCCGTGCCCCAGCGAGCCTGCCGTGAGCACAGAGGAGAGGTTCGAGGTCCTTTCAGGGTAACCATTCACTCCACCTTGAAGGAGACGGGGCCCAGGGAACCTGACGAAGCTAGACCATCGTCAGGGAGCCGCCCGAAGGAGGACACTGGAACCCACTGGGCTAGAGAGGGCCTAACAGACTGTGTCGCCCACGAGGACCCAGCGTCTCCCGTGCCTTGGGTGGCCGCGTGTGCCGCACTCTTGGGAAGATTGGGAACAGCCGTCCCGAGTTGTGGCCATTGAGTCATATCTGGTCCCTGAGCCAGCGGTTGGCACCTCTGGTCATTCCGAGGAGATCTGGCCCCGTCCCCGAGGGTCCAGGGGAACCGAGTGGTCGGCATCCTCTGAGGTGCTGGTGGCTGGGCCTCCGTGGCCTCCTGCTGTGTGCTCGGCCCTGAAAGGCCCTTCCCTCTGCTTTCCGGCCTCCTCCCTCCCTCCGGTTGCTAAATTCCCCTCTTCTGTGCTTGCTCAGCAGGAACTTCACGTCTTACTTTGATGTACTTCACTGCGTTGACCTTGTGGGTTTGTGTGCGTCTCCCCCACGAGACCGTGAGCTCCTTGAGGGCAGGGACTCAGCCACGCTAGTCCCTGAAGGCGGCACTCGGCCCCGGGCGCAGCAGCAGAGGCCGCGGGGGATGGAACCAGACTGTTATTTCGGGCTCCGGGCGGCTGCAGGTTCTGCAGGAGGCATCGTGGCAGTGTAACGCGGGGGGAGAGGTCCCAGGTGATGCCCCCCACCCCCCAGCCAGTGCTCAGGGCGCTCGCACGGTGGCCCTGCCCTGAACGTGCCCTGCCGCTCCCTCTGAAACGCGGCCGCCTGCTCAGTGCCCTCTGTCTCCGTCCAGAAAAACGTCTAATTGTGTCTTGAACTCATTTTCGTTGCTTGCTTCAGTGGCCTCACTTGGCAGCTGAGGCCATATGCTAATTCCACCCTTTTCATAAAGGAATTCTGCTGATTTTACTTACTTTTTATGGTAGATTTCCCCCCTCTTTTCTTCTTTTTTTTCCCCTGTTTCTCCAGTAAACAGTTTCCTGAGGCCACGCTCTCAGGCTCTGCGACCCTGAGCTCTCAGACCGTCTCAGTCGGAGGAGCCCGGCGGGCTTTCCAGCCCCTTTGGCCTGGGCCAGGCAGGGATGCCTGCCGTGGTTTCTCTGCCTCAGACGAGGGGCTCGCCGTGGCCTGGGGCCCTGTCTCTAGAAGAGCCTGTCTGTGTCCAAGGCCACGGCAGCCATCGTCCCTCAGAACAAGCAGAGTGTGGTTTTCCTGTCTTGGTGCCTCGTGAGTGGTGGACCCACCTCTACGGTGGTGGTGGTTGGGAGCGGGGTTCAGAGGGGTCAGGATCTGCGTCCCCACCCTGAGTCTCAGCTTCTTCGTCTCTCAGGGGGACTTGTGAGGGCCCCTCCTCCCCATCGCTGGGGGTCTTCTCCCAGGGGAATGCAGCCCTTGGAGGCCCCTGGACACTGTGTCTGCAGGTCCCAGCCCCCTGGTATTCACAGCGTGCGGTCCTGTCCGTGCTCCCTTCTTCCTTCTGTCTCTGCTTCTGGACAAGCACACGTGCCTCTTTGCAGTGTAGGAGGACGTCACCACTACAGAACAGAGAGGAATCCGTGCATGGCTGGTGCAGGGCCCTGCTCAGTGCTTTAACTGCGTCCCAGCTCTGTTCATTCCCTGTAGGGGCACTCGCTGACCACCGGCTCTGTGCTGCTGCCCGTTGGGGCCTCTGTCCCTGGGGGTAGGCTGCAGGGGCACGGACGAGTCACAGAACAGGGCTGTCCTGGGCAGCGTGGGGACCACGGCACCCCAAGGGAGGGCCGCCTCATCCAGACCACGGAGAGTCGGGAAGATCCCTGGGAGGTGACATCTGAGCTGCAGTTCAAAGTCGGAGGTGCCAGGAGAAGGGACGAGATGGCAGGAGCGCTTCGGTGCGTGGGCTTGTGCCCAGGTCCCAGGGGGAGACAGCAGGGCTGACCGGGAGCTGCGGGGCACATGGCGGGGGGCTGCCCTTCTCTCTGCTCCTCGGGGGAGCTCTGAGCTCTTCCCCACGCAGGGTAACGTGGTGCTTGTGGATCCAGGTCTCTGGGCTGAGCGCCTGCCAGCGACTGGCTCTTTACCTTGGGTGTGATGTAGCTTCTCTGGGCCTCCACGTGTCCATCTGCAGAACGTGGTGTTGATAGTGGTACCTGCTGCCGCTAGACGTTAGCTGTGAAGACAACGCGCGGCGCTCGTGGAAAGGGCTCGTCCCAGGGCCGAGATGAGGAGAGCGTCTGTCCTAGAGGACATTCCGGCCTGGTGCCACTGAGGCTTTCCTGCTTCACCCTTCCAGGAAAATCACCGTCTTAGGTCATCTCAGACTTTCTACCTAGTGGGAGCGTTTTGAGACTCGGTGTGAGAACCGGTGCTTGAAGCTGTAGTGAGAAGACCACCAGAGAGCAGCCGTGTGTCAGCCCCTCCCATCCTGGTAGACAGGCTGTGACAGCTACAGCCTCGGTTCAGAGCATCAGGGCCTGGGGAGCCCTACACGAGGCGCCGGGGAGGGGCGGCTTGCCCCTTGTGGCCTACAGGGACCGGGTCCAAGCTGAGGTTCGTCTGACCACAGACCCGTGGCTTCGTGTCCCCTGCTGTAGCCCAGTGGGACCTGGTGACAGCGGAGAGCCTGCCACCCTTTCCCTCCAGGATGAACTTTCCTGTCCTCACTGAGGCCCAGTGTGGGTCATGGGGGCAGGAGGGGCCGGAGCTCAACAGATGGGTCCCTAAGTGCTTTCCTGATTCACGAGGCCAAAGAGGTGGTTGTTTGTTCTGGTTCCTCCAACCTCTCTTTCTCGAGAAAACTCCCTCCAGAGACCTCACACTGGGAGCTGCAGGCCGGTTTTGGCCAATGGACATGTTTTGTTTGGGCCATACAGTTTAAACATTTTGTTTTGAATTGGTTGTCAACATTTAAAAATTGGCAAATTTCATACAGTGGTCCAGATTTTTGGCTTCTCTTGAAAAACCAGAAGATCTGACAACTCCAGGCCCACATTCCTTTCTGGCTATGTGGGCTGGAGCTGAGGGGGGACTGTCCCCTCCAGCCAGGGCCCAGGAACGGCTGCGGCGTCTAGACTTGCGCCTCGTCTCGCGCCAGGCGTGCCGCTCAGTTGAGGACCCACCAGGTCCTGCGGGTGTTCACGTCTGCCCTCCTGGGCCGTGAGGTTTGCACGTGGGATCTGGGAGCCCCACGCTGCCCTGTAGGTGACAGGAGATCTTGTTTGCAGACGGGTGAGGGTGAGGCTCAGAGACCCGCTCTCCCCGGACAGGCAGGGCGGGGGGCTGAGGTGGGAGGCAGTGTGTCCCCCCCACATCCCGTCCCTGTTCTCACGTGGCCTGTGTCTGCAGGCGTTTCCCCTCACACCTCTGCACGGGGAGCGAAGGCATGTGGGCCCTGAACCCAGGGCACGGTTCCTCCTTGGGATCACGGGCTGCTGCCTTCAGGAGAATCCTCTGTGGTGCCACTTCAGGGAGGAGGCCTGGTGGAAGGACAAGGGGCCTCAGGTCAGGCGGAGCCTGGCTCTGCTCCCGGCTCCACTACCTTGGTCCAGCTGCTGCGGCAGTTGTGCCTCCTGGATGCCTCCCCTTCCCCGTCCCCTCTCCCTCTCCGCTCCCCTCTCCCTCCCCTCTCACTTAGTGAGTGCCGACTGTGTACTGAGTACTGTTAGGTGCTGTTCTGAGCCCCAGGTGGCTCTTGCAGAGATGGGCTGTTGGCTGCACCTTGACCAGCCACGTTGAGACCCTTGATCATTGCAGCCGCTGTTCAGAGCGGTGAGGCTTTCGTGCTCATTCTCGCAATGGAGCTCACACTGACAGGGCCCTGGGCTTGCAGCGTTTTAGTGAAAAACACTGACTTAAAAGTAGCATTTTCACCCAGGCCCCTTGTGAAAGCATGGGGAGGACCTGGGTCGGACGGGACCTCCTGCCCTGTGGGTCCCAAGGCTGTGTGAGGCCCACCACACAGCCTTGGAAAAGGTTCGTAGTGGCTTTATCTCCATTCTGTAGATGAAGAAATGGCCCAGAGTGCTTAGCTGCTCCATGGAGCCGAGGCGCAGACTCGCCACCGTGGGGCCTGACCACGGCCTCTGTCCCCGAATCTGACCGGACACCGCGTGTCCAGGGACCACGTGACAGAGATTCAGGAGTTCTCTGTCCCGGGAAGTCCTGTCGGTCCTGGTTGGTCGGCAAGTCCGAATGTTTACTCGGTCCTGCTGGGGAGACGCCCTGGTTCTGTTCTGAGGTCCTCGTGCCCGCAGATGACCACAGGGTAGGCCTCCAGGGTGAGGTTGTCAGGGCCCCAGACGTCCCTGGTGGTGAAGGGGCTGCGGGCGCACGTTCCCGCACCCTCCTCTCAGTGTTTGTCCAGAAGGAGCTCCTGCATCCATATTTGGTGATCTGTCTCTCTCCCCAGCCCCCTACAAGGTGTCTGCCAAAACCCTGTATAATTCGTATCATCTCCCAAGCTGTTATAGTATATGAGGACAGAGAATAATTTAGTTATTTTTGAAAAAAGATTCTTAGCAAAGGTAAAAAAGGGGGGGGGGGAGTTTTCATACTCACTGCATGAAATAGACAATATTTCCTGAGACAGGAGATACGAGCCTCAAAGAATTTAAAATAAAACATTCATTTTATTATTTTTTTAAAGAAGGAAAACGAAAAAAAAAAAAAGTAGAATAGTCAGTCTTTTTATCCTAAGTACAGATGAAATTGATTAAACCTTAAAGACTGGCCTCCGCACACCCGGTTTATTAATTGAAGAATTTCCTCTTACCCAGAATGGGAAGTTCACATTAAACCGAGCTGGCCCCTGAGTGGCAGTGACACTTGAGAGCTGAACGTTTTCCACAATCCTATTTTCTCTTCGGAGCTAGAGGAAATCCTAAAATGGTTAAAGGGGGGAGGGGGATGGGGGAGAGAGCAGAAACCGTACATTTTAAGGAAGGCTTCTTTCATTTCCCTGTAAAGCATGAAATCAAATTATAGCTCATGGGCCACAATTATTTTATTTCTACATTTCAAATTCCATTTTCTGCTCCTTTTCGCTGCTCTTGAACAGGAGTTGTACTGTTGTGCAAAGTCAGCTAAAAAGATTACCCCAGATAGACTACGACACAGTAGCTTAAGGAAGCAGGGGCAGGACTCCCTGGCTCGTGAGAGCCCGTGGCCCTGGAGCCCACACGTACACCTCCATCTCCTCCGTCCGGGAAGGAGTGGCGGCTGACCCGCTTCGGCCCCTCTGCCCTGAGGAAGCGTGGACACCTCTGCTCTTCCTGTGCGCCCCTCCGAGGAGGCCGCTGTGAGCGGTGTATGTACTCTGTCCGGTGCTTCCAGGGCGGCCAGGAGAGATGGTGTGAGGCCATGCCTGGCGCCCGGTAACACTCCTCCCTGGTGGGGTCAAAGGTCATGCCTTTCCCAGTTCTCATCCAGTCCCCCTATTTTGTCGAAGAGAGAGACTCGATCTAGGGCTAGTGTGCCTTTTACCGGCTCTGGCTGATCCCTTAATATCAGAGCAGGCCTGGGGCTCAGTTTCAACTCGAGTTAACATCGACAGCAGTGCGTTCCGTTGTTTTGCTTTGTTGTTTTATTTATCTTCTCTGTTAACTTCTACTTACAGCACACTTAATGCATTTACTGTCATGTAAAGTTCTTTTTAACGTAAATGCATTTGAGTTCAAAAAAAGGACTTGATTTAAACACACATAGCTCAGTAGTGGTAGTAGTAGTGTCCATGGGCGTGGCAGGTCCACGGGTGGGGAATCCGGGTAACTCGGACTCCCTCCCTGAAGTAGGACACGCCAGCTCTCCAGACCCCCAGCGGAGAGCTCCAGCCGTCCAGCCCCATCTTTACCTGCCCTGCCTCTCAGGAGGTTGTCGTAAAGATCCAGCCAAAGTCCTTCATGCTTCCATTCAAGACCACGTCGGCCACATGGCCCGTCCTTCCGAACGGGGCCCCAGCCGCTGCCCAGCCTCCACCCGCACAGTCGTCACCCCGCTCCGCCAGACGCCAGCATCGGGGCTGGCTGTGGCGTCTCGCACCCCTCCCCGCCGTGCGCTGACTCCCGCTCCTCCGCTGAGACCCCCCCACACACACACTGCGGCTCACAGACCAAGGCCTGGGTTTTCGGTCTGTGTTCGCAGCCTCCAGCACAAGACACAGCTCGGGCACAGCGTCATTGATCTCTGTTGGACCGAGTGAGCAGACTGTAGCTTCCCCACCTCCTCCACTTGGTGGACCAAGAGTCCAGTCCTGACGCTGAGATTCCAGTCCCTGCTGGTGTATAGAACTACCTGAGTGCCTTGTCTTGGCCCGCAAGCTGGAGGGGAAGGCTTGTGTTCTCTCCCCATCTGCCCACTCACTTGTGATGCCTGCTGGGATCCCGGGAATGGGAGATAAAACTGAACTAACAGGCCCAGAACGATGCATGCAGACGGGACCCAAACACTCAGGGGCCGTGGGGCTTCATCTGCAGCCTCAGTCTGGCGCCCACATGCTACCTCTGCCGCAGGAGCCCCGCTGCCGCGCAGCTGACATCAGGGACTTCTGAGGGGTCCAGAGGTCACGGCGACTCGACTGACCCACTGGGAACCGGGTCAGCACCAGGCACCACCCGCGACTGACCCCACTGGAGACCCGGGTCAGCTCCAGGCACCACCAGCGCCTGGCAGTAACCCTCGGTCAGTCTGTTTCTCCATCAGACTTTGATCAGGCGACAGGAAGTGACATAACTGGCCCGTCTTGTCTTTTTCAGAATCCCTAGTATTTCCCCAGAATGAATCAAACAGTGTCCTTCCCGATTCCCACGAACCCAGGGTAGGAAATCATTCTGAGACTAGAGGGGCAGAGTGAGCGAGTGGGTGGGAAACACAAGGCAACAACTTGTAGCTCACAAATGACCCTCTATATTTCTCAGTCTATCAGAGCTTTTCATCTAGTTGTACTGACTACAGAATCCTTTAAAGGTTTGCAGAATAATTATAACAGGGTTAGAGTTTCTCAGTACTTTAAAAAATTACAATTTCCAATTCTGTAGATTATATATCTTAATCATTTCAGAAATAAAAATAAAGGAAAACTTAGAAAGGTCAGCATTTAACAAGTTATCTGTGAGATGCAACTTTCCTTCTGGGACTAAAGGGGGAAAAATGCGTTCAGGGAAAAGAAGTTTTCTGCTGGAGAGACTGAATATAAAACTTTAAACATTTTAGCAAATCAGATATTTAACCCAAATTTGATTTTTAATCAGAAGCTATGGGCATCCTAAAAAAGGGGAAATAATATCAAATTTGAAATAAAGAAAAAACGAAATTTAACTGGTGACATTAAGTATTCACTGAGCGGTGCAAATGCACCGTTATCGACAACGTAAACCGCAGTGGAACTTGATATCCTGCTATCATCACGGCCATTTCCCAGTACACCGACTCCCCGAGTGCGGCGGCCTCCTCAGTCTGTGCGTGGGGACTCGCGGGCGGAGTCGCCGGAGGGGACACATGCAGGGCTGTGGGAAGCGCCTCGGGCACAGGGGCCTCCAGGAAGTGCGCTGCTGGGATGGTTCTTCCTGGCGGAGGAGGGAGAGGAGTTACCGCCACATGGAACAAACACTGCCAGCCCCCAAATCCAGCAGACCCAGGAGGCCCCCACAGGGACCTTGGGAAGTGCCAGCCAGTGGCCTGGAGCACCGTGTCCCCCAGTACGCAGGCGATCCTGCAAAGGGGGCTCCCCCACAAGCATCCTGCTGAATTCCCCCAGACCAGCAGGGAGCCGCCTGAGCGGGACCACCTGGGCAGGACTGGACATCTCCCCTGGTCACCCAGGTGCCACGATGCACTAGCTGCGAAGCCTGGCTTCCTCTTCTCTGGGAGAATGAGGAGCTACACCAAACGGACCAGGAGGAGAGCAAGCTTCAGGCGCCCCGGATCCCGTAGGTGACGAGCTGACCCAGCATCCAGCAGGACCAGCGTGCCGCCCCGCTGGCAGGGAACCCCAAAGTGGCTGCCTAACCCAAGTGACCGGCACACGGGTCGGGAGCCGAGCCCGGTCTCGGGACTGCACACGGCTGGCTGCAGACAGGTGGGCCCTGGAAGGGGCGCTGCGCAGCCTGCACGAACTGCCCACACTCACAACCAGGAAGGGTCGTGTAAAAATACTTTACAGGTCGGCAGATGTGGCAACACCGGGCCTGCACCTGACGTGGCCGAGGAGCACTTTCGCCCGGGGCCCCGCAGCTCCCCGTTGCCCCTCCTCTGGCATTTGTACTGCCCGCCTGGCTCCTGACAGCAGGTCAGCTCGTGACTTCTGCCTGATGTGCGTCAGCTCTGACCCTCACCACAACCCCGCGAGGAGGAGACCCTCCCGTGCTAATAGAGAGAACTCTGAGGTCAGGTCACACGACAGTGAGCAGCAAAGGCAGGGCTAGAACTCGGAGCTGTCTGAATTCAAATGTCTGCTTTTTCTATTGCCAGCTGCCTCTTGGCCGGAATCCTGCATTCCTGAGTCTCTGGGGACCCTACGGCGTCCCGAAGAGCAGGTGGGAAAGGGCCCGAGGACGGGAAGAGGAAGGGGAGTGGACAAGGTGCAAAGGCAAACGGCCAGTGTCCTCAGGACAGCCCTGAGCCCGGGCACAGCCCCTCACCACCACCCGGAGAGCCCAGGACAACAGGGCAGGGTCGGCAGAGGAGGGACAGGAGAACAACAAAGAGAGCCGTGTCAGACACAAGGAAAAACTAAGCAGCCGAGGACAGGACAGGAGACAGAGACGTGCTGCAGCCCTGCCGAAAGGAAGAAAAGCCCAAACCCAAGAAGTGCCGGAGACTTGCAACAGAACACCCGCAGCGCTGAGTGGGGAGGGGGCTGGCCGAGAGCGCAGGGTGCGTGGTCCAGAGTCCTGGGTACCCACCCTGTCCAGGTCCGTAAACGGGGGAAAGCACGAAACTGTGACTCAGGGACGATGAGGGGTAGCCGTCCAGATAAAACTCAAGTTAGATCTCCATCTTGCACTTCACATCAAAATCCAGTCTAAATGGATTGAGGTTGGAAACATAGACATTTAAAACTGTAAAAGTACTGGAAGAAAGCACATGACTAAATATATATAATCTTAAAAGTAAAAAAATACCTAGGTAAGATAGCAAACCCAGAAACAAGAGAGAAAGACAGAAAGACTGACCATTTCAACATAAAAGTCAGACATTTCTGCATGGGAAAAAGAAGTCATAAAAGCCAAAGATAAGTGGGGAGAGAAGCCTAACATGCGCCTTCCCCTCAGAGGATGTGCTCCTCAATGTTTAAAAAGTTCCTTTAGATTGGCAACAAAGAGCAACACGCCAATGGGAGTGGGAAGCAGTAGCAACAGTGCCCATGCAGCACCCCAGCACCTCCTCTTGGCTCCTCAGTGTTTAAAAAGTTTCTGTAAATTGGCAACAGGGACTTCCCCCTGTGGTCCAGCGGCTTAGACGCCGTACTCCCGATGCAGGGGGCCCCAGTTCGATCCCTGGTCAGGGAACTAGATCGCGCATGCATGCCGCAGCTAAAGACCTGGCGCAGCCAAATAAATAAATAGAATATGGAAAAAGTAGATTAAATGAATAAATAAATAAATTGGCAACAAAGAGCAACAATCCACTTGGAAGGAGACATGGTATTAAAGGTGCCCGTGCACGCACCCTCAGCACCTACTCTTGGCTTCGTTAAGTTGGCAACAACGAGCAACAATCCAGTCAGAAGGGAAAGCAGTATCAATGGCAACCCTCTGGCCTCCATCCCACCCTTGCAGGGCAGTCGGGGAGGCCAGGTCAGAAGCAAACAGTGCACGGTGCATGAGTTTCACGGACAGGTGGAGGGTGCTAAGTGTCCTGGGGAAACAGGGCAGGAAAAGAAGGCTCGGAACGTATGGGAGGCGGGCGGGCTGCAGCCGTGATCGAGCTGTCCGGATGGATCTCACTGAGAGGAGATATTTGAGCCAGGACTCAGAGAGGGCCGGCAGTTAACCCCTCGACAAGCGGGCCGGGCAGGGGGAGGGGCTGGGGCAGAGGGCTTGCAGGGTGGCAGGGGTCCAAGGACCAACAGGGCGGCCAGGTGGCTGGGGGGCGTCAGACAGGAAGCAAGCAACTCACATCAGAGTGAGATGCCCTCCTCGCCCACAGCAGGAGGCAGCGTGAGTGCCCTCCTCGCCCACAGCAGGAGGCAGCGTGAGTGCCCTCCTCGCCCACAGCAAGAGGCAGCGTGAGTGCCCTCCTCGCCCACAGCAGGAGGCAGCTTGAGACTACACCGAGACCTGGTTTTCACCTAGCGGGCTGACAAAATGACGCTGGGCACAAGGAAAGGAGCTTCTGTGCAGGGAGTCCTCGCGCTGCCAGCCCCATTACACGCACGGGCTCCTGGAGCCCCTAGCAAGCCTGCCGGGCTGCCCATGTAGAGATGAGGGGCATCAGGTCTCAGAACTGGGAGGGGGCCAGCGTTCACGGTCGAGAGACTCCCCTGCCTGGTGCTGGGAGGTCATGGTTGTCGTTCACAGCCCGACACCCCCGACTTTATCTTGGCTCGTTTTGCTGGACCTAGGGCATCGGGCAACTTTCTGCAGAGTCAGCTGCCCTGTTTTCTCCCTAACCTTGTCCTCTCTTCTCCCAGGGGCCCAGATCATCGATCTGATGATGCTGGTCATTGACGTGACCAAGGGGATGCAGACCCAGTCGGCTGAGTGCCTTGTGATTGGGCAGATCGCCTGCCAGAAGCTGGTCGTGGTGCTGAACAAGACAGACCTCCTACCCGAAGGGAAGAGACAGGCGGCCATTGATAAGATGACCAAGAAGATGCAGAAGACCCTAGAGAACACCAAGTAGGTTTGCTGATGAGAGGGCGTCGGGGCGCACCTGCTTCCGCCGACCCGGATGGGGCAGGCAGGGTCCCGCCGGGCGCTTGCTCGCATCCCGGGTGGAGGCTGCAGTGCTGTTGCAAGAGGCCAGAAGAGCCAGGAGCACAAAGAAGCCACAAGTGGGTCATAGGAAGGGCGGTCCAGCTCTGCACCGCGTTCGGAATCCCAGGCTGCCGGTGTCTTGCCGGCTCGCCGCCGTGGGGTGTATCCTGCGGGAGCAGTCAGAGCCGGGCACCGCCCAGACAGGTCCGGGTGTCAGCCCCACGCCCCCCGCACCCCTCCCCATCCTGTCGGTGAGGACTCAGTCCTGCCTGCTTACCACCCACTTAGCTGCACCTCGGTTATCGAAAGGGAGAGGTGCGTTTGGGTGAAGAGCGGATATCTGTCCCAGAGGCTTATAAAGTCGGACGGATGGATGGACCAGTGGATGGATGGATGGAGAGGACACAGAGAAAGGCCAGATCACATGGCCTGTAGTATTTCATGCCAAGGGGTTATGATTTCATCTTGTGGGAAGTAGGGGCAGGGGGGGTGGGGGGAGTCCAGGGGGCAGCAGGGAGCCGACAGGGAGAGGACAGCAGGGCGGCCCGGGAGGTCTAGAGCAGGAGGCCCTCCAGCCCTGTCGAGCTCCTGCCGCTTACCGTGGAGGTCTGCGGGGGCAGGAGGGTGACGGTGCTCCCGGGCAGGGCGTGGGGGAGGGGTGTGGGGACCGCGGGGCAGAAAGCCACCTGGGCACTCGGGCGGCCATGGGCATGACTTGTTCCCACGTGGTCAGGAAAACGAGAAGGCACTCTGCTGAGCACACGGTGTCGGCAAACCTTGCTTTATCGGCTCCTCTCCTCCCCCCCCGGGCCAGCGCCTTTTGATCGATACTAAATAGCAGTCACTGGGCGACAGGGCTGCTTCCTCTTTGCTCCGCAGCCCGAGACAATATCCTGCCTCGGCCACCTCTCCTTCTCCTGCCTGTGGAGGGCACGCAAGTGGAAATGGTTTTGTTTCCCCGTCATAAAGATTGATATGCCTTCCCATTTATGATTTTTTTTTCAGATCTAACACCTGCAGCTCTCCCTCAGAATTCTCAAGTTGGTTAAATTAAAGCTTCAGCCCTGAGAATGGGCCAAATATGTCATAAAAGATTTCCTAGTGCTGCTTTTGTTAGCAAAATTCATCAATCTGATAAAATCGACACATTTAGATAAGTGTTGCATAAGAATTCAGACTTTGTTATTCCCAGCGGAAGTGGATATGAGACTGTAAAAAGGAAGATAAAAAATTATATCTTCTTTTTAGTGAGTTATTTGATCTCCCTGCCGTTTTATTTACTTGTCAGAAAGGGGAGACCAGGTCCTTTGGACTCCTGCATAAAAGCCCAGCACAATGTCAGTGTCATTTGCTATAAACGAGACCTTCTGGGAAGGGCTTAGGATACTATCAAGGGTAAATTAATATCAACTATTTCGATTAGTTAAATTTAAGGAAAATTCTCACTTATGTGTTTAAATTACTATTCCTATTTTAATTTATTGGTTGAAGGTCAAATCACAGCGTTTCTCACACATTCAGAGGATATGGGCCACCGAAGGGCCTTTGACACCTCTGCTCTCCTCATTCAGCACGCACTGGGCTGGAAAAGCTCCAGTAAGGAAAGCTCAGTGGGCCGATGGGCCCGGGCCAGCCAAGGCAGTCACCTCTTAGGAGAACTTAGCTGTTACCTCCGTGCAGCGAGAACTTCTTTAAATCATTTTAAAAGTGACGATTTCCTTTTCTTATGGTGCCTTGTTAGGTAAATCCTTTGTAAATGCTGGTCCAAATGCGAAGAAACTTTCTATCTAGAAAGGAGAAATTTAGACTGCTGAGCTATGTACGTATCAAAACCTAAGAAGTGTTAAAAAAACAAAACTTTTTTTTTCCCTATCCAAAGAGTCATCGAAAGAACCTTTGGAAAATAGAGAAAAGGAGTTAAAAGAAAGTGGAGACCACCCAAAGGTTTCTCAGAAGAGCAGCTACTGACCTTTTGGTTTACTCCATTCCTGTCTTTTCACCGTGCATAGTATCACCCCCACCCTTTCTTCCACATTCAAAAAATCGTAGTAAAATATACACAACATAATGTTTATTATTTTATCCATCTGTAAAGTTACAATTAAGTGGCATAAATACCTTCACAAAGCTGTGTGCCCATCACCACTGTCTGTAACCTAATCCTTTTTCATGATCCCCAACATAAACTCTGTCCCCACTGACCAGTCACTCCTCCCCGCTCCTCCCCCAGGCCCTGGTAACCTCTGTTCTGCTTTCTGTCTCTGTGACTTTGACTGTTCTGGGGACCTCATATAAATGGAATCATGCAGTATTTGGCCTTCTGTGTCTGGTTTGTTTCACTTAGCGTAATGCATCCGTGTTGTAGCGTGTGTCAGAATCCCACTCCTTTTTATAGCCAGATAGTATTCTATTGTGTGTATAGGCCGTATTTTGCTTATCCATCCATCTCTTGATGGACACTTGGGTTGTTTTCTTTTGGCTGTTGTGAATGATGCTTCTATGAACATTGGTGTACAAATATCTATTCCAGTCCCTGCTCCAGTTCCTTTGGGTGTGTACCTAGGAGTGGGATTCCTGGATCACATGGTGGTTCTACGTTGAACTTTGGAGGAGCCTCCATACTGTTTTCCATGGCGGCCGCACCGTTTTCTGTCCCCATCAGCAGTGCCTCAGGGCTCCGATTTCTCTGCATCCTCGCCAGCACTTGTTGTTTTCCTTTTTTCTCATAGCCATCCTAGTAGGTATGAGGTGGTACCTCATTGTGGTCTGGGTGCGTTTTCCTAGTGACTGATGTTGAGCATCTCTTCATGTGCTTATTGGCTACCGCATGTCTTCTTTGGAGAAACGGCTATCAAGTCCTTTGCCCATTTTTTAGTCACGTTGTTTTTGTTCTTGAGCTGAAGGAGTTCTTTATCTATTCTGGACATTAATCCCTTGTCAGATTTGCAAATGTTTTCTTCCATTCTGTACGTTGTCTTTTCACTTTCTTGACAGTATTCCTTGATGCACAAAAGTTTTAAATTTTGATAAAATCCAATCTTTTTTCTTTTGTTTCTTTCTTTTCTTTTCTTTTCTTTTTTTGCCTGTGCTTTTGGTGTCATAGTCCTGAAATTATTGCCAAATTCAACGTCGTGAAGATTTTCCCCAATTTTTTTCCTAAGAATTTTACTGTGTTAGCTCTTAAGTTTAGGTCTTTGATCCATTTTTAGTTATTTTTTATGTATGGTATATGTTAAAGGCCCACCTCCATTCATCTGAGGATATCCAGTTTTCCTAGCACCATTTGTGGAAGACTGTCCTTTTCCCTTTTGTCCTTGTCAAAAATCAATTGACCAAATATACGTGGGTTCCACTGGTCTCTGTCTGTCCTTATGCCAGTTCTGCGCTGTTTCACTTACTGTCCCTTTGGGGAAAGTTTCCATCGGGAAGCTGAGTCCTCCAACTTTCTGCTTCTTTTTCAAGATTATTTTGGCCATTTGGGCTCCTTGCAGTTCCCTCCCATTGGAATGTGAGGATCTACTTTTCCATTCCAGCTTAGAAAGTGACGGTTGGAATTTTAATAGGGACTGCATTGAATCTGTAGATGGTTTTAGGTAGCATGGACATCGTAACAGGAGTAAGTCTTCCGATTCATTGACACAGATGTCTTTCTATTTATTTAGATTTTTAAAAATTTCTTTTATACAGGTTTTGTAGTTTTTGGTGTACAAACCTTACATGTCCTTGGTTAAATTTATTCCTAAGTGTTTAATTCTTTTAGATGCTATTATAAGGTCAACTTTGCTGAATTCAATTCCCCCTCTTTAAACGTATAATTGTAATCATGAAGTATTTACATTTTTGATTTCTGCTTTTATTACTTAACATTATATAGAGCAGTTCTTCATGTAACCATCACCCTGTTCCTGACCCTTTGAAATGGCTTAAGTTTTCCTTCTTGTAAATAAATAGTCCTGGGTGAACATCTTTGACCATCATTAAACTTTGTCTGTATTTTCGGTTTTTCCTCTTGAGAGAGCCCCAGGTATGGGGTCACTAGGTCAAAGGGAAGGAGCCCTTCAGAACCTTTTGTGCATCTCTGTGTTCTTTTCCATTTTACACAGGTGCCAGCGGTGAGCTCTAGTATCTAATTTAAAAATATATATGGGGACTTCCCTCGCGGTCCAGTGATTAGGACTTTGCCTTCCAATGCAGGGGGTGCGGGTTCAATCCCTGGTTGGGGAGCTAAGATCCCACATGCCTCACGGCCAGAAAACCAAAAGATAGAACAGAAGCAGTATTGTAACAAATTCAATGAAGACTTTAAAAAAATATTTAAAAAAACACATATTTGAAACATTTAGGATAGAATGTTGTTTTACTCTTGTTATAATATGTGATTCTTTAATTACTGGTAAGACTGAACATTTTTCCTTAAGTGTATTAAGTAGTTGTGTTTTTGTGTGTTTAATTTGCGCCCATGTGTTTTGTCTATTTGCCTCGTGATTTTTAATGCTTCTCTTTTTGGTATTCAGGAGTGTTTAATATTAATAAGGATGTTGTTATTAATTAACCCTTTGTCTATCATACTTCCTACAAATAAGTCTTTTGCATTTGTTGTTTGTCTTTCTGTTTTAGTTTTTTTTTTTTAACATGCAGAAGTTTCCAATTTTTATGTAGTCAAGTTCTTTGGTTTTCTTTGTGATTTCTTTATCTCTGAAAGCATTTAAAATTACTCTTGCATAAGCATTTATCCATGTTAACAGAAATAAAAAGAGAAGATGAAAAGGTACCCACAGTCTTCCCAACGCGGCGAATTAAAGTGTGTTTTCCCTCGGAGCCCTGTCAGTCTTTCCCACCTGTGTGTAGCTTGAGGTAGTTGTTATTACAGCCTTGACGTTGTTCTGTGTTCTAGGCTTTTTTGTTTATCTTTCCACTAAACGTTATTGTCTCACAGCACCCTGGGTGCATCTTTCTCCCAGACTCCCTCTGTGTCTCCTCCTGCCTTTAAACCCTTTCTTTTCCCTTGTTTATGTTTTAGCCACGGCCGTCTGCTTAGTGCCCACCTTCTCCCCGGGACTGGGTAGGATGTCAAATCCACGTGACCTGGCTCCTGCCAGCGGGCTCCTACAAGGTGTGCATTCCGTACCTGCTCTACGGCTGACTCACTTTCTCTCTCAGCGTTGGTATTTCTTCCTCTGTAAAGTGGGAGCTGGTAAGTCCAGCCTCACGGTGTTTATTATGAGGGAGCGTTTGACATTGGGGCCTGGCACATTGTAGGGGCTTAGTAACAACAGCTGTAACGTGCGGAGCACCTACCGCGTGCGTGGCCCTGTACTAGGGCTTTCCTGAGTGCAATCAGTCAGATGCTCACAGTTACCCCAGGCTTTTGTATCTGGCTTGACTGGTGAGAAAAATAAGGCATAATAAGTATCGCTGGTTTTTTTTAGTATCACTATTTTGAATTCTCTTCCAAACCTAAAACATAGACTCTCTTTGTTTACATCTTTTACACGAGTTACACACTCACAGATTCATGTGCACTTTTTTTTTTTTTTTTTTTTTTTTTTTACTGATGTGAGTTGTTTTTGTATGTTGATGAAGGTCAGCCTGCATGCACAGTCAGCAGGTCTGGGCCCGGCTCGCGCCATGAGGTACCACAGCTGCGCAGGGAGTGGGGTGGGTTGGGCGGGGAGGGGCGCTGGGAACAGGAGGCGCCCTCGGCTGTGCTCTGGGTCAGCCCCCACCTGGGCTGTGGGGCTGTGCTCAGCGCTCTTCCTGACATCTCTGGCTGGAGCCCCTTGTGTTCCTAGAGCCCAGACAGCAGCCTAGGTCTGGAACCCAGGCAGGAGGGGCCTCTTGTCCCCCGGGGGCTGCCAGCAGCCAGGATGCCCCATTGTGTGGCGTGCTCAGGAAACCAACAAGGCCAGCTTCTCTGGAGCCTGGGAAAGGGCCAGACACCCAGCCCGAAACACATTTATGTTTTGTTACAATACGTTGCCCAAAAGGGTTTGGATAAACAATAATTGAATTTCCGAAAGCTTTATGGTTAATCGCTGGAATTCTCAGCGCATGCTTTTCCCCTTCTGCGGCCCTGGGCCTGGGGCTCAGAGGGCAGGCAGAGACGTGCGCGTGGGACGGGCCTTGGCTCAGGGCGGGTCCTGGCTCACTGACTCCGAGGCCTGAGCCCCCGCTTCAGTCTAAGGGTGGGCTCTTCCAGGGAAATGCCAGAGAGGAAAAAAAATGACATTTCTCTGGGAAAGGGGCTTTGATGGAGCTCAGACACATTCTGCCGCTTTCAGTGGCTGTCAAGCCGCTGTTTCCACTCTGAATACAGACTCCAGTTATTAAGGCTACTGCGGAGCTGGGGAGGGGTGGATAGGAATAAAGCAAGTAAAAATGCCACCAAGTTCCCTTATTCTTACTGAGATTCAGCTGTTTTCCTTGACTAAACATTCCATAGATTGCTGCAAGGCTTTGGTTAATTTGCAGAGTTCTGAAAAGGTTGTTTCTGATCATTTTTCCCAGTGTTCTTATTGCCTTATGGAGAAGAGCCTTTTCGAATGTCCTCACTCCACATTTTGCTGATTTTTCAGTTTGTTGAGTCTTTGACCTGTACCTCATGAATTTATCCCAAATCAAGGCCAAGAAAAGAAAAAAAAGGAAAAGTCATATCCACCAACATATTTATCACAATGGTGAACAATTGGGATGTTCTAAATGAGTCACATGGGGGGAAAGCTTGTGAATTCTGAGTTGCACTGTTACGCAGCTGTTAAGAATGAAAGAGGAGGTGGCCGGGGGGCGGGGAGGCAGGAGTGTAACGTGGTGGTTGTGAGCCCTGGTTCTGGAGTCGGATGGGGTGGAGGTTGGCTCACCTCTCTAAGCCTCACTTTCTCATCTGTAAAACGGTGCCAGTTCCATGGTGGTTTTGTGGGGTTTCAATGGAAGCGTCCAGGTCGTGTTCTTGGCTTGGTCAAGTGAGTCTTCTTATTATCACCGCTGTTGTTATTTTTCAATGGAAAATTCTTTCCGATATAATGGTAAATAAACTAGAAGGATATGAAATTGTATGAATATTGTAACCAAAATATGAAAAAAATAACTCCTTGGCAGTGCACGGAGGAACCGAGGTTGGAAGAAAGCACACGACAGTGATGGGATCATGGGCTGTATATTTTCTCTTTTCTGTTTTTTGTTTTTTTGCTCTGCAGTGGAAGAGGTAAAGGTATACTCATAGTTAGAGGCTTTTCTTCAAGCGGCAGGCTCTCTAGGAGGCCGGGAGGCTGTGGAGGGGCCTCCGGGCAGGTCTGGCAGGGACTTCTCCGTACCTGTGCTTCCCGAGTCTCTGCAGGAGGCCGGGCTGTGCCCCATGGTCCTCCCCAAGGGCATCTTTATTCAGGGGCCTGGGGCCTGGGCTTCACCGCTTCTCCTCAGGGAGGGTTTGGAGTAGCGGCTACACCTAGGAGCCCCCTTCTAACTTCTTTCGTTCAACACGAGGTGTTCCCTTCGGGCCTCCACGCCCTGGTCTGCCAGGTGGGAGCACAGCTACGCCGCCCGCCTCGGCGCCTTCGACGGGGTGAGAGCAGAGACCTCCCATCGTGCTCGTCGGTGACCGTGGTGGGACTTGTCTTTCTGTTCCAGGTTCCGAGGTGCACCCATCATACCCGTGGCAGCCAGGCCTGGGGGACCGGACGCCCCTGAAACGGAAGCTCCACAGGGCATCCCAGAGCTCATTGAGGTACCGCCAGCTTGATCCGCATCGGGGCTCCGGCTCACTCCGGGGGGGCCCAGCGAGGGGACTCTCCACACTGACCCCTCGGCGCCACCTCCCTCGCCTTCCTCACGGAGTTCAATCAGAGCAGAGCTGCAGGCGTCCAGTGGGCAGCCCCGGCCCTGCAGAGCTGTCCACGTCCTCGTGAGCCTCCTCTTCCTTTCCCCGTCAAACTCGTCCACGAGGCAGCTCCCGCCAGACTGGGGCTCTGGGGCTGCGTCACCCATTCCAGCACCTAGGGCTGTGCCAGCCCCTCCAGTGGGCCCCTCCCAGGCGGGTCCAGCGTGGCTTCCATCCTCGTCCCTTCCGCCAGGCTTGGGGATCACGGACAGAGGCGGAGCCCAGCCATTGGGAGGGCCCGGGGCACCCAGCGGGCAGGGCGAGAGTGGAGTCCCTCTGTTGAGCCCCCGGGCAGCTCAGAGGCTGCGGGGGTGAGGTGTTTTGACCCTGGCCCTGGACGGCGCATTAGAGCACTGGCCTCACCACATCTCTGTGACCTTCCGCGCTAGACCTGCTCTCTCTGGCCTCGGTTCCGTCACTTATAAAGTCAGGGAGATGGTACCACCACTTGGCGTGTGGAGTTCGTGTTCACGCGTGTCACATGCTGGAATGGTGCCGTGTCAGAGCTTACTCTGACGGTGAGGTTGGTTATCACGTACCAGGCACCACCCTGAGTTCTTTTCGTATGTGATTATTAACGTCCATGATTACATGATTGTTAACAAGACTTGAGAGGTTTAAGGTATTTATCTGCATTTTGCTAAGAAAGAGCCTGAGACTCAGAGATGTTAAGTGACTTGCCCGGTGTCTCACAGTAAGCATGAGGTGGAGCTGGGATTCAGATCCAGGTTGATTGTGTTGGGGTCCACCTGCCCTGGGTCCGCAGAGCACGGCTGCTGTTTCTGTGATTACACGGTGCTGACCTTGCTAACTTAGCAAAACAAACATTTTCTGGGTGAAGCTTTTGTTACTTTTTCATCAGCTCCAGACAGCACTGGTCTAGGAGCCTGGGACAGTTGTTTCTGTTAAAGCAAAATCCACAGAAATGCCAGCTGTTGAAGTCGTTCGTATGTCCCTTTGAGCAGCCTCGGCGCACACCTCGGGCCAGGCCTGCCTTGCGACTCCAGCCTTTTCCCACAAGAGGAGTTATCATGAGACTAAGAGTGTGGGACATTCACTACCAAATACTTTTCTGACAGTCTCTTCCCTAACGCAATCAGAAAGAAGCAAGAGGACTGACGTGGTCTTGATTTCCATTTGTTTCTTGGTAATCAGCTCCGACAGCACTGCGGAGCACAAGGGCAGTGGGCTGGCTGAGGCGGAAGCACGCAGGAGAGCGTGCAGAACAGGAAAAGCAGACCCACCGCGGAGGGCCAGTCCCTCTGTCCCCGCCGGGGCTTGGGGAAGGGGCCTTCACCGCTGCCCTGCCAGACAGAGGCTGCCGCCCTGGGGATGTCCTTCAGGTTCCCTTCAGGCACCCCGATGCAGCTGCCGGGGCTGCTTGGGGTGCTCACGGCCTGGTGGGGGCGTGGACAGACAGACGATCCCAACTGCATGTTACCTGGCGACACAGCCAGCGCAAGAGCCTTTCTAGAGGCAGCGTCACCGGGGGGAGGGGGAGGCCGCACTGGCTGGCGAGCTGCCGGGGCTGGCCGGTGGCCGATGCCCAGTGTGAGCGGGCACGTGAGGCTGGGGAGCGATGTGCCCACGGGTGCCCTCGGTGGGCTGCCTCCGCGGCTGTGTGCGGGCCTGGAGCCCCGCCCGTGGGGACGCCGCTGTGGGCATCCCAGTGGGAGAGGGTAAAGGAGCGTCCTCCACGGGCCCTTCCCTCTGCGCTGAGAGCGGGAGTGGAGCGTCCTCCACGGGCCCTTCCCTCTGCGCTGAGAGCGGGAGTGGGGCCTTGGCGGAGGCTCGGGGTGCAGTCGGAGGCGGTCTGCTCGGAGCTCCGGGGCCAGCTTGCCCGAGCCCTGGTCACACCCCCTGCTCTTCTCTGCGCTGCCCCATCCAGCCCCTCTCCCGACAGGGTGTGGCACCAGCATCTCTTTTCTAGCTCCTGACGTCCCAGATTTCCATCCCAAGGAGAGACCCTTCGGGACCGTTCCTCATGTCTGTGGACCACTGCTTCTCCATCAAAGGCCAAGGCACTGTGATGACAGGGACCATCCTCTCAGGCTCCGTCAGCCTCGGGGACAGTGTGGAGATCCCCACCCTCAAGGTCAGTCCTGCCTTGCCCTTCCTCTGGGCCCCTCCCTCTAGCGGGAAGGCGGGGGGACAGTCCCTGTGCCTCTCCAGCTGCGGGGCCTGCTCCTCCTTCTCTCCTGCCCTGCCCCCGCGCTGGAACTCCTGCTCGCCCCGATTCCCGGAGCAGCAGCAGGTCGTTGGGAGACTCTCAAGCAGGCATTCTTTATGAAGAGATGGAGCCCCCAGAGGGTGTGTGGGCTCAGGCGCATGCGGCCCAGGAGTGAGGGCGCGGGGTGGAACCCCTCCCCCTTCCTACAAACCCCCCAGGTCAGGGTGGCAAGTACGTGTGGACTCATTTCTGGGTCCCTTTTGCTTAACCACAAGGATTTCAAATTAAACACAATTAGAACCTTGTGTTGCTCAGGGCCGTACAGTCTGGACACCACCCAGATGAGTGTCACATTCCTAGTGACACTGGCAGCTGCCACGTCATCTGTGGAAGACCTGTGAGAAGGGTGGCAGCTGGGGTCTCCCCGTCACCCCCGACTCCTGGTAACTTCTGGCCTGGCTCTGATGTAAAACGTGTCCAGTGGCCTTGATACTTCCCTTCAGTGGGCTTGGCTTACGGTTTTCCCTTCAGTGGGCTTGGCTTACTGGAAAAGAAAAACTTACAGCTCCCTAACCGCCCTTCTCCTTCAAGGGGAATCCAGGGTGGGGAACAAGGGCTGGCTAGAACTCGGAAAGCTCCCGGGAATTCTGGCGTCCAGGGAAGGTCCCTGGTCCTCAGAGGAGGCTACAGTGCAGGGGAGTGGAGGCTTGCTCTCGGCCTCTGTCCGAGGCCAGGGACGGTGCCGGCCACTGGAGGTGCTCACAGCCCAGGTGCGTGGAGTCCGGGCGCCTGTGAGGAGACGGGCTGTGTGGTTGTCTGGCTCACTGGGTGTATTAGTCACCGACCTCCAGAGAAACAGAACTGACAGGGTGTGTGTGTGTGTGCGTGTGTGTGTGTACAAAGAGAGCGATTTTAAGGAACTGGCTGGTATGATTGTGAGGCCAGCGGCCTGGAGACCCAGGGCAGAGTCGCAATTCAAATCTGAAGGCTGTTGGCTGCAGAATTTCCTCTTCTTCCTGGGAGGACAGTCTTTTCCTGTTCAGGCCTTGTCCACCGTCTTTATGGAGTGTCATCTGCTGTACTCCAGGTCTACTCATCTAAATGTTAGTCTCATCCAGAAAACACCTTCACAGAAATCAGAATAGTGCTTTCGGCAAATATCTGGGCCGCGTGGTCCAGCCAAGTGGGCACATGAAACTCACCGTCACCCTGGGGGGAGGTCCGTGCCTGCAGGGCCTGCCCTGAGCGAGGGGAAGGCCGGAGCACTGCTGACCCTGTGCCTGGCCCCGGCCGTTTCCGGGCAGGGCAGCCTGAGGCAGGAGAGGGGCATCTCAGGAGTGAGAGGAGTGACCAGTGCCTCCGCAGGTGACGGAAACGTCAGCTTGAGGTCTCTCCCCTCCACCCATTCCTCCTGCAGAGCCGGGGGTCGTAGGGAAGAGTCTCGTGACCAGGGTGGGCCAACCTGAGGGCTGCCTGGGGCGGCAGCAGGAGTTGGAGGGCGAGGGTCCCCTGACACTGTGAGGCGTGACCCCCTCCTCCCCTGGCTGTCGTGGGGCCTCGCGTGAAGACCGTCAGTCCTGGAGAGAAAGACTAGTCAGCTCAAATCCATGTTGCACCAAAAGCACTAAAAGTGCAAATCTTAAAAAACAAAGCACAGAATTAAGAAAACAAACTCGACTTACATTTAACACAACTAAGCTTACACTCGTGGCTGTGTTTTAATTCCCAGCTGGGGCAGACCCTCGGGGCCCCCTGGCCCCGGTCCCCCTCTGCCCTGGGCGAGCAGCTGGGAGGGGGCGAGGAGCAGAAGAGGGCAGACTCGGGTGCTGGAGGCTCTGGAGGGAGGGAGAGGCGTCTGATGACCGGGTCAGTCAGTGGCCGCGGCGCTGGGGCCCAGGGCCCGGAGGAGGCGGAGGCAGGGCCAGTGGCCACCTTAAGCTCTCGGGTGCGCGTGGGGGCTTCTGAGAGCTTTGGCTACTGTTTTCGTACTTATAAAGATGAACTTGTCTCTCGGAGTCCCAGGTGCTGACCTGTGGTGCTGGGGCACACGGAGGTCGCTCGGCAAATATAAAATTCATTGTCCTCTTGCTTTGGGGCGCCCGTTCTCCCCCAGCCTACTTTCCAACCCTCCTGGCATCTATTGCCGTGCAAGCCTCTAACTTAGGAGTCGGGAGAAGCAGAACTTGTAGCAATGAACTTGGATTTGGCCGAGGGGCTCTCTAGGCAAAGCGTGGAAGGTGCAGCCTGGTTTCTCCTTTGCCGCTTATGATACAATGTGAGAGGAGAGGAGTGAACTGAGGAAGGAGCTGTGATTCGCAAGGGAACCAGCTCCTGCTGGCGTGGGAAATTCTTAGCTCGTGCAGATCCCGAAGGACGCTGAAAGCAGGAGATTCACTTCTGAGAGTGCGTGCCCTGGAGCAAGGCCACGGGTGAGGCTGGACAGCCTTTGCCGAAGAGCTTGGGTGTGTGTCTCACGGCTGCCATCAATTATCTAGCAGAAGCCAGGAACGAGCTGGGCTTCTCCAGGAAGGATCTGTGGAGAACCCTCTGGCTGAATGGCATAGATCCCCTTCACATACATGAGAGACCCATAGGTTTTTGAGGCTGTTAATATCATCAGAAACACTGCCAACCAGGATGTAAAGGGACAGAGACCCGACAAAATTTAAAAAAAAAAAAGCAATTGGACTTCTGGGATTGTACATGCAGGAAGTAACAGGTAGAAGGACTCAGCCACAACGTGTGTTATCCTTCAAGGTAAAGGAGGCATGACTCCAAGGGCAGAGCTCTGGACACAAAGGCAGAGGCTAGAGAGGCAGGCCCGGAGGCCAGGGCCAGTGGAGCTTCCATGGGCCCAGAGGGCAAAGGCTCAAGCCACAGAGGGTCATTCGCAGGCCTGGACACCCAGTGGAATTTGTTTTGCTGGGTTTCAAACTTGCTTGGGACCAGTGACCTCTGAGTTCCTTCCATTTTCTCCCTATCCCTGTATTTTAAAGACAGATAACTTGTTTTCCAGTATTACAGGTCCACAGATAGAGAGGCATCTTGCCCCAGAATAGATCATTCCAGATCACTCATGCCTAGTTAGGTGACTTAGCTGATGATACTTTTGAGCTGATGATATTTAGATGAGATTTTGGACCTAATTAGAGTTAATGCTGTAATGGGGTGAGAATCTGGGATGTTGGGATGGGGTGAAAGTATTTTGCACGTGAGATGGATGTGACGTTTTGGGGACCAGAGGGTGGACTGTAGTGGGTTGAATTGTGCCCCACAGAAGATGTGTCCACCCAGAACCTCAGAATATGACCTTATTTGGAATGAGAGTCTTTGCAGATGTAATTAAGATAAGGATCTCTAGATGAGACCATCCCGAGCAGGGTGGGCTCTTTATCCAATGACAAGTCCTGTGACACAGAGGCTCTTGGGGAGGAGGGCATATGAAGCTAGAGGCTGGGACTGGGGTTCTGCAGCCTGGAGCTAAGCAATATCCGTGGTTGCCCGCATGGCCTGAAGCTAGGAGAGGGGGTGGAAGGGGTTCTTTTAGAGATTCTAGAGGGGGTCAACCCAGCCGACACGTCGGCTTTGGACTTGTGGCCTCCAGAACCGCTAGAGGTTACACTTCTGTTGTTTGAAGCTGTCAAGCTTGTGGTGACGTGTTGTGGTGGCCCCAGGAAGCGAATAGAGATTTTGGAAGAAAGGACTGAAGTCAGGAAGAGCTTCCAGTCCCCTGGAATCTTGGGCAGGTCCCTTAACGCCTCTGAGCTCTGACTTTCTTCTGAGGAATCGCAGCCCCGGCTCACCCTCTGGGGTTGTCGTACGGGTGACGTTGGCTTTCAGCACTTTGCGGGTGGGTCCGTCGCTTGCTGACGGCCAGCTCTGCTCTTCCTTTCTTCCCCGTGACCCCATCTGACCGGGGAGAAGACCTAGACAGCGGAGCCCGCATTTGAAGCCATTTGGCCGGCACCAGAGACCGGCTCTGGGCATCATGCCCACTGCCCCGGGAGCCCCCACGGAGTCCCCCCGGGCTCTCCACTCACCGTAACGTGCCCGGGGCCTGTCGGACACTGGGGCACCGCAGGGCAGCTCGCCCCCAAGGCCAGTGACACCCCAGGCAGGTTTCACTAGTCCACTTGGGCACATCTGACGGCTTGAACTCCCCCAGGGGCACAGTGCGGCCCCTCCAAATAAATAGTTGTGTCCCCTCCCGGCCAGGCTGCCCGACGGAGCCTGTCAGACCCTGGCCCTGTCTCTGCTGCCACGTCCGTCCAGCTGGGGCCCATTAGCTGAGGGGGGGAATGTTGGGGCCCAGGGAGTGAAGGAGAAAAACCAAAGCCCACTTAGACCCAGACTGCTTTAAACGCAGACATCCTGCGGCTCGCCAGCCTTCTCCTCAGGCTCTTTGGCTCCTTCCATCCTCAGCAGGGGGAACCCGTCGGTAAGATCTGATCTGGGGATTCTAGGCTAGTGATGTTTCCGGCAGTGATTGGCCATCAGGGTTGTAATGTCAGGAACTGTCGGAGACGCAGATGGTGCAGAAGGAGAGGCAGGGACCCAGGACCAGCCACAGGCAGGCTCCCCTCTCCTGCGCTTCACTGGCCATCACGGCTCAGACCCCGAGAGCCCCCTCTGTCCCCGCCTCTGGCAGAGGGCGGTGTGGGGCGCTGCCCACTAGGGGTGATGGCCGTAGAGTGCCCAGCACCTGGGAGGACACTTTCGTCGTTCAGTAATACTGTCACATGGAACTCCTGTTGTGGGTTCCACAAGTAGTAAATGGTGGGGTCCTTTCCCGGTTGTGAGGAAACAGGTCTTTGCAGGGCTACTAAATGGGTTTCTGAAGCGGAACCCACGTCGGTTCTTGATAGTAAGGGGGCATCCTCAGGGGTGTGTGGATACCTATTTAGTTGATAAAAGTTTTAGAGAAAGTTCAGAATTTGATAGCATATTCCTCCAAATCGAGTCCATATTCAGCTTTCCTTACCTCATTACTAAAAACCCCCAGAAAGGAGAAAGAAAATGCGAACCAGTATTTGGCGTTGTTCCTCTTCCCTTTGCCTCCCCTCTCGGAAGCTGTTGTACAGGGGTGAGGTGAGACTGGGACTCGGCAAGGAGGCTGCTTTCCTGCCCCAACAAGCCCGCGGCCCAGCCCCTCCTGCCCCACCTCCAGCGACCTCTGCCTCTTGCCCTGGTTCCTCACCTGCAGCCTTCGTGGGCCGGCTCCCCGCCCAGAGGGGGTCTCTCCTTGCAGCTCCCACGGCCCCGCCCTGGGTGGCTGGCCGCTCGCCCCCATGTGTGTCTCTGCCACGCGACCCACTGCAGAATCTCCTTGAGGACAGAGGCTGCACCCGTCCGGCTCCGTGCCCTCAGCACCTGACCCGGAGCTTGGCCCAGACGAGGCCCCAGAAATTATTTAGTGAACAAAACAGTAGGAAAAAGCCAATAAGCAAATAAGCATTTTGTTTCTGAGTAGGATTTTGATTCAGAGTGTGCGGTTGATGACCGTAGAGGGCTGTGTTTGTAGCAGCTGCTCCCCGTGGGCCCGGAAGCAGGAGTGGAGCGGGCAGCGGCCACTCCCCTTCAAGGCTTGTGTCTCGGTGCCTCACCAGCTGGAGGCCCAGCGCTGGCTTATTTTTCGGAGAATGACTGTAAGTCAGGCGCCCAGGGCCGCAGAGCTGGCTTCTCGAGCCACCTTTCTCTCAAGACTGAGCCCCTCTGCTTCAGTGCTTTGTGTCTAGAAGTGTAGCTCGCCCATCTTCATCCCTAGCCGTTTCCTGTTACAGAAGATTCATCAGGAAGGAAGCAGCGCCAGGCTGGCCAGGCCACCTGTCCCAGCCCCGCCAGCCCCTCTGACTGGCACCGCGGGGAGAGGAGGGCCACCTGCGGCCTGTGGTGAGCGGCTGTGGTCCCTACTGCCCTGCCGTCTTTGCGGGCGCTGCTGTGACCTTCTTGGTTTTATTTTTCTCGTTAAAGGAAAGTTTAGTGTTTCCTGAGTACACAGAGAGCAAGTGTACCACTTAAACTGAATATTTATCATTCTTTCTTTTAAGAATAAAACAGTAATAAAAATACCATAAACATTGCTTTAATTATTCACAGGCTTCAACTTGTAATAATCATGGGGAAAGGGCAGTGAGACGTCTTTTTAAAGTAAAGGCACTTGCCTGCTTTCGTTTGAAGTTTTGTTAAAATGCTTTATTATAACGTGTTCTTGTTTAAAAATAAATGCCGGCCACTAGAAGTTCTTTTTTTTTTTCGGTCTTTTCAAAAGTATTTAAATGAGATGATTCTGGGCAAGGGAAGTCCAGAGTCTGAGCCAGCCTTATGGGACTGAGCTGGCTTCCGTCCGACCGCCAGCCGCGTCCTTGGCTTGCTGTTGGTGACCAGTGTTTGTGAGGACACACACAGGGGTGTGTGGATTAGGACATGTCCCGCCGGATAATTGCATCTGCCTGCCCGCAGGCACCTTTCCTCGCCCTGCACGCGTGCTCGGGTGGAATTGCAGCCCGAGGCAGGGCCTCTCTGCGACAGGGCAGCGTCCTCTGAGAGCAGGTGGCAGGTCCCTGGTGTGAAGGAGAGGAGTGGGGCTGGGCGTGGAGGGGTGCTCTGGCAGCGGGCACCGTGCAGCGGCCTGGCGGGGAGGCAGCCTAGTGACCTGACGGCCTGAGAGAAGGTCGCTGGGGCTGGTGCTCAGAGAACAGGCACCGAGGAAGAGGGGCTGTGGGGCTAGAGGCGGGAGCGGAGCCCTAGGGTCCAGAGGTCTCCGTCCAGCAGCCACTGAGACACGCAGGTGGTTTCGAAGGGTGGAGAAGGGAGTGTGGCTGTGTGTGTGCATATGCGCTTCCTGGTGTGCTAGAGAGGCCGACCGTGTGGAGAATGGGTGCAAGGGGGCCAGAGTGCCTTTCTGGGGACCATTAGGAGGCCGTTGTGTAGTCCAGGCAGATGGAGGGGACGTGGATCAAGCTGGCGGCAGTGCAGAAGGGCTTACGGCTGTTTAGGAGGTGGCCTGAGCAAGGCTGGTGAGGCAGTGGGTTTGGGCCAGGTGCGGGGGGGAGCCACGTCCGAGACAGCCCCCAGGTCTCTGGCTTGAGTAGCAGGTGGGGTGGCGGAGCCGCTGCTGCGGGGGAGCCGGGAGAGGTCTGGGGCTGAGGGCGGAGGCAGAGGGGAGTGTGGGTTGGGTTTTAGCAAGATGGAGGTATTTGGGGCATCCAGTTGCAGGGGAGGTGTATGGGGCTGAAGCTCAGACGCCAGGGAAGACGTGAATTTGTGAGCTGTTGGCGAATCCAGCCGCTGCCTCGGGGCCTCTGGCAGGGAAAGATGAGAAAAGTTAAAAAGCGCGCTTCAGCTGTTTCTCCTAAGGCTTTATTTCTGGTGCTTACAGGCTGCCAACCCTCCTCCTGTTGGCTTGGGAGCCTTCCCAGTTGTGCACGGTGAGGGTCTGAGTGGCCCTGGTGTTGGCATCTCAGGATACAGGGGGAGGGTCTTTCTGGGGGTGTTGGCGCTCTTTCGGATGACAGACGCCCCGGGCCAGCCTCGGGAGGAGCTGCCCCGGCCTGCCGGAGCCCGTGCCCGACTGCGCAGCGTGCGTCCGCGGGGAGGGCAGCCGTGCCCCGGGCTCCACGACGCTGCCGCGCCAGAAACGAACGGGGTGACTGGGCGGAAGGTCAGGAGTTTAAGAGCTTGTTTCATTCAAGACGGGGGTAAGAGACAGGAGGGGAGTGCGCGGGGTTATGTGTGGATCCTGGTATTTTCTTTGAGCTGTGGGGAGAGTGGTCGGGGCAGGAGGGGAGGCAGCCCGCCAGAGGGAACGCTGCCAACAGAGCTCCTAATGCGATCCAGACGCAGCCCATCTCCCGCCCCTAATGCAGTCCTGGCGGCAGGAAGGCCCGGCAGCAGGCCGTTAACCCTTTGGGTGCTGGCCGCCCGCAGGCCTCAGCCCTCAGCACGCTGATGTCGGCCCCTGACTCGGTCCCAGGCGCGTCCTGAGATGGTCAGCAGCTGCAGGTGACAGGAGCTCGCCCTCCGCAGCCGTGGAGACCAGGGTCTCCGGTCACTCGGCTGCCGACCCACACCCTTCAGGGGGCCTTCCCCGGACACTGACTGGGGCCGAGTGCGTGGGCGACATTTTCTCAGGAAGGAGGTGGCAGCAGGGTCCAAGGGGAGGGGTGGCTTGCCCGGGGTTACGTGGCTGCTGGGAGGTGAGCTGGGGTGGGACCCCGGGACCCTCGGCCTGATCAGTGTCTCTGGTTGCCTTGGGGGCTGTGGAGCCTGCGCCTTCCTAGCTTCCTGGGGGGACCGGCCCCGTGTCTGTTTTCCTTGCCCTCTCCGAGCCCAGCAGCCAAGCAGTGCGCGGGTTTTCCGTGCTGTGAGTGGACTGACAGGCTCATCGCGGCCCCGACAGGGTGACGTAAATGTGGGTGGAGAGAGCACGCTGGAACCGCCAGGCCCACGAGCCTGCTCTGGGCCCTCAGTGAGTGTCTGTGGATAAAGGGGACGCACAAGCCCGTCTCCGCACGCGTACAGCTTGGTCCCACCCGTTCAGGAAAGCCGTGCATATGTGCGTATGTTTGTGTATAAATGCGTCAAAAGAGATCTGAAAGGAGACACAGCAAACTGTGAATAGCGTTTCCATCTTGGGGGAGGGAGGGAAGGCGGAATTCAGGGCTGAGGGAGAGCTTTCATGTTTTAGTCCATGTAATTGGTGTTCAGATCTTTTACAACGAGCTTGGATTCATCTGTTTCTTGTGTGGCTTTTAGGGAAGAAAACACAGAAAGGATTAGAGAAAGAGCAGCTTCTGTTCTGCCCTTCCCTCTCCTCTCTCACCTCCCTGTGGCCTCACCTGCCTCGCCCTGGACAGCCACTCTCCGCTGGGGAGGCCCCCGGGGGCCCGGCATGCTGTGTTGGGGGCCACCTCCTCTCAGGAAGCCCGAGGGGCCTCCGTTCCCGGCCCTGCAGTGTGGCCTGCAGTCACTTGGCCCCCTGCGTGGATTCCCGGCCTGCCCTCTGGCTGCGGTGTCCGGGCCACTGCCCGCTCGCCCTCCCAAGCTGTTCTCCCTCACCCCTCCCAGGCTCCCAGCCTTTCCTCTCCTGTCTCCCTCGTGTCTCTCCCCCCCGAGCTTCACAAAAGCCCTTGTTTGCTGGCCATTGCCTCCTGCCCTGTGGGGTGGCCCGGTGATACTCTTGTCCCTTTAGCAGTAGCAGCCGTCTTTCCCGTTTTATGCCCGGGAAGGCCGGGCGCCGCTCTCCTTGCCCTCGCCCTCGTGCCGTGCTGAGCGCGTGCCTCTGCTTATCGAGAGCCTGCCCCCACCTCAGAGCCACCGTGGTTCTCGCCCCCCCTTCTCCACGACCCCCCAGGGACACGAGGAGAAGCCAGGGCCCAGAGGAGCTGAGTCGTCCTCCAGGCTCCCGTGTTTCGGGTGTAGACCTGCGTGCCTCTCCCGTGGCCTGTCCCGGGTCCACCGTCCCTGATTTGAGCCTCCCGTTATGTGCCCACTTTTCTAGGCTGCTGTGGGGTGCTCGGGAGTGACCCTGCCTCTGCCAGTGTGCTGGCCTCAGGCTCTGCAGACCTCCGGTGTCCTCCTCAGTTTTAGCTTAACCTGGGCCTTGAGAGAGGAGGGTTTTGGGTGATGCGGCCTGGGCCCCGGGGCGACTGCAGCCCGGCTCTGGTAAGAGCCATGTCCCCAGAAAGGCACCTGGCAGACAGACGTGAGCTGTGATGCAGGGGAGACCATGCCATCCTGGCCCCTTTGGAGGTTTAGAACCTTGTGAACTTGACCACCTCCCTGAGGGGGGACCCTGAGGCTGCCCGCTGCCCCTCGCTGTCCCCTGCCCGGCAGGGCCCCCTGGAAGGGACTGTGCGGAGGCGAGCAAGGGGCTCTGCCCTCTCCTGCTGGCCTCCCGCTCCCCACCCGGGCTCTGCTCCTGTGACCTGGATGCGCTGTAGCGACCAGCGGCCTGTCCGCTTCGGGCCAGGGGAGCCTCAGCCCCAGCCCCCTTCCTGGCTGCGGCCTGGGGTCACGGGGAGCCTGCGAGGGGCTTTTTGATGTGCACCGTGGACGCTTGGCTCGGCCAAGTTTGCTTGCTTCAGCATCGCTCTTGCCAGATCCTTCGGACCTTCTCTTTCTTTTAAAAACATGCTGCTTGCCAAAGGTTATTTTGGATCTGTTTTTGTTTATCAGGTAGAATTGTTCCAGCGCGATTGAAAGCAGACCCACATGCTGACACGCGCCTGAGCTGCTCTCGGCCCGCGCACATGCACACACTCGCACATGCGCGCGCACAGGCTCTGCGCACGGCCGTCCAGGGCCCTAGAACATACACGGCTTACGAGTGGGGTCTGGGGCGGCAGCTTGCAGGTTTTCATCGTCCAGGGGACAGCAGAGGCAGGATTTCAGGTGGGGAGCAGCTGGGGGCTGTGGCCTCTCGGGAGTCTCAGCCAGGTGGGTGTGGTGGAGCTTTGGGGTCAGCGGGCCTGAGTGACCTGCCTGCTCCGGTCCAAGGCTTGCCCCACCCAAAGGCCCGCGGGGAGCATCGCGCGGGCTGTGGCTGTATCCTTGGGGAGCATCGCGCGGGCTGTGGCTGTATCCTTGGGGAGCACACAGGGCAGCCTGCAGTCAACAGGGGCGAGGGAACGAGTGTGGGGCTCCAGTTTAGGGGACTGGCGTTCTCCTGCGGGCACCTTTGGGTGCTCCCTGCCAGAGGGCCCGTAGTGAATTTCTTCTGAAGATGCGCCTCACTCTCGTCGGGACCTGTGTGTGTACGCGGGGCTGCTCAGAAACGCCTTTCTGGAGCTCCCTCTCAATCCTTGCCGCCCGGTCCCATCGTACGCAGAGGGACACGGTTAGGGTTACCGTCTTTCCTGCTCCAGGCCGGCAGCTGGACCAGTACTGAGAGGGTGCACTGTGCCCAGAGCGGGTGGGTGTGTTAGCTCGCGGGTGTTTGATGACCTGTGACAGGGACCCACACGGGTGAGCACACCTGACAAGGGACTGCGTCTCCTTCATGACAGTCAGCCCGCTTCTGCTCTGAGCACGGCTGAGTCAGGACCTGCAGGCTGTCAGGACCAGGTCACTCGACTTCACTCTGCTCCGTGTGGCTTGGCCTCAGGTAGACTCTGTCCTCCTGGGAGCCTCCTTCCCGGCCGCGCTGCACAAGGTCCCCAGACCCAGGGGCTGCCGTCAGTGGCTGGGCCAGCGGGGCAGGCCGGGCCCGGGGCACACGTGCGGTCTCCCTTTAGCTGAGCTGGGGATCCCAGGCGCGACATCTGTGTGACGCTGCCACCACCCCTGGCCTGCAGGGACCCCGCTTCCATTTCCAGCCTTAAACCAACGAAGGTCCACGTTGAGGGTTTGGAGAAAGCTTCGTTCCTCCCCAAATGGGAGCGGGGAGACTCATTTTATTATAATAACATTTTCTTCAGATTAAAAAAATAGTAAGTGCTTGTCACTAAAAATGTGACACTACTGAAAAGGATGCAAAAATGACTTCCAGTCGCACCCATTGGAGAGAAGCCCTGTGACCCTTTGTCAGCCCCCCAGAGAGCTTGAGTGAGCACAGACACTCGGGGGCAGCACAACGCGGTGAGGCTGTGTGTCACGTGCAGCCGGGTGCCCTCCATCCCCACCACCCCCCGAGCTGGACGTCGTTCCTTTTCAGTAAAGGGAGATCGTATAGTCACGAAGCTGACTGCCAAGCTCAAAAGTAATCACGCCTGAGCTTGGGAATCTCTCTAACATGTATTTTTACACTCCCCTCTTTCGTCAAACTGCACAGTTCTTCCTAGAATACTGCTTAGAATTTCACCTTTTCGTGATGACTCAACTCATTTTGATGAACCAGTGGACGTTATAGGGTTGGCTCTGTTGAAGTGTGTGGTCTTTTTGCTCCTCTGAAAGGCTCCCTGCACACAGCCCTGTGGGCGCTGGTTGGGGAGCAGGGGGAACTGTGCGATGTGCAGGCCACGGGCTCCTTCCCTAGTTATGGGGCCTTGCAGAGGCCAGGTGTGAGCGGAGGGTCCAAGTGGGCTTCTGGGCACTCCTAGGGTTGCCTGATGAGGGCAGAACCCTCCTACCATTTGCCTTTACCCCGAGAGCAAGGGGAGCGCTGAGGGGTGTAAACAGGGGAGGAAGGAGGGGGAGGGCGGGAGTAGGCACCCCGGCTGGGTAGACGGGTAGACGTCTGACCGAGGGGTCCAGAGTGGGTATGGGGAGCTGGCTGGGTCTCGGCGAGGGATGGCGATGGTTCGGTCCAGGGTGGCGCTGGCAGAGAGGACAGGCCGTGCCCAGCAAGTGATTCAGTGGGTGCAGGGCTGGGGGGGCAGGGGCTCTGGGATTTCCGGCCTGTGTGACAAGATGGGTGGTCGTGCTGAGGGTGCAGGGAGACCGGGTGTGGCGCACGCGGTGCGGGGGCCATTGGAAGTGACACAGGGCTCCAGCGTCCAGGGCAGGACTCGCGAGGCATCCTGTCCTCGATGCCTGGTCCCCGGAGTTGTGGGTGGTGCGACACCAGCTGGGGAGCTTAAAGACGACGCTTCGCTTTTTGAAGACCTGGGGCCTGTGGGGAGGGTGCCTCCTCGCTGTGGACACCACCCGGCTCCTCTGGCCCTGCCCATTCTCCTGCCCCTTTCACGGCTGTCCCCAAGTCTCCGTCCTGCTTCAGTGCATTACCTGTGCGTCCAAGTACTTCCTGGTAGCTTAACCAGCACACCTTTAAAACAGGAACTCGATAATACCTGTGAACTCATGAGTTTGCTCTGCCAGTTACCTTTTTTTCTATCTGGAATGTGGTACAGATGCCTCTCCCACATAGGTTTGTATTCACTCATAATATGTAACATTGTTTTATTTAAAGCTACGTGTAAACGATAACACCCTGTGTATTCCTACTCCAGGCTTGCTCTTTTCATGTTCATTCAGCATTTTGTGTTGAAGTTTATCTTCGCTGGTAGGTATGGTTTTAGCTGCAGGTTTTAGCTGCCGTGTGCCGTTCTGCTGGGACTCGGCACAGTTCATTCATCCGTGCTTTTCTTCTTGGAATTCCCGTAGCATGTTTGCACCCTTCCCTGCAGCTCTTGCACACACAGTGGTGTCTGTCTGGGGTCTGCTCCCGCCTCCACCTCCCCACTGGAAGCCGCTCGGTCAAGGTGGGGGTGGGAGAGGGAGTGAGGCTGCACCTCCTGGGGGAGGAGTGCCTGTGTAAATTACTGGAATTCTTATTTATGGGAGCGTTGTCTCTCCTTGCTGTTTATTTAATCAGGGTACGTTTTACATGCTGGGTTATAACCTGCCACCTCGTCATCCTGCTTCTCCGCTCGTCCCTGCCCTGGCCCTGGGAGCCCTTTCAGGCTCTCCTGTGTCCCCTGGACGTGCCCCCCTCCTTTCGTCTTCTGAGCACTTGCTTCACTTCTGGGGCCCCATGCTGCTCCAGGCCCATCTGGTGTCATCCCTGCCCCAGCCCCGGAATCAGCCATTTCTCCAGGGAGCCCTGTCCCTTCCTTGGAGAGTGAGTGGTGCCGAAGCCAGGGTCTGGAGCTGGGGTGTCCCTGCTTCTGGGCCTCTCAGCAGACAGAGCTGGGAGGTACGAGTGAGCGCACCTATCTGTGATCACAGACACACACGTATCCATCCGTCTGTGTCTCCGCGGGGCCTCGCGTGCAGCCAGACTGATGTGTGAGTTCAGTGGAGCCTCCCGCCGGGCTTGTCTGCAGCTCCACTCCCACAGTGACCAGCCCGGCCCCTGCCATCCACCGTCCTCCCTCCGTCCACCTCCTTATTTGTTCAGCTACTTGTACTGGATTGTGAACTCATTCCCCGGGAGCTGTTTTTGACTGTGGGCGCCCACGGTTCCTGAGCCCTGATCTGTGGCAGCAGGAAGGTTGCTGTCCATGCAGACATTTGGCGTGAACTCTGAGAGCTAACTGGGCAGGTAAGATGGTGACGTGCCCGCTCCAGCCTGTAGTTAACTTTATTTTTTAATAGTTAAAAAAATAGGTGATAACATTTTCATGATGGGGAAAATCCAAACTACACAACGATGTAGTGTTTCCCACCCTTGTACCTTTTCAGTTTCTTTCCAGGAGTCTGTGTGCTTTCAGGCGTATCCATGTACACGCCCTCCGCCTGATTTTTTCTTTATATTAATACCTTAGTATACACATTGTTTTGTACCTTGTTTTTTTTCCCGCACAAAAAGTCTGTCTTGGAAGACAGACAGTGAGAACAGACAGCTCTGCCTTTTCTTCTCTGACTGCCTGGTAGTGCTGGCATGGAGCCGCCTGGACCCTGCCTTTGGGCCTGTGCTCGCCCTCCCCCTGGGCTTCCTGCCACGTGGCTCTGGGGCCGTGCGATGGAGTAACGGGACGCTCCCTTCTTCATGCGCTTGTTGGCCAATCAGTAGTCATCTTCCGAAATGACTGCTCAGTCCTTGGACACATTTCCACGTCCGGTTGTTTATCTCATTGTGGATTTGTAGTTCTTATATATTTGGTCACACGTCCTTTGTCAGATAGCATGTGTTGAGTTGATTTCTCCCAGGCTGTAGTTCGCCTTTTCATCTTCTTGATCTTTTGAAGGTTTTTAATTTTGAGAACTTCAGTTCATCAATTATTAAGTATATGGCTTGTCCTTCCTTTGTCTCTGAGAAGTCTCTGCCTATGCCCACCCCATGGTTAGGAAGATAGTCTATGTTTTTCTTCTGGAAGCTTTATACTCTTAGCTTTATGTTTAGGTCTGTGTTCCATCCCAGATTAATTTCTTTGTATGGTGTGAAGAAGGGATTGAAATTTATTATCTTTTTCATACGTGTCTTTCAGTACTATTTATTGAAAAGATTTGCCTTTCCCATTGAATTGCCTTGGCATCTTTGTAGGAAAACAAAATCAAGTGATGAATATGTGTGGGTCTGTGCCTGGACTCTGTTCTGTACTATTGGTTGGTCTACTTTTATTCCAATCTTATTCTGTCATGGTTACTGTAGCTTTACAGGGAATTTGGAAATCAGGTAGTGAGTCTTTCTTTTTGTTCTTTTTAGATACTGTTTTGACCTTTCTAGGTTCTTTGCATCCGTGTAAATTTTCAAATCAACTTAATTTCTTTTTTAAAAAATGTGCATTGGAATTTTGATTGTCATTTGTATGGAATCTATAGAACACTTTGGGGACAATTGACATTTTATAAATATTGAATATTCCAGTCCATGAACATGGTATATCTTTCCATTGATTTAGGTGCCTATTTTCTCTCAGCAGTGTTTTGTAATGTTAAGGGAAAAGTTATGCATGTATTTTATTAAATCTTTCACCAAGTATTTTATTTGATGTTATTAAAATGATGTTTTTAAATTTCCTAATTGTTTGCTGCTAATATATAGAAACAAAATTGGTTTATGTATGTTAATAATGTATCCTGCAACCTTGCTAAAGTCAGTCACTAGATCTAGTACTTGTTTTGTGGAATCCTTAGGACTTTCTTTGTAAACAGTCATGACATCTGGGAATGCAGATGACCCTTTTCTACCCTTTCTGCCTTATTTTTTTCTTGCCTTAATTCCCTCACTTGGAACTCCAGTGCAGGGTTCGCCAGAGGGGAGGAGAGTGGATGGCTTTGTCTTGTCCCTGCCGTCAGGACAAAGTGTGTGCTGCTCTCCCAGTAAATACTGTGTTAGCCATGGGCTTTTCCCTGTGAATTGAGTGAGGAGGTGCCTTTCTATTCCTAGTTTTGCTGAAAGGTTTTTTTTTTTATCATAAATGAGTGTTGAATTTTGTAAAATGCTTTTTCTGCTTCTGTTGAAATGATCATATGCTTTTCCTCCTTTATGCTGTTAATGTGATGAGTTATATTTACTGATTTTTGAATGTTAGGCCCACCTTCCTTGCTAGATTTAATCCTGTTCGGTCCCGAATATTATGTTTATATATTGCTGGATTTGATTTGCTAACATTTTGTTTAACATTTTTATGTCTGTGTTCATGAGATACTGCTCCACAATTGTCCTTTCTTATAATGTCTGTATCGTACTTTAGTCTCAGCATTATTCTGGCCTCATAAAGAGAGGTGAGAAGTTCCTACTCATTTTATCCTCTGGAAGATCTTGTGTAAAGTTGCCATTATTTCCTCCTTTAAAAGTTTGGACTAATTCACCAGTGAAGCTATGAGGGCTTATAGTTTTCTTTCTGAGAAGGCTTCTAGTTATGAATTTAACTACCTCAATATATATATGACTATTTAGAGTTTTATTTCTTCCTACATCAATTTTGTTATGTTTCTATAAGGAATTAGCCTATTTTTGTCTGTTGACATAAAATTAATCATAATTAGCTTTTTTTTTTTGGAATCTGTAGCGATGTCTCTGTTTTATATCTGATATTGGTAATTTGTGGGGTTTTTTTCTTTCTCTTGATCAGTTTTGCTAGGTGTTTATCATTTGTATTATAAAATAACTAACTTTTGGCTTTGTTGATTTTCCCTCTTGTTCATTTGCTTCTATTGCGTTGGTTTCTCCTCTTAATTATTTCCTTTTTTCTACTTTCTTTGGGTTTACTATGCTGTTCTCCATCTGGCTTCTTGAGATGAAGGCTTAGACCCTTAATTATCAATTTATTTCTTTTTCTAATATATAATTTAGAACTATAAATTTTCCTATAAGTACTGTTTTAGTTTCATCCCAATGATATGTCATTTTGTTTTATCATTTGGCTAAAATTATTTAAAACTTCTCATGGTGGTTCCTTAGTTGGTCCACAAGTTATTTATAAATGCATTGCTTAATTTCCAAACATTCGGGGATTTTCTAGTTAAATTTTCGTTGTTGATTTATACTTTCATCCCACTGTGGTCAGAGAGCAGAATTTTTATGGTTTCAGTCCTCTGAAGTTTGTTGATAATTCCTTTATGGCCTATCCGAGGACTCTGGGAATGTGGCCAGGCAGGTGCCGGCAGTTCTGGTGGCCTCGGAGAGGGTCGCTGTCGGTGCACGGGGCCCAGCTCACAGTGGAGGGGGTTCCTGGGAGGCATCCCCTCCTTCTTTCCCTGGCTCAGTGTCTGTGTGCTCCTAGCAGACGTCCACGTTCGCTGCTTCCTTTTTCATTTCCCTTCCAGGATCACGGGGCCTCAGTCAGGAAGTGCTGCCTTAGGATGCCACCCCTGTCGCCTCTGGCTTGCTGACCCTGGGCAAGCGGCTTTACCTTTCTGAGCCTCAGTTAACTTTTCTAAAACGGTGATGGGAATGCCCTGTGGGGCTGTCGGGAGGATCAGATGACAAACGTATCTGATGCCCTTCATAGTCCTAGGCTGTGTAAATGGCAGTAGCGACTGTCAGAGAATTTAGGAAGGCTTCCGTACACAGGTAGGCGCTTCGCCCATTGGGTCTGTTGTCAGAAGCACTTGTTCTAATGCTGGTGAGAAGGCTGCTCCGTGCCCATGGCTGTGCCCTCGGCCCAGGGATCCAGAGGACATGGCCGAGCAGAACCAGGCCCCTCTGGGCGGGCCGTGCCAGTGCTCGTGGGGGTGCATGGGCGGAGGGCCTTCCGCAGCCGGGCTGGGGGCCTCGGCCAGCTGCCCGCTGAGCAGTCCTCCTTGCCGTGGAGCCCCTGCTCTCCTGCCGCCCCCGCAGCTTTCCCAGGAGAGAGGTTGCTGACCCACCAGGACCTGGCATTTGAAGGGCAGGCAGGAAGACCCGTGTCTTCCTGAAAGTTTGTTCTCAGCAGGGGAGCTTAGAGGGGAAAAGTGAATCAGCTCAGTCGCGTCTGAGCATTCAAAACAAGTCCAGTGTCGGCCCTCGAAATGGCAGGTCCGTCCTCTTCTACGCACAGAGGGTGAGTGAGGCGTTAGCGGCTGCAGTGAGTGGCAGAACCCGGACCTGAGTCTGATGCCAGCTCTGCTGCGGAGCTCACGTCTGTCGGGGGGAGCGTGCTCGGGTGGAGAGGGACCCCGAGGACAGACTGGGTGGCCCCCTGGAAGGTATGGTGGGCTCTGCGAGGAGGGGGACGTGATGACTGTTCCTAAGACACAAGCAGACAAGCAGGCGTTACTAAGTGGAGAGGTGAGGGAAGGGCGTTCCCATCAGAGGGAACAGCATCTGCGAAGACCGTGAAGAATGGAAAAGCAATTTCTGTTCTCGGACGCTTGACCTTTCTGTTTGCATCATAATTGTTACGGAACAAAAACAGAAACAGCCAGTCCCTCCGTTGCATGTTGCTGCCGTTTTGACCGAGAATCAGCCTCCTGCGTGTACCTCCAGGCCTGTGCCGTGCTAGCAGGAGGGCTGTACCCGTGCACCTGGGAGGACAGCTGTGACCGCCTCAGCCACGGGCCAGCCCGGGGCATTTTGCAGCTACAGTGTGTGTACTGTCGGCCCAGCGCTGGAACATGCCCGGTCATGGGGCGTTTCATCTGGGCATCCAGATGGGAGTGAAGCAAAAGGGGGCCGATTCAAAGAGCTGCAGCTGGTCCAGGCGCCCCAGGATGCCTTCTGCCCAGCACTAGCCGCAGTGGGGCAGCCCCTTGGTGCGGCCTGACATAGGGCGCTGTCCACTCTGGGAGCCGCGCTGGCAGCAGAGGAAGCAAGTTCAAGTCTGTCACCTGTTTGTAGTTTTCATAATTTTTGATTTGGCATTTTGATCAGTCTGGTTTTGGTCAAGGAAATGCATCCGTATCTCATAACAGGAAACCCCTTTTGTGATCTTTACTTCAAGGCATTTTTCTCTCTCTCTACTTCCCCCATCTTTTTTTTCCTTTTTGGCAAAAATACAGACCTAATATGATGTGCATCTTATTAAAAGTTCAGCATAATTTATTGCCATTGGTTTGTTTACAAAGTAAACAATTCCAAACTGCATAACGTGGCCTTCCTACAGTCACTGCTCTTTTGTAATTTTTTTGACTCTTCCTCGGGGCTGGGGTTGGGATGGGAGATGGAGAAGGACCCACACTTGGGGGAAGTCACGTGGCTCCAGGCTGCTTCCCATCTGGGTCACAGCGTTAACTAGCGGGGTCCCGGCCAGCCGCACGATGTGGCAGAGCCACCTGGGGTGCACCCTGCCCTCCGCATCGATGCAGGGGTCTGGGGGGGGAGGGTGGGGTGGACCCCCAGGAAGTTCCACCTTCCTCAGCCCAGCTGTCTTCCTGCCCACAGAGCCCCGTGGGAAGTGTGGGAACGGGGAGTGGCGGTAAGCAAGCCCAAAGGAACGTGTCCGGCGCAGCCGCAGTGCGTGTCTCTCAGGAGGAAGGACAGGCGGCAGGAGGAGGGGTTGGCCCTGGTCCCTAGGACTGGCCTAGCCTGGCTGCCTCTGGGGGGCAGGGTCCTGGCAGAGCGTGAGCGGCTGATTCTCCTCTCAGGGCCAGCTCACACCTCGTCCCTCTTTGCTGAGGCTGCGGTGGGCACCCTGGGATGTGCTGAGTCTGGAGACCCAGTGGAAAGTGTAGGCCACGCAGGATCTTGGAACATGACCAGCAGGAGGAGGCCTCCTGGCCCTCGGTAGGGAGCAGGTGCGGTAGAGGCGAGGAGGAGGACCGCCCTGCGCAGCCGGCACGCCACGCGCCCCCGTGACCTCGACCTCGTCTCCTGTCCCCAGCCCCAGAGTCCAGCGTGCAGGCCTGTGCTCCGCGACTCCCTCAGCCTCGTTCGCCTCCACGTGTGCACGGGACCCGTGGGCCGGGAGCAGCTCGAGGGGCTGCCTTCTCCTTTCCCCACTTCTCCTGTGCTCCCCGGCCTCTGACCTGCTGCAGCCTTGTGCAGTGACCCTGAGCGGCCCGAGCGACTCTGCAGGTGTGCGTTGCCTGAAGGGCCCCTGGTGGGGGGAACTTGCAGCCTCTCCAGCATCCCCGCCACCGAGCTGCACCTCGTGCTGTGCGCCCCCAGGTGAGGGCGTCTCCCAGAGCCCCCGAGGTTCGGCAGAGCGCCTGCAGTCTCTGTGATGCCTGCGGTGATGGTGACCCCCTGGTGACCCCTGGGAGACCAGAGTGCACGGCAGGGCCGAGCAGCCACCGCGGGCCTGACGCGGGCAGCGGGGTGTGGGCGCTGGCTGGGGAGACGTGGGGGACAGCTCGTGAGGCTCGCTGAGCTTGAGGTCGGGAGTCTCCGTACAGGAGTCGACGCTTCGCCGTCCCTTGGTTACTGTCGGTTTGGTGATAACTTCCTGGAGGCTTGGCGTCGGCAGTGCCTCTGCCTCTGATTTTGGGTTGAGCTCCTTGCTCAGGTTTCCTTCGTGAGAGGAGAGGGCGGAGAGCCTTCCGAAGTCGGGTGAAGAGGGGCTGCCTCGGGCAGCAGAGAGTCACGCTGGCGAGCTTGCAGAGCAGCTGTGGCCCAGGGGATCTGGAGTTTGTGCTGCCCCGTCAGGGGGCTTCATGGGCCGCTTTCCCTGTCAGGGGGCTTCACGGGCCGCCCTGGATTCTGGCGCAGCCTGTGAGCCTTGGGCCCTGGGCCTCCCCCGTGCCGCTGAAAGACTTGAAAACACCCACATACCGACATACAGCATGTGCAGTTATGAACTAGGTCCTTCCGGCCTGCTCTCTCGAGCTGGTCCCACCACTCTCCCACGTGCTGGGTTCAAGGCAGTGCTTGTCTCATTTCGCTGGAAACCCTGGTCCGTGAGCTCCCGGCCGCCCTGCTGATTTCTCTGAGAGCTCGCTGGACGCGGGTGGGAGGCCCTGCCGCAGGAGAGGGAGCGCAGCGTGCAGGGCGTGGGAAAATCCTCCCCTCTGGAGCGGTGTTTAGGGGGCCTCCTGGGGGTCACCCGTCACCCCAGGACAGAGGGTGTGTGCTCCCTGTGTGTCACCACTGCTGTCCGGCACGTTACAGGCGCTCGGGCTGTGTTTGTTGCATGCTCTGAGAAGACGTGGACACTGGGCACAGGCCTGGGGTCAAGGCCAGGTCCCGCCGGTGGCTCCCCGTGTGGCCAGGGTTGGTCCCTCTGCTGTACTTTCCTCCTCTCTGAGGGGGGCTCGTGCGGCTGCGTCACAGATGGCTGTCCTCCCGTCCTCCCAGTAGAGTCCTGTGAGGCTTCAGTCAGAAAAGACAGGGGCCTTGGGGCCCCTTGTGCACCCCGTGTTCCGCGAGTCCGTGGCCTGGACCCCGGCTCCCCGCGGCTGGGCCGTCCTCCCCAAGCAGTGCTGCCCGGCAGAGCAGACCCCGGCTTGTCATTGTCCCCGAGTCTGGGGGTCCTGGAGCTGGTCGAGAGACCCTGGGCGGGACAGTGGCCACTGCGCAGCCGCCTTCCTCCCTGTCCAGGCATTTCCCCACCTCAACTTTGTCTTCTTTTCATTTCCTGTTCTTGACCCAACACTGTATGCAGGGATATGGCGTTTTCTCTCATTCCTGGATCTTGAAAGGCTGGAATAATGATAAAAAGCTACTGCAATGAATTATATTATTATGTTATTAATGACAAGTATACTAGTTTCCTCTTGCTGGGTTGCTGCAGGGGTTCCGAGGAGGCTAGACCACGCCGGGCGTGTGTCCCATCCCGGGGCCGCGCTGTGAACAGGACTGTGCCCACTCGGAGCCGCCGAGGAAGCCTGGGAGGTTGTGTGCCCGGGAGCCGTGCCCTGGCAGGTCCTCGGGCCTCCCCTCTGCCCGGGGGCGAGGGCTCAGCGTTGGCTGGACTCGGGCGTCTGCAGGAGGGGAAGGAGTGCTGGGACCTGACGGTTGAAGTTACAGGGAGCCCCCCGACCCAGAGGTCGTCCGAACGTGCAGGGAGTGGGATTGGATTCCAGACCCCGAGCTCCTCTGCCCCCTCCTCCCATCACCCACGGGTCCAGGGTCCTCTTCGGGCCCCCGCCTCTCCCTCCCCAACCTCGTTTTTCTCCTTCAGGCTGAGGGGACAGGAACTGGGTGGGTTGGGAGTGGGGTGGTGAGGGACCGGTGCCCGGAGTGACGTACGGACACGTGGTCGTTTCACGGGTGGAAGGGCCGAGGTTCGGCCAGGCCCCGCGGGCAGGTGGGCCTGTGCAGAGCGGCCACTGACCCCCGGACCTGGGTGGCTGCTGCTAAGTCCTACGTGAAGAAGATGAATTTTCACATCGAAGTGGAAAAACTGCCCGATTTTTATCAGGGCAGGTTGGCTAGAGTGTTAGTTAAGCTCATTTTGTGTCAGAATTAAATCGTGTCCCTCCATCTCCTGCAGGGTTGGTTATAATGATCACTGTCTCGGAGCAGCGTTTATCACCTGGTCCAGGTCGGGGGGTGCAGTGGGGGCAGCGGGAGGGTACCCAGAGCCGTCTGACCCCCGGCCCTTCTACGGCAGGAGCGTGCTCTTTTAATAACATCGGGCTTTTGTTATCACTTACAACATTAGTGTTCGTTTAGCTGTAACCGTGGGCCTGGCTTTAAAGCAGAACAAAACCAGTGGTCGTATTCACGAGGCAGGGAAAGGAACGTGGTGGGTAGTTAACCCCCCTCTGTTGACGCTGATAACAGGAGAGGATGACCACACAATGCAGTGTTCTCATTTCCAGCCATGAAATTTAAAAAAATTAAAATCCTAAAATAATTATTTGAAAAAAAGCCTTGGCTTATAGAAAAAAAAAGGGTTTTGCACATAAAAAAAGAGAAAATGGTCCAATGTCTCATTTCTGAGATAATCCTCGACTTTTCTAGGTAAACAACATACCTGGTTAAAAACCTCAAACGGCATGAAAATTACAAGTGAAGAGTGACGGGTCTGTCCATCCCACCCCACCCTAGACCCACCCCAGCCAGTGTTAATGATTTTTCTAAATTTTTCTCAGAAAAAATTTTAGGCAATGCCAGCATATACACAGCTCTGTATATGTACATAAAATTCTTTTAATAATTATACTCAGAAGAGTACTTGCTTTTTTTATTATTACTATAATCTCTGGGATGTCTGTCAGCATGTGTGTTCACATCTGTCTCACTTTTAACTGTTTGCTATGTGTGAGTCTGCCCAAATCAAGTATTATCCGTCATTTTAATCCTTACCTGACCTGGCAAGGTAGTATTTCCTTAATTTATGAATGAGGTTATCTTTACATATGTTTATTGGCCATTTGTGTTTCATTGTCAATAAATTACCTGTTAATAGCCTTTGCCCATTTTTGTACTGGGCTGTCTTTCTCACATTAATTAGTGTAAACTCTGTAAAATGAGGAAATCAGCTGTGTCAGTTGTGTTGTAAATAACTGATCCCTCCTCCCTTTTGTGCGTCTTTGACTTTTTCTACACGTTTCCGTGGTCTAAGGTATCAGTCTTTCAGGACTCCTGTGCGTTCTGTCCTTTAGAATGGCCTCCAAGATGGTAAGTTCCCTCCCACTTTCTTCTGAAGTTTTTTATATTCTTTCATTCGTTTGCGTTTAATCTTTGACTTTGTTTTGATACAGGAGAAAGGTGGTACCAGCACCATTTGCAGTGCCACCTTGGTAATCAGTTGTTTAAATCCATCTCTGAGCTCTGTTATATTGTTGTGGTGGTGGTTTCATTGATTTGTCCACTTTTTCCTCCTGTCAAAACTGTTTCTCTTCTCTCTTTCTGGTTAGTCCAGCTTCATAATAATGGACTTCATCTGGTGAGGCTGGTTCCTGCCTCTCCCCACTCCCATGTCTCCTTTTGTTTTTTCTCAGTATCTTTGTAGCTATTATTGTGTGTTTATTTTTCAGATGAACTTTAATATCATTTTTTCAATTGCCAAAAAGTAATTTTGATATTGTAATTGGAATTGAGTTGAATATAGATTAATTCAAAGAGAGTTTGCATCTTCATAATCTCTAGTCTTCCTATCTGAGAGCACTCTATGTCTTTCCATTTACTTAGAGTTTTTGAGTTTTCTTCAAATAGATCCTGCACATTTCTTCAGTTTTTACCTAGGCATTTCATCTTTTTGGTTGCTCTTATCAATGGGATCTTTTCGTTCATTGTAATTTTTAATTTGTCTTTGTATAGAGAAGCTGTTGATTCTTTTTAATATTAATGCATAACGTACCACTTTGCTGAAACAGACTTCAGTATTGTTTCTCTTATTTTTTCCCATGGATTCTCTTGAGTCTGCTAGGTGTATAGTTACATCCTTTGCAAGTAGGGACAATTCCATTCTTCCTTTTCAACATTTAGACCTCACTTTCCTCCTCTTGTCTTATTACATTGCCCAGTGGTTCCAGAGAAGTGCTAAATGGCAGGCGTCCTTTCGTTTGTAATTCTGATGAGAATGTGGCTAATGTTTTAACCTAAGGAGACCTAGCTTTTGGTTTCATATATCTTTTTTCTCATGATAAGGAAATATTCATTTATTCTAATTATTTTTTTGGGGGGGTTCGCGGGTCTCTCACCGTTGTGGCCTCTCCCGTTGCAGAGCACAGGCTCTGGACGCACAGGCTCAGCGGCCATGGCTCACGGGCCCAGCCGCTCCGCGGCATGTGGGATCCTCCCGGACCGGAGCACGAACCCGTGTCCCCTGCATCGGCGGCAGACTCTCAACCACTGCGCCACCAGGGAAGCCCCCTATTCTAATTTTTTAAAGTCAATTATTACTGTCGAATTTTGTCAAAACCCTCTTTGGCATCTTTTGGAGTGATTTATGGTTTCTGTCTCTTGACCTGTTAACATGTGCTTTTATATCAGTAGTTTTTCTAGTGTTCCAGTCCTGGCTATACCCTCCTTAGTCGTAGCGGATTATTCTTTTAATAGTCCACTGAACGATATTTGCAGATGTTGTAGTTACCACGTTTGCATTAATATTCATAATCAAAATGTCTGGTGGAGCCTGTTTTTGTCAGGTCAGGTTTGGGTATCAGAATGCTAGCTTCACAGAAAGAACTTGGAAGCTTTCCTTCCTTATTCTTTTTAAACAGTTTAAATAGTTGTATGTTCCTTGGAAGGCTGAAGAAGGAATTTGTCTCTGAAACCATCTGGACTTGGTACTTTTTGGGGGTTCGCACTTTGATAACTTTAATTTTTTTTCTTTTGTATTAGTCTTTTTGGTTTCCATCTCTTCTAGGGACAATTTTGGTAAAATACTTTCCTAGAAAATTGTCTATTTAAGTTATATTTTCAAATTTATTTGCATTGAGTTTTGAAAGTAAACCTCTTTTAATTTGTTTACATATGGTCATTTCCTATTTTTATCTCTAATATTTTGTGTTTTACAGTTTTTTGTGTGTTATTGTTATGATTTCTACTATGATTTTTAAGAATGATCTGATGTATACCTTATACGGGACACCTGGTAATACATATATTCTTTTTTGGTTTGTTTTGTTTTTTGTTTTCCTATTTTATTTTATTTTTTAACCATCTTTATTGGAGTATAATTGCTTTACAATGTTGTGTTAGTTTCTGCTGTATAACAAAGTGAATCAGCTGTATGCATACGTATACCCTCATATCCCCTCCCTCTTGAGCCTCCCTCCCACCCTCCCTGTCCCACCCCTCTAGGTGGTCACAAAGCACCGAGCTGATCTCCCTGTGCTTTACCATTTTTTAAGAAATTGCTTTTGCATTTATCTCTCAATCCTATTATTTTCTTTACTAAATGAATAATTTGTGCTTTTGTTTTTTTGTACCTCTCTCCTTGGGTTGATTTTTTTTTTTTTCTTTTTTTAGCTTCCTAACTTAGAAGCTAAAGGTATTGGTCTTACATAGTTCTTTAGGTGTGTGAGGTTGTGAATGTCCTCTGAGCTCTGTTCCACTGTATATTTTATTGTTACTTTCTAGATATTTTGCCACTTTGAGTCTTCCTTTGACTCGAGTTGTTTAGTGAGAAAATCTTTTTTGTTTCCAAGTTGGGTTTTTTCCTGTTAGTTTTGTTGTGCGTTTAGAGTTTTTATTGCCCTGTGTGGGGAGAATGTGGCCTGTGTCATGTTGACTGGAGTTTATTGCGTTTTTCTTCATGGCCTAATATATGATTTTGTACATGTTCCAGGGACTCTTAAAAAGAAGACTTATCTGTTATCAAGTTTGAGATAAATACACACACACACACCCCTTGTATGTCGTATATGTGTAGAGCTTAGTGTGAGCTAATCGCTTATTCTTGTTCAGCTCCTCTGATATTCTTAGTTGTTCTTCCTGTGTGATCTGTTAGACGCTCACTGGGGCGAATTGGTTGTTTTTGGTGTTTTCCTTCCCTTCCCTTATGCTTTCTATATTATGTGCTCCGCTCTGGTATGTGACCGTTTATGACTCACGTTCTTGTCGTAGATTAGGACCTTCATGAATCACTGGTGGCCCTTTGACTCGTTTCACCTTTTTCCGCCCAGAATTCAGGCTTCGTAGATTTAAATTTGCCAATCCAGTTTTCTTTCTGTTTGGGTAGTAATCTTTATCTTTTTTTACTTTTAACCTTTCTGAGTCATTCTGTTTTAGATGTGATTCTTATTTACAATACAGCACACAGTGGCCTTTTGAAAATCAAAATGAATGTTTAAAAGTCCCACAGAGCTTTCTGGACTTCAGTTGCCCCATCTGTAAAACGGGTAGTTTTCTTCAACTACAAAAGGTTTGAATAAGACAAGGTTTGTGCTATTCGCTGCACACATTGTCTCGCTAACCTGCATAATGCTATCCTTTCAAGGTATTTCTTTTTCTGACCTTTGATAGACGAGCCAGGTGGGACCCAGGGAGGTGGATTTTCCAGGGCTACCCGATTGACCAGCGTGTGAGCTGTGATTCACCCCCAATCCAAGACTTTCTAATCCCAAAACCCACATTCTTTCTACTCAGCCCTTAGAGCTGCCCCAGCACCGTGCATGAAACCCCAGGTCACCCCGTGTGAAGTGATTTCTGGCTTTTCAGACGAGTTTCAGCAAGTAGGGTAACCTAGTAACTAGGCTCATTTTTGTACTTAATTGGAACCAGACCGCAGTGGGCTCAAGGGTCAAGCAAACAGTCTTCTCACCAGCACCCTCCTACCCTGCCCCGTTCTCCGAGACCGAGGGCAGCTTTGCTGCGGGCATGGGGGCCTGGCCACACGCAGGGCCACTCCTGCCCTGCCCGGCCCTCCCCGAGCCTGTGCAGCCTCACAGCCGCCCTCCGGACACTGTTTCAAGCCTCAGCTCCTTGTGACATTCAGAGACAGCAGATGGAGCCAGAGACTTGGGGAAAAGTGACACCCAGTTCAGAGTCCATGTTTCCCGGGGCCGAGGCCTCGGTGCTGGGTGTGGGGGGAGGGGCTGGGCTCCTTGGCGGGGGACATGGAGATGAGGGGCCCTCCTTGCACCCTGTCCTGGTGGTCGATTATGTCTCAGGCTACCCGTGAGGAAGAGGGGCTCCGGGGACCAGCTAGAAGGAGAAGCTCCCGGGAGTTAAGGCCTGAACCCCACAAGCCCAGTCTGGTGCCTGGAAGGCCTTATGAAGCATCCCAAGGGGTTGTCCGTGCTCCCTGTCCGTTCCTTCAGGGCCTGACTGCAGTCGGCTGGACGGCCAGACAGGAACTGACTGAGCTGCTCTATCTGCGCGGGGACAGTCAGGACACGCCTGGCCCTGGTGCGAGCAGCCCGGCCTCGCCACTCGCAGCTGCAGGAATGCGGCCATTGCTGGGTCTCGGGGCCTCCTCTGTCTGCAGAGTTGGGCCCTGACCCTGTTCTGTTTGGGGGGCCATGAAGACGGTTGCGGGTGTGCCCGCTGCGTGCTGGGGGAGCATCTCTCCTCAGTCCCTAAGCCGTGGGGCCCAGACCCCTTGTGGTCCCAGTGGTGCCCTGGGCCCACCTCGGCCTCCCTTGGCAGTCGGGCAGCAGGTAAGGGTGAGCGCGCCAAGGAGTTGGAACTTGCAGCAGTTTGCAGACGTGTTTTGCATGTGCAGATAAGCACGACTGGAAAAGCGGAGCTCCGAGCAGTGACCCAGGCCTCTGCCGTTCAGACCCGGGGCTTCGGGAGAAGGGGCTGGAAGCCAGACTCCGGCGTGGCTCTGCCTTCGTGGCACGCGATGGCCCAGGGTCCTGCCCGCTCAGGCCGCAGGAGCCAGGCTGTCCGTCCGTCCCAGAAGGCACCCGGGCTGTGACCTCAGCCCTTCCGGGGCCAGGTTCACTCTGGCTTAGTGTGCCCCAGGCTGGACTGGGTCCCGGGGGTGGGAGAGGCATGAATTGGGAGAAGATGCATTTTTATTGAGTTCCTGCTGTGTGCCGTGTGCTGAACTAGGCTTTCCACACACTCACCCGCAAAAGAGTCTTCCTGCTTTGCAAACGAACAACGGAGGCCCGGGCCGTTGCATCTCACAGCGCTGGCGTCAGAGCCCGTGGAGCGTCTCCTCCAGCCCACGCTTTGCCCCTCGTGGCAGCGGCTCTGTTCTTTCGAGCTGGAAAGGGAGATGTTGAGGGCCTACCGTGCGCCCGGTCGCCCCCTAGATGCGTGAACATGTTCCCTCTCGACCGTGGACCATGGTCGTGGGAGGACCTGGGGCAGATGACCGCATGCTGTTGGGTGGTCCTGACAGAGAGGTACCTGTCGTCATGATGGGGAGGGCAAGGGCCTTCGGGGGAAGATGAATGTGTTTGGTGCTGAGTTTCTCCCAAGGGTAGGGTCCATCCAGCTGCAGGTGATCGTGAGTGGCGGGTGCAGAAAAGGCGAGATCCAGCCCAGAGACACGGATTTGCACAGCGCAGGGTGGGCAGGCAGGTCCTCGTAGGGAGGAGCCCAGGGTGCGGGTCCTAAGGCTGGGTCAGTCAGAGGAGACGTGGGGCAGCGTGACGGAGAAACCTCGGGGCAGGAAGTCAAGGGCCAAGACCCTCCTGGCGGAGAGGGCTCAGCACCCGGGGGACAGGGAGGGGGGCTGCCGTTTGCTGAGCGCTTGCTGGGTCCCCCACAGGCGACACACGTGCCCAGGCACCTTCCCCAGTTTTCAGACAGGGAACAGGTACAAAGAAGAACCTCAGGACCAGGATCACACTACCAGTAAGTGGCAGAACCAGGATTCAGATCTGGACTTTTAGCTGCCAGAGACCATCGGTCTGTCCACAGATCCTTGTGGTTTTGGATGTGAAGGCAGAGATCTACGGCTGAGGCCGAGCAGCAAGGTCAGAGCCGCCTGAGGGCGCCCTTCCAGCCAGCCCAGCGCGCCCCGGAGGGGCAGAAGCGCGTCCCAGAGGTGCCGGCGAGTGCGCCGGGCCGCTCCCCTGTCCTGGCTCTGCTGGCCAGCTGGGCTTGGCCTGCTGGGAGGCTGGGTGCCACATTCTGGGATCTTATTCAAATGCCACCTTTTCCTACTTGAACATCCACTGACCCATTTAAAATAGACACATCCACTGACCCATTTAAAATAGACACATTTCGGGAAGGAAACTGAAAAGCAACACAAAGGAGCAGTTGTTTTCCAACCACGTCCACCTTGTGCAGCTTAATGAAGTCGTAACGGGACCAAAGGCAGAGCTCGGTATCTGAGCTTTCCAGGAGGAGAAGCAGCTGTCACCGTTATCACCTGGATGCCCTTTGGCCACAGTGTTCTCAGACCATCTCAGGCATGGTTGAGAACAGCCCTGTGGCGTGGTGTCTGATGAGCCTCTCGGCAAGGTTAGGGAACAAGGACCCACCGGAGTTGTGTGTGTAATTAAAGCCGGGGAGAAAGTCGCAGGATTTCCCGTGTTTTCTCTTCTTTCCCCTGGCAAGTAAGGGGCCGTGTAGAGCCATTTCCTGCCGCCCCCTGGCTCTGAAGCCCCGGGCTGAGCGGGAGGCTGCTGCACCTAGCGTGACCCCTGGGGCCCTGGCCTCCACCCTGCCCTGTGCTGTGCTCCCTGGGGGCTCAGATGGGGAGCCGGGGCCGGAGGGCAGTGGGCCCATGGGAGTAGGAGTGCAGCGTCTTCCCGCTGAGCACGCCCTTCCCTCCTGGTGTCTTTCATGGAGGTTGCGTTACTCTACTCGTCCTGCTTCTTTTCCTGAAGATGTACTGTGGGTGGTGCCCCCTGTGCCTCGCCCTGTCCGGGCAGCAGTGCCCCTGGCCTGGGTTGCCCGCGGTGCGGCAGGGGCCGGGGGAGGTCTCGTGAAAGCAACCCTCTTTGTGGACAAAAGCCCACTCAGTAAAGCTTAAAAATGTTTAAAGGTGTCTGGTAAGGAAACCAACTATACAACAATGTGAACTAACTGGAAACACACCTGAACAAAGATTATTTATAACGCAGAAGATATCCCTCTAAGAAAATTTTAAAAATTAAAAATTGGATTCAGATCAAAATCGCATAAGAGGATGGTGATGTGTTTTAGAAAAGGATTAACTATGCAATTCCTTTTAATTGCATGGTTCCTTCATTCACTGAAAATGTAGTTTTTTACAGAAATTTGGTCTCTGCAGTTTTCAAAAGCGGGCAGCATTTGGCATGTAGGGAGTACAATGGGTTCTCCCTCTGCGGTGCCCAGGGTTCCCTCTCTGGGCGCTCCCAGCCTCGTTGCAGCCCCTCTCCTGCAGAGCGGGAGTCTGGAGGGTGGTCAGCAAAGAGTGAGCTTGGGAAAAGGCTGGGAAACGGGGCTTCTTCGGGGAGGGGGGTAGTTTAGCTCAGAGCCGTGTTCCCATGACCTTCAGGACACATGGCCTCAGGTGTGCGGCTGGCAGCCCCTGGGCGGTCGGGGGGTCCAGCAGCCCCCTCCCCCAGCTTGGGCAGCTCTCTTCCTGTGTGACCTTGGTGGGTGTCCCCTGCTGGGCCTCTCTCCCCTGGGACAGGGTTCTGAGAAGGTGCTGGTCCTAGCCCTTGAGTGCAGCTGCTCTTCTGTGTCGGGTGCTCTTTCCATCCCCAGCCCTTGGAGACACTCTTTGAAATCCTTCAAACTCCAGTTGGTGCGTCCGGCGAGGAGCCCGGCGAGGCCCAAGTCAGAGCCAGTTCTCCTGCTTGGCTCTGCTTCTTGCCCAGAGGCCCCTGCCCGCTCCGTCTTGGAGTCCCAGCCCCAAGCACGGTGCCCGGGCCGCCATCGCACTCGTGCGTGGCCGTCGGCCCCCAAGGGGAGCACGGCAGGTGCAGAGAGCTTCCACCTCGGAGGGTCGGTCCTGGCGGTCAGGAGGCCTGTGTCGGGAAGATTCTGAGACAGAACTTTCAAAAGATGGAAGGAGGCCTGCTCCCCAGCAGGTATGGGGCTAAGCATTTTCTGCCCATCTTTCCTTCTGATTTAACCCCAGGCAGCCCTGTAGAGCAGTGCCGTTCTAAAGCTTTTCCCTCTGGGAGGACAGAACCGAAGTGCGGAGGAGTGAGTCTTAACGCTGAGCTGCAGTGGGCTCGGACGGGCAGGGCCCTGGCGGCACGCCTTCTTGGGCCAGGCTCTGTTCTCTGGGGTTTGGCCCTGTCCACCTGCCAGCCTCGGACACACGCAAAGGCGGGGGAGGGGGTCCTGCCGCCCGTGTGTCCCCAGGCTGCCCGGTACAGGGAAGCCTTTGTTTGGTCGAGCACCCACCGGGAGAATGGCGGTGTTAGGAGAGGGTCGGCCCGCGCCCTCCAAGGAAGGACGGGGCGTCCTTGCTTGTTGAAAACTGGAATGCCGGCTAATGAGGAGCAGTTGAGAGACAGCTGGGCCACCATCCCTGGGGCAGAGCTCACTGCGGTCCCCACTTCTCGAGGTGCAGCCGTGGCTGGGCGGGAGGCTGCGGCTCCCAGCCTTCTGGTCACAGGACGCAGCAAGAGCTCTGGGCCAAGGGGGTTTGGGGGGGGTGGTTCTCTTCCCTTTCCTTCTCTTCTCTCCTAACCATTTAGCTGTAAAGAACACTCAGACAGTTTTCCTGCTCACCATGTTTGCTAGGGAATTCTAACCCCTTCTGCAAAGAGGGAGTTCCCCGGGAAGGTGGCCTGGTCTGGGGTGAGCATTAGTTTGGACTGGGGCGGCTCTTGGTTGAAATCGGGCTTGGTCAAGTCACGTGGCCTCGTGGGTCTCGTCCCCATGTCTGTGCATCACTTCCCCGTCACGGCGTTGCTACGGGATGACCGAACTGATGAGGGACCTGGTGCGTCGTAGATTCTGGGTAAAATGCTACCGCCTCCCAGCTGTGGGACTTGGGGTGGGTACTTAAATCAGTGGGACTCGTTTTCCTCAGCTGGGAAGTGCGGTGATGGTGGCAGCAGCCCCGCGCTGTGGGGATGCGTGGGTGCCCGTGGGGCGCCCTGCACAGAGCGGGCCGTGGTCCCTGCTCCCTGCTCGTCGGTGCGTCCCTGCTATTACCTGCGCCCTGTGCCGGGGCCTGCCAGTCGGGACAGCGCTTACGCTGGCTGCCATCCTGGGGGTGGACGCTCATCCTGAATACGTTCAGGACACGGCCTGTGCTCGGGGCCACGGGGCTGGCAGGTCATAGGGAGCAGAGCCGGGCCACGGGCCAAGCGCAGGCTGCTGCAGCGTCTGCTCCGTGCGTCCAGAGGGCAGGACGTTCTCCCGAGGGCAGCGGGGCCGCGGGCCTCACTTGACAGAGGTTCTCTTTGGCCCGAGGTCCCCGCGGTCCTGCCGGCGGGAGGGCGCGGCTCCCCCTCTGGAAGCTGGGCACTCACCTGGGGCTGCAGTGCCACCCCAGCCCGCCTGTGCCTCCGGCGCGAGGCCCAGCCCTCTCCTGCACCACCCGGGCCTCGGGATTGGAGGCCCTGACTTGGACACACTTCTTTGGAATCTTTTCTTCTTCTCTGTTGGTGACATCTTTTTTTCTGATTATAAAAGCAGTGTCTACCTAGTGGGAAAAATACAGAAAAGTATAAAGGGAAAAATTGACCATAATTCTGTCAATCACTTTTGTATGAATTCTCTTTAATTCACTTAATTATATGCTGTATATCTGTGTATAGCGGAGATCACTCTATTTAATTTTTACTTAATATCGCGTCACTCGTTCTGACGCCTTTAGCGTCCCTGTTTCCCAAGTATGTCCTCGTATCTTTGGAAGTGCTTGGTTAGTTGCTCTTGTGTTGTTTCATAACATTATCTTTACGTTAAATGCTTTCCTTCTTACATTTTTCTAAAGTAATTTCCATTAGGCGAGTGGTCCAGGAAGTACACCTTTACTGTAGCACCTCACGCATGGCCAGGAAGGGTACAGCCCTTCTGATCACCCTCGACTCTAGTCTCTGTCACAGGGGTATTGCCGCTTGTTTGTGGATCTGTTCTTTGAAGAGTGATATCTACGTATTGCTTTATTCGATTATAATAGAAATGCATACTTGTGAAAAATTAATACACTGTCACCTAAAGCTGAAAGTTAAAGCTGCCTAAAATTCCGCTCTCCAGAAAGAACCAGCGTTAAGAGCATGTGCACGTCCTTTTTGACGTACACACACGCACACACGGGCACGCGTGTACACGCGCGCGTGCTCAGGAATAAAAGCACGGTGGGTTCCCTGATGGACCTGTTTGCTGTGTCAGTGTCTCCTCTTGACGTGCAGTGGTTCTGGTCCACAGGAGGGGGACGCCACACTACCTGCCGTCCCCTGGGCCTGACCCTTGGACTGTCCCACGTGTCTGGCCGTGGGGAGGTGGCTGCACGGCTTCTCCCCGAGCGCCTTTTCAGGGCTGTTTCCAGCTTTCTGGATGGCTGTTGACATGGCTGGTTGTCCTGTGTGCGGTGTCACGTGGTCCTGGCGGTCAGGGGGTGAGGGACGCGGGGGCTGAGGAGCGAGCCCTGGGCCTGCGCGGAGGCTGGGTGCAGAGGAGCAGGGCGGGGAGCCGGGGCTGGGCCCGGTGCCGCCAGCCTCCGTGAACCGGCCGGCCCTCCCTCGGCGCCCTCGGTGCCGTCATTTTCCCTCCATGACATTCGGCAGCGGGGAGCTGGGTCGTTTGTTTCATCTCTTCTTAAGGAAAAGTTAAATTTATAATCGCAGCCCTGACCTCCCTTGTAACTCATGTGCTCGTCCTGTTAACTGGTTTAATATACGGCACCACTATTTCATTAAACAACATACAGGAATAATTAGTTCAGCAACGATGCCTAAGAACAAAAGCCCTTGATTTAGTTTAACTTTATACGTTGCTCTCTTTTGATGTGTAGGGACACATCTGGGGTCTTAAAGAAAGCAGAAAGAAAAATAGAAGACGTCTAGTCAGGCTGGGGGTTAGGGTTTTCCGAGCGCAGCAAGTAACCCTTTGGTCCCAGGCCCCACCGGCACCGCTCAAGCCCTGCACACACGGCCTGGGGTCCTCGTGCTCCCAGCCTGGTGGCCCGTGCTTTCCCTCCACCCAGGCTTCCCCGAGTCTAGACCCTCCTTTTGTTCTTTCATTCACTCCGCAGACCCCGCGGCCTGCTGTGTGCGGCCGCGTCTCAGGCGCTCTGGGCGCAGTGGGTGAGCAAGGCTACGGCTGGGTCCGTCTTGCCCTGGGTCTTTTCTCCCGTCAGCCTTTCCTCCACCCAGGCTGCCCCAGGGGCCTTGCTGACGGCGCGGTCGGCACCCGTCGCCCCCTTGGCAGCATCTCACGGCCCCTCCGGCCGGCAGGCGGAGGCTCCAGCCCTGGCCCGACCTCCGGGCCCTGCACCGCCGGCTCTGGCCTCGGGGGCCGTCCCTGGTGCCCACAGGCGCCTCCCCGCCCTGCGTGCGTCCTCCTGGGCCTCCGGGCCTTTGCCCCTCTCCTGCCTGAGCTGCTCTCACCTCCTCGAGGCCCCGCGCAAACGTCACCTCCCGTCTGGGTTCCCGCCCCAGCCGAGTCCCTGCCAAGTGGGAGCCGTGGCTGCTTCCTCAAGCCCCGCCCTCCTCGCCTCCCTGCGGCAGCCCTTGCCACCTGGTGCACAGGAGGGGGCGGACTGTCCAGCGGCTGGAAGCTCTGGGGGTGGGGGTGGAGCTTGTGTCCGACGCATCCTGGTCTCCTCAGACCCCGCAGAGTGCAGGGCACGCAGGAGGGTCTGGCCTGGTGCGCCGTCCTGGCCCAGCCCCATCTGTGTGAGTCTGAGAGCCTCAGGTTCCTCGGCAGTACGGGACCGTGCGAGGCAAGGGCTGCTGGGAGGCCTCGTCTGACGCCAGTTATAATGGGTGCTCCAGCAGTGGTAGCGCTGTCCTTGCAAAGGGGTTTTGGACCAAATTCACACAGATTTTGTTCCAGCTGGTTTTTTAGAGCCTCGAGGGCAGATTAAGTGACTCTCTATCTCTGGCTTTTGGTTTCTAGGGAACCGGGTTTGTGACGGGCAGACAGGTGCCCCACATTTGCAGGCCGCCAGCAGGGTCCCTGAGCCACCCGTCACAGCACCCTTCATCCCCGCCGTCCACTCCGTCTCCTGCTCCCCTTGCCCTGTCACCCAGGACAGCAGAAGGGTGCTCGCTTCTACCAGCAAGACCTGGCTAGAGTGTCAGGATCTCCCCTGGCCTCCCCACAGACAGTTAGTAAGCCCAGCTGGACGGTTGCCAGGCTGCACCAGGATTGCCCCAAGCGGGAGTCGCTCCCACTCTGCAGGTCTGTGTCGCCCCTTGGCCGGCATCACTGCCCCGTCAAGCCATCCTGGTCCTTGCCTGTGGAGCTGCAGACCCCTCCCGTGTCCCGCCCTGTAGGCACCTTGCCTACCCGGCTCCAGATTCTCACATGGGCCTGGGAGGGAGGCAGTATTTATCCCCACTTTCCAGGTGAAGCCGCTGAGGCCCAGAGAGGTGAAATGACACGCCCCAGCTCCAGGCCCTGGCCAGGGTGTGAGCCTAGGTCTGTCAGCTCCTGAAGCCCTTGCTCCTTTGCCTGCTCAGAAACTCCTCAGCCGTCCAAAAGAGAGGCCTCTGGGCATTGGCACACCTTTCCCACCCGGAAACATGCTTCCGTCTTCAGCGCCGTTGGGACTGCTGCACCGCGTGTTTCCCAGGGTCCTGACCGCCCCGCGACCCCTCGCCCCCTTTTCTCTTGCTCCTGACCCTCCAGGCAGAGGTACCAGGCCAGCGGGAAGGAGCAACTCCCCCGCCTGGCTCCCTCTCTGGGGACAGCAGGCTTCAGGGGGCTCTCCTGTAATCTCTCTATCCACACAGCCCTCATTTTAATTTGCAAAATTGAACCCAGATCGAGAGCAGTAAAGCCAGAGGACGGTAAATATTCATGCCTCAGTGAGCGAGGGTGGCTCCATTACCGTCGCGAGATTGGGAGAATTACCTTGAGGATTATGTATATTCATGGGCCGATTTTTATTTGCGATATAACATGAGTCACGTTGGCCTGTGTGTTACCCGTTCTACCCCAAACAGACTTTGCACGAAGCTTATGCCCTTAAGCTTCTGAAAGTCATCTCAAGTGGATTTCCCTCCGCTGCTGCTTCCTAGGAGACCGGTAGGAATAGTAATCACTGCAGCACCCAACCAGGGCCTGCGCGTGCGTTCTTCTCTCTCCGCTTTACAAGACGTGGTGTTATTCTTGTGTCCAGGATACAGATGAGGAGACTGGACCTGCAGGTCACGCCCTGTTCTGCTCGCACGGCGGTCCTCCCCCCGGGCTGCAGGGCCAGGTCTTGCCCGTGCCGTGTGCCCAAGCTGAGAAGGTGCTCAGAGGCGGCCGCCACGGGAGGCCTGTGGACGGCAGCCTGCTCTGCGGGGCATTCGGCCGTGCCGCCGCGGCGGCTCAGGCAGCACCCGCGGCGCCTGGCGGCCCGGATCGGGCACAGATTGATCTGACCGAGGCGTGTCTGGCTGCTGCAGCCACGGGGCTGCTGTTTCTGTTCCAGGCGGCTCAGCTCACAGGAGCCGGGCCTCGGAGCTCAGCAGGTTCGGCAAGCTGCTGCCCGCAGGCTGTTTTTCTACATGACGCTGTATGTCCGCAGCTTCTTTCATGCCACGACAGCAAAGCTGAGTAGCTGGCGACAGAGGCTGTAGGGCCTGCAGAGCCTGAAGCAGTTGCTGTCTGGCCTTTTACAGAAAAGTTTGCAACCCCTCGTCCCTCACCTTTGGGGAAGCTGGGCCTTCAAGCCTCTTCTCACGCCGGGCGCTGGCTGGGTGCCCGCACGCCTCATAATCTCATTGTCGCGGTAACCCCGATGGGGCCAGGATGCACGTCTCGTTTCTGTTGATGATGAAATAGTAACAGTAATCGTGTTGATCACTAATCTTTATTGAACAGTTTCTAGCGTTTTGATGCCATGCAAACTGTTCCACACAGATTACCCAGCGTAATCCTCGCAACTGCCTGGTGAGGCAGGGGCGTTTTCCATTTGAGGAAAGAGAGAGAGGTTAAGCCCCTTGCCCAAGGTCGCAGGATAACTCGAGGGATTTGAACCAGGAAGTCTGACTCCAGGACCTGCTTTGTAACCGCTGCGCCACACAGAGGCGCGCCCCCTTGCCCTCAGTCACACGTTCGTTCAGCGGTTTTTGCCACCGAGGATGTACCAGGTCCCCTCCCCTGGGGGCAGGATACAAAGAATCAAGAGCTGCGTGTTCTCAGAGAGCCCTGGCCCAGAGCTCCCCCGGCAGGGTCTGCATCCTGGCCCCACCACTGCTGAGCTGGGTGACCTTGGGCCCCAGTCAGGTCCCCTGGACAGCGCGGGTCACAGTAGGACGGACCCTCAGGGGCGCTGCGGGGATTGAGCTGGCTGACGTACGTGAGCCTGTTGGAACACTGCCCGGGGTGTACAGTAGGTGCTCCCTGCGTGTCAGCGCTGGGGGGCGGGGCGTGGAGGTGATGGTGGTGACGGCGGCGGAGTAGGCCCTGGGAGAGGCCCTGGGAGCCTGGGCAGTCTTGGAAGGCGGCCCAGGGCCGTGGAGCCTCAGCTGAGGCTGCGGAGTCAGCGGGCAGAGCAGTGGGGGTCCTGAGGACACGAAGAGGGGGCCGCTCGTCAGTTGCACGTGGCAGGTCCCCAGTCGCCTGAATGGCTTGGCTTGGTGGACGGCCCACTGGTTAGCGCGTTAGAGTGTCTGCAGACCACAGGCTCTTGAGACAGAGCGCAGTGGCCAAGCTGCGGGGCAGAGACTGGAGTGGACCTCAGCGGTCGGCTTGGAGCCGGGGCAGGCGGTGCTGGGCCACGGGGTCGGAGGGGGGCTTGGGTCTGGAGCGGGCAGAGTGGGGCTTGGACCCCGCTTCCGCCCTGCCTCCACCTCCGCTTGTCCGTTGCCTGTCCACAGCTGTCCTTACAGCTGTCGCCTTGACGGGAAGCTCCATCTGACTCTCCACCCACGCTGGGGCCGCTTATTTCCTTCACTTTTTCACATTCGAAGTTCTTGCTTACGTGTCTAAAGTCATTTTCATTAATCTCAACTACAACTCCTGAACTTTCCAGATAGTATTAATATTGACATCTCAACCTACTTTCTGGGCCAGAGCTTATAGATTCCTCACAGCTTTGGGGGAAGAGCTCCTCTCAGCCCCACACAGCAGGCAGATATGTTGGTGGCCCACACGCAGGAATAATTCAGATTTGAGAAATCTCTCCAGGTTTCCAGGAAGACGTTAGTCAGCCCCGAGCTTTGCCTGTACCTTTGGAAAGATCTCTGGGGTGTGGAAGGCCAATCTTCTGGCCGAGGCCGAGTCTCCTTTGAGCACCTCTGGTCACCTGGCTCCTCGGAGCTCTCCCCTGCAGGTGGCTTCTCCAGGGCCGAGCTCAGCAGAGCCACAGGGCCTTCTCTGTGCCGCAGCCCAGCCTGTCTGCTTTGCTGGCTCTGGCTGGGGTTATGTGTGGCTGGGGACTTTAGAGCTTGGCCTGGGCGTGGGAAGCAGGAATGAGCGCCCCTGACCTTTGTTACCGACCTGCAGCACTGGAACCAGCGCGCCTGCTGGGTGCAGTTTTCTGCGGCAGGGGTTCAGGGTGAATGCCACCTCGCGCCAGGGACTGGCAGCCCAGGGCCAGCAGGTCAGTTTCCTGCAGTGTCAGTTTTCGAAAGGGCAGTTAATTCCAAACCTGATTTTTATTTTCAAACAAACATGGATCTGTTGTGGTGTAGAACACGAAGATTTCCATGAATCTTAAAACTTGGGACGTGGAAGAAATTCTGTGCTCCCGGCAGGCAGCATCCTGCACCTGCTCTCCTCCGCCATCAGGAAAGGCGGGAGCACTTCCTGACGTCTTTCGGGACAGCTGGGCTCCGGGACCAGTTGGAAAATGCAGGTTTCCTGTAGGTGTTTGGGCTCCTTCCTGCACTGTGACACCAGGAGCTTTCCCTGAAGGAAGGCCCGGGGAAGGGGGAGAGGGACCCAGAAGGAGAAGTTGCTCTTTCATTTCTGACACTCTCCTGGTCTCATTTGCATGGCATTGTCCTTAAACCCAGTTCAGATGTCACCTCCTCTCCTGGCCCCCTGACCCCTCTCTCACGGCATAACAGCTGTCCTAAGTGGCACTTGTATCTGCCCCACATGCTCCCAGGGTCAAGTGTAAGGCCTGCCTCGGAGCAGGTGCTACAAGAATGTGTTGAGTTAAACCCAGTTGAGGGAATGTGGGTGATGACTTTGAAAACCGGACTTGACGAATGCCCACGTGCGAGGTGAACAGGAAGGCACGTGGCCTGGCGCGCTTGTGGGAGCAGAGGGTGGAGGGTGCCGGGCCCAGGTGAGCGCTGGGAGAGCCCTGCACTGACGCGGGAGGAGGCTGGGCCGGGCGCCAGAGGGATGACGCTGGACCCCTGGAGCCCCATGGGCTGAAGACCGGCGGCGTCTCGCCCGGGCTCTGTACAAGGCAGGTGGCCCGGCAGAAACATGGGGAAGGGGCCCTCTTGGGGAATCTGAGCGAGAAGTGAAGCCCAGTGGACGGGAAGATGCTCTGGGATTTGCCACTGACGGGCTGCAAGCCCTTGAAGGATGAGGATGGAGCCAGGGGCTGAGCTTGGGCCGCCGCGCCCCCCGAGGACCTGCGCTCCCCGGACCTCCGCAGATGTGGACACAGGCTGCTTACATTGCCACGACATCTGGGCCAGGGGTATGAGCCGCTCTACTGGTGACAACACTGAGGCTCAGAAACACTTACAGAACTTACCCCCAGCTCAGCGCGTGAGCAGAGGCGGCGCCCACCCAGGAGCGGGGCCCGGGGGGCGCGGCGGGGACGGGCCGAGGAGCCCAGCCCTTGGGACCTCGGGCCCCTTCTGTCCACCTGGGATCCAGGCCGCCCGGTTGGTTCTCCGAGGCCCAGGTGTGGCCGTGTTTGCTGCTCCGGCCACAGCTTCTCCGGGCTCAGCCCCGGGACAGAGCTGGCCCCCTTGGCGCACCTCCCAAGGATTCCTTACCCCCCAAAAAGCCCAAGAATGTCGTTAAAAACAATTAAAGCCCCAGTCGTATGGAGAACAGAAGAATCAGGCATTGGCGTAATTCAATTTAAAGTTTTATGGGATGACAAATACGTGGAGGGCGGCTGGGGGAGGAACGTAACGCTTCCTGGCAGGCCCCTTGTCACTTTTACGGTTTTTCATCGTTGCAGGACTGGGTGGTTAATAACCAGGGTTAGTTTGTGAGGTCGCGGTGGAGGGGTGGGGCCTTCGCTGGGCCGAGCGGTAGAAACTGAATCCGTCCCCTTCCTCCCCGGGTGCCCACCACATGGCAGGTATCGAGAGGGGGGCCGGCGGTGAGCAGAATGACCCAGCCTGCCCACGGGCCGCTGTCCGCCTGGCGCGGGAGCCCCCCAGAAGGGAGCCAGACGCGCGGGCACGTGGTGGGAATGACGATGAGGCCGTGAGGAGCACTGTCGGGGCTCCGGGACCCTGGGCAGGGACCTGGACTGGTGTGGGGCGTGACTGGGGAGGTGGGCAAGGTGCACGCTGGGCCCAGGGGTGACTGGCCACTGGAAACGCAGCCTGGCCGGGCGCTTGGGGCAGGGCGGGCCTCCCGGAGAAGATAGACACGTAGCCACGCAGAGCCCCACGCCATCTCTGACCCTGGAGCTCGGTCTATGGGTCCCCAGGCTTCTGAAGACCCTCCTCCTTCTCTTAGGGGGTGTTTCTCATTTCTACGCAGGGACGCCGGAGAGGAAGGTCTCCTCAGCTCTCCTCCTCCCCAGGGAGTAGTTGGCTTTAGTTAGGCCCCAGTGGGATGTTTGCGTGGAACAGAGCCCACCTCTGAGCAGCCAGCACCGTCCCCCAAGACAAGGCCGGGCGGGAGGAGAGTGGCCCGTGCTGCTAGGGCCCAGTTCCTGGCCCTGGTGCCCAGGGGGCAGTGGGCCCAGGAGCAGAGCCAGGACAGAGGGGCCTGGCCCGACCTCGTGCGGTGTGTCACCCTCCGGGAGCACGCCCTGGAGGCCGCTGGGCCTGGCAGGGTCGCAGTGCAGAGGGGCTTTCACCACTCCGCCTTGGGGTGAAGTGGCGGCAGCAGGACCCCGAGGAGCTGCTGTCCTGGTGATCTGACGGCTGGGCAGCAGTTAAGGGGCCTGCGGTGCCGGTGCCGGGGCAGGTGCCGTCCGAGAGGAGGCCTTTCTCAGCACCGCTGGAAGGCTGCGAGCTGGCAGCTGGGAAGCCCTAGTGAGACTGAAGCTGTGCTCTGCACACCACAGTTTTCTGTCCCGACACCTGCTCGGGGACGCTCCGTGTGCGCGTGTGGGCTGACGCTACAGAAACGGCCACCGCAGCATCGTTCACAGCGGCCCACGTGTCCATCAGTCAGGGCGCAGATAAATAAAAGGTGGTGTTTTCATGTAAAGAAGTACTATGCAGCAGCCAGAAAGAGTGACCTGGGTAGATTGTACGAACGGATAGCTCAGTGTCTACGTAAATATACAGACGTATATACAGAGATAGATCTGTGTACAGATATGTCTCCCGATATGAACAGATGTCGAAACCACGATACAGAGGAAGAAGACAAGTATTTGAATTAAACAGTAATAGGGCGCCGTTGTATAAAATAGCAATCGGTCCTATCCAGGGTGCACACGGGGCTGTAAATGTGTCCAGTGGGACACATGAGGACACAATGAAGGTGATTACTCCAGGTGAGGTGAGGCCGGGGACAGGACTGGGGCCTTCAACTGGACATCAAGACAAAGTACAAGTGACAGGCTCACAGAGGTCCATTCCAGTGGTGGGAACACAGGTAGTTACTTCATCACTTGACTCCCTGTACCTTTCTGAATGGTTGTCATTTCTCTAAAAAAATAAGCGGGTGGGAACCGAGTCCCCAGGGCCCATCTGCTCCCCACTCCTGCCGCCTCCACAGCTCACGCCGCTTCCTCCCCGAGCAGCATCCCGAGTTTGGCTTTTTTGTGCAAGATGCAATTAACGCATTAGGCGGGGGACGTCTTATCTGTGGCCGGCCCAGCTCAAAGAAGAGGGAGAAATGAGAGCAGCCAAATTGAAGTCTTATTAAACCAAATTGGTTGGGTCTGATGGAGCCAAACCTAGACGGGTCTTTAAAAGCTGATTTCATTTTTCCCTCCGGTCTGAACCTCTTTGAATTGAAGTAACTGATCCTGGTGTAAGCTTATTAGTGTCAACCTCGTGTGTTTCTTTTCCTCTCCAATTTACATTTTATTAAGTAATGATGAAGTTGCAAGGCCTCGACCCTCGCCTTTGGCACAGCCAGGAGCTTCCAGGCTCAATAATGGAACGAAAACGGATAATGGGGTCCAATCTCATTACAGCCAGTACCATTATTACAGAAATCTCTGCACATCAGAAAGACTGCTAAGCCCCCTTCTTTCTAGCATCTGTTGATGCTGGAGGATGTCCGGGATCCCCAGACCTGCTGTTCCTTTGCAGGAGGCTGCAGTGGTGTTGGCCCATCCATTTCTTACCCTACAGAAGGAACGCTGCCAGAGAGCCCGCTCGTGGGGTGAACTGTACCGTGCACTCCGTGGTGGGGTCGATGCGTGTGATATGGTGTAAGAATAGGGGCTTTCAGGATGGGCAGATCCGGATGCGGCGGGCACGTGCCTTGCCCTCTGGGCCTCAGTTCCCTGGCCTGTAAACCGCGGTCACTGTTACCACCTGGACAGTTGTTGGGCGAACGGTAAGGACCAGCTTAGCACTTGGTGAGCATTCGGCAGATGTGTCTCTCCTCTGCCTTCTGTGTTGGCCAATGGTGAAATCGTGAGGTCTCCGTCCCGTGGCTGGGTCCCCGCTCTTGCACGCACACTGCTCTGGAGAGCCGAGACGGATGCCTGGTGAACCCCACCTCGGGTCACTTCTAGGCCGCTGTTCATTGGCCTCGGAAAGAGCCCCGGTCATCGTGAGCCCAGCGTCCTGCCAAGCGCTCCAGGTGCTGGAAACCACAGTGCAGGTGCTCGGAAGACACGTGTCAGGCCTGGGGGCACATGGGGCATTTGTTTGCTCTCCCACCTGGTCAGTCACAGACCTCCACGGAGGGCCTGTCCTGTGCTGGGGCCCTGCCACCCAGAGACAGGCGCCAAGGGTGGCCAGAGGGGGCGGAGCAGCTGAGAAATCAGGCCTGAAATTGTCCACTGCGCCTGGCCAGGGCAGGAGAGAGGGGCTGGGCGCCCTGCCTCTGCCCTCCGGGCTCCTTCCCTGGAACCGCCTTTCTGGGTTTGCGCCTGGGGGTGAGGTGGGGGTGGGGGTGGGGCGGCATCCACCCCGCGGCCCCTGGCTCCGCCCAGCTCTGCAGGGTGGTGCGCTTTCTGCTCGGGTGGTCGGGAGACAGGCCGGGATGTCAGGCCTGCCCCGACGTCCCAGCACTTACTGTCCCAAGTCTCAGCCTGTTTGCTCTGTGACCTTGGAGACATCGAAAACCTTTCTTCATCCATAAAATTGAATGTGAAAATATTGACCTACCTCGTTGCGTTTTTATGAAGAATAACCGGCCCAGACGATGGTCAAACTCTTCGTGAATCAGAAAGGGCTGAACTGCTTAGCAAGCGCGAACTGGAGTTTGAAACATTGCTTGCCTGATGTATTCCTGCCTCCCTCCTCCTCGGGCCCAGCCTCCCTCCCCAGAAGTGCCTGGTGCCGGGGAGACGGGAAGAGGCCCTGCAGGCAGCCAGCCCTCGTGGGAGCCGAGCTCAGGGGGGCCGGCCTGCTGATCCCAAGCAGAAGGCCTTCCTGTCCCACTCGACGGCATCCCTCCCCCCGCCCCCCGCCTTCTCTGTTGTCACTGTTGGCGAGCCTCAGCCCTGCTTCTCCCCTGCTTGGAAGGCTTCTCACCCTGGGGGAGGTCTGGAACCTCTAACTGCCCATCCAGCCTCGGGGCCGGTCTTGCCCCCCACGCAGGTGTGGAGCTCCACGGGCCTTTGCGGATGTGTAGGGCCCAGGCCAGGACTGGAGCTCCCTGGGGCAGGGACGGTGCTGCATCTGTTTACACCACACATGTGTGGTGAGGTCTCCTATCTGTCAGGCGCTGTGCTGGGCACTAGAGATGTGAATGGGAAAAACAAAATAAAAACAAAGCCCCTGCCTCGTGGAGGCCACATCCCATACGGGAGAGAGAGTCAGTGAGCAGATAACGTAATATGTCGGGGGTGGAGAGCACTGTGAATAAAAGGGAACAAGCAAAAGAAGACAGAGGAATGGGGGCGGTGGTCCTGTCTCTTACTGGGTTGCAGGGTGGTGTGGGGGGGGGGTCAAGGATGGATAAACATTTGAGCAGAGACAGGAAGGAAATGAGGGAATGAGAATTGTGGCTCTCTGGGGGAAGAGCATCCTGGTCAGAGGCCCTGGCAAGTGCAAAGGCTGTGGGGTAGGAGCCTGGCGTGTCTGGGGAGCAGGAAGGGTCATGTGACTGACATGACGTGGGTGGGGGCGGAGCAGTCGTAGCAAATAAAACCAGGGCAACAGCAGGGGCCGACTGTGAGGCCCAGTCGGAGTGCGGACGTGGGCTTTTACAGAGCGAGCTGGAAGGCAGGGAGGGTGCGGGGCACGACGACCCTCACAGTCAGGGGGGCCGGCGGTGGGGGGGCGGTGGGCGCAGCGGAGGGGCCCGGGTGCTGGGCCTGTGTGGGAGGTAGAGCCTCCTGGGTCTCCTGATGACGGGCACGGCGACGAGGGTCACACAGGGTCAGGGAACACGGAAGTGGTGCTTCCGAGGAGGACGGGGCTGCAGGGCAGTCCAGGAGGAACTTAGCACGTGTCTCCTCCGCGCAGCCTGCCCTCCCCTCGTGTGTCTCCCGACGCCTCCTGCCCTCTGAGCTCTCGGCTGCCCTCAGGCTGGATGCTGGACGTGCCCGTTACCCCGGCCTCCGCCGCCCATTCTGCTGCTGCAGAAAGAACCCGAGTATCCTCCTTGCTGGCTTCCCGCCTTCCTTTCCTGTTCCCTGCCCCCCCGCCCCCGCGCCACGCAGCCAAGTGGCCATCGGAGTGCGTCCTCCCTCTGCTCAGCCCCGGGCCACCACCGCCGGGACGTGTGTTGTCCTCATGGGGCAGGCGCTGGCCCCACTCCCCTGGCCACCTCTTTTCCTGCCCGCCTTGGGGCCTCGGGCCCGCTCCGCTCTTCCTCTGCCTGGAGCCCCTGCGGGTGGTCCCTTCTCCTCTATCTGGTCTCAGCTTCAGTGCCACCTCCTCAGGGAAGCCCTCCCTGACCACCCAGGAGTCATTAGGTCCCCAGTTAGTCCCCCTCACAGCACCTCCCCGTGGTCTTAGGATTCTGCCTTTATTAGCTGATGGTTTAATTAGCATCCCCTCACCTGCAAGCGGTCAGTTCCGTAAGGTCAAAACTGTGTCCGCCGCCCCTGGGCCGTTCCAGGGCCTGGGCCGGAGCTTGAGGGAAACTGGGTGACACGTGGTGAGTGGGCGTGTGGGTGGCGCCTCGGCCCCTCCACGTGGGTCTTAGTGAGGATTTGGTGAGGGAGTTGAGCAGGAGTGTCTCTCGAAGTTGCCTAGAAAATGACAGGAAAGCCTGTTGTTCCTGCCCTTAAGCTGGTGAAACTATCCACATCTCCTCATTAGTGTCCTCAGTGGGATCTTGTGTTCCTGACGTGGATCCGGGGCAGCTTGGTGGCCGATGGCGTGGTGCCCCGCTGCCCGTCCCCGTCGATCTGTTTCCCAGCTTCCTGTCTGGGCCCTAAAATCTTGATTTGCACAGTTATTTGTCTTGCTGCTCTTCACGGCGCCCTCTTAGGGCATCTGTATTATTTCAGTCCTAAGAACGTGAGCTCCGTGGGGAAGAGAACATGCTTTGAATGGCGCCTGCTTGACCCTGGGCCTGGGGGCCGGGGGGACCATCGGGTGGCACGAGGCCTTGGCCACCGTCAGGGGAGGCCCGTGAACACGCGGGTCCCGCTCAGGCCCCTGCGGGTCTGGACTCCGAGCTCGTGCTCTGCCAGCTGTGCTCTCACCATGAGGGGCGCGTCTCTTCTCCCTCCTGAGGGGCTGCCATGGACCGGCTCTGTCAGCAGCCCTCCGTGCCAGGCGCTGGGGGTGCAGCAGCAGGTGGAGCCTGGCCCTGCCTTCAGGGTCTAGGAGGAGAGACAGACACATTTGATGGACAGAAATGGAGAAGTCAGACAGTGCCGAACGGTGTAGAAGACGTGTATCCACTGGGCGGACACATCCACTGGGTGGACGTGCACTGGTGCTCAGTTTACCTGGCGGAGGCAAGCGCTCACTCTCCTGTGACCCAGCAGCTCTCGTCCAGGCCTGGGTCCTGCAGCCTTGTCCCCACACCTGCACCCTCAGGACTCCTGCATAGGAGGGGACCCGTCACACCACACCCAGCAGAAAACTGGAGACGACCCAGGGGCTCGTGGTTGGGAGACTGGACAGGGGCCTGTGTGCACCGTGAGATGCACGGTGTCACGACAGGTGAGCTGCAGGTGCAGGCAGCATGGGCACCAACTCCCAAGTTCAGAATCTCACAAAACAAAGCAAGTTATCGACTAGACACATGTACTACATATGCGGTAAATCTCTACACAATTATAGACACGTATCAATAAAAAGAAAAGACATGTTACACGCCAAATTCAAGAGAGCAGTTCCCTCCGGCTGGGGGGCAGGCAGGAGAGCTGGCTGGGGGAGGAGCACGTGGCGAGACAGCCGTTGATGGTAATGTTTTGGTTTGTATTAATTTAAGTCAGTAAATGCACGGAGGCAGGGACTGACAGAGCTGTCAGCCAGCAGTGACCACAGAGAAAGTCAGGTTCAGAGTCAGCCGAGGAGAACAACCAGCTCTGTCCAGAGCGGGCAGGGAGGAGGTGCCTGGGGAGCTGGGGTTTAGGGATGGATGGGAATTTGCCAGGTGGAGGTAGTCCCAGGGAGAGGAGCCTCAGGGGCAAAGCTCAGAGGCGTGTCTGCGGGGGGGGGGGGGAACGTCAAGCCTCCGGGCCGGGCCGGGGCTTAAGCGTTGCGAAGAGCTGTCCAGTGGGCCGTGGGGCGGGAGGTTCCAGGGAAGGCCGCTTGCGCTCGCGGGGGAGCCAGGCCAGCAGGAGTCCTGGTGGGGCAGCAGAGGGGGTGCCCTGGGTGGTGGCACCGATCCCCTGTGGAATTTCAGTTGGTCAAAGGGGCTTCCTCATCACGACAGTTCCACCCACAAGGTTTGAAAGTCACGCTGTAGGAGATGGGAACCCTTGTAGAGGCTGGTGCCGAGGAATTGCTTCATCAGACGTGTTAGGGAGCTGGCCTGGAGGGGCTCCGGGGTTGAGGGCCAGGGGACAGCTCCCGGCTCGGGGGGAGGAGGCATGACTGGGTCCTGCCTCGCTGGGCAGACGCTTAGTGTAAGATAATGTTCTCCGGTTACTCTGAGGTGCGTTCCTGAAAAGCTTAGTTTCCCGTTGCCCCTGTGGACCGTTTCAGAGATGTTTTATGTTTCTCTTTGATTGATCTTGCCTGTGGCTTTTGACACTGTGCTTCTCACTTTCTCTGCCCCCTGACCTCCTGGTCAGGTCGTTAATGGTCTTTAAACAAACACGTAAGTATCAGGCTCTCCAGGAAAGGACTGGGCTCCTGCGGCTCATGTCAGCACAGCACCCCCTTTATGGGGAGAGAACGGGGGCTCCGCACGCCCGACTTCATAGGCGGGGTGCTCGCGACCTGAAGGTCAGAGCTGGACTGGGCTCCTGCGGCTCATGTCAGCACAGCACCCCCTTTATGGGGAGAGAACGGGGGCTCCGCACGCCCGACCTCGTAGGCGGGGTGCTCGCGACCTGAAGGTCAGAGCTGTCTTTGGTGTGATGATTTTTGACGGCAGGTTTTCGGAAATCGATTTCACGTTTCTCTGCTGCGCTAACCAGGGGTCCCAGCACAGATTTGATCTTATCACTGCGACGTGGATCTTGGCGTAGACGTTTGTTCATTTTGTGAACGTTTGTTGGGGCCTTTTCTGTGTCTGTTCCTGATTTAGCAACCGTGGGTGCAGAAATGTGCTGGTGTGCCGCTCGGTGTGATGGTTTGGAAACAGATCGGGCGCTCCTTTGCCATCGCTCCTGGTGACGTCCGGCCTGCTCCCCCGACTGCAGGGCCTCCCCCCACCCCTGCCTTTGCACCTGCGGGTCCCCCCATTTAGAGTGGACTTTCTCTGGCCTCCGCACAGCCGGTTCTTACGATGGGGTCTCGACTCAGACATGGGCTCCGAAGAGATCTCCCTGGCCTCTGACGGCAAAGAGCCCGACTCTCCCCACCCCCGGGCCGCCTCCAGCGTCGCCATGTGTCGTTTCCTCTGGAGCGTCTCATGAACAGTATACAGATTATGGTGGTATTACTTACATGTATCTATACACAGAAATGTTATGTGTCAGTTTTATTTATATTAATATAAATTTTGTTGATATTAATATATTTGTAATGTTGTTGCTGTTTCTGGACGCTAAGCGCTTTGAAGACGTAGCTGGCTCTGTCCCACTCCCGGAACAGCGCCTGCCACCCAGCAGCCCCAGGGGACCATGTGTCTGGTCAATGAAGAGCCGCCCTGCCCTGGAGAAGCCCGCCGGCTGGCAGCGGGCAGGCCCAGAGCAGACAGTGACAGCACAGCAGGCGGTGTGGGCCAGGAGGGGCTGGGGCAGCGCTGAGGAGAGGCAGCAAGTCCTGCCCACGGGGGTCTGGGCAGACTTTCCAGAGCAGGGGTGTTTGTCCTGGGCTTTCCAGGCAGCCGGGCATGGCTTGGCAGGCGTGGGGCTGGCAGGGAAGCAAACCTAAACAGAGGGCTGGGGAAGAAAGCGTGGGATGGGGCCTGGGGGTGGAGCAGCAGAGGGGACCCCGGTGGTGCTGGATGGGCTGCAGTGACCGCTGCCTGTGTCCCGGCCTGGGTGCCCTGTGAGCCTGGCGCCGCGTTTGCAGGGTGGAGCCTGCTCCATGCAAGGGGCGTGCGACCGGGTGCCGGTGAGTGTTGGTAGCGCCGGGACGGGGGCTTCTCCAGCTGGAGCCCCCCAGCCTTGAGGCTCGGCCTCAGCGCTCCCTCTCTTCCTCCCGACCAGGTGGTGAGGAAGGTGAAGTCCATGCAGATGTTCCACACACCCGTCACCTCTGCTGTGCAGGGGGACCGGCTGGGCATCTGTGTCACCCAGTTCGACCCCAAGCTGCTGGAGCGTGGCCTGGTGTGCGCCCCCGAGTCTCTGCACACGGTCCATGCAGCCCTCGTGTCCGTGGAGAAGATCCCGTATTTCCGGGGATCCCTGCAGACCAAGGCCAAGTTCCACATCACCGTGGGCCACGAGACGGTCATGGGCCGGGTGATGTTCTTCAGCCCTGCCCCCGACGGCTTCGACCACGAGCCCGTGCTGGACTCCTTCGACTTCTCCCAGGAGTACCTCTTCCAGGAGCAGTACCTGTGCCCGGGCTCAGTGCCGGCCGAGACGGACGGTGGGGAGGCCGACAGGAGGGTGGGCCAGGCGTCCGAAGGCCGCTGCCCCCGGCAGCAGTGGGCCCTCGTGGAGTTCGAGAAGCCCGTCACCTGCCCGCGGCTGTGCCTGGTGATTGGCTCCAGGCTGGACGCGGACATCCACGCCAACACGTGCCGGCTGGCCTTCCACGGCGTCCTGCTGCACGGGCTGGAAGATAAGAACTACGCCGAGAGCGCCCTGCCCAGGCTGCGAGTATACAAGCTGAAGCACAAGCACGGCATCGTAGAGCGGGTAAGCAGCCTCCCCCTCCCTCCCGCCCACCGCCCTGCCGGGTCTGACAGCCAGGACGGCCTCGGAGACCTGGCTCCGGCGCCTGTGGTCTCCAGACAGGGAGCCAGGCGGGAGTGGCCTGCGTCCTCTCGGCCAGTTAGAGCCAGGCTGACACGCAGGCGGGGGCCATGAACCCGCCTGGCCCGCCTGGTCAGTGCAGGTGGTTCCTGGGGCGCCCCCCGACCCCCTCATCTGTGCCTGCAGCCCTGCATAGGAGCCCATGCCTACCAGGCCACAGGTGAATGGGTGGACGAACACGCAGGCCTCACTGTGTCCCTGTGGCGCATGCTCGTGGGGGTCAGGCATGGCAGTGGTGGTCCTGGGACTCGACCGGGTTCCGCTGACTCAGGGCAGCAGTGCTGAGACCCCAGTGTCGGGAGCCCAGGTTCGTGTGGGGTCTGCCTGGAGGCTCCCAGCAGGCTATGGTTCTGATCCTCGTGCAGCAGAGGAGGGTCACCCCTCCTGGTCCAGCCCTGAGTCAGTGCGGGCGCCGGGTGACAGGAGGAGGTGTCCAGGGCCTGACAGTGGGTGTGCCGGGTTTTCCATCGCTCACGCCCTCTGGTCTCGCCCCTCCCCTGGGCCCCCGGGTGTTCCCCTCCCACCCCACCCCTCCCTTCTCAGGATCCTCCCTGGCTGCTCAGGCCCTGCGCCCCTTCCTCTGCAGCCCCATGGGGAGATGAGAAGACGCCCTTCCTTACCCACTCGCAGGTCCAGATGCAGGATCCTCAGCCCCGTGGGCTTGGGCATAGCCCTACGGCCCAGCCAGCAGAGCCAGGGCTCCTGTGTTGCCTCATACACACCCTGGAGCTGGTGCACACGGCTGCCCCCGCTAAGTTGCTCACTCTGTGGGCCCCTGTTTCCTCATTTGTAAAAATCACATGGACGTGGGACTTCCCTGGTGGCGCAGTGGTTAAGAATCCGCCTGCCAGTGCAGGGGACACGGGTCCGAGCCCTGGTCTGGGAAGATCCCACACGCCGCAGAGCGACTAAGCCCACGAGCCACGACTACTGAACCCACGTGCCGCAACTACTGAGCCCGCGAGCCACAACTACTGAAGCCCGCACACCTAGAGCCCGTGCTCCGCAACAAGAGAAGCCACGACAATGAGAAGCCCGCGCACCGCAACAAAGAGTAGCCCCCGCTCGCCGCAACTAGAGAAAGCCTGCGCTCAGCAACGAAGACCCAACACAAACAAAAATCAATCATTCAATCACACGGACGGAGGTGGGCAAATGAGGGCTCATACCTGGGATAGTAAATGCCCTGCACCGCCCCACGCCTCCGACTGCTGCCACAGCCCGGGCCCAGCAGCCCCACCGCCCCCTGGCCACGGCAGCTTGCGTAGTTCCACCCACATCACTAGAAAACAAAGGTGTTGCGCCAACTCCCACTCACTCACCTCTCCAGGCCACCGGGATGAGGACGGCACTGCGCCCTCACGCGCATGGTGGGCCCAAGGCCTGGTGGGCACAGGCAGGCCGGCGGGCTGGGCGGGGGCTGCCAGGGGACCCAGGCGGGGGCGAGCAGAGGACTGGGCATGGCAGGTCTCCCGCCGAGGCCACAGGGACCCAGTGTGCATGGGCTCCAGGCCCGCTGGACGGGCCCCTGCAGGCCAGGCGTTGGCTGAGTCTCTTCCCCTCAGTTTCCTTGCTGGAAAAATGGGGGCCGTGCTCCCCACCGCTCAGGGCGGTAGAAGGGGGGGAGGCCGCTGTGTGTGAAGTGCTAGCGCAGAGCGCCGGGCTCGGTGCTGTTCACTTGGACTTCCCTCGCGGCGCGGCGGCCCGGGCTACCAGACGGCTGCACCTTTCTCTCCCCCGTGGTGGGGTCAGGCCGGGCGTGCCGGCCACCCTGGGCCTGGCATCCACTGGCGCCGGACAGAGAAGGCCTGAGGGCATGGCCAGAGGAGCCTGTGGCCTCTGCCCAACCAAGGGTAAACACGCAGACGCCACCAGGAGCGCTGGCCGGCTTTGAAGTCTGAAGCGGCACTGCCTGCCGGCTCCCAGCTCTCCCCGCTCCACTGCTGATGGCTTGTTAGACGTGCCCGGGGCACCAGGTGCGGGCCGGCCTGCGACTGCCTCTGGTCAGCACGGGTTCCTCGCCATCCGGCAGGCTAGGCCCCCCAACTCCTGGAGGAAGCAATGCTGCGGTCCAGCCAGCCGCTCGGCCAGCTCTGCTGCCCCCTGCCCCCCACTCCGCTCCCAGGCTGCTCAAGGAACAGAGGTTCTTCCTGCAGCAGAGGCCGAGCGGGCCCTCGCCTGGGGAAATCCGATGGCTGCCCACGTGTGCTGACCCAAACCCAGGCCTCTCTCCTGCCGTCTAAACAGCGTCTGATAGCCAAGACTCTCCCTCAGCTGCCGAAATGCTTATTGGCCCCCCTTTGAAAATTGCCTTTTTATTGCTGTATAGATGCAGGGTCAAGGCAGCTGGACACGGTGGAAAGAGCTGGCTCTGGATCTGATGTACTGAGCAGGTGCTGCTGCCTCGGCCCGGCCGCAGACCAGTCACACCCCTCCCCCACCCCCGGAACCCGTCGCTTCTTTAACGGAGTTGGTGGGGAGCTGACGCGACCACGCGTGCAAGGGCCTGGCGTGAAGCGAGCGCCCAGCAAAGAGTTAGCCTCCCTTTCTCTCCAGGAGAACGCAGCTGCCTCTGGGGACGGTGCCTTTGTACCTCCTCGTCAGCACCGGCAGGGACTCTGCCTGCGTTGGTGCCTGGTGACGGGAACAGAAAGAGGGAGGGAGGCTCCGTGCGTCGGGGTCGTGGGCCGCCAGGCTCGTCACTGCCAGGCCGGGTGCCCGTTCGGTGCTGGGCAGGCCCAGTTTTGAGGAAGACGGCCTGGTCGGCCTGGGAGCGGGCGTGGCACAGTCCCCCTCGGGTGACGCCCAGAGCCTGGCCGCCCGAGGCCTCCCCGCCTGGGCCTGTGGAACTCGCTTGACCAAGTGAAACAACTTGAAGGCTAATGTCCGTTCCTGGGTTTGCCCCAGGAGATAACAAGGGGTGGATCGTTGCCCCCCAGTGTACTTGGGCATCAGACACGCCTCGCCCTGCGCTGGGGGAGGAAGAGATGCAGTCTTGGCCCCTGGTTTCTGAGGCCGGGCATCGTCGTCCAGGGGCCTGGGAGTTGTCGTTCCCGGTGACTCCGAGGGCCCATTCGCGGCACAGGTCTCCCCCGCTCCCGTCCTCCGAGGGTTGGCTAACTCGCTCTCGAGGTTCTGGGTGGGCTAGAGGAGCCCCCGCCGCAGGTACTGCTTCTGTCATTCTCCCAGCTTCATATTCTGGTCATCGAGGTTCTGGCCGCTGGGCAGTTGTCCTGCTACCAGGTCTCAGGTGTTCTTGCCAGCACCAACACCCTTCATCCTAGCAACAGCCTTTTCCAGAGGAAGGAACTGAGGTTCAGAGAAGCCCCATGCCCCGGACTGCAGAGCTGGAGGAGATGGACCAGGGCCCCAGCCTTGCCAGCCCTCTCTGCTCGGGGCTCCGCTTCACGGCCAGCCGCCCCTGTCTCCTTGCTGCCGCTTCTCCAGTCTGAATTAGAACAGTCGCTCCAGAACTTGGGCAGTTCCCAAGCCTCATCACGGCAGCCGGCCCTGAGAGAGACACACACGTGTAATGACATAATTACATGCGCCGCCAGCCAAGTCCCCGCTCAGAGGCCGGGGACAGAGGGGACTCGCCTGGTGTGGAGGTGAGGGCCCGGGCTCTGTGAGCGGCAGTGACTGCTCTTGGGGAGCTCGGCCTCCAGCCACCAAAGGCCAAGAGACGAAGCGGATAGCTCACGCAGACGGTGCACGTTTCCCTGGGAGCTGTGGCTGTAACCGTGTGGCGGCTCAGCGTCGCTCCCGGGGAGCTGCCGCCCGCAGGTTCCACGCACGTTGCCTTTGGCTCCTCGTCACGGCGGTGGGTTCAGAAGGAAAAGCCTCTGGCTAGTCTCAGAAGGTCTTCCCTGGTTGGATGTGCTGGTGTGTCTGATCTCTGAGGTCCCTGCCTCGGCTGGAAGCGTCATCTGGAGAGGAGCTCAGCCCTCAGGGGCACGCACGTTCCAGAGACGGAGGGGCTGAGGTTCACCATTTCCCGCAGCCCGGACAGATGCCGCCTCTGGTCTTCCTGCAGCACTGCAGAGGCCTCCCCTCTGACCAGCGTCATGAAATGAGGGCTCCTGCCGCAGCCGTTTGCTGAGCCCCTCTCACGGCCCCACCCCCTGTAACTACTGGAGGGTGTGTTCTGGGGGCGCAGAAATGTGCACCTGCCACTCCCGCCAGTCCGGAACGCTCCTGCGGGGACATTGCAAAGGCCTGGCCGGCTGGGGTTCGAGTTTCCACTGTGCCCCTGGCTCTGGCATTCGCGACCCGCTCAGATCTCATCCCTGAGCGCAGCTCTGACCTCTGCAAAGTGGCCGTGGAAATCCCTTGCAGACAAGGGCTCTGCGAGGGCTCAGTGTGACCCACTGGTGCCTCAGTCCGCACAGGCTGGGGTCTCCGAGGGGCTGGGGGTCGGGGGTCTCCGAGGGCTCTCCTCCCAGCGACAGGCAGTCTCAGCGGCCAGGCTGACCTCGGGACCAGCCTCTGGCTGTGGGGAACGTGGAATGCCTGGTTCAGAACCATTGGGTCGGTTCAGCCAAAGTCCCGGCACCTGCCGGACCAGGCTGGGCTCCTGACGAGGCTGGGACAGAGTTCCACGTGCAGGCCGTCCTGGGGGGGGTGGGTACGGATGGGGATCCTGCGAAAGCGATGGGGCCACCCTGCACCATTGGGGCTGGTGACGTCTGCTCGCCTCGACTCCCCTGTGCTGAGGTCGGAGGAGCTGCCTCCGCTCAGTTCACCCTGCGGCCTTGCCGGATGCCCTGCAGCGGCAGCGGGGACGCCCGCAGACGGTGCGGTGCGGAGGGCCGAGCCGGGTCCGGCCACGAGGGGAGCCCTGTGAGTCTGGAGGACAAGGAGGAGGTCTCGTGTGGGGACGAGACTGAATTACAAAGGGCTGTGCAAGTGGGAACGATGATTCTTATCATTGCCCGTATCCGATTCATCCATCACTGGGGAGAGGAGGAATGCACATACCTTTCATCTAGCGCTATGAATCAAACAGGATAGGATATGTTTTTCCAAAAGGTTTTGAGGGTAAATGGGACAGTTTCTGCTTTTCAAAACAATCCATCCATTTGGCCCTTGGCCGGATCGTGGCATCTTGGGCAGAAGCAAGATGTTTCTGAGCCTGGCCCCCGGGGGCCCCCAGGAGCAGGTCCCACCACTGGCAGTACGTCCGGCCTCCACGCGGGTGCCCAAGCTGCTGCCTGGTCGGACTCCATGCAGCTGCCCCAGGCCGGCGCACGGGGCCGGGAGGGCAGGAGGAAGCCTCCCCAGTCTCTCCCGTGGCCCCTTAGTGGGACCCGGCATTCTGAGGCCTGGTAGAGCTGGTCTTTACACATGCGTGTGCACACACGCCCCCTCCCCTTCTCTCTGCACAGAGGCCTGGCACCTTCCTGGCACAGGCCCTGGAGAGGAGCCTGGCAGGTCCAGGGAGGCCTGCGCCTGAGCCGCCAGAGGCCAGGGCTGGCGGGACTCACGCATCGCCTGCCCCGAGCTCAAGCCCTTGGGAGAAGGTTCCAGAGGAACACAGCTCGGGGCGAAGCCAGGGCTGCCCCAGGCCAGCTTCCTCACACACACGTGTGCCTCCACTCAGCCTGGGCCTCCACGTGGACAGCCGCGAGCCAGGGGAAACGGGGCTCCAGCAGGGAGAGCCGTGGGGGCACTGCGGAGGTGGGGCCGCGGTCTGCGGGATGGATGTGGACCAGGCCAGGGAGGGGGGCCCTAGGCTGGGACACACGTGCGTGTGGCGGGCGGGACGGCAGAAGCCGGGTTCTTAGAGCCTCCTCGGTGCGGGGGATGCTGGAGAGAGGGTGGGCACCATCCCCTCAGCCTGCAGTGCCGTGAAGGCTTTCCTGAGGAGCGCTGCCAGCTTGGGGACAGGTGGGCGGGCAGCCGTGCAGAGGCGGGCAGCTGTGGACTCTCGTCACCTCTGCCTGTGGACTCTGTGGCCGTGGACGGGCAGTGCCTCCCCCTCCCATCTGTCAGGTGGGAAGTGCCACGTGGACGAGCCGAGCGCGTCCAGCCAACCAAGTGCCCACAGCCGGCCTGGTGCAGCCCAGGCCCATCTGGTGTCCGTGGGGGGGAGTGGCAAGCGGGCCCGGGCACCACCCGTGACACAGGCGGACCGCCTGGGCAGTGTGGCAGCCCAGCCTTTCCCAGGCACTAACGCTCTCTCCGGGGCTGGGTGTGGGCGCAGGTGATGGACGACTACAGTGTGATCGGCCGCTCGCTGTTCAAGAAGGAGACCAACATCCAGCTCTTCGTGGGGCTCAAGGTGCAGCTGTCCACCGGGGAGCTGGGGGTCATTGCCAGCGCCTTCGGCCAGAGTGGCAAGTTCAAGGTCCACATCCCTGGTGAGTGTGGTCGTTTTTTTCTGCTCACGGGAGCCGTGCAGGGGAGGTGGAGACGGCGCCCAAACGCTGGCCCTCGGCTCAGGGTCTAGGCCCGCCCATGCCAGCACTGCGGGCTCAGCCCGCGTGGCATCATGGCTTCTGGTCCCGCCACCTGTGGCTGGAAAGCCATTGTGCGTCCTGGGGGAGCCTGGTGTGGACCCGGCATCTGGTCCGACCGCCCACTGCACCACCCCGTGACCTGTGCATGGACGGGACAGTGGTGCTCAAACAGGCGTTTCCGAGGGACACGCTTGGTGAGGGAGACCACCAGGGCTGGCACGCGGCCCCGGAGCCAGAGCGTTGCCCAGGACGTGCGTTGCCACCTCCTTTCCTGCCTCCCGCTCGGTTTGAGGTGGGACTTGTCTACGGTGGGGTCGAAGTGCGCGTCTGCTGCTGGGACAGAGCACCCAGGTGTCCTCAGCTCCACCCCTGTCACTCCTCGCAGCCCAGCTTCCTGAGGTCCCGCTGGCCAGGTGTGGTGGCCGTGGCCGGGGCAGAGCGAACCCGTGTAGGAGGTGTGGACTGTGAGCTGAGCACGAGGAGAGGGCCGTGGACGGCCGGGGGATCCCAGGAAGAGGGACAGCTGAGTAGGGCCTGGCCACGGGGGGCGGGGGGCCCGCAGAGAGGGAGACGCGGAGGCCCTGAGGACGGGGCGGGGGACGGAGTGGGGGGCCTGCAGAGCCCCGGGGCAGGCGAGGACGGGCCCGAGGGGTGCTTCCGTTAGCGGATCCGTGGGGTGCACACGCGTGCCTTCACACCCGCACGTGGCTATGCTGCTTGGAGCTGCGGGACTAGGGGATGGGAAGCTGCGGGTGGGCTGCATCTGGTGGGCCTGGGGCCTCGGAGCACGGCTTCTCCGGTGGACTCTCCGCGTGGGGTGGTGCCCGCCCGGCTGGGAAGCAGGGTCCTCTCCTGAGAGCCTGGCCCAGCTGTTGCCTCGTGAGACCCCCTCTGGCCCTCGCGAGGGAGGGCGGCGGTCAGCAGAGGCCCGCTTCCTGCGGCCCGGGCTGTGGGACTGTGCCCTGAGGTCTCTACCGAGGCGGGAGCCCCGTCACGGATGAGGGACCCCGGGCAGGCAGGGGTACCCGTGGGAGTCCAGCACAACACCGGGCTTCAGGCTCCCATCCTGTCCTCCCCACTGTCCCTCGGCCACTCCTGCTCGGCACTTCAGCCAAACTGGGCCCCAGGGAACACGTGCAGGCCCGTGTCCAGACCTCAGTCCCCAGGGCCCCAGCCTGCACATGTGGGGCCCTCTGAGCACTGGGGGGTGAGAGCCAAGCTGCCTGAGGGGAGAGGCCCACCCCGGGCGCCCGCCCACCAGGCCTCAGGGCCCTGCTGGTCCACACAGAGGGACGGAGGGCGGCGTCCGTGTCCTCTCCCGGGGTGGACGGCATCATGCCGACCTTGCCCTGCTCCCCTTGCTCTAGCCCGAGGCAGACTCAGAGTTGGGCGTCCCAGAGCAGGAACGTGGGAGGAGGCGTGTTTGGGGCCCTGGGTTCTGGGGTGGGGCAGGGGCCGTGGTGACGCTGCTTCGGGCAACTCGAGTTCACATTCCTGCCGTAGGTCAGGGTTGCCTGTTAATAGGTCTGCTTCCTGTTTGTGGCTCTTAAGCTTCTTATTAAATATAACTGGTCAGATTCCTTCATCCCACCCACTCCCACTCCCGCCCTCCCCGCCCTCCACCGACGCTGCTTGTCTTTTCCTGCCATCCCTCCCCTAAAGGATTACTTTTAACCTTTTGGGAGTGCTAATTGTGAAAGAATCTTCAGTAAACCGGACGTCCGGCGCCAGGTGGCGCAGCGGCGGGACTTTTGGCCCAGGTTGGGGACGAGCCAGGTCGGGAGCCCGGGGTTTGGGGGCTGCACACTTGTCGGCCCCCGGAGCAGGGGGCGTCTGGGGGCCCGCAGACCGTGGACGGGGCGGCGTTCAGTGTGGCGTACGGGCCTCCCGCTGGCTCTGCAGGACAGCTGGCCAGAACGGCGACTGAGGAGCCCTCTGGGTGTCCTCCCCTGCCCCACCCGCAGGCCCAGGTGCACTGGGGCCTCTCATCTCGGAGGCAAGGCCCACAGGGCCAAGCCGGGGTGTCAGAGGCCGGTGGCAGGCGGTAGGGAGTGGGGGCAGCGTGGTAAACAGGGACCACTGCTCGGGCCTCGCTGCTCCCATGCGATGGGACGCAGGCCCAGGAATCAGACTTCGTCTGGTTCAATTTTTATGGAAAATTTCCTGATTGAAAACTGAAACTGTCTGAACTAAACGAACCCTGCCTTTGGGCTGGGTTTGGCCGTGGTGCCTTGTGACTCCTGCTTGGATTTCTGGAAGGACGCTTGGGCCTCGGGGTCAGGAGTCCAAGCCGAGCCGCAATACGGGAGCGGTGTCTTATGGAGCCGCCACTGCTGGCTTCCGAGACAAGGGTCCTGACCCTCGAAACCAGATGGGCTAGAGGGACGACCCCATCCTGACGCCCAGGGAGCCTTCCCAGAAAGTCCTCAAGGTTGGAAGGCCCCCACGTTCACACAACTGCTCCTTCAAAAGGGTTCTCTCCGTTTGTAAGCCCCGGGGGCCGGAAGCCCTACGAGACGAGTTGGGGGCCCACCGGGCAGCACTGCTGGTTCTCGAGGGTGGTGGGAGGATGTTGCTGGGCAGGGACGGCTCCTCCGGACAGACCTGCCCCTGTCCCGGCACCGCACCACTGGCGTCGGGTGGCCCTCGGCCGCTGCCTCTGAGCGACCCAGAGTGCCTGCACTGTGCGGCCAGCGCCCCGAAGGGTGTGAGCAAACTAAGCGGGGGCAGGGGGTGGCGTGGAGACGCGGCAGGGGCCGCTCGGGGAGCGGGGCCTGGGGGTCCACCAGAGGCAGGTCTCGAGTAAGAGGCTGACTTCATTTGATTCGCGATTTTAAACGACCCCCTGGAGAACGGTTTAAGGAAGGCTGGAGGGGAAGCGGGACAGCAGAAGTCTGCTGCGGTGCACAAGTGACTGTGAGGTCTGTGTCGTGTGCGTCGGAAGCCCAGGAAGGCTTCCCGGAGGAGGGGACAGTCAGTCAGAATCCTGCCCCATCCGTGGACCGCCTCAGGCCAAGCACGAGGAGGAGGCCACGCTCCAGGCCTGAGCGTGTGGGCGTGTTTGGGAAGCACAGCAGGAGCAGTGGGAAGGGCCGCAAGCGGGGGCTGCGGAGGGCATGAGGGCCGGGCCTGGGTCACCGAGTCGGGAGCCAGCGTGGTCCTGAGCTTCCCCACGGGGCGGAGCACAGCCTCAGCTCTCAGTGCCCCCACCGGGTGTCACCACACCGTTCTCACGGTGTCCCTGAGGACATGCGCAGCTCTGCACAGCAGACGGGCAGCTCTCTGGTCTGGGCTGCTCGGGGTCCTGCCGGCCCTGCACCGGCCCTAGCCTGGGTCCCGACACCCACAAGGAGAGCCCCGTCCTGTCTCCACAGGTCCAGCTCAGAGACACCATGAGACTGCAGCACCCCCGGGCCGGCGCTGGCCAGGCGTCCAGGGCTCGGGACCAGGTGTTCGCTTGTGTCCCCGTCGCATGTCTTAGGGAGGGAGACTGAGCCTTGGGAACAAGACCCGTAGACAAGCTTAGCAGCGCGGCTGGAGCCCTGCCCACCACCGCCTGGCCTCGTACCCGCTTGGTCCAGCGTGCGGCGAAGCAGTGCTTTGGGCAGACGCCCTGCCCTGTACCTCGCGGCATCAGGAGCACGAGGGCCGGCCCCCGCAGGAGGTGGCCGCAGCCCAGGCGAGCTCTGGAGGAGGTGGGAGTTGGAGCTGGGCCGCTATGGCTCCTCTCAGGCTTCGCACCTGGTCCCGTCTCCAGCTTGGCTGCAGCAGGCCGGGGTGGACAGCCGTGCAAACAAGATCCGGGGAAGCTGTCCGTGGTTTGTTTATTTATTTATTTATATTTGGCTGCGTTGGGTTTTCGTTGCTATGCCCGGGCTTTTCTCTAGTTGCAGTGAGCGGGGGCTACTCTTCGTTGCGGTGCGCAGGCATCTCACCGCAGTGGCTTCTCTCGTTGTGGAGCACGGGCTCTAGGCGTGCGGGCTCAGTAGTTGTGGCGCACAGGCTTAGTTGCTCCGCGGCATGTGGGATCTTCCTGGACCAGGGCTCGAACCCGTGTCCCCTGCATTGGTAGGATTCTTAACCACTGCGCCACCAGGGAAGTCCCTGTGGTTTATCTTTAAGAAAGAGGAGTTTAAGCAACAGCCGCTGTCCGGGTGGTGGACAGTGGTCCCTGGATGTGGTCGCTCAGCTGGGGGCCCTGCGGGCCGCGCCGCCTCCCCACAGGCCTCCCATGTTCCGAGCCCGCCCAGGAGGGCAGCTCACTGCGTTCAGAGCCTCCATTTCCCTCTGGTGAAATGGGGGTAGTCGTCCAGTTGCGAGGGGCTGTGAGGATCAGGCCAGTGCACAGAGCCACCCTGATGGCCTGCCGTGTGTGCGCCCACGGGCTGCGGGCCGAGGCCACCAGGTCCTGCGGTCGGCCACACTCAGCTCCACACAGCACAGCCACGATAGAATCAGGTCGGGCCCCGTATCTGGCCTCCGTTGGTCCAGGCCCTTGATGCGCTGCCTCTTCCTCCTGCTGCAGCCCTCGCCCCGCTTCCCTGAAGGGTACGCGGAGGCTCAGAGGATCTGGACGCCTGGCCCAGCAGACCCTGGAGTCCCCATATGGAAGTGGGTGCTTCTCATGGGCGCTGCTCCACTGAGAGGCTTCTGGAAACCCAGTGAGGAGGGAAAGTGTAAACTCGTCTTGGTGCCAAAGGGAGGGGCCGCAAGGAGTCCTGGTTGTGGGTATTGTCGTGTTCCCATAAATAGGCCTTTGGACAACGGGCATTTGGGCTGCATGTTCCCTCTGAGGTTTAAAATGAAACTGGTTTTCTTTTCCTGTAAAATGTGTGGTCCCCACACACATCCCCAGCCACCCAGTCTGGTTTCCCCGGCGCTCCCAGGAGTGCCCTGCAGAGCCCTTCCCTGGAGGAGGACTCGGGGTGAGGAGGACACCCTGCATCTGGTGGTAGTGTCCCCTGGAAGAGCCCCAGTTTCCCCGCGTGGGGGACGTGGGTGAGAGCAGGTGAAGGCAGCCGCAGCTGACGTTCAAAGTCATCTTTGAAAAGAATCAGAACACCAAGTTGTACATGCCGTGTCCTCTCAACCACGTAAAAAGAAGCTTTGCAGAGAAAAGAAAGAAGAAACCAGGTGAAAACATTAACGATGGGACTGTGGGAGACTTTTTCCCTTTTTAGTTTTCTCTTGACCCGCAGACTTCATTGAATGAGCCTGGTGCGTCCACAGCTCTGGGCCAAAGGCATGGAGACTCCCCCGCCCTACTCAGATCCCGGGTGCCAGGCCCCGGCTGGGTCCTAAATCCAAGCCCAGACCCAGGGCCCGCCTTCAGCCGCCCTCAGCTGCCCTCAGCCGCCCTCAGCTGCTCTGTCCCCTGGCGGGCCAACTGTATCACGGGGGCAGACCCCCCCAGGCCACCACCATCTGACAGACCGTGGGAGGGAGTCTAGGCTTGGAGGCCTTCGCCGGGCCTGAAAGGACGGGTCACCCTGAGCCCCAAGGCCAGGGCCCGTGTTGGGCCCACGCCCCCCATCCAAGGACTGGCACCGTCCAAGGAAGGCAGGTGGGCTGCACCCCAGCCGGCGGGCGGCTCAGAGGGGAGCGAGGGAGCTCAGCGAGAGGCCGGGGAGGGGCTGGCCGGGCTCGATGCAGGCCGCGAGCACTGAGGGGGTTTGGGCAGAGGAGGCCGGGATCTGAGGCATGTGTAGACGGTGGTCCAGGGAGGCTGCAAACCCCCCGTGGAGCCCCGGAGAGTTCACAGCGGGCTCCGGAGAGCAGGCGGGGCGGGAGCCTCGGGCTGCCCTCTGTCCCCAGCCCCGGGCCGGCTGCCACCCAGCTGCGGGCCGGCTCACTCCGACGGCTGCCTTCTGCCTGGACAGCCCGGCCCACTTCAGCCCCACGGGGGCCTGAAGCCGGCTCTGTCGGGGCAGCGACCCTGAGGTGAGGGGACCCTCCCCAGGCGGTCAATGGCCTCCCCCTAGGTCCTGTCACCGGCTGTCCACGGAGACTCCGGAAAGCAGCTTGGTTGGGAGAAAAGCGGGTTGGAGAGAGTTGAGGGGTGAAAGTCGAGGTTTCAGAAAATCTCTATAAAATGAAAACAGACCGTCCGTCTCTCTCACTGGCGTCTCACCCGACAGTGGCCCTTGTGGCTTTCACCCCACCCCGTCCGTGGGTAAGCAGCTCTGAAACCCAGTGCAGAGCCAGCTCCGGCTGCCAGCCACCCACCGCTGCCTCTCCTGGAAGCCAGCCTGATGGAGGGGGACCTTCGCCAAGCGCAGGGAGCACTTGGGGTGTCTTTTCTCCCCCAAAAGAATGGCCAACCCTCCTCCCCTTTGGCCATTGAAGCATTTCAAAGCAATTGTAAAAATTATATGAACCCCATCGAAGAACTGTTACAACAATGTTTATACCCAGTATTTGAAACAAAGACAATGATATTATAAATAATTGTAGATGATGAAGATAGGCAAGAAAAAATAACATCATTAAAAGAATTTTACAAGACGGACCGTTCACCAAGACGGATGGAGTAACACAATACGTTAAAAATATCTGCAATTAACATAAACATGGCACAGTGTACAGAAACCATCTGCCGACCAGCCTCACCCTGGGCATGGTCCCTTGTCATCCACATGGGCCGTGCCAGGGCCTCCCCGTGGCCCCGGCGAGGGCAGGGCCCCCAGGAAGAGGCCATTGGCGTGTGCCTAGCGGGCCTGGGACCTAGTTCCAGCACGAGGAACCGGGGGCTGAGGAGTATCCTCCTTCCCTGCCCTGACCCCGGCTGAGGTCCGCCCGTCCGCGTCCCCACGGCGCTCACTGCTTCTCCATCACGGCTCTCAGACACCGTGCTGTTTCCCGGGGGTCCCAGCGGGGAGTCTCTGCAAGCCTCTGGCCTGTCTCGGGCGGCGTTGCGGTGGCAGCACCTAGGGCCACGCGACAGCTCTCACCCTATCCCCGGTGGGTCCCCTGTGCCTCTTTCTCTTTCTTTCAATCAGTATTTGATTTTGTTTTTAACCTGGGAAAACTTTGGCCGCACAGAAGAGACACCCCTGAAAGCAGCAAGATCAAACAGACGTGAATGTCCCCTCACATGCTCAGGCGTCTCTGTCTCTCTCTGTCTCTCTCTCAAACACTAGAATCCTGCAGACGACGCGAGAGCCCCACCGCTCTCCCACAGGTGACACCCCCTCCCCGTGCGTCCCTGTACTCTCCCTGCCTGAGGTTGTGTCCCTAACAGAGGTGGCGTTGCTGCGGTTTCAGTGGCTCCATTTTTGGTCTCGCACTGACCCAGGGGTGCTAGAGCCCTTGCTGCTTCCGTTTCAGAACCTGCGCCCCCGGCGGGGTCCTAGTTGACTCACCTGACTGCTGTGTGTTGTCCCGCAGCCCGGGCAACTGTCACCTGTGTGAGCACGGGTGGGTGGTTTCCACGTCTCCCTGCTTCACAGCGTTTCCCCGGGTGGGCACCAGGAGGCCTGCTTGTCTCGTCCTGGAATGGAGTGAGGCCCTGCCCGCCTCTCCTCCACCCTCATCCCTCCAGCCCGCGCCTCCCCCATGGCCTGTCTCTCGCCACTCAAAGGATGCAGCCGTTGGGCTTTCAGAGCAGCTTGTCCTCGGCCTGGTTTCTTGGAGGCCCAGGGTCAGCCCTAAGTATCAGGCCTCTGCGGGAATCCTCCCCTGCGGAGCAGAGCCGGGGGTGAAGCGAAACCCCGGCGTTTAATCAGAAACTGGGCCCCTGGTATGCTCTGTCCGATTCTGCAGGCAGCCACTTCCCATCTGTAACTTGGAGTAAGGTCCCCAGGAGGTCGTGTCACAGTCTTGAGGCTGTCACGTTCCCTCAGGAGGGGGAGTGTGCGAGGACGGATGAGCAGGCATCTGGAAGCGCCTGCGTGTGCCTTGTTCTGACGCCCCGCCCCTGCCCAGGGGCCCGTCTCTTCTGTGGTCCACGGCTGGAAATTGGCCCCTGGGCTGGGCCTTGCCCCCGGTGGTGGGTGATTTCTCTGAGGCAGGACGGGCGGCCCAGGGCCAGTGGGGACCTCGGAGGAGCCACCCGAGTCCGGCTCCTTCGCACGCCACTCCCCGCCCTGTGCTGCGCGCTCGGCTCAGCTCGGACTGGGGACGCAGGGGCAGGAGAAGTTGCTGCTCCCTGCCCTTCCGGGCTCCGTACCTCCAGACAGGCCGGGAGCTGGGGAGGACGCGGGCAGGTGACAGGGAAGGCGCAGCTTCCTCGGTCTGGAGGAGCCCGGAGCGCCCGTGAGGAAGCAGCATCGTGTGAGACCGGCCCGCGACTCACAGTCACCGGGGTGGCCGGGGGTGGGGGCAGGTGCGTGCAAACGCCCGGTGGGAGATGCAGCGGGAGAGGTCGGCGGGGCCTTTGTCCCCTACCTCAGGACAGGGGAAGCCACTAGAGCCAGGCTGAGCTTATGACTCTGCAGCCATTGCCTGGCTCACCTTAGGCAAGGCCCTTGCATGTCAGTTTTTTCTTCTAAAACGGGGCTCCCGACACCCACTTCCCGGATTATGAAGAATAACAAACCTGGCAGTCTTTGGCCTTCCGGTGGCCCCTGGGGCTGCCAGAGGAGAGACATTGGAAGCTGCCTTCAAACTGCTGGACCTTGAGGTGACCCTCCCGGGAAAACGGGGTGCAACTTCCCCACCACACAGAGTCCACAGGAGGACCTGGGGCCTTGCCTGCCAAGGGCAGACACCGCAGCCGCCAGCAGGGCCCACGGCACAGGAGGAGGGCGCGTGCCAAAGCTGAGGTGTGCAGGCTGGTCCCCGGTCGGAGTCCTCTCCCCGCAGCCCCAGGTCCACCTGAGAGCCCCGGGCCAGCGGGAGCTGCATGGGCCGTACATCTGTGCAGGTGTGTCTGAGCGTGTGTCCACGAATGTGTGCCCGTGCCCGCGAGTGTGAGTCTGTGCCCGTGAGTGCTTGTGTGTGTGTTGTGTTTTCACAGAAGGGGGGTGAGTGAGAGGCCAGCTTCCTGACAGGGCAGTTGTAAAACGTTCATAAAACTTTTATTGGACTTGCTACCCTTCCAGATAAATATTTTTCGATTTTATGGGCTTGTTTTAGGGCCCTGAGCTTAATCATGGCTTTGTAGCCGCCTTTAAAAAAATTAAATATTGTTTTGGCAAAGGGAGCCCCCTCCCCCCACCCCACCAAAGGCAGCCGCTCTCTGAGCTCATAAATTCCTGCCGCTCTCAACTCCTGCCCTCTCTCCCTCCGTACCCTCACAGCCACACTAGGATGAACCTAGAAAACGAGGGAAGAGGGAGAGAGAAAAAATAACTTATTTTTTTTCCCGCTGCCACCCCAGCCTAGCGCTGGAGGGGCGTCGGTCCAGCCCATAGCGTCCACAGGAGGAAGCCAGCGAGGGGTCCGATGGGGCCCCTGCTGCCTCCTGAGGGCCACTGCCTGTCGTGGAGACAGGGATGGGTTTGCATAGCCCCCAGCTCCTCCCCAGCTCCCTCCTGCCCCACGTGGGTCCTGAGCAAAACCCCCTCTCACGCCCCCCGCCCCAGGACTCAGCACATCACCCGTCGCTGTGCTGCACCCCCTGCGCTCATCCCTCTGTCCTTCACGTGTCGGTTGTAAGTGTGTGCCCTGGCAGAGGTAACCCGTACACGGCTGTGTCCCCACACCTAGAACAGGGCCTGGTGCTGTCACGCGTGCCCGGTGGACACCCCAGCGGTGGTGATCGTGGTGTGATAATAAGTGGTTCATGCTGTGTAGACTTGCTTTGTGCTGGACACCGTCCTAAGCGTTGTGTCATGTTAACTCAACATGCGCGTTACGACAACCTTGTAGAGTGCATTGTACTGTTGCCCCATTTTTTGGATGAGGAGACAGGCACCGAGAGGCAGAACGCTCACGTGAAGCCACACCGCTGATCCGTGCACAGCCGGGCTCTTGGCCGTTCCTGCTGATTCCTGGGGGGGACCAAGAGGGAGAGCCTGTGCCCTTCCAGGCGCTGCAGCCTGGACCGAGCCCTGTCCGGTGGGCACAGCCAGCACTGGAGCCCGGCCCTGGGCCTGGGGGGCTGGGACAGGGGCTGAAGCTCAGATGCCTACCCTGCCGGGTCACCGACTCGGGTGCCTCCAGGGACGGGCGGGTGACAGAAATGAGTGGAGCCAACGGGCCCGGCACAGGCCACAGAGGAGCTGTCACGGCCGCCCCCCCACTGCCGCGGGGTGGGAACGTGAGGGTAGGTCCTCTGGCTTTTCCGGACAAGCTAGTAACGCAGAACCGCGTGTCCGGCGTCCTGAACCTGAAGGTTGTGAGTCACTCATGTATTTCAGAAATGCCGTGGGCACAGAGACGCGTCCGCCAGGCCTAGCTAGGGAGGAAGCCTTCTCAGAGGAGGCGGCCCTGAACTCGGCCTTGAAGGGGGCGGGGGAGACGGCCTGGGGAAGGCTGTCCCAGGCGGAAGGAACGTTGGCTCTGCTCGGGAGGGCGCGCTCCTGCGGCCCAAAGCAGGGGGCTGGGGGGACACTGGGGGGTGGCGTGCGGGACGCCTGGACGCCTGAGGAGGCCGGGGTTCCCCCAAGGGGCGGCGGACGGAGTCCGATGGAGCCCCCAGAAGACCTCCTGGGCCGCCTTGGGAGGGGCAGGGGCAGAAGTGATTGGGGGGCCTGGCTCCAGGAGGAAGGGGTGACCCAGGGTGGAGAGGCAGAGACAGGCACGAAGACCAGGCCAGACCAGACACAGGAGCACGTCTGTGTGCTCAGAGCAGCGCATGGCGCTCACCCCCTGGTACGGGCAACGTGGGCCCCTGGCACTTAAGACCCCTCGAGCTTTACTGGAAAAAGCAGAGAGGAGGAAGCCTTGTTTCCAGGGCTGGGAAGGCAGGGCACGTCCACGGAGCCCATCCGCTCCAGGCTCCCTGAGGCCGCTCGCCGCCTCTTCCAGGGAGGGGCTGCTCCCTGCTCGTGCGGCCCACTTCCCATCACGGACACTGGGATCTGGGGGCCGTCCCCAGGTGCCCAGTGGAGCTGCCTCTCCTGAGCCGGCGACCCACCCCTGGCTGACGGTGGTGCAGGGCCAGCCATCCTTGGGTACACGTGCTGTGATCCGCATGTGTCATACTGGTGCAGACAGCCACGGACACCAGCTCAGGTCCCCTGGCACTGTCCTCCCCACCCCGGGCCTAGGCCCCTGAGGGCAGAGAGACGCCTGGTTGGAGCTGCTCTGAGCTGAGGCTGGGCCCTCCTCAGACTCGGGGACAGGCTCCCCACATGTAGCATATGCCCTGCCCCCTAGCCGCAACGAGAGAGCTGAGCCACAGACAGACTAAATCCCGCCCAGGGCAGAGCCTGGGAGGGAGTTTTGGAAGGAGGGGGACACATGCCGGTGTGTGAGGGTCCACGCCAGCCTGTCAGCAGTTGCGGGGGGCAGTGCCGAGCCAGGCGGGTGCTCCGTCCCCATTGCGCCTTCAGGGAGCCCCGGGACAAGGACAGTGCACATTGCGGGGAGGGGAAGGAGCAGAATGCGGTGAGAATCGGGCGGTGATGCCGCCTGCAGCACCTGCTCTGTGCCTGGCCCTGCACTGCGGGCTGGGGACCCACGTGGCCACGTGGGCGTGAGGGCTGCCATGGAGGGAGCCGGCGCAGGGCTCTCCCGCTGGTACCTGGTGGACACATGGCAGACGGCTGTCGAACGGATGACGTAGCGATGCAGTAGCGTCGAGCCAGCCTCGGCGGCACGCTGGTGTTGGTGGGTCAGGGGGCAGTCAGCCCTCACACCTGCCTCCCCTGAGCCCGCCAGGCGCTTGCAGGCCCGGCTCTGCCTGTGAGGGGCTGTGCCTGCGCTCGCGGTCCCGCGTGCCCGTGCAGGGGGGGCAGCCGTGCTCGCCCCGGCTGCAGGCTGCAGGTCAGGGAGCGGTAAACTGCCGGAGCCTGCGGCTGTTGAAGCAAGATTGTGGATGGGGACCAGAGGCTCGCCCCCCGCCCTTCCCTGTCACCGGAGAGGACCGCCAGCCCTGGCGCCGCCGCTCCCAGCGCACTGGAAACGGGGCTGATATGTAATCACGCTGCCGCACACGGGCCCTGGGAGGCGACTGCTCCCCGGACCTTTGTGCCCCTTCGTGATTCTGGGTGAGGGCTTTTTTCCCGAGTCATAAAAAGGACATTTTTAATATGTGGAATTTTTTTTAAGAAAAGCACTATGAGGAAGACTTTTATTGTCCATAAGCTCTACGTTTTACACCAGTGATCTTGGTTTCTGCCCTCGGTACTTTAACTGAAGATTAACTGCTGCTAAAGAGTGTACGCATTCAGGGAGTGTTTGCAGTGTTAAAATTCAGCTTCCTCACTGTGGGGACAGTGTCCTTGGGGCCACCGGGACCCGTGCCCTCCCTCGCCAGCCTCCAGGGGAGGTCCGCGGAGGAGGCCCCGGCAGGAGGGGTGAGTCCTCGCAGTCCGTGGGGGCAGGTCGGGCGTCCAGGAGCAGCGTGGGCTCCTGAAGGCAGGGCCCTCACGTACCTTAGCCCCGAATCCCTCGTGCCGAGCCAGGAGGACGCCTCTGCTGAGAGCAGGCCGGTAAGGCCACCACGTCCGCACCGGGCTGTGGGCTCGGAGCTGCGTCCCCGAATCCTGAGGGCTTAGGTCACTTCTCTGCCGCTAGCCGCGTGACCTTGGGTGAGTCCTTCACAGCCCCGGGCCTCAGCTTCCGCCTGTGGATGGTGGCACGGACGGCGCACCTTCCTCGTGAGAGGCGAGGCACGCAAAGTGCTTCTCTCCTCCTTCCTGGGCCGGGCTCTGGGATCCAGGCTCTGCCCTGGGAGAGCCTTGGTCGGTTAGGGGTGAGGTCGCGGGCCAGGCCCAGGCCCGGGTGCAGGGCCCTGGAGCTCAGCCCACTGCGTCTTGGCTGTGACCTCGCGCTCGCTGCTGACGACCTCGTGCCGGCCTCCTTGTGTGCAGAGTCCCCCCGGGACACGGCGTGAGGTCGAGGGCCCTGCTCTTCTGAGGCAGCGGGAGCAGTGCCTGCACGTGGTTGGGGCCCATGGACGTTAGCCAGGGTCGCTGTCGGGGTCCTCGTGACCGTGGAGAGCTGGCTGTGCCCATCCTCTGGCCGTCTGCGCCAGGTGTGCCTCACGGAAGATGGTCTCTGCCCTTCACACCCACCTGCCCCCCGCCCGCCGTGGAGTCCACCTTCAGCATCTGCAGGCAGTGTGCGAGGAGTCCCAGCAGTCCCGTTGAGACCCAGAGCACGGAGGCACTGCGGCCTCGTCCCTGGAAGTACCTGGAGACAGTCCCCATGGGGCCAGCCCACGCTGCCCGGGCAGGGCACCCCCAGTCGTTCCCCTGCCTTGTGCCCTTTCCTCCCCACCCCTGTGCCCCGCCCGGCCCTTCAGCTGTGTACCCAGCGAGAAGCAGCAGGGTGCTGGGCTGGCCAGGCCCGAGCCAGGCGGCGGAGGGCGTGGCTTTGTAAGGCCATGGGCCTGACTAGCTGTGTGACCTGGACAGTCACCTCCTGTGCCTGGAAAGGACATCTGGAGGCTTGCAGGAGACGCTGAACGCTCCTGGCTGGGCGGCGTGTCGAGGAGAGCGCCAGCTAAGTGGTTGCGGTGACGGTGGTGGCAGGGGCGACCTGGCCGGGCCCAGGCCCCGTGCTCCAGGCGGCCTTCCCCGCCCGGAGACTTGGTCAGACCTCAGCCCGAGGGCTAGCCGGAAGGGCTCCCCCGAGCACTGCCACTGAGGCAGGGCAGCGCCGGCCTTGGGTCGCGGTCAGCAGGGTCCCACCCTGCCCGGACAACCCTCACTCCTGGGGCTCGTAGCCCATCCCCTGTGTGCAGTCGCCACCCCCGGGACCGTCTGCTCGCACCTGTCCAGCGTCCAGGTTCCCACGTGCCGAGGGGGCCAGCGCGTTCTGCCTCCCCCAGTGCCTGGCTCGGCTGTTAGCTGTGGGAGGGTGACGGGAGCCAGGCGGACAGGTGGGCGGCTCTGATTCCCGGGGCGTGGGCGCTGCCGGGGCCCTGCCCTGGCAGATGAGACAGGGCAGGTATGCCAGGTGGCCAGGGTCCCCCTTCCTGGAAATGCTGGCATGGCTGCAGGCTGCACCCCGTCTCCTGGGCACACAGGTTCTGGACGTGGGACAGTGTAGAGGGCCTCAGTGGTCCTGGAGGAGGGAGGCCTGGAAGGCTTCAGAGGAGCCAGAGCCATACGCTAAGCTCCGCTGAGACGCGAGCAGGGGTGGGGTTTGCCAGGTGGACGGGCCTCGTGGACACCTCAGGCTGAGGGGGCACCAGTGCAGAGCCAGGGCGGGGCGGGGGCGCGTGGGTGAGTGAGGAAGCACGGGGTGTGCCGGAGGCGCTTGGCGAGGGCCTGGTTAGAGGAATTTGGACACCTGCCTGAGGAGCGGCTGGAGGTTTCTGAGCCGAGAGGGATGATCAGGTCTTTGTTCTGGAAGGATCTCTGGCAGCCGACCCAAGGCCAGATCAGAAGAGAGAGCTGGCAAGAGGGCCTGGAGGCTCCTGCCAGGAGGCCAGTGCAGGGCCTGCTCCTGCGGGGCCTGTGGGGTGCCGAGGCAGGGGTCCTGGGGGATGCCGCGCCCCGGGAGCAGCCCTGGGTGAGAGGTGGTGAGCCCTGGCTGCCCCGAGCACCCGCCCCAGGGGCCCCCCGCCCCCCAGCCACCTGAGGGGGTGTGGCCCCAGCCCGAGGAGCAGTGGGAGCCGACGCTGGGCGGCATGGGGCTCGTCACAACCCCCAGCAGCCCCGCACCAGCTGCACCCCTTCCAAGTGACAAGGGATGCTCCTGTGCCCGGGCCGTCACCCTGTAGGTGAGCCTCTGATTCTCAAGACCAAGTCATTTCCTATTTCAGAATCGCTTTGTTTCTTGCCTTAAAACAAAATCCTTCCTTCCACACAACGCCGTGGTTTTCACTCCCCGCACACCCCCAGTCTCCAAAGCCTTGGCTGCCTTATAATTTCAATTTACATGGTGTGGGAAAGATTTCTGCAAAGGGCCCTTTTTTGTTTTTGAAGAATTCATCATTGCTGCTAAGAAGCTTAATATAAATTAAAGGAGGAATTAAGCAACATTAAGACATCAAAATGGGGGTGCGGGCGCCCACCGCCTCGTCTCCGCCCATCAAAGGGGCCGCGTGGAGCCCGTGGAGTGTGCGCTGAAGGCCTCAGACGGGGCCAGCTCCAAGGAAGGGCCTGTCTGTCGCCCGCCTCTCCTAATTCCCTTTGTTGCGGGGACAGCGGAGCACACGTCTGATAAAAACTTAATCACCTTATCTTTTTAAAGCAAATTGCATCTCTGTTTACATATGGGATCCATAGCAGGAAGAGAAAGGAGGGAAAACCAGGCAGCTGTCCCCCCCCAGCCAGCCACGCTCCCGGCTCCCGAGGATGAGCGCGAAAAACCAGGCCTGCAAAGCCACGGCAGGGGTTCCAAGGCTGCCGTCACCCCAGAAGACCCCAAAGCTCAGGAGGGTCAGCAGGAAGGGAGCAGACCGGCGCCCCAGCTGCCCGAGCGGCCGGTCCTTCTCTGCCCGAGCGGCCAGTCCTCGCGCCAGCTCTGGTCGCCAGCCCGGCTCTCCCTCACCCGCTAGGCCTGCCCCGTACCACACTCGCCTCTGGGCGTGTCGCTGAAAACCAGGCTGCCTGTCCTCCTCGGGCCTCTCCGCCGTGCCGGCTCCATCGGAGCCAGGCTCAGCCCAGGCCCAGTTCGAGGGACCTCAGCCACACTGCCCCCAGGGCGGGCATCCAGTCCAGAGTCGGCTGTGGCTGAATTCAAGGCCCTTCCCGACCATCCAGCCCCCAGCCCAGCTGCTGGCTGTGCCCCTCTGTGCCCCTCAGCCACCCGTCATCCCCGGGATGCTGACCCCCCAAAGGGCCCCCCTGTGCCCTGGCTCCCTCCCCGCCCTGCATTTCTGCTCTCTCCAAGGCTGCCTGCTGCGGGAGGGGGCGTGCTGGAATGGCGGGAGCTGGCACAGCTCTGAGGGGCCACCGCGGGGGCCAGTGACCCCGAGCTGCCTGCAGGGCTCGGTTCCCCCTGGAGGGTGCAAGCCGCCCACCAGCGTGGAGGCCGCTCTTCCAGTCGGGCCCCAGCATGAAAGCGAGGCCAGCAGTTGGGGGCAATCTGCCGGCTTTGATGGCCGTGTCAGGGCGGCACCCACGGCCAGGGCTTGGGAAACAGCGCGCTGCCCGCATTCTTCCTTGATTACCCGAGCCCCAGCCAGGGCCCAGCAGCCTCCAGCCCATTGTGCCTTTGTGTGGAGCTGGCGCTCGGTGAGAAAGGCCAGCCCGGCCCTGGGAGAGTGTCCCCAAGGGAAGCCACGGGTAGCAGCGTCACCCCCAGGGTCACGCCAGCCCTCCCCACCACATCCCGGGGTCTGGGCTGGTCGGGGGGTGGAGCGGGGCCGCTGGGCTCCAAGAATCCTGAGGGTTAGGGAGAAAAAGCAGGGATGCCTGTGAGCCCCGTGGGATCACGGGGACAGCGTGAACTTGAAACCTGCAGCAACTCTACCCTCATGCCCACCCCACCAGGCTCCAGGTCACGTGGGGCGGGGGCCTGCTCTCTAGACCCAGCTTCTGGGCCGCAGGCATGCAGACGAGTTTTTCTGGTCCTGGAGGCACAGCTCTGCTGGTGGGTTTCCCTTCCTCGCCCTGCACACCCACTCGAGACCCCACTCATTCTCTGCGTCTTCGTCCAGCAAATCCTCCCTGTACCCGCAGGCCAGGCCCTGTGCCTGGGCCCTAACTCCCACACAGGCCGCTGGGGAGCAGACACAAAGCAAAACTCCTGCGAAATGGGGCTCCAGCAGTGATCCCGCCAGCCAGGGCAGGGGCAGGGAAGCCTTCCCGTGGGGCAGTGGCTGAGTAGGAGTTGGCCAGACAGAGAGGGCCGGGGAGAGTGTACCAGGTAAACGGAGCGGGTTCAGAGGCTCTGCTTTATGTCTGCTGGCTGGAGCAGGGAGCCCGTGATGTGGCAGAGTATACAGGGAGGCACCCGCTGGGTGACACTCAGGACCTTGGATGCCAAGTAAGAGGAGAGACTCTGTCCCGTGGGTGGAACCAAGCCGGGACAGCCACACGTGCCTCAGCGCGGCCCCTCCGCCCCTGGGGGTGGGACTAGGGAGAAGACCAGCACAGTGGTCCCCCAGGGCAGCGCCACGGAGGCCTCCTGTGCGGGGCCGGGCGGCAGGGATGCAGAGCAGGGATGCTTGCTGCAACGGCGGCGGCAGAATCCGCGGCCTCCCTGGGGGCGAGCAAGGACCTGAGACCCTCCCTGTCTGGGCTCCCACGGGCCCAGCACACGGGGTGCCTCGTGGACACGGTTAGCCCAGAGCCGCGGCCCTGCAGCCCCACCAGCACGTGGCCATATGTGCTCTCTGTTCTCGAGCACCATGCCCACCCCACCCAGGACTTGGCGCTCAGGCTCTCTGCCTGCAGACCCTCACCCGGCATCTCCATGTGGCCGGCCCCTGATCTCCAGCCCCAGGTCCCCCCGGTCCCGCCCCGGTTCTTCCTGGAGAAGCTAGCCCTCGGCGTTATTTCCCTGGTGGCCCTGGTGGCTGTCTGCCTACCTTGCTGCCTCGTTTACTGCCTGTCCCTTCTCGGGCCAAAGTCTGGCGGGCAGGCCCACCATCGTCTCCCAGGCCTGGAGAATTCTGTGAAGGTTTTCAGGCAATGACCACCCGACACCCTGACCTGCCCTCGCTTCACACCACTTGCCGCTTGGCTGAGGGGAAAGGCCACCACACAACAAGGTGGCCCCCAGTGGTATCGCCACGCATCCCCACAGCCTGGCTGCCCCAGCAGACGGTCTCCGCTGGTCGGCATTCAGGCCACCCCACAACGGAGCAGAGGGAAACAAGGCGGCCATCTCAGAAAAACAATTAAATGGCCTCGTCCTCGCCAGCGCCAGATAGATTTTCCAGCTCTGCCTGCTTTGGGCCGCGCGAGGTATGCGCTCTGTGTAACGAGAGCCATCGCGGGCGAGATGGACCGCCGATTGGGCCACGCCTGTCTCCCCAGCCCGGCGCAGACGCCGGGGAGCCCCGCGCCTCTTCAGCCATCAGACCTCCTGGCACCAGAGGGGGACGGGCTGCCCGTGCATTTGTCAGGGTCTGGTGCCAGCCGCCTCCTTGCAGAAGGAAGGCCGGGGAGTCAGACATACCTGCAGGACTGGCACTGGCCTGAGGGCTGCCCCGGGGCCTTTCCCACGCCCCACGCCCGACCCCAGCGGCGGGCGTGGGGCCTTCGATCTGACACCAGGCTGCCCAGCAGGAGGGAGGCTCCCCTTGGCCCCGGCATCCTGGAGCCCCGTCCGCCGAGAGCCCCGCCTCCCCAGGGAACGCAGGCTTTGAGGTGGGCGGTGGAGAGGGAGACCAAGTCCCTCATGCAGCGAGCAGGGCCGTCCCCGCTGACTCTGCGGTTGTCCCTTGAGCCAGCCTCCTGGTCACCTTTCTAAACATCCAGCAGCTGCAGGGCAATACCCAGTGCTCTTCCGGGCTTGCTTCCTCTGCAGAGCCGTTGTCCAGAGCCCGTTTCGGGTGGACACCCCGAGCGATGGGCTGGGTGGCGGCAGCCCACATTTGCGACCAGATGTGGACCAGAGTTCAAATCCTGGCTCTTCCCAGCTGACTGTGGGGCCTCACATGAGGCACCGCCCTCCTCAGGGCTCCGTTCTCCTCAAGTGCGTGGAGGGCCCGGGGGACGGGACGGCCAGGATCCTCCCTGCACTGAAGCGCGACGTGAGCTTCCGCTGGCCCCTCTTCTTGGGAGCAAGCCAGCGCCCAGGCGAGACTGGGCCCGGGAGGACACCCCTCACATGACGGCAAAGGCACAGTAGGTGCACCGGGTGTGCAGGGGGCGGTCCACCGCCTCGTGCCCATCCCAACTTCCCACCGGCTCCGGACGCCCAGCCGTTAGGTCTCCTGGCCAGTGGAGCCTCTGTGTGTGGATTAGAAGTGAGTGCCCTCTCTGGGGACACAGCGGCCTGCCAGGACCCTCGTTTGGTGAGCGGGTGTGGGCTGGTGCCCCTCACTAGGGTGTGGAGTCTGCACACCACCTGGTCCATCCAGGCTCACCCTCACCCCAGCCCTGCCAGCCTGCTCCCAGCAGGGTTGTGGGACTCACAGAGGGGGAGCGGCTTGTTCTGGGGTGCCCGCTGGTGCAGAGCTAGTCTGGGGCCTGGCCAGAGCCTCGGCCCATATGCTCGGGGTAACCAAGTAGCCTCACCCTGGCCGGCAGCCCACGGAGAGACTGCCTCGTGCTGCCCCCAAGCAGACGCCTCGTAAAGACAAGCCCCAGAGAAAGGGCACCGCAGCCTGGTGTTGGACGCGGGGAAGGGCGTCCCAGGCAGGAGGAACAGCATAGACAGAGGGGGGCCCGGGGACGGCCGTGGGTTCCTCAAGGCTGCCGGGAAAGCACGAAAGCAGTGGACGATGGGGCTGGAAGGGTCGGGTGGGCGTTAGGGTGTCAGCAGGAAGCAGATTTCCGCTCGGTCGTTCGGCTGGAGGGAGTGGACAGAGGGTCTGTACCGAGGCGTGGGTGCTAAAGGAGCCAGTGAGCCGTGGGGGCCGCTCCACCCCCGCCCGGGGTTAGGGGGACAGCGTCTGCCAGCGCCCAGGGAGGAGGACCCCAACAGGAGCTCTGGCCAGAGAGTGGGACCGTCGCCCCACTTCTCCCTCCCTCCGCCCTCCGATCCACTGAGGTCCTTTGGCAGAACCGTGGTGCCGTCTGCAGAGGTCACCACCCGGGCACACAGCAGGGCGGGGAGAGCATCTCCAGGGGCTGTTGGAGAGTGCCGAGCCCGGGGGGGCCTCAAGTGCCAAGTCTCGGGGTTGAGACTTAGGATGAATGTGCCGGGAACGGCGGGGCCGCTTAGAGCACCGAGGGCGGGGCGGCCCACAGGGGCCTGAGTGCTGGGTGGGTGGGCGGGCAGGGGACCGGGAGAGCCAGGTGGGAGCCATGCTGAGCTCCAAGCCAGCCGGGCTGGTGGCGTGGACCAGTGCGGCGAGGGGCCCGGAATGCTGGTTGGGGAGGCAGGGGGGCGAGCCCAAGGTGGCACTGGGGTCCCGGCTCCGCCACAGAGGGTGTAGGGCGTTGCTGAGTCGTGGGGCACGATGGAGCTGGGCCAGCACACGTGCCGTCTATGGTGGCGGGTGGCAGAGTGACAGGCTCTCCCTCTGTGCCTCACGCAGGTGGCCTCAGCCCCGAGTCCAAGAAGATCTTGACACCCACCCTCAAGAAGCGGGGCCGCGCCGGCCGAGGGGAGGAGGCCGGGCAGCCAGAGCCCGTCCAGCACGTGGCTCTCAGTTTGTCTTTCAAGCGCTACGTCTTCGACACCCACAAGCGCATGGTCCAGTCTCCCTGAGTGCCCGCCGGCCGCCCCAGGGCACCTTGCCCAGGCCCGGGGGCCACAGGGCCACATGTGCCTCCACCTCCAGGCTCTCCCCGGAGCCCCCGCACCCCCCCGCCAGGGGACAGCACCGTGCAGGAATGGGCTTCGGCTCCACAGCTGGTGGCCGGTGTCCCCCAGGCTGCCCGGCTGGCGGCCAGCGCTTGGCAGTCGCCAATAAATGCCCCGTGGTGCCGCCCGTTCCGCTGGTCTCTGTGATTTCCTGGGGTCCCCCCACCCTCCCAGATCTGTTCCCAAGGGCGATGTCGGGAATTGCCAGGGCTCCTGCCGAGAGCAGGGCTAGGGGAGGGACCCGTTGGGCTGAGGGGGTCCACAAAGTGTCAGGCCCTTAGGTCAGGCTCGGTGGCCCCTCGGGTCTCCTGGGCCTTGAGAGAGTCCGGGAGTCCTTGGGCAGCCGAGTCCAGGAAGGGCGCCCAGGGGTGTCTGGGAGCAGCGGGTGCCAGGCCAGTGCTTCGGGGCAGAAGGCAGGCTGGGGGGTTTGGCCCTGCATCCCAACACCAGGAGTCCCCAGGCCTTGTGCCTGCAGCCGGGCCTCTCTCGAGCCCAGCAAGCCCCGCCCTGGCTCCTCTGCCCCCTGTGCCTCAAGCCACCCCACCCTGCAGCCCGACCTGGCCCTACTCAGAAAAGGGTGAGGTGGCAGAGCTGACGGGCTGAGGGGGTATCAGAGCTTTTAAAGACATTTGCAGGATGAACACATGTTCCAGAGTCCCTTTATCTGGCCTCCAGGTGGACGCAGAGGCCTCCCTTTTACCCTGGTGATCGGTGTATTATGCTTTAATTTGCAACAATGGCATTAAAAATATTAACAGGGATGGCTCGTAATCAGATGACTTGGGCCTGGTAAGCCCTGGAGCCAAGGGCCCCGGGCAGAGAAGGATGCTGTGGACCCGCCGGGCCTGTGCGTGGTGGCCGTGCTGGGCAGCGGGCAGGCCTAATCCAGCGCCAGCATGGGTGCCGGCAACAGTGGTGGCAGCCACCCCACGGCAGCCCTCACAGGGTCCCAGACGTCAGGCCAGGCAGCCGTCAGGGCGACAGCTGCGGGCTAGGTGGGCAGGGACAGTCCGGGCCTGGCCCCCATCCCCCCGGAGCTGGGAATGGGGCGGGGGCAGCTGGCGCTGCTGCGGCACCGTCAGGAAGCTCCCCTGGGAACCGTCCCCGACACCCCACCATGCGCCAGGCTCCGGGCCCCACTCTCGTTTAGCCCCACCCCTGCCCTGCACCCCATCTCACCAGGGAGGCGGTACCACCTGGCTGAGGCCACCGTAGGTCACAGGGTGGGCTCCCAGCAAGGACTTCAGGCAGAGGCCCCGCCCCCAGCCCAGTCCAGTCCAAGGGGAGCAGGAAGGGCCTTCACGAGCACCTGCTGGTACCAGGCCCCGGGCTGGCCGCTCCCATGGGTACTCGGCCCTTTGGAGGGGACGCTGGCAGGGCTCCCGGGACTCACCCCTCAGACGAGGAAACCTTCCTTCGTCGTCCTCAGTGCGTGGGGAGCTAGGTGGGCACCACTGGGACCTCCAGCCAGGCCAAGTCCTCCCCGACTGAGGGCTGTGAGGGTGACCTCTCCCTCCAGGCCCCCTCGGGGTGGCCCTGCCCTGCCCTGCACAGGCTGTGACCGTGAGCACATCACTGTCTAGCTCCACGTGAGGGGTCACGTGACCCAGCGGGGCGAGGGGTCCTCCGTGAGCAGGTGCTAATTCTGGGGGCAGATCCCTGGGAGAGAGGGGCCCCGAGCCACTGCTGGGCGTCACATCCTGGCTGCCCACTGACCAGCACTGTGCCCTCGGGCACTCTTCCCGGGTCCCTGGGTACAGCAGGAGAGTCAGAGCAGCAGCTGGCCTCCGTGTCTCTGCAGCCGTGGGAGGGGGACCAGTAGATGTTGTCTCCCCACCGGGAGACTGGGGGCCTGAGCACCTCTCAGCGGTGGTGTGGGCAGCCCAGACCCAGCTCTGCCCCCAGTCGGCCACTTCTCCAGGACCTCTGAGGGTGCCCACGTCTCGCCTGAGGGCAGCACTCTTCGGAGCCCCGGGAAGCAGGCGGGCTCAGGCCGCGGGAACTAAGGCCCAGGGAGGAGGGGGCAGCCGAGCCGCGGGACAGGGAGGGGCTGCCAGGGTGCAGTGAGACTGCCCGCGTGGCCAGCGGCCCAGGAGGGGACGCTATCAGGTCTGGCATCGGTCGAAACCCGAGCACCCCAGCTGCGTCGGCGGGGCGCAGCCTTTGAAGGGGGAGCACGGCGGGCAGGTAGGGTGGGGGCCGGCGCCTGGTGCTCTCCGGAGCAGTGTCCCCCTTCCCTTGGCTCCAGGCACCCCCAGACCTTCCACGTTTCGTGGAAGAGAGGGCTACAGCGTGCGGAGCCCACCGTGGCATCATCACGCACGTGAAGTCGCAGAATACGCTCACCCACCCGCAGGGGTGGCCGGTGGGGCAGCCCCGGGGCCCAGCCATTGCCTCAGGTGGAGCTGGGATTTGAACCCTGGTTCTGGACACCTCCAGGGCCCCCCTCGCCCCAGTGCCTCAGCTGCGCCCTGGGGCCCTACTGTGGGCTGAGGGCCGGGGTGGGGGCCGCCCCGCCCGCCTGCCCCCCAGCATGAAGTCGTGGGCAGGCGCCCTGCCACGGACTGGGGCAGGAGGGGCGGCGGTGATCGGCAGGCCCGGCTGGCTGGCTGGCGGGGCTAATGCACCAGCAACGAGATAAGGCTTATCTGGAAACGTCTCTGGAATTGAGACTCTGATGGAAACAGGCTTCTGGGTTAATATACTTCTGACAGATAAAGTGGGAAGCCCTGGGGGCCCGGGGCAGGAGAAGGGGCAGCTCCTGTTCTCCCAGGCCTCCTACCCTGGCCGGCGTGTGTGCACATGTGTCTGTGTCTGGGCGTGCACACGGATCTTGGTCTCTGGATGTGTGTGTCTCATTTGCGGAGGCTTTGTCAGGCTGGGTGTCTGGTGAAGAGGTGGGTGTCAGGTCCAGTGTGCACAGGGTGGGCACACACATTTGTCCAGGGCCAGTTTGTCCCTTGGGCCTCTTCCCCAGGACCTGGTGGGGTGGGAGTGGGGCTCATCACGCCCATTCCGCAGACCCAGAGTTTCCTTGAGGTGTCCCAGGACCCTCTCAGTGCCGGCTCACCCTCAGGCGATCCAGGCCTCAGGCCTCCCCAGTCTCCTCACGGGGCATAGAATTTCCAGGTTTCCTTTGAGGGGGCTGAGGCCAGTCCTGGCCATGGCCTCCCAGCTCCAAGTTCAGCGATGTCTGTCCCCCATGGCCATGACTAGAGTGAGGAAGCCTCTCACTAAGGGTCCACCTGGGCAAGGTCTTGAAGAGAGAGTAGGAGTTTGGGGCAGCAGGTGGGGGGGGGGATGCTTCGGCAGAGGGGACAGCAGGAGTGAGGGCTCTGGTGGGAGTGTGGAGTTGGGGGGCCTGCGAGAGGAGGGACAAGGTCACGGCTCCCCGGTCTCCCTCCAGCCCTGGCTGGGCCTCCAGTGGCCCCCGCACTGGCAGGTCTGATTAAAAAGAGTAATTAATGCCTGGCTGATAACACAGTCGAGCCATTAATTGGGCAGCTCGGCCAGTGCCAGGGCCTGACTGCTGGACGGCACCCAGGCAGGGATGCTGGGCATGGGGCGCTGTGCTCCCTGGGGGCAGTTGACCCCGACCCTGGGCTCGCGGGGTCTGCTGCGGGAGCACCGTTCCCTCTGCCGAGGGCCTGTGGCAGGGCGGGGAGGCAGTGGGGGCAGCTGTGGAGGGAGGCTGGGCCGAGAAGAGGCCTTGAAGGGCCTTGTAGGGCAGAGGCAGGGCGAGTGTGTCCGACCAGCGTTCGAGACCCCCCCCCGCCCCCGCCCCGACTTCCGACCAGCGCTGGACACTCCTGGCCGAATCCCAGGGCCTCCCGGGGGGCGGGCACTTGGTGGGCTGGAGGAGGACTCCAAGGTTGGCCGGTGATGGGCCAACGGGAGGCCGAGCAGGCTGAGGCCCGAGGCCCTGGGGGGAGGAAGAGGACATGTGGGAGGTCTGGGGCTTCGGCGCAGGGTGTGGAACTTGGCGGCAGGGGCAGAGCACAGAAGAAGCCCAGAGCTGGTCATTCGGCATCCACCAAGCACCTCCTGTGTGCTGGACGCGGCGGGGCGGGGGCAGCCCTGGAACCCCCACCCAAGCCAGCAGGTCAGAGGTCGTACACCCACGAGGTATTGCTCAACCCCCCACTGTTATCACCGGGTCCGGTGGGGAGACGGTGCAGCAGAGAGGAACGGCCACTTCCTACGGCCACAGCTGGGCTCTAGATAAAGGCCCACTGGGAGCCCCGGCCAACCTGGGGAGGGCCAGCCACCCACCTCGCCCCTCGAGGGACACCCCCAAGACTCAGCCTCTAGGCTTCCCGCACAGTCACCGCCAGACAGGGCGGGCGCCCAGCTGCTGAGTGCCACCCGTCCTGCTCGGGCCGGGGCTTCCGCTCCCCTCCCCAGGGTGGGCCCACCGAGCCCCGCCGAGTCAGGCAGGTGACCAGCGCAGCGCCTGTGTCCGGGCACTGCTGTCACAGCAGCATTCACCCGGCCCACCGGGGCCCTCGGAGGGGCCGCGTAGCTGGGGGAGGCGCCCCCGCCCACTCTGCCTCTGCCTCGGGGTCTCCGCGTCCATCTCTCGCTCGTCCTGCACAGATGACCTTGGCTCCAGGCCCAGTTCACTCCTCCCACCTGCCACACCCTGAGGCGCGGACCTTGCTTGTGCCGCCAGCCGAGGGGGGCCGGTTGGAGGGGCAGCTGGGCGGCGCGGGGTCTGTGGGCCTCGTCACCCGCAAAGGGCGCCCGTGGCGTCCGGTTGGCTCCCCCTCCCACCCTCCTCCCTGCACGGTCCTCCCTGGCGCCTGCCACCCCCCCAGGTATGATCACACCCTCTCAACCCCCTCTGCAGTCTCTGGGGGCCTGTCCTTGCGCCTCCTGAGGGCCTGGAGAGGTGGGGGTGGAGCCGGCAGGATGTAGGAACCGGGCCTTCCCTGCAGCTCCAGGCAGCCCTTGGAAGCCCAGATTTCCCAAGGCTTCCAAAGCTGGGCCACAGAGCCAGGTCCTGACCCATCCTGGGCCCTCCCAGTTCCTGCCCCTCTCAGCCAGTTCCTTACCCTGTCCCTAGACTGTCAACACCACCACCACCCCGAACCTGACCAGCACCCCACATACACCCTTATCACGAGGGGCCTGTACAGATACCCGTGGGGAGGGCCTGCTGGGGGCACAGGCCGGTGGGAGGGAGCGTGAGGCTGGTGGCCAGCAAGGAGGGTCCGTAGCCAAGGCCAGGGTAGGGGGACGCGACGTGGCCTCTTGCCTTGGCACTGGGAGGCACACGAGGCGGCGAGAGGGAGGGGACCTGGGACACCTGGCGAGCCTCCCCGCGGTCACACGTCGGCTGCGAGGGGGAGCCCCGCGGCGGGCACGGGTGTGGGACACCTTGACGAGCTCGCTGGGCTTCCCGAGCCCAACCCCGCAGCCCCTGGGAGACACGGGACCCGGGGCTCGGGGCGGTGAGGGCTGGAGACCGGCGTGCGTGAGACCAAGCTGGAGAGAAGAAAACTCAGGGCGTGCGCTGCGGGCCCCGGGCGGGAGAGGACATGCGAGCCGGGGACAATGGACGTGGCTTGAGATGCGCAGCCCAGGGCAGGGTCCCGCGGAAGTGGGCCAGGCGCCTCTGGGTGGCAGGCAGGTGTGGCAGGCTGTTGTGTAACAGGTGCGGGGCGAGATGGAGCAATTTGTTCCCCGATCAGATGCGGCCCCAGACAACAGGGGACGCTGGCCCCCAATCGGCAGCATCTCTCCGCTTCTCAGTATTCAGGGGTCGAGGGAAACGCGCCCGCCCGCCACCCAGGCCCTCACCGGTCACCTGCCTGACTCGGTGGGGCTCAGTGGGCCCACCCTGGGGAGGGTGTGGGAGTGCAGGTCAGGGGAGCAGAGGGAAACTGAGGCAGGAGGGCGGGGTTGGTCCTCTGCCCCAGCCCCCCAGCACGGGGAACCCTGTGGGGCAGGTCCCGGCGCAGAGCTGGCCCGGGGACCAGGGGGTCTGGGTGCGTGTGGACATGCAGGCAAGCCACGGCCGCCCCTACCCTGTGGACAGCCGGGTGGGCTGCTGTTAAGGAGCAGTTGTCAGTCACAGGGCGCCACTGATAAGACAGACAAGCATCTCCCGGTGGCCGGAAGGTGGTGGGAGGAGGCCCAGTCCCGGGGGTGCCCCCATTGCGGGTGGAAACACTGAGGCTGTCGGTTCCGGGCAGGGCGCCTCCCACCCACCCGGGCCGGAAGCCTCTCCAGGGCCTCTGGGCAGCTGCCGCACACAGCGAAGCCATGGGGCCCCGGCCTGGCCAGGGACGGCCAGCCTGAGGTCACCTGCAGGCCTGAGTGTAGGATGGCAGGTGACTCCCGAGAAGACCCTGGGGGCAGGGAGGAGCCAGTAACTCAGCCCCTCAGCCCCAGCCTTGAAGCTGCAGCTCGGAGGCCAGAGAGGTTGCAGGCGGAGGTCCCATGGGGCTCGTCAGAGCTGGGGTGCCTGCCTGAGCCCTGTGCTGTGGGGAGTGGCCAGAGCCAGGGACAGTGAGACACAGGCAGAGACATACGGCGGCAGAGAAAGAGCGAGACAGACGCCCAGAGAGACGGAGAAAGAAGCAGAGAGAGAGATAGGGGGACCCCGAGAGCTGAGTGCACCCAGGGGAGGGCCCCAGAGACGGGGAGGAGAGAGAGGGTCCCTGGGGTCGGCCCCACTCTGATTGGCCAGGACTGACTGCAATTAAAGCCCATAATTGATTCCCTGGTCTGACGAGGATCATTTCCATGCAGAGAATTAAGGTTTTCTTCCAAGATGGAAATAAAGATTAATTTGCAATTTCCTTCCTCACTGCACACAGGAGAGCAGCCCCTGCTGGGAAGAGGGCTCAACCTGGCAGGTGGGCTGGGGGGGGATGGTGGCGCGAGATGGGGCGGCCTCCAGGCCTGGGCGCATGGCCTCCCTGGGAGAGGGCAGCCTCTGGAGACTCCAGGACCCCTGTGTGCCCATCACTGGCCCAGAGGGGCCCAGCCTGTCCCCCTCGGGCTCCTGGCTCTGTGTTGGTGCCCCGCTCAGAGCGCTCCCACTGTCCTGCTCTGTGCCCTTGGAGGGGGAGGCTTACGACTCGCGGCCCCCTCACGTGGTCTGAGGCCCGGACGGCCACGGTAGATGAGGCAGGAGAGTCCTCCTTCAGCCCCAGCCTCCCCCCCAGGCACAGCTAACGGAGCCCCTCCTGGAACTCACACAGGGCTTCCCTGGAGGGAAACACGCTGGAGCCCAGGAGGTGTCCCCACGGCCCCGCGACCCTGCACCCTTCACTGAGGGCACCCCAAGCACAGGCACACATGCAGAAAGTGACAGCCCTGGGGCCTGTCCAGGCCCAGCCACCGAGGGCCGCCCCTCGGAGAGGCCTGCCGAGTCCCAGGAGGCCAGAGGGGCCACCCACGCCCGTGTCCCCAGGAGCCAGCGTCGCATCCTCAGACCTGTCCCCGGCAGGGCACACCGTGCGGCCACATCACCTCCTCCACCCTCTGCAGGCCCACACCTGCCGCGGCCCAGGCACAGGGAGGGTGATAGGCTGGTCTTCCGGCCCGTGCAACCTCTGAGCGAGCACAGCTGGGACCACTTGCTGCCCCCGGGGACAGCGGTCCGAGCACAGGACGGGGGGTGCCGGCTGTCTCACCGGTGGTCTTCCGAAATCCTGTCTGCACTCCCTGAGTGCTCCGGGGTTGTGTTCTGCGTGAGCTCTGGGCAGGGCCTCCAGGATCCCCAAGAATTTGAACTTGGGTTCTCGGCCGGGTATAGCCTGAGACCCACCACCCAGCACTTCCCGCCTCTGCTCCCTGCCTGCCCTGCCTGGTCCGCTGTGGGCGGCACAGCCCAGGGCTGTGAACGGCCTGGAGCTGGCCGCCGTGCCTTATGCCAGCCTTTCCTGACAGCCACCTCTGGATGACCTATGACCTCGCCCAGCACACGGGCGGTGGGGAGTTGGGGGAGTAGGTTTATGAGCAGAGGGGCTGGCGCATTCCTCCACGGCCTGGTGGCCTTGGCCTAGGTCACCATCGCCACGGGACTGAGCGGCCGGCCGCCCCCCAGAGTCCCGACCGCTCCTCCCCGGCCCACCTGCGACACCACGTGCTCCAGAGCAGGGACTTCATCTGGCCTGTGTGCCCGGTCCACCTGGGGCTGGGCGGGCTCACCCCCCGCCCCCCCTCCACTGCTGCCGCATCCTCCAAGTCCAGCCTCTGCTTACATACCTCCAGGCACGGGGAGGTCCCTCCACACTATCCCGGCCGAATGACAGCTGAGACGAGCAGCAGCTCTGGGGCAGCCAAGACAGCCCAGCACAGTGCAGGCCCTCTCTGGGGGGCGCTCTGGTGGGTCCCAGGTCTGCCCTCTGCACCTGCAGCTCCTCTGTCCCCAGGATCCTCCTCCAAGGCGGCGTCCCCTGACCAGCACCTCCGAGAAGCTGGGCCCAGAACCTCGCTTTCCTGCCCTGGCCCTGGGCCCTGAAATGCCCCGGCCGCTGGTGGCTGCTGCATCTCGTTCATTAGTTCATTGATTGCTTTGACCAAGACTGGACCAAAGTTTCCTGCACACTTGCCAGGGCCTTGGGGCGGCTTGGAACAGCCTGATGGGGGGTGCCTAGAAGGGCGGGGACAGTTGCCGCCCTGGCCACCATGTCTGGGAATCATAGGCTGGCCTCTATCCTGGGAGTGTCAGCATGCAGATCCTTCCTGCAGGTTCCACAGACCACCAGCACCTAGTGGTCATGTAACCAAGTGTCTGGTTCCCAGACCTCACCTCGCTCAGCAGCCCTGGGACCCAATGAGGCCTGGAGCAAGTGTCTCACCCTCTCTGTGCCACAGCAAAATGAAATGGCTGTTAGGACCTGCCTTGCTGGATAGTGGTGTGAATGGAAGGGGCACACAGCAGATGCTCACTAAATGCTCTGTGGCAGCCACCTGGGAGAACAGTTGGGGTGTTTCCTAAAAAGTGAAACAGAGTTATTGCCCAAAAGTGGAAACAACGCTAATGTTTATCAACTGATGAACAGATAAAAAGTGGTGGGCGCACCCACACACTACCTGGAATATTATTCCGTGGAATATTTAAATGAAATATTATTCAGTGATAATATAATAATAATGAAAAGGGATGCAGTACCAATGCTTGCTAATGGATGAACCTTGAAAACATTGTGCTGAGTAGAAAAAGCCAGATTCAGAGGATGCCGTGTTGTATGGCTCCACGTGTATGAGCTACCCAGAAGAGGCAAGTCCACAGAGACAGAAGGGAGGCTGGTTTCCTAGGGCTGGGAGATGAGAGGAGGAGGGTGGCGGCCAGGAGGTGGGGGGGGGGGGGGTGATGCAAATGATCTAAAATCGATCGTGGTGACGGATGTACAGCTCTGTGAATATACTGAAGCCATTGAATTATGCACTTTACATGAGTGAATTGTGTGGTGTGTGTGATATCACAATAAAGCTGTTAAAAAAAAACTAAGCAATGAAGTTACCATATGACCCAGTAATTCCACTCCTAGGTCTGTACCCAAGAGAACTGAAAACATACATCCACACAAAAGCTTGCACACAAATGTTCAGAGCAGCATGAGTTGGGACAGTCAGAAAGTGGAGAGGGGGCTTCCCTGGTGGCGCAGTGGTTGAGAGTCCGCCTGCCGATGCAGGGGACACGGGTTCGTGCCCCGGTCCGGGAAGATCCCACATGCCGCGGAGCGGCTGGGCCCGTGAGCCACGGCCGCTGAGCCTGTGCGTCCAGAGCCTGTGCTCCGCAGCGGGAGAGGCCACAGCAGTGAGAGGTCCGCGTACCGCAAAAAAAAAAAAAAAAAAAAAAAAAAAGTGGAGAGGACCCGAATGCCCATCAACTGATGAATGGATAAATGAAATGTGGGCCTACCGTGCAATGGACTGTGTGATTAGCCAACAAAAGGAAGGAAATACGGACACGGACTCAACATGGATGAACCTTGAAAACATTACGTTCAGTGAAAGAAGCCAGATAGCAAAGTCTAGATTGTAAAATTCCACGTACCAAAGTGTCCAGGATGGGTGGATCCATAATGTAGAGAGTACCTCTGTGGTCGCCGGGGGCTGGGGACCTAGTGGGACGGCACTGACTGCTAGTGGCTGTGGCTCCCTTTTTGGGGACACAATGTTCTAAACTTAGATTGTGGTAATGGTTGCACTACTTTGTAAATATGCTAAAACCACTGAACTGTACACTTTAAGCGGGGAGCTTTATGGCATGTAAATTGTATCTCAATAAAATTGTTTAACAAATGAATGATGCTCGAAGACTGTCCTCACCACCTCACAGCCAATCCTGGGTGGCAGCCCCGCACCGTCTGGTTCCGGCCAGAGCCTTGCCTGCTGGGGAGACAGCGCCCACTCCCCGGGGACTGTGGGGCAGAGTGAGCTTGGAACTGTGGCAGGGGGTGAGCGACACCCAGAAACACCGGCGCAGCCTGGCTCCTGGTCCCGGCCGCCCTCTGTGCCCACCCGCGGTGGCTCTCAGCTCCCAGGGCTGCAGGAGAGGCTGGTGGGATTCTGCAGTGGGAATCCTGCTGTTCTTGTCTTAAATCATTTTAGTATGTGTCGTGTTTATTAAGGAAATAGTTCAAACATGTGAAAACTGCACAGAGCACAACACAATGAACTCCCACCAACACCAGCGAGGGAAACAAGGAGTGGGGGAAGCTGCTGGAACTCTCCAGGCTCTGCAGCTGAGCCTCTGCAGACCCCCTGCCCGCCCGTCTTTGTGGGGCGGCCCTGCTCAGGAGGCGGGGGGCCTGCCCCCACTTTGCTTTCCTGGGTTGGGGGATCAAAGCTCACCATTGGGACCAGAAAGCAGTAGGGACTGAGTCGACCTGAGACTCTGAAAGTCTACAGCTCTGTTTTCAAAAATCACGGTTTGCTGCATAAAGAAAAAATTACCCTTTCAGATGTACAGTTTTGTTAGTTTTGAAAAACACATGCAGTCACAATACAGAAAAGTTGCCCCCCTCCAGATCCTTCATGTGCCCGTGGCCCCCCTCCCGGCAGTCACCGGTCTGTTTTCTGTCCCTATAGTTGCGTGTCATCTAGAATGTCACGTGTCACATGGCCACATTTACACCTCTGGGTCCACCCGCGTCCAGTGCCTGGACGGCGGTTCCCTTTGCTGCTGGTAGATTCTTCTGCGTGAATGTTCACCAGCTGCGGGACAGTTGGGGGGTTTCCAGCGTGGGGCAGCTGTGAACAGTGCCGCTACAAACACTCATCGATGAATTTTTGTGTGGGCCTAAGCTTGATTTCTCTCGGGTTAGCACCTGGCTGTGGAATGTTGGGCTGTGTGGTAAGCGGCGTCTAACTTCCCTGGTGACCACCAAGCTGCGTCCCCTCCTGACACGGCTTTCTCGCTCTTTCCGTCAGGCACCTACGTAGGGCCAGGCACTGTGCCAGGTCAGGGATGGCCGTGGCCAAGACCGGCAAGGCCCTGCCCTCCTGGGGCTGCCAGTCCAATGGGGGAGGCAGACAAGAAACAAGAAGACTTCAGGCACACGCAGGCTCGTGCTGGGTGGCGACACAGGCTCTGAGGGTGACAAGAAGGAGGGGATGGTCAGCGAGGCCCTCCCTCACGAGGGGAGCCGTCCGATCCTAGATCTGGGGGATGAGCAGGTACAAAGGCCCTGAGGCAGGGGTGTCCCGTCATGGTGCTATGACCGTGACGGATTTACTGGGCACATTCTGTGCTCAGAATGTGCTGGAAACCTCAGAGACGTCTTCCTACTTAATCCTCACACAACCCTGAACGGAGGGATTACCGTCCCGTCCCCCCGGTCCTCCCTCCCGCTTACAGCTGTGGAACCCTGAGAATCACAGCCAAGAGGGGCAGAGCCAGGATAGGAACCCGGTGGGACCCACAGAAGCGTCTTAACACTTGGGTTCCAACCTCAGCTGGGGTCCCTCCTTGCCGTCCTGCTGCATGACCCGGGGCGGATGACCGGTCCTCTCTGAGCCTCTGCCCTCCCATCTGCCCCGCAGCCCGCAGTGGGAAATGGTACCACGGAGCCTGGCAGTGGGCAGGGGGCTGTGGCCATCTGCGGGGCGGGGACAGATCTGGCCGGGCGGGGCGAGCCGTGGGCGCTGCACCGCCGCCAGGCGCCGACAGAGGGCAGGAGCGGCCCGCGCGTCTGAGGCCAGGGAGCGCAGGCGAGCGAGGGTGCAGCGGGGGACACCCACGTCCTCGGGGCTCAGAGCTGTGAGGTCCAACTGAAACGTCCACCTGAAATGCGGCCGGTGTGGCCGGAGGTTCTTGCAGGTCCAATACACACCGACCTCCAAGGCTTAGTGTGAAAAATGAACGCAAACTACCACGGCCATCAGTTTTTGCATGGATCACATGTTGAAACGACAATATTTTAGACATACCGTGTTAAATAAAATATAAAAGTTAATTTCACTTTTGTTAAACATGGACACGTGAACTTAAAGCTCCACGCACGCTGGCATTGTTGGCTCTCGTGCTGTCTGTGCAGGACCAGTGCTTGTGCCTTATGCCACGTGACCCTCATTAATCCTCCCCGTGAGGCCTGGACTGTAGCTAGCGGTCCCCATTTACAGATGGAGAAACTGAGGCAGCGAGAGGTGACACGGCGTGCTCGGGGCCAGCTGTGGGCGCACACCCCGTGCCCAGGTGCACACATGCGTGTCACGTGCACGAGTCCACGCGTAACAGACGGATGAACCAGCGCAAACGCACGCTGCCAACGCCCCCGCCACGTGTGCAGCCAGTCTCGCGACAGCCTCGCCAACACACACGTCCACACCCCGCACACACCTGCAGGAGTGCGGCCCAAGTGCCACCTGGACAACTTCCGGGGAGCTGCCGTTGGCCAGCAGGCCCAGGACGGCCGCTGGTCTCCCTGCTCGCCCAGGGCCCGGACAGGGGGGCCTGGCTGCCGTTCCGTGTGTGTCTGCAAAGGCCACCCCTGCGGTGAGCGAGTGGCCTGCCGCCCGGCGCTTCGGGCCCTTCCTTCTGGCCGCAGACCATTTGCATAAAGCTCCCCGAGCCCACGGATCGCATTACATGGAGGCCTGATGATAATCTTTGTTGAAATAATATTTAACACATGCTGCACTTTTAATTAACTATCTGAATAATCTCAAATTAATACCAGAGCTTTAAAAAATAAGTTTTCGTTTTCGCGTTTGGTAACATAATAGCGGCCCGGCTGGCCCGTTTCCCCTTCCTTTGATTTAATTAAAAGCCCTTTTGTGTGTCTCTTGTCACTTCAGAAACGGACAAAAGCACCCGGGTGGGCAGCCCGGGCTCCCGACTCAGGGTCCAGGGCTGGGGTCGCGGCCGCGCCAGAGCTCTGGGGTTCGGGCAGCCCCGCGGCACCATCCGGGAGGCCGCGGTGGGGCTGAGCGTCACCCGTTCGCACAGGGACACGGTGACGGACATGCACACGGAGGCGGGCGGTGACCTGCTGCCACTCGTCCACGCATGTCCCGAGGCCACTGCCTGCGCCAGCCCCGCAGGTGCCTGCTCGGTCACCGCCGCGCGCCAGGCAGTCAGGCGGTGAAAACCAGGCCGATCTGGGCTGGGGGTTAACAGTCGGCGTCCTTCTCGGCGTCCGGATCCGAGAAGACCACGGCTGCCGGTCCCAGTCCCATGCCCAGCCGACAGCTGAGTGTGTGGGAGTCTCTCTCCCTGCTCTACTGTCTCCGTCTCTGTGCCTCTGTCCCAGGCTCAATGCTTCTGGAAACAGGGCCAGGCAGGCAGCTTCCTGGGGCTGTTGCTCCCCTGCTGTCCCTCTGTCCATTGTGCCCAGGCCGGCCAGCCCCCCAGGTCTCTTCCGGGGTCCTGAGGAGCAGCAGGGGGACAGCGTTTCCTGGGGTCTCTGGCTTGCTCCCCGCTGACAGGCCTGAGACAGGCCGAGGGAGGCCTTGCACAGGCGAGCAGCCCTGGAGAGGCCAGCGGGGATACGCAGGCCCCTGCGGAGCCTCAGTTTTCTGTGCGGGTCCAGGCGGGTGGGGATCTTTCTGCTCGGTGGGCCTGAGGCCCTCAGGAACTGTGCAGAGACACGGTGCACAGCAGACACCCACCGCCAGCCACGCCTGGATTCTTGGGAGGGGGCCGCGGAGATTCTTTTGGTTCTGGGGCTGAAGGTCGGACGTGGCTCCCACGTGGAGAGTGGTGGCTGGGCGCAGAGCCTGTGTGTCCCTCTAAGCCCGTCTGAAAGCTGGGGGCCCAGGACAGCTTCCGAGGCTGCTGCCGCGGGTGCAAATGGCCACATCTCCACCACACACGTAGCCTACGCATCCCATCAGCAAGCAACAGAGGTTTGGATGTGAGTTGAATGAGCGTTTGGCATCCTGCCTCCCCACGGCCGTGACCGTGAGCGGGTCCCTGCCCTCCCCAGCCCCCCAGTCCGGTGGGAGGACAGTCACGTGGGTGCAGAGCGCGGTGCTGCAGTGGGAGCTGCGAGGCCGGGCTGCAGCCTTGAGGTAGAGGATGAGGTGGGTGGGGACCGGTGCTCGGCTCTGGGCCCTGCCGTGCCGGGGGCCTCATCGGTGGCACGGTCAGAGGAGAGGCTCCCGGGGCTGCAGTGACCGACGCCAGGGTCCAGCCGCCCTCCCCGGGCACTGGCCCTGGGACCTGGAGCATGACCGGCAGGGCCGGGCCTGGGAACTGACTGCCCTGGGGTACAGCTCCCCTCCCCCACACCAGCCAGTCCCTTCTGGCTCAGGCTGACCTGCCCGCCCCGGTGTCAGCGGCGGCCCCAGCGGACTCCTGCCTCGACGGCTACCTGGGGGAGCGGGCGAGCCAGCTCCCACCCACTTCACCTTGGCCGGTGAGGACTGGCCAGGCCACTCCAGGCACCCGGACCCCACCGCCACACACACTCACACGCGGCCACTCACACGCATTCACACACGCGGTTCCGAGTCACCCAAGACCACACACGAGTGAGCACACAGATGGCCAGCTGGCCCGCAGGGAGGAGTGATCGTCCTGGGTGGGCTCCAGGCGTCCATCCACACACGGGGTGGGGGCGCTGTTGTCCTGAGCACCTACTGTGTGCTGGCGGCCGTGTGTGAGCCCAGGAACCGGCACAAGTCTCAAGTCGGGCAGGGGTCCCGGTTCACAGAGGGGGTAACGAGCTCAGAGAGGCGGGTGAAGTTGCTCAAGGTCACACAGGGAGAAGCGGCGAGAGCCAGGCCTGATCTCGAGCCTACGCGCCAGTCAGCCCACCCCTGGCCCTTCTACTGCTGAAGGCTCCCCGGCGACACGGCCTGACCAGGAGCGAGGCTGGCAGGCGGGCGGGAGCCGGGCTGCATCTGGAACCCCAGCAGGCGACCCTGGTGCTGACCCAGAAGACTCGGGGCCCCGCGTCCATGGCGAGAGCCTGGGGAGCTGGGGGCAAAGTGAGAGAGGGTTCCCCAAGCCCCTCAAGGTGGTCACAGAACCAGAAACCACTGAGGCCTGTCCCGCTAGCAAGGGGCCCGCGACCTCGTGCCACCCAACCTGTGAGCTCCTGCCGAGAGCGGCAGGGCACAGGTGTGAGCACAAAGTACCCGGGAAGGGCCCAGAACCAGCGGCACTAAAGGAGAACCCCTCATTCATTCATTCATTCGGTCAATCAACAGGTGTCCGCAGGGGCAGGTGCTGTCCTTCCTGGACAGGTGTGGCAAGGCTGACCCGGGCCCTGCCCTCCTGGGACTGCCATTCTGTTGGGGAAGAGGGACAGCGTGCACCAAAGATGGATGAAGTGATCTCAGATAATGACCATTAGCCAGCGTAATCAGGGAGGGCTTCTCTGAGGACGGGACCTTTGGGCGAAGACCTGCCTGAGTGACAAGGAAGAGGCATCCAGGAAGAGAGTCGTGGGGCAGGACTCCAGGCAGAGTGACCCGGAAGGGCAGAGGCCCAGAGGAGCGAAAGCTCGCAGGACGGGGGCCTGGGCGGGAAGCGGCCTGATGGAGCCTAGGCAAGTGGGGTCGCCCACACCCTGTCTGAGGGGCGAGTGCTGCCCAGCTCCAGCCCATGGTCGCCTGTGGGACTGAGCACCCAGTGTGGCCAGAGGTTCCGATTCTCCAAGAAAAGCTGGCGGTCTGGGTTTTTACATGAAACCTCTTGATTTTTTAAGTGGCCACAACCGGTTCAACTTTTTCTGAAACTCTTCAAGCCACAGAAAATGTTTCTGGAGGCCAAAACCAGCGTGTGGGCCTCTAGTTTGAGACCTCGCTAGGAGCCGTGTCCTGCCTCCCAGGCTTCCTAGTCGGGAGACCCTGGGCAGGTTGCTTGCCCCGTCTGTACTTCAGTGCTTTCACCTGTGAAGCAGAGGCGACAGGGCCTACCTTGCAGCGCTGCCGTGCAGGGGTAAGTGCTTTAAGTTATTCATTCATTCAGCAAATATTTACTGAACACCTCTGCGTAACAGAGTCAGTGCTAGGTTTGGGGGTCGTAACAGCGGGCAAAAGAGACAGTCTGCCCTGGTGCCTCTTACCGTCCACAGGGGACAGAAAATGAGCAAGTACGTGAGCGAGTGCCGCATAGGAATGCCACGTGGCCAGAAGGACCGAGACGGAACCCGGAAGGCTTGACGTTGTAGATGGGGTGGCCAAGGAGGGCCTCGCTGAAGAGAGGGCGTCGGCGTAAAGGCCTGAAGGATTTGAGGGAGTGAGACACACAGATATCCGGTGAAGTGATCGAAGCAGGGCCAACAGCCAGTGCAAAGGCCCTGAAGGCCTGGCTGCTCAAGGAATGACTAGGAGACAGGTATGGCTGAAGTGGAGAGATTCAGGCCAGGGAGGTGGGGAGGTGGGGCTGGAAGGAGGGGAGGTGGGCCTCGGGGGCTGTGAGGGCTTCAGCTCTTCCCCTGAGTAAGGTGAGAGCCAAGGGAGTGTGTAGAGACGTGAGGTCTGCCTTTGGTTTCCACAGGATCCTTCTGGCGGCCGCTGGGGCAGAGGTGGGGAGCACAGGACGGAGGCTACTGCAACCGTCCAGGCAAGAGGGCGTGGGGGCTGGACCAGGGGCAGCAGTGGGGCTGGAAGCAGTTGGCTCTATTCTGGAGAGACTTCAAAGGTCCGCCCAGCACAGAGAGATGTCAGAAAGATGCCTAGGTTTGGTCGAGGCACCTGGAAGATGGGAGGATGGAGAGGTGGGGAAAGCTGGGTCAGGGCAGATGTGGACCTGGGGGGCTGCGCAGGGAAAGCAGCTGAGGAGGGGGGTGGGAGCGGAGGCCCATGGGGGACACGACGCGGGCACCCCGTTGGAGATGCATGAGTGGGGGGGGGTAAGTGTAGACGGCCGTGAGGACAGCGGCAGCCGTGGTGCGCAGCAAGCTAAGACGGACGGATGCTGACATCATTTGTCAACTCGGGGTCCAGGGGAGGGGCCTGGACGCAGCTCCGGAACGCAGGCCGGGGAGGCGACGCCGGGGGAGCCTGGGCGGCTGGGGGCCGCAGCCCTCCCCTCCCCCTCGCCACCTGCGGGGTCGGTCAGACCCGGCCTTTGTCCCGCGCCGCAGCCCCGCCGCCCCGCGCGGCGCCCCCCGAGCAAACACAGCTGAGCGCCGGGCTCGCGTGCCGCCCCCGCCCCCAGCTCCGGGCGGGCGGCGGGCGCGGGGCGGCGGCTTAGCGGGGCAGCTGCGGCCGCGGGCGGGCTCCGCTCGGCCGCTCCCACCGGCGCCGCGCTTTGTCATGCAGATGCCCGCTGGCGGCGCGCGCCCGCTCCCCAGCTGACCCGGGGCGCCCGCTCCCAAAGCGGGCCCGGGCCGGCCCCAGACCCGCTTTGTCCTCCGGCCGGAACCGGATCTCCCTGGTGCTGGGCGGCCCGCGCCAGTGGCTGGGCGTCTCTGGGCCTGTCTCCTGGCATTCCAGGCGGAGGACCTGCGGGTTTCCGCTGCGGGGTGCGGAGCACATTTGGGGAGCAGCCTCCATCCCTCCTACACGGACGGGACCCAGTCGAGCAGGAGCCGCGGAGCAGGCCTCTGTGGCCATCCCCGACCCCTGCCGGCACCGCGGGCGGTGGGCACCCAATCCCTGCCCCCGCCGGCCTCAGCCTTCCCATCTGCGCTTTGAGGGCGGCGCCCCAAGCCAGGGAAGGTGACTGGGATGAGCTTCTGGGCTCAAAGGCCGCGGGGAGGCTGATGACACAGGGTGTAGACATCCCACCTTGGTGGGTGCTCTCGATAAAGGCACAGATGCTCCCGATGCCAGACCCCCCCCACCTCCCAGAGCTGCCCCTCCTACGGCAGGCAGGCGGGCGGGGCCTTGCCTGGGGATACGCCCACTTTCCCCAGAGCAAAGATTCACCAAGAGAGGTGATCAAATGGAAAGTTATTTACTGCCTGGTGTCAGGAGTCAGGCCTGAGGCCAGGCCTGGGAGGAGAAACATTCCTGGGCTGGAATCAGGCCGGGAGGCGCTGGTGTCCGTCCGGCAGGGTCACCACGTCCTCCCTGGGACCTTCTCTCCCCACTTTGCGGGTGAGGAGCCCAAGGCAGGGAGCAGCGGAAACGTGGCCCCCAGCCCTTGTCCTTGCCTGCGAAGAACAGAGGCCTGGAATTCAGGCCGGAAGGTGCAGACGTGACCAACATGCGTGGACCTGATGCTTGGGGTCCAAGAGAAGCAGCCAGAGTAGCAAGTCCTCTTCCCGCCTCCCAGGCAGAGCCGGTGGCCGGCAGCAGGGCGCTGTGGGCAGGGCTCCTCTCCCGGGGGGGTTCCCCCGCGGGCACCCCTGCTGGGACCCAGTTTGTCAATCCAAATCGCGCTTGCAGTTCCGTGGGAGCTTCGGTCCAGTGATTTCACTTCTAGGCCTTTATCTTTAAAGGGCTTTCCGGCCATGTGTGACCTTGGGCTGCGCAACCTTGGGCGACTGACCCCAGTTGTCCTCATCTGGAAGTGGGAACATCGCGACACCTACCCCTCCAGGGCCGTCTGAGGAGCGCGTAAAGCCAGGCACGTTGGGGACACGCGTGACAGAGACTCCCATGAAGGGGAAGCAGTGTCCTGATGTGATGGGTCAGCGCAGTTTTTACAAATGGAGATGAGACCCTCTTCCTGGGTGCCTCCTGGTTTTCCCCAGCGACCCCCCTCCCGTGCCCAAGTTTTGACCGGCAGACCCAGGAGGTTGGTGGGAGAGGGGTGTCAGTGTCAGTCCCAGCACAGACTCAACCTTGCCTGTTACAGGAGACGGTGGGGGAGGGGAGGGGAGACCAGCAGCCCAGCACCTCCACCCCAGGCCCTGGCCCTCTGGCTCAGGCAAGCAGGAGAGACCAGTGGAAGGTGGAGGGTTTATCTCCCACACCCCTCCAGGGAGGGGCCTTTATGCCCAGATCCAGTTTCTGGCAGGACTGGTTGGTCCAGGTGGCCCGATAGATGGCCAAGATAAGGTCCGTGCAGGTTGGCTGGGCTGAGCGGAAGACCCACGCTGGGCTAAGATGGGGGATGGCCCAGGCCCGGCCTGACTCAAGGGTGGCAGGGGGTCTGGGCCTGTCTTGTCCCAGCTGCTGGCGCTTTTGGGGGCCACACGGGTGCCCTCTCTGGACCCCCTTCCCTGCCTGCAGTGAGAAGTGGCACAGAAAGAGGTGATCCTGGGCAGGGGTGGTACAGGCCCAAGGTTGCCCAGGCTGGACGTGCTGCAGGTAAGGTTTGTACGGGCACATGACGAGGTTCCAGAGCCACGAGCCAGGCAGACTGAGGTTGCCCGGACGTGAGGTTGTCGGGACCCCACGTTTCAGGTGAGCCCAGGCTTGGTTGTGTGTCAGACCTTCTGGAAGCCCCAGGGCTGGCTGGGCGAGCTCGTCCTCATGGGCCGATGGCGTCCTGCTGTCTGTAAAGTCACCACGCCCCAAAGAGTCCCTTCATTAGACCCTTCCACCTGAGAGGTTTGAGTGTCACCTCTCTCCTGCCGGGACCCTGACCAATAAACCTCTGGGGTCTCACAGCCCTAGGGAGCAGTTGTGGTCCCCACACTTCCTAGGGAGGAGCCCCGTGGGGACGGCCATGGAAGGAGCCCTCAGTCCCCGCAGACAGGACTTCCCTCATCTCAGCACAGACCTTGGGAAAGGCAGCCCTCGGATCTGCGTGGAAAATGGGGTTTGCGTGCAGGAAGTATTTGAAGGAAGTGGTCCCAGGGAACAAGGGCGGGGTGGGGGGCATGAAGCCGGGCGAGGGGAAAAGCCAGCCAGAGGAGGTGCTGTGGGTCCACCGTCAGTGGGGTACAGACTCCACCGAGGCCATCTGAGAAACCTCGAGGGACGTGCTGAGAACCGTCCACCCCAGGGACAAAAGGGGACGTAGCCATAGGCTCCCCTTCCACCGCATGGACAAGGTGAGGCTTATCCACCAGCCTTCGAACTTTAGGGTTCATGTACACAAGTGCCCAGCAGGCCCTGCGGGCGTCCTCGCGCTGGGTCAGAGCAGCTCTGGGCAAGAGCGAGCTGGGCCACCAGCCGGCATCTGCACAGGTGGGCCGGTCGCCACAGAGCCGTGGCTGGCCTGAGCTCGGCCGGGAGGACTTGAGGTGGGCCGCCGAGGTGCCCAGGACAGTTAAAAATAGCGTGTATTCAGGGGAAGTGTGAGGTTCAGTAAGGCCACAGAGCAGGAGATGACCTGCCGTTGGAAAGGTCATTTCTAAGCACAGTCCCAGAGGAGGGGGCGCCACGCCTCGCCTCGCCGAGCCACGTGGGAGAGCACGGGGAGGTTAGGAAGTGGGGGGGGCCTAGAACCGGGGACAGGAGACTTTGCTGCGGTCTCCGCAGGAGGGATGGGCGAGGCAGGGCGAGCAGGCTGACCACTGGCTGGTTTGAGTAATTTCATGGGCCCTGGGACAGACGGGCTGCCGCAACTTGCCTGGTACCTGACCCCGGGTGACTCAGGCAGGGGGACGGTGGCCCAAGGGGGAGAACCCGATAGAGGAGGTGTTGGGGCTGTGCCTTCTAGATTGGTTGCTTTGCATTTGAAAGTTACCCTCTTGGACCGGTGGGTGGGTTACACTCTGCGGGAATCGGCCAGTCCTGGGAGGGGCAGTCCCTCCAGGGTCAGAGCATCAAACCCAAGACACGGTTCCTGCAGTCCACCCCTCACCCACCTCAGCTCCGCTCGTGGCCTCGGTGGCCCAGGGTGGCCCAGGGTCCGGTTCAGGGTGGGAGCCGGCCCGGAGCCCCGACAGGCCTTAACTGGCCCCTCCTGCTGCACCTGGTCCCGAAGCTGAACCCTTTCTGGGTTCGCCTCACCTTCGGCCAGCACTTGGGTGGCTCTAGGTTCGCCTGGTGGGGCGACCGGGGCGTCTCCGGGGCTCTGAGACCTTAGTCACCTTGCCCCTGTCAACAACTGCCCCGTGGTCACTGTCACCAGTTCGAGGGACAAGAAGCAGCCCCAGAGAATTTCGAGTCCCGGAGACCCTCGTCCCCGGCCCTCCTCTCACACAGGTCCAAGCTGCCCCCCCACCGGCGTGGTGGGACTGCAGGTTCACGGGAGAGCTGCTGCGTCCCTGGCCCCCCCCCGAACAAGGACCTCAGACCTGGCCAAGCCTCCGGTGTGGGGCAGGGCCAGGAGTTCTGCAAGACGGTGACGTCGGGACGGACGGGCCTCCTTCCTCCGCCCGCGGGCTGTGCTCCGGTGACGGGGCCAGCACCGCATCCACGGGACTGGACCCCAGCCCTCAGGATGTCCCAGGACGGCGCCAGGGCTAGGCTGTTCCTCTTTAGATCAGCTGCTTCTGAGTGATGTGAACTCGAGTGCGGCCAGTGGGCCTGTGGCTCTGTTCCCGTTGTCACCTCCTTGTGGTCAAACGGTCCCTGGTCTGAGGCAGCATCGTGCAGGACACGAGGGTCCAGCTACCGTGGTCTTTGCACAGTCTACACCGACGTCACCCTCCTGCTTCACACCCTTCTGTGTCACCACTGCTCTTGAGATCAAGGTGGCAGCACCCATGCCAGACCCCCCGCTCCTTGAGCTCTGGTCCCTCCCAGACCCCCCCCCCCCCCGCCCCCGGCTCCTTGAGCTCTGGCCCCTCCCAGGCCCCTCCCTTCCCCCCCCACCCCCGCCCCGTGCTCACAGGCCTCTCCTGCTGCAGGCGCAGTGCACACACACGCAAGCCCCTCAGCCTGAGGCACCACCCCCGCTTGCCTGCCTGCTCTGGGGCAGCCTTCTCGCACCTTCCCGCCTGGGGCAATCCGCCTAGACGCTCTCCCCGCGTCTGGTCTGGCCCCTGTGGCGCCCCTCTGAGCTGCAGTCTTCGTTTCCGGGGTGACCGGGTAAAGCCTCTGTGCCCCTAGACTGTATTCCCATTGCAGGTGGGAACGATCTCTGCTCGTCACCACCGTCGTGCCTGTCGCCCACAGGGCACGCAAATCCTTCCTGCGTGAGTGAACGAAGTATGGCGAGTCTCTGGGGATGACAGTGGCAACAGGGTGACGGTGGACGTGGTGGTGGTGACAGTTGAGGGTGATGCTGTTGGCGAGGATGGACCACCTTCCTCCGCACGTGCTGGGCCAGTGGACACCTGAGCGGTCCCACTCGAGGGCGGAGCACCGTCGGGGCTGACCCGTTCCCACGGCACCAAGCTGAAGAGTCCACCCCGCGATCGGAGCTGCCGGGGTTCCTGGCCTTCCCACAGGTGTCGGGATTTCCTTTTCCTTTGATCCGGCTGTACCCGTTCAGTAGTGCCCCTCCCGGGTTCAACTCGCTTTAGCTGGGATGGACTTCTGTCCCTGGGGACCCGAGAACCCTAACCGGTACAGACGGGGCGACAGGGGTGAGCTGAGATGGAGCCCACGCCGCCCCGCTCTCCGTGCCAGTTCCACCTCCTCTCTGGCTTCTGAACGTCTGTGGAACGTCCTCCATCTCTGCTGACACCTGGCTGAGCTCGTCCGTTCCAGGCCTTTATGTGCCATCGCATGTGCTGAGTGATCTTGATTCCTCACCGCTGGTCCTGACCTTTCTCCTGAACCGCAGCTCACGGCTGACTGTCGTGCGTGTCACACTCAGCAGGCCCCGGCTGACTTCTTGATTTCCTCTGCACAGTTGTCCCGTCTCAGAGAGCGGACAGACGTCTCGGAGATGACCCGGGCCTGTCCACAGCTCCTTCCCACTCCCTTCAGCAGAGGCCGCTGCCTCAGGGCCTGCGCGCTTGCTAACTTCCCTGCAGGGAACACTCGCCCCAGACCTTCCTCACCTTCCGGGAGAGGGGGCTTGTGAAGGCTGAGCCCAGGGCAGGGCAGAGGGCGCGGAGGGGAAGAGAGGGAGGAGTTCTGGGTGATTCCCCGCACCCTGGGTGGGCAACCGGGTGGCCGGAGGGACCACCCCTGAGAAGGGGCCCGGGATGGGGGTCAGACCTGGGGAGGAAGATGCCAAGTCCGCGTCTGGCACGAGGAGTGGGCAGCATCCGTGGGCCGTCCAGGATGCCGCCCAGCAGATCCCTGAGCTGCAGCCCAGGGCAGAAGTAAGATGGAGAGGCAGTGCCGGGCTATAGTCCTCGGTCTGGGCAGCACCCACCCTCCTGAACCAGCCGGGCCTGCTGGGAGGAGATCCAGCAGCAAAATTCGTGGCTGTACTAACGCGAACAGAGATGGTGCCACTGACCGGGCTCACGGAGGAACGCAGACGCACTCAGGGTGGATGTTTCCGCAAGCCAGCCTCTCCCAGCCGGCCACTGGCAGCCAATTGATAAGCCTAATTAATAATTAACTTTTTAATTAAATATCAATTTAAAACAAGTATGGGAACCAGTCTCTGGCAATTAACACCCTTGCTCTGCTTTCCTAAAGGGACTCAGTCCAAGGCCCAGGCTCTGGGAACTCTTGGGTGGGGAGGGCAACCCGGGACCCAGCAGAGTGGGGAAGGGGCCCGGCCTGGCCTGCTCCACCTGCCCTGGAGCCGCAGGGATAGCTTTCTCCACCCAGCGGTCACCGCCCGCGCCCTGCCCTCAAGGAGCTGGCGTCTCGAACGCCGGGCAGAAGATGCTCAGGAACGTGCGACTGGCGAGAAGCTGCTTCCCGGGGTCCCAAAGGAAGGAGAAACAGGGCCACAGGAAGACGGCTCCACTGGCCGTGACGGTGAAGAGTTGGAAGGACACTCTGGCGTGGGAGCTGCGCGGCCAGAGGTGTGGTGGTGGGGATGCCCGTGCAGGTATGTGGCGGGTTTGGGATGGCACAGGGTGGACCAAGCGTCTGTAGAAAGAGATGGCTCATGCATACCCTTGCTGCCATCCCAGAACCCCAGGACCCCAGGGGTTTCCTGACCAGCTGCTTGGGTGACCGCAGGCATAACCACGGTGCCTGGGGACCCAAGTGGCTGGCGGTGCCAGGTTCCTGCTTTGGGGGCTGTGACAGCGCAGTGTGGTTGGCAGGCAGGGCGGCCCCGGCCCAGCGCTGCCCGGCTCCCATGCCTCCCAGGCCGCACGGAGCTCCCCGGGTCCTCGCAAGATGCCTGGGGGCCACCGGAGGCATCCAGCACCCAGTGGGTGGGCAGATCTGAAGTCCTGAGGCAGAGGCGGACAGCGTGGGGAGGGCAGTGGGGCCCATGCAGGTGGCTGAGGGCCGGGGCTCCCTCCCCCATCAGGCAGGGACGAGTTCCCAGGGAAGGGGCAGCACCTGGGAAGGCGCAGAGACCAAGGGTGGGACGTGCTAGGCCTCGGCCGTGATGGAGCACCGGGGGGCCTTGGATCTAAGGCAGGCCGGCCCTCAGACAGGACGGTTGGGGCATCGGGGCAGGCAGCAGAGCCCAGGCGTCTTGTCCCTGCGCCTTCCAAGGCCTGGAACCCAGGGGAGGTGGGTCAGTATTTGTTGCCTAAGCTACAGTGGGAGCTCTTTGCAAGTTGCCGTGCTGCAAAAGGGCAGGGCTGTTGGGAAGCGCGCGTGCTGTGCGATGGGCAGAGCGCGCAGTAAGTGCTCAGGACCCGCTGCAGCCTCAAGAAGCCACTGTTGACTTGGCAAGTTGCGACGATGTGATTGTCCTAAAGGCCAGACCAACGGCGCTTGGTGGAAACAGCTGGTTCCCAACTCTGGGCTGAGCTTGGGACCCTGCCTGGCCAGGGAGGGACCCTGGGGTCTGCGGCCCTTTTGTGGCAAAGGGGGCGGACTGGGGAGGTCTGAACGTGCCCCGCGCCCTGCCTTGGGGGAGCGCTACTGTGGAGGCCACAGCGGGGCTCTGGAAGGGGCAATGGGGGCAAGGCGCCTCCGTCGCCCGTTGTCGCCCGCACCAGCCTTGCCCCCGCCCCGTGCTCAGTATCAGTTCCGCAGCTGCCCCCTGGTACCTCCCCATCTCTCCTCACCTCGGTACCCTCAAACTGTCTGCCTCGTGGCTCTGTGCCTCTTCCACTCTTGGGTCTCTGGGTCTCTCCTTGCCCCCCATCTTCCTGCCCATCCCCGCCCCGCCCACTGCAGTCCCCTCCAGCCCACTCCAGTGCCCTTATCTGGGTCCAGCCCCTGCACTATTGCTGGGAGCCCATCCCCATGACAACGGGGCAGATGTCGGCTGCGATTAGCCGCTCTCCCTCCCGCCACAGCTCAATCCGTCTTTGAAATTAAATCAGCTGCGATAACATCGACTGGCCAGGGTAGTGGGGGGGCAGGCAGGAGGCTGCCTGGGCCCCACCCACCCCACCCCAGGCCCCGGCGCAGGGGGAGAGGAGGAGGAGTAGGGCAGACGGGCTTCCAGTGCGGCTGTGCGACCTTGTCCAAGTCTGTAAGCCTCCGAGCCTCAGTTTCCCCATCTGTAAAATGGGGGCAAATAGCCCTCCCTGTTTTGGGGGTCGGTGCGAGTCTCTGGGGAGAGTGTGCAGGAGAAGCCCTGGAGAGGGCTCAGTAGGGCTGAGAACTGCCCCCATCCATGGAGAAGCCGGAGCCCTGGTGGAAACCCCTGGCCAGGCCTTGGGGTCGCAGCGGCCACTCAGACCACGCACAGTTGGAGGCCACAGACCTGCTCTGTGAGCCACGGCACACACACACACCACCCCCAGGGCTTTGTTGCCCTCGTTCATAAAAGGCTCCAGTGTCACCAAATCCTCCTGCCCGAGGGACGTGCTGGGATGCCATCGTGTCCACCTGGCGACGGAGAGACCACAGGATTTGGGTCCCTTCAGACAGTCAGGGGCCCTGGAGGGATGTGGGGACCCAGGAGTGGTGAGGGGAAGGGGTAGTAAGGGGTCTGCCTGAGGATGTGGTGGCAGGAGTGGGTGGGCATGGGCGCAGAGGGGTGTTTCAGGACCCAGCCAGTCTGTGCAAAAGTCCCACTTTGGGAAGGAGGAGTGGGGGAGGGGCGCCACAGCACAGTGAGGCGAGGGTGGGGAGATGGGCAGAGACCCAAGGGAGGCAGGGAGAGAGGGGACTGAGGGAGGAAGATCTGGGAGGAGGGTTCCAGGCAGTGGCCCGGCCAGTGCAAAGGTCCTGAGGCAGAAGCGTGCCCAGTGTGTATGCAGGACAGGGAGGAGGCCCGTGGGGCTGGGGCAGAGTGAGTGTCAGGGAAGCCGGGGAGGTTTGGGGGCCTCACGGGCCACTGGGAGGAGTTGGCTTTCCCTTTGAGTGTCTCACAGAACTCTCAGGTTTTCACAAGATCCTTGTGGCTGCTGGGGTGAGAACAGGGTGAAGGAGGGGAAGGGGGGAGGCTGGTGCACTGTCCAGGTGAGCGATGAGCGGCCGAGGAGCTGGTGGCAGCGGTGGAGGTGGGGACCTACGTGCGGAAGGTGGGGCCTCGCCCCTCATGAGCAGGGTCCGTTCTGGGGCTGGGCCGGTGGCCCAGGGGCCTCAATGCAGCCCCATCCTTAGGGCCCTCCTGCTTGGGAAGTGGGCCTGAGCTGGACCCGCGCAGCCAGTCCCAAGCCAGGGCGTCCGTTCTGGATCGTCGGGGCTCTGGGTGGCGCCCTGGCTTCCTCACTGCCACAGCCCCGGCGCCCGCACACAGTCAGGCCCAGAAGGGGCTCCGTGAAGTTCTTTGGCCAGAATGTCCTGCCCCAGGGCAGCTTGCTGAGGCCTCCCCAAGGTGCTGACCAGGGGCGGGGCCTCCAAGGATGAATTTAACAGGCCAAAAGGAGATGGGAAGGGTAGCCCGGGCAGGGGGAACAGCATGCCTAGGAGACGGCCGCTAAGAGTCTGGTGCGGGCCATGCCGGTGGCGTGGGCAAGGTGTGGGGCTGGAAGGATGGCAGGGGCCTCAGATGCCAGCTAGGAAGCAGGACTTCATCTGGGGTGTGTGCCCCTAGCTGCACCTCAACTGTCTGGGCTTCAGTTTCTTCATCTGTCAAATGGGGCTAAGGGTCGAGACAAGGATGCAGAGAGGGCCATGTCGCCCGCTTAGCCGGGCCCGGCAGCTGCCACGCTCGGTCGACACGGGGGACCGGAGCAGGGGAATGCCACGATCGGCCTGTGCCTCAGGGGGAAGACACCGCCTTCAGGTGCGAAGCTTGGAGAAGGGGCAGGGGCCGAAGGTGAGCCCGGTCCTGGGGTCCTTGGGGTGTCCATGAACACCCGTGCCTTGCAAGCACCCAGATCTCTGTTGCACACCAGCCCCGGGACCGTGCGACCGCCCGGGCTGCTGGACCATAATTGGATTTGCCCAGCAGCTGTCGGGGCTAAGCAGGCCCACTTGACGCAGCCGTGCTTGGCCAGTAATTGGGGAAATTAGCAGGTCGGCAGGGGCAGAGGTCAGGTGGTTAATGCTGTGGTGGGGGCTTTGATGAAGTTAGTCCCACCGCAGGACTGGGAGCTGGGGCTCCACCTTCTGTACGCCACGGGGCTCTCCTGCCCCCCTCGTAACACGGTTAAGGGACATCCAGCTGCCGGCCTGTCCCAGGGGCTCCGGGAGGCCGGACCCAGGGGGCCTGAGCCTGGAGGTGCAGCAGGTCGTCTGCTGTGTCCTCCTGGCCAGGGCACCTGCAGCACCCACGTGGCCTTGCAAACCCCTAGAGACCTTAGGGAGATGCCCCGTGCCTTCCTGTGGAGGCTTCCGTTGGAGAACAGCACTCAGGCCCACCTCTAGGCTTTCGGCCCCCACCACGGCTGCTGGTCATCCGGCTCTGCATCTGGAAATGGGGATGACCGCCTCCCCGGGTCTGTCCGTGACCAGGCCACACCCTCCCCACGAGGTTCACGGCCTCCCAGTGTCTCCTCCCGTCATGAGCTCCCAGGCTTTGTCCTCTGAGCATGCCCCCAGGTTCTTGCTATTCCCTGAAACAGTGCGCTCCCACCTTCTTTCATGTCACATCATTTATTAGACACCTACTCCACGCCAGCCACTGGGCTCGGAGCTGAGATGCATAGGTGAACAGAGTCAGAGCATGTGCCAGCCCAGGTGGCATTCCCGGCACCTTTCCTGGCCAGGCCCACACTCCTTTCTTCCTGGGAACCAGGGACGCCGTGACTAATCAGCCTGGAACCCCCAAACCTGGAATCACCTCCTTTTCTGGCTCCGCTCCAGCCCCCAAGGAACGGGGACTTGCCAGCCTGCCGACGCTTCACACACACATACACACACCACACGCAAGAGCATTCTTTCCTCCAACAAATCTGTGCCCTGCCCCTCACTGCCAGGCACTGCTCTAGACCCTGGGACACAGCAAAGAACGAGGCGGGCACAGGCCCTGCTCCCGGGACCTGCAGTTAGGGCTGCGGAGGCACACGGCTCTCAGGTAGTCACGCAGACGAGGCGGAAGGGCAGGGAGACGCAGGGAGGGGCCGTGAGAAAGCCGAGCTGGTGGTTCTGGGAAGGCCTCCTTGGGAAGGGAGACATGAGGCCTTCACCAGGGAGCACGGCCATGCAAAGGCCCAGAGGCCACAAGGCATTTGGTGCCGGGGAGGACCGGAGGGGAGGCCGGTGTGGCCGGGCTCAGGGGGTGAGGGTCCGGGAGGGTGGGCAGTGGCCAGGCCCCCGGCGCCCGGTGGTGAGGACAAAGCCTGAGGTCTATGCTCAGAGCCGCGGGAGCCCCTGAAGCCAGGCGTGGCGGTGGGCGGAGCACCCTCTCGGGCTGGTGGGCGTGGAGCCGCGGGCTGGTCAGGACTCTCACGACCCGAGGACGCAGGCGCAGGCGCAGGCGCAGGGAGCTCCTAACCCCCGAGCCTGAACGGCGTCCTCGCAAAGTCAGCCTGCGCCAGGCGCTGGGCACGTCCCCGGGCCTCGCGGGTGCGCCCAGGCTGCCCGCCCCCCACCAAGCGGGCAGCTGTCTCCGTGAACCCGCTCGGCATGTTTATTAAGCATCGCCCAGGCGGTGGGCACAGGCAGTGGGCGGAGCCTACTTGCTGTCCGGCCGTTTGAGCTGCTCCTTGCCATTGACGGTCACGGACTTGAGCCGCCCGTCCTCCTCCACCTCCACGCGCTCCTGCCCGTTCTCCACGATGCGCTTGGTGGTGACCTTGTGTCCGTTGACCATCTTGGTGGACGACATCACCGACTTGAAGCCCGAGCTGCCCGAGCCAGAGCCGGCGAAGGATGCAGACGAGAAGGTGGCACGGCTGGCGCCGCCCCCGCTGCGGCCCAGGGTGTTCAAGGCCGAGAAAGCCTCCACGAAGGCCGGGAACTCGCCGAAGCCGGCCGAGAGGGCGCCGCGCAGCCCGTGGCCCCGGCCCGCGTGCTCGCTGCCGAGCCGGCTGTCCCAGAAGCCGAAGGAGAAGGGGTCCAGGCCTCCGAAGAACTCGCGGAAGATGTCCTGGGGGTTGTGAAAGCTGTAGCCGCTGTCGAAGGGGCTGCTGTAGCGGGTGCCGGCCCGCCAGCTGTCGCAGCCCGCGCGGTCGTACACCAAGCGCTTCTTGGAGTCGGACAGGACCTCGTAGGCCTCGGACACCTGCTTGAACTTCTTCTCGGCCTCCTCCTCGTTGTCAGGGTTCTTGTCGGGGTGCCAGCACAAGGCCAGCTTGCGGTAGGCCTTCTTGATGTCCTCCTGGGAGGCGCTAGCCTGCACCCCCAGCACCTCGTAGTAGTTAGGCATGCCGAGGGCCGGGGCGGTGAGGAGACACGGGCCTGGGGCCCGGGCGGCCTGTGGGCGCGGGCGGCAGCGGCGGCCTGGGTCCCTCGACGGGGGCCTGGCTGGAGTCTGCTGGCTCCAGGGCAGGTTACCGTTTCATAGTACCAGCACCTCCGCTAGAGGGGCAGGGGGAGGGGAGGGCACTGCCGCTGGGACCCGGCCACCAGGCCCCGCAGAGGCAGAGCTGGCTGGCCCTTTGTGACATCAGCCCTGGGCGGGGCGTTTCCTTGCCCAGGTGGCCGAGCCTCAGCTGCCGGCTGAGCCCTGGGGGCAGAGGCAGGACCAGCCGCAGGAGCTGGGCGAGGTGGGCCACGGGCCAGGGGGCAGGGAGGGGAGTGAGGGCTCCTGGGGTGTGTCCACTTAGCCCAACGGCTGGGTGGTTGGCGTGGAGTGAGGGGCCTGAAGTGGGGGACCGGGCGGGGTGGGCTCGGGGCCTCAGTTCATTCTGCTTGTGCCCCGTGATCCCATCAGATCCTCTGAGATGAGCCCCACAGAGGCAGGGGTGTTCCTCAGTGTCTAGGACGGTGCTTGGCAATCAGTACACGTTTGTTGAATGAATAAGGCTCAGAGACATGCGGCATCAGACTCAAGGTCACACAGCAAGTCAGTGAGAGAGAGGGAGATGCAAACCCAGGGCTGTCTGAGGCCAAGGTGGGCAGCACATTGGAAGAGGCATTCCACTCAAGCCTGGTGACAAAAATAGGCGGCGTTGGTAATGAGTATAGTGGTGGCCCCCAGAAGACAGGTCCCTGCCCAAATCATAGAACTTGTGAATGTGCTCTTATCAGGAAACATGGTCTCTACTGATACAGTTAAAGTAGGGATCTCGAGATGAGCTGGCCCTGGATGATCTGGGTGGGTCCTAGATCCAATGGCAAGTAGTCCTTAGAAGAGACAGACACGCACTGGGAGCGGGGGCATGGAGTGGGAGGCAGAGACCGGAGCTGGGGCATGAAGTGGGAGGCAGAGACCGGAGGCAAGCAGCGCCGGGAACGCAGAAGCCGCCCCCCACCCGACACCGGGGGGGCAGGGCCTCCCCCGGGGCCTCCGGAGGGAGTGCAGCCCTGATGGTACCTTGACTGGGGGCCCCCGGCCTCCAGAACTGTGCAGGGATGGATTTCTGTTGTTTCAAGTGGCCCAGTTTGTGGCAGTTCGCCGTGGCAGCCCTAGAAAACTAGCAGTGTGTGCGAGGTACCCAGCTGTACCCAGGTGTTCCTGTGTCTTTAATTCTTGTTCTGTTGTTGGAGTATATTTAGAAACAGCAATTAACAAGCCTGATTAACACCTGTTCCTCCTTTCACCTCATTCCCCCCCCCCCCCAGGTGAGATGGAAAACACGCTGCCCTGCGGTGAGGCACTTAGCGTCTTAACTGAGATAGCTTTCCTCTCGCTTCTCCCCCTCCTTCCTCCCTTCCTCTTTCTCCTTTTTCTCGTCTTCATCCGTTTCTGTTATTCTCCCTCTTTTTCTTTTCCGTCAGCACTCATGGCTGCTGGGCTCCAGGCACCGAGCAGGGGACAGCGTGTTCTAACCAACCCCACGTGCTGGGAGGTACGAAGCAGACTCTGGAGACGCTTTGTCCTAGATGACAAATGCTGTCACCCGCACAGCCCTGGCCAAAAGCGCGATTTGCCCTCCGTCCCCAGTCCATCCGCCCACGCGTGCTGACACACCTCACACATCGCTTGGTAGAGGAAAGGAATGGCAGAATCACTCCACTGGGCGCGGCTGCAGGTGGAAATAGTTCTGTGTGTTTGTAACTATGTTTCTCTCACTATAGCTAGAACCTGGTCTCGCCAGGCTCGTCCACTGGTGCTGAGGAAAGATGGCCACACACGCGGTTCTCCGCGGCAGCGGTGCTCTGGTTGACTGTGGCAGCCGAGGGGAGAGTGACGAGGTGGGGCGTCCGCGGTGACTGATGAGGCGTCCGTACGGCAGCAGGGGTGATGGGGGCAACGGAGGGGTGTGGAGCCGTGGTGACGGCAGGACGGAACCTGGGATGGTGCTGGTGGAGGTGGCGGCGACCCTGGTGGTGAGGGTGTTGGTGGGGACAGTAGCCCTGCTTGCGGCGGAGACAGCCACTCGTGGAGGTGGTGGTTATGACCACAAAGGAGGCGACGTAACGGAGGGACCGGAGACCGTAGAGGTGCTGTTGACGGAGATGGCGGAGGTGACGGGAAGGGATGGAAATGGCTGCTAGGGGAGCTCTTGTTGTGCTGTGGCAGTGGTGGTGCTGGTCGGGACCCCTGCCACAGCTCAGAGGCTTGGGACCGACACTCAGTTCTCGCCCACTTCACTTGTCAGCACCGCTGGGGCGGCTCCAGGGCTCCCAGGCGCGTCTTCCCCTCCCGGATCCCAGGCTTCGGGGGCAGCTCTCGTGGCGGAGAGGCTGCCTGTAAGAGCTGGTAGACGTGTGGGATGCCTCTTAGAACTTCTCTTGGGACGTAACGAACGTCGCTCTGCCTTACATCACGTGGTCAAGGCCAGTGTCGGTGGAATGGGGATGGCACTCCTTCAGGAAGGTTCTGCACATCCCGGACAACACCCAGAGAGGCACAGTCCTCTTGGAAGAGAGAATGGGCAGCTACGGTGCGCTGCGGGTTGAGTACGGCGTGGTGGCAGCGGTGGCCCTGGTGGAAGCGGGGGTGGCGTTGCTCCTGGTGGGAGTGGTGATGGTGCGGACGGTTGGGGTGCTGGTGTTAGTGGGAGTGACATGGGGCAGGAGTGACGCCGAGCCGGAGCAAGAGTGCCGAGGGTGGTGGTGACGGCACCGCAGACGTGGCGTTCTCGATGGTCTCTTGCTAACTCAGAATCACCGCCGCCCTCTGCTGTGGTCTCCTCCACACCCTGGAGGATCCCTTACCCATGTGGCTCCGGCTTAGTCTGCAGAGACATGAGATTTGGAAAGTGGAAAAGAAAGAGGCAGTTGCAGGCAGATGAAAACCCAGAGGTTTGCAGCGCCTTCTAGGTGACCCTCTGAGAACCCCTGCTTCAGGGCTGCAGGCTGAGATATTCAGAGGGAGCTCCCCAGAATATCATGAGATTCTAGCAGCTTCCAGGCAAGCTCTTGAGATCCACCACTTTGGAGCCGAAGACCGAGACCATCAGTGACGACTTGCTTCCCTGATCTTTATGCCCTCAGGTCACCCAGTGGTTGTGGAAACTTGTGTTAAATGTCCTTGTACCTGTTACACAGTCAGTAACCGTACACATGGTCATGGTGACAGTGGCTCAGATGAAGTTGGTAGTAGTGGTGGAGGTGGGCATGGTGATGGTGGTGACGACACAGGCAGTGGTGATGGTGTGATGTCAGCATGATGTTGGAGGGGGTGGTGGTGGTGGTGATAGAGGAGATGATGGTGGCGATGATGAGGAAGGTGATGAGGTGGTTGCCGTGGAAACGGGGGTGATGCAGGTGGTGGTGATAATAATGGTTTGGTCATGATGTAGAAACGGTGGTCGTGCTAACTGGGACATTTGTTGAGGTTAAGGTGGCAGCGGTGATGGTGGGGATGGAAAGGATGAGGATGCTGGTGGTCATGGTAATACAGACCCTGGCTGTGGTGGAGATGGCGGTGTGACGGTGACGACAGGGATAGAATGAGGCAGTTAGTGGTGATGGTGATGATGGTGGTGGGGAAGGAGGTGGTGATGGAGGTGATGTCAGAGGTGGGATGGTGGCAGTGCGGATGGAAGTGGTGGTGACGGTGATGGTGCTGGTAACGATGGGCATAACGGTGACCACGGTAACGGTGATGCTGGTTGAGGTGATGGAGGTGATGTCAGAGTTGGGATGTGGTGGTGGTGGTGGTGGAAGTGGTGGTGTGACGATAGTGATGTGATGGTGATGCTGGTTCAGGTGGGGACCGTCGTGGTGGTGCTGATGGCAGTGGTGGTGGTGGTGGCGATGAGGGTAACCGTGGGGGGATGAGGGTGGATGCAGGGATGCTGGATGCTGTGGTGATGGTAGTAATGGGGGGATGTGATATTGGTGACGACAATGTAATCAGGATGGTGCGTGGGTGGTTACAACAAGCTGAGACACGGGATCCAGGGTGTTGAGGTGCCTGAGCACCCCACAGAGGCTTCCCCCTGACCCACGCGGCCTCCCCCCGCCCTGCCTGAGGCTCATGCTGACCTCCACTGGCCTCCCTCAGAAGGACTTCCTCTGGCCGCCCCGCCGATGCTTCCGGAGCCCCTCAGCAGGTTCCCTGCCCTGTTCTGCCCGCAGGTCCTGTGCTCAGCCTGAGGCCTCTCGGGTGGGCAGCAGGAGGCAGCTGGGATGGAGACGGGCTGGGGGGCCACCCAGTAGGACTCACGGGGAGGGGCAGACCCCAGCTCCTCACTGCCACGGGGCCCCGAGGGGGGAGAGCCTCCCCATTACCGAGGGGAAGGGAAGCGCCCCATAAAGGGTGCTGTGGAGTTCGGGGGCTGCATGCCGAGGTGACGTCCCCTCCTGCAAGGGGTTTGGACTAGTGTCCTCTGAGGCCCTACAGCGAAAGTGTCGACAGAGACCGGTGGGAGTGGCAGGGGCCTCTGGGGTCCCTCCTCAGGGCCCGCCCAGAGGAACAGGGCTGAGCTGACGCGACCTTCGCTCAGGCCCCCCCCCCCCCCGCCCCATCCCGCTCTCAGCTTGCTGGCCGTCCATCACTTTCACTCTCTGAGCCTCTCTGCCCTCATTTGCCGCGGCGGGGAGCGGGGGGCTTCTCCCCTCTGGGCAGCCAGCCTAGCCTCCCTGGCCCACCCTGAAGCCCCGGCCTGGGAAGAGAAAGACGACCTGGATGAGCAGGGGATGGTAGGCAGAGCCTGAGCTGATGCACAGGGAGGCCCAGAGAGGGCAGGGCACACCCAAGGTCACACAGTGGTCCCAGGAGCTCTCCCCAGGGTGAGCTGATGGCAGCCGATTAGGCAGCCACTTGGTATTCTGAGCAGCCAGAGGCCCCTCTCTGTCTCTGTAATTAATGGAGTGGCTTTTTAAAAGGATTCTAATCACCCCTGATCCTATCTGCTTATCACTAGCGTTCCTAATTAGATGATCCTGGCAGTCACTTGGCTAATTCCCCCCAGCCCTGTGCAGCCCTGCCCAGCCTGGGGCAGCCCACCCCACCCCCCAGACAACCCCAGCCCAGCCAGATGGGCGGTTCAGGCCTTCTCTCCCCTCAGGGCCCCTGGTTCTCTAACCGCATTACCTTCAGGATGGATGGGTGACAGCGATGGATGGGCCGCTGGATGGCCAGTGACCGGTGAGTGAAGGGACTGAGTGATAGACAGCTACAGGGGTAGGTGGATGGACAGACGGACAGACTGGGAGGTTGAGAGCTCGGCCTGTCAGGCGGCACGGCTGTTTCCTAGCTCTGTGTTCTTGGGGAAGTCACCTAACCTCTCTGTGCCTCGGTCTCCGCATCTCATCTGTAAAATGGGGGTAATCATAGTATTTTCCTCATAGGGTTGCTGTGAGGACAGCTTAGAAAGGAGGAGAAGCTTGCTGGTGTAAATTAACTACAGCAGTGTGGATAACGGGGGGCGGGGGGTGCTAGACGGATGGGTGGAAGGACAGACTGACAGATGAGTGAAGGGAGGACTGGTAGACAGATGGTCCGAGGAAGAATGGGAAAAGGGTAGAGGAACATACACGCTAGTGGGCTGGTGGGAACCGGGCAGGTGGTGGGGTCGCCAGACAGGCGAGGGGAGTGGGGGGCAGCCTGTCTTCTCCAAACGCAACAGGACGATCTCAGCTCAGGTCCCAACACAGACATGGCTCAGACCTGCCTCTCCTCCCCAGGACCTCCAGGAGAACTTCCAGCCCAACACCCCCAGCCAGTGGACAGGTGCCCACTGGGTCCCCTGCATCCTTACCCTCCAGCCCCACCCAGGTAACACCCGCTGCGGGTGGGCCACATGGTCTCTGGAGGTCATATTTAGCCTCAGATGGCATTCACTGCCTGAGAGAAGCCATCGTTTGTGGGACCACCCTCCCCACCGCCAAGGTCCAACGTGTGCCAGCCTGCAGGGCAGCAGCTCTCACCTACCCGCCAACAGTGCCATAGACCCCAGCCCAGCACTGCCGGGAACAGCCCTGGGAAGGGCTCTGATCCCAATTCCAACAGCTGGTCCTAAGCATCCAGGAGAATTCGACCCCCAGGGGCTCCCCCAACACCCACAGGCCTCTGCAGCTTGAGTTGCGGGGCTTCCTACGTCTTCCTGGAAAAAGTATAGAACGAAGAAGCTGAAGCGTCTTTCAGAGCGAGGGCCGGCACACGTATGCACACATTCATGCCATCTTCCACCCACCCACCCATCCCACATGTTTCCTGTGCTCCTGTCACACCTGTGCTGTGGTCCAGACACTCTTCTAGGTGCCGCAGGTGTATGTGCCAGTGAACACACTAGATGGAGCCTTGCCCTTACGGAGCTGACTCTAGTGGAAAGATACAAGAAACTGATGACAAGTGAAGGTTTCATCTAACGTCAGGCAGTGAGAGCTGCCGTGAGGAAGAAGCAGAAAGAGGGCTGCCCTTTCAGATGGGGCGGTCAACTGGTCTCAGCCTCACTCACATGAAGGGCCCTGGATTTAGACAGCGGATGTCTTTCCAAATGACGCAAAGCCCTCAGTCATGGGAAACATAATATTTGCAGGGGGGAAGGTGTTCCTCGTGCAACTGTAAACACGTCTGCGTTCTCAGTCTGCACTGTCCTGGGTGCAGTAGGAATTCATCTTTTTCTAAACCGCTGGTGCCAACAGGGGCGGTGCTCCCTCCCCAGGGGCCATTTGCAATGACTGGAGACACTTTTTTTTATATAAATTTATTTTATTATTTGATGTTATTTATTTTTATTATTTATGTATTTATTTGGCTGCGTTGGGTCTTCGTTCCTGCGCCTGGGCTTTTCTCTGGTTGTGGCGAGCAGGGGCTACTCTGTCACGGTGCGTGGCCTTCTCATTGCAGTGGCTTCTCTTGTTGTGGAGCACAGGCTCTAGGCGTGCGGGCTCAGTAGTTGTGGCACGTGGGCTCAGTAGTTGTGGCGCACAGGCTTAGTTGCTCTGCAGCATGTGGGATCTTCCCGGACCAGGGCTCGAACCCATGTCCCCTGCATTGGCAGGCGGGTTCTTAACCACTGCGCCACCAGGGAAGCCCTGGAGGCATTTTGAATTGTCATGACTTGGAGGGGGTGCTCGTGGCATCTTGTGGGGCGAGGCCAGGGACGCTGCCAAACTCCTGCAGTCACACGACAGGCCAGGTGTCAGCAGAGCAAGGCCAGGAACCCTGGGCTACACCCCAGAATCATCACTTGATGTGCAGTTATGCTGCATCCATGCTTTCTGTGCCAAAGGCATTCGCTTCCTTCATGTGAACATTGCAAACATAAGGCTGACCTGTTTGGCTGTTTATTTCCTAATAAATTCATCAAGTCAGAACCTCGAAACATCGAGCGGTTGCCTGGGCCTGAGGGGACGAGGGCTGCAGAGGCTCAGATGCCAGGCCCAAGAGCTTGGATGTGTCCCAGGGTGGGGAGCCCTTGGGAAGATTTGAAGTGGGGGGAGGGAGAGGGACGTGATCAGTTGCATGTTCCAGAAAGATCTCTCCACAACAAGACTACTTCATACCCAACAAACTGGTAAAAATGTAAAAGGCTGACATGAATGACCAAGTGGTGGTGAGGATGCGAAATTCCCGAAGCCTGCTGGTGGGAAAGTTAATTGGGACAAGAAGTTTGGAAAGTCTTGGCCTTGTCCTGTCAGTGTGAGGGTGCTGAGTCCCTTGACTCAGTAGTTCCAGTTCTAGGCTTACCCCGCCCCCCCCCCCCCCCCGGAGAAGCGGGGCCTGGTGTCATTCCGGGACTACAGGACATTGTATAAGCTGTCATGTTGGTCCCTCTTGCAGAGTCTTTTCTCTGACTGGCTTTGAAGCAGGAAGCCGCCGTGACAGCCGATCAGTGTTTCCCTGGTCCAGCGTCTGATGAGAACCCAGCCCTGGTCTCCATCTTGCTGGCAGCCGCGTGGGACCGTAGCTACACCGCGCCTAGGCTCCTGACCCACAGACCGTGAGACAGAAACCTGTGTGCTTCTAAGCTGCTGAGTTTGTTGGGATTTCTTTTTTCTTTTATATATATATATTTTTATTTATTTATGTATTTATTCATTTTTGGCTGCATTGGGTCTTCACTGCTATGCGGGTTTTCTCTAGTTGCGGCGAGCGGTGGCTACTCTTTGTTGCGTGCGTGGGTTTCTCATTGTGGTGGCTTCTCTTGCTACAGAGCATGGGCTCTAGGCGCATGCGCTTCAGTAGTTGTGGCACGTGGGCTCAGTATTTGTGGCATGCAGGCTCAGTAGTTGTGGCGCACAGGCTTGGTTGCTCTGCGGCATGTGGGATCTTCCCGGACCAGGGCTCGGACCCATGTCCCCTGCATTGGCAGGCGGATTCTTAACCACTGCGCCACCAGAAGTCCCTGTGGGGATTTCTTACACAGAATAGAAAATCAGTACGGGGTCAGGGAGGGGGGCTGTTGTATTGTTAGTTATATATTTGGCTATCTGAAATATTTCATAATTTAAATTAAAAGGTTATGAAAGATCCCAATGGCTGAAGAGACAGATCGCAGAGCACGAGCTGGAAGCCGGGGGGGTCACGAGGAGGCCAGCGTGCTGCTGTGTGGGTGAGGGTGGAGCTGGGCAGTGTAAGGGGGCTCAGGGAATGTGTAGAAACGTCCCCTGCATCCCTAAATTCTGAGGAAGGGGAGGGGCCGTCCCAGCGTCCCCGCCACGCCTGGGAAACCTGGATCACAGCCCTCCCCCCAGGTCAGCACAGCCCAATCTGGGGGGAGGAGCAGGGAGAAGGAATAAGGACGGCATTTTCCCAGGGTCCCCTAGGGAGCCCTGCAGTGTGGGCTGGGGGGACAGATGGAGTGGTAGGAGGAGGCCGCTGGGCTGGGTCCACCACGTCCGTCTCCTGGGAGAAGACCCCCGCCCCCACTCCAGCCTGCATGCCAGGGGGAGCCGTCCCAGGGAGTGGGAGCCCCAGCCCTGCCTGTACTCAGTGTCCGCAGCTATACAGGAGGATGATCTGAGGGCACCCTGCCCACTTGGGGGCCGGATGGGAGGAAATGCTGAAAGCACCTGCTGAACAGCCAGGGCCGTCCCTTCGGCCCTCCCATCCCTGGCAGCCTTAGGTGCTGTGGGGAAGGAAGAACAAAGAGGTCCCCAAACACCCTGGGCTTCTAGGAGTGGAGACGGGCATCAGGGCTCAGTCTGAAGCCCACTGACTGAAATGGCATTAGAAGGCGACCTCCTTGTTGGGTGAGCTCTCCAAGGACTGAGGAACCTTTGCCTTCCCCATATTATCCTTGTAACAACCCTGCAAAGTGTGGTCTTGTTTTACTGGTGAGGAGTCAGGATTCAGAGAGGCTAAGCCACTTGCTCAAGGCTGCACAGCAAGAGAGAGGCAGCTCTGTATGCCCCACAGTCAGGCCTTGTCCTTCGGTGACATTGGTTAGGAACTAGGGAGCTCTGAGGGGCTGAGGGGAGGGAGACTTCAGATAAGGCTTCCTCTCATATCTTTGGCTGGGGTTTTGAAGGATGAAGAGAAGTTCTCCCGGCAAATCTGAAGGGGAGAACATCCCAGGGAGAGAGACCAACCAGGAACAAGGCAGAGAAAAGAAAAAAGGTTTTGTGAATGATTATTTCCTACATTACAAAAGTGGCACATAACACCTTAAAATATTAGCCCAAGTTTATAAAGTGAAAAGTACCCTCTCACCACCCCGGTCTCTCATACTTCCCGGAAGTAACCACTGTTATTCATTAGGCATATGTCTTCCCGGGTTTTTTTCTATATGTACACAAACATTTTTTTTTTTTTTTTGTGGTACGCGGGCCTCTCACTGTTGTGGCCTTTTCGTTGCGGAGCACAGGCTCCGGACGCACAGGCTCAGCGGCCATCACTGCGCCACCAGGGAAGCCCCATACACAAACGTTTTTAAAACAAAAAATCATACATTATATATCGTTCTGCAGTTTGCTTTTTATCCCCCCAAAGAACCCTGCAGTTTAGCTTTTATTTCTAGTGTTTCTGTGAAGTGCACCTGAGGAGAGCTTGGAATTTCGATCAGCATTCCCACATATGGCACATGCTAGCAGCTGTTTCTACTATGGCGGGCCTTTTCCATTTTTCTGGGAGGAGAGGTAAAAAGTGGTACCTCCTTGCAAAATGTGCATGTACTGGATTCTTTCTGAGGTTGAGCTGCTGTCCAAATGTTTATCAAGTGTTTATTTACATGTCTATTAGGAAGGACCTGTCTGTATCCTTTGCCTGGTTTTCTCTTTTTCTTGACTGTGTGTGTGGGGGGGGGGGTCTTTTTATTATGTACTGCATTTTTGTATTTTGAGTTTTTGCATGTTTGCATAATTGCAAAATTATCTCCCATTTTGCAAGGATTATCTTTAAATATTACTTTTTATCATTAATGCTATTAACCCTCGTTACAGAAAACTTGGAAAATGGGGAGGAAAAGGAGAAATCATCTATCACAGAGCTGTCACCATTTGTTAGCATCTGGTGACAGTTCTTTTCCCACATGCTGCAATGACTCTTGTCATCGTGTTAGACGCTTGTAGCCCGTGACTCGGCTCTAAGAGCGTAACCTTCGGGAGGCATTTTAAAGGCTTTCTCGTGGATGTCCTATAGTTCCCTCACCTGTCTCCTCTTTTTATTGTGGTAAAATACACATAACGTAAATTTTACTATTTTAACCATTTTAAAGTGCACAGTTCAGTGGCCTTAAGTACAGTCACACTGTTGTGTAGCCGTCACCTCCATCACCTCCAGAACCTTTTCATCTTCCCAAGCTGAAACTCTGTCCCCATCAAACACTAGCTCCCCCTCCCCCCTCCCTGTCTCTATGAATCTGACTGCTCTTGGGACCTCAAATAAGTGGGATCACACAGTATTTGTCTTTTTGTCAGAGTCGTTTCACTGAGCATAATGTCCTTAAGGTTCATCCATGTTGTAGCAGGTGTCAGAATTTCCTTTCTTTTTAAAGCTGAGTAATATTCCATCGTATGGATGGACCACATCTTCTTTATCTGTTCATCTGTTGATGGACACTTGGGTCGCTTCCACCTTTTGGCTGCTGTGAACAGTGCTGCTGTGAACAGAGGTGCAGATGCCTGCTCAAGTCCCTGCTTTAGGTCTTCTGTGAATGTACTCTCATCATGCCCTTTTTCTGAGCATTTGGGTTGTATCCAGTCTCTCCGTTTTGTGAATAATGATGTCCTGAACATCTCTATGTCAGAGTTTCTTGTTAAAGGTATCTGGAAGATTACTCAGCATTCAAGTCTTGGAATTGGAATCGTGATCTCAGAGTTCATTTCAAACGCGTGATCCCAGCCATTATCCCACCACTCCCTCCCTGCTCCAGAAGCTTTGGCATCTTGTGTGTTCAACAATTTTTCCTTTTTTCTCTTTGGTTCCTAGAAAGGACAAACTTAACCTTGAGGTTTGCAGTGTTCCTTTGCCATTTTATCTGTTGGGGAACCAACCTGGGTGATCCAGCTGGTAGGTTGCAGTGGATTGTTTCGAAACTAACTCCTTAAGAAATCTGGAATGTGGAATAGAATACATGTGACCTGAGGACTCAAACCCAGTGTCCCTGAGACCCAGACAGGCCTGGGCAAGAGGGGCCAGGTAGAGACAGAGACAGGGCTTCCTGAGGGGAGAGATGCAGAAATGGCCCTGCAGACACACAGTCCCTTCCGGGCCAGATCTTCTACCTATTTTTAAGTGAATTTCCTAATTTTTTTTTTTTTTTTTTTTTTTTTTGGCCGCACTGTGCGGCTTATGGGATCTCAGTTCCCCAACGAGGGATTGAACCTGGGCCATGGCTGTGAAAGCCTGGAATCCTAACCACTGGACTGCCAGGGAACTCCCTGGATCTCCTAATTTAAAATCATTTGCCATTCATTCATATTTTTGTCAGACCTCAGGCTGCTGGTCCTAGATCAGAGCAGGTCTTCGCCCAGGGAGGTGCTGTTCCGCCGGGTGTTCCAACACCGCTGGATTGAATAACCCTTCCCACTGCATTGATCAGGATACCTCCTTTATCATCCATTATCTTATAAATAATAGGGGCTCTTTCGGGCTTACCCGAGCCTGAGCCATTGATCTACTTATTCTGACGGCACAACCACAAGGTTTGAACAATTGTGATCATAGAATCTTGTTTAATATTAGAAAGCGTTACACACACACACACACACACACACACACACACACACACGCACGCACACACCCACACCCACACACACACACACACACACACACCCTCACACACACACACCCTCACACACACACACCCTCGCTCTATTTTCCCTAATTTTCTGACTTGTTCTGCTGGTCTTGTTAGTTTTTCCAGATAAAGTTTGGAATCGTTTCGTCATTTTGCCTAGAAGCAAAACAAACCCAGTGGCCTTGTGATGTGCCGGCCGTGCTGTCAGCACAGGACAGCGCTGTGGTGTCGTCTTCCCTTCATCCCAGGTGAGGTGGATGCAGGCATTCCTCCCAAACCCGGTTCCCCTGGGGTGGGGTCCGTTCTGTGGCCTTGGGGACTGGAAGGCTTTTTCCCTTCCCTGTTCCCAGCAGTGGGTCAGCAGGAGGCAGGAGGGCCTTTGGGGGGGACAGAGCTGGTCTGTAAGAATTACAGCAGGGGGTTGGGTTCTTCTACTGAACATGGGAAGAAGCAGCCCGGGAAGCAGGAAGGGAGGAAGGGCCCTGGGCCGCCAGCCCCACTGGGCGCAAACAGACGGAGCAAAGGGCAACCCAGCCCGGGCACCCTGGCGCCGCCCGCAGAGCCAGAAGGGCACCATCGCCCTGAGAGGCCTGCCTGCCTCCCGCCCGCCCTACCTGGGGGCTCTGAGGCCACGGAATCGAAACCGTTGCCAGCACAATGACTCTGGGCTGCGGGACTCATCGCCACTGGGGTGGGCACAGAAGCTGCAGGAGCCCTGACCCTGGTTGTACTGCTCAGCAGTGACTTGCTGGGCCTTGAACCTGGGCCTCCAGGGCCAGTGTGCGTCCCCCGCTCCCGGAGGCCGCCCGTGCTCCTCAGCGGCATCCCCCCGACCCCCACCGCCTCCCCCCCAACCAGCGCCCCAGCAAGGATCTTTGTATGTTTCATCCCCCACCCGAATGCCAAGCACAAATGGGGTCAGTAAACATTCGTGGGATAAATGAGTGGATCTCATTCAACAGATGTTTGGGAAGCACCTACCGCCAACCCATGAATGACCACGGGGACGGGAGAGGGACGGGACGGTCGCCACCCTGCTCTTCGGAACCTGAGCACCTTGCGCGATGCCTGGCCGGGGCTCCTCCGGTAACGCTGGCCCGCAGAAGGAAAGAAGTAAGACTGGGAGTGATAGAGACGCGAGGGGAGGCCGCTGTCAGTGTGGTCCTTCTGGGCTCTGGATTCTGGCTGGAGGTCCGGAGCCACGGTCTAGACTCTGGGGTCCACATCGTCAGTACTCAGTTCTGGGTTCTGAGCTCCACGCCCTAGGCTGTGGCTTTCGGGTCCGCCTCCAAGGCCCAGGTTCTGGGCTGTCTGTTCTGAGCTCTGGATTCCGAGGTCCAGGTTCCGGGCCCCAGGTTCAGAGTCCTCGCCCCAGGTTCTGGATTTGGGGGCGACGCTCAGTGCTCTGTGTTTGGCCTCTGGCTCCTGAGTTCTGGGGTGCAGACTGTCTGGGTCTCTAAGCTCTGGACTCCAGGTTCTGGCCCGGGCTCTGGATTCGGGCCCGGCGGGTAGGCCCGTTTGCCAGAGGCCCCGCTGGGCTGCCGCGGTGCTCACGGCCTAGGATGTAAGCTGTCCGAGCGCAGAGACTCTTGCTTGTCTCGTGTGCCGTGTGGTCCCCACCCCCAGAGCAGTGCCTGGCGTCTCAGCGTTCATCGGGCACGCGCGTGTGTGCACTTGGGTGCACGATCTGATAGACGCTCTCACCTGCAGTCAGGAGCCGGGGCGCAGGCCAGCAGGACCAGCCCTGCCCTCGCTGTGGCCACGGCTGCCAGGAGGGGAGGCGAGAACGCCATGAGCTGGGGAAGGGCTGGAAGGGGAGCTGCTGAGGGGGCCTGAGAGGGCCCGGGGCCCCTGCGCTTTGAGATGGGCCGGCAGTGCCCCCCAGCTACACACCGGAGCTGTTCCTGCTTGCTCTGCTTCTCCACAGAAAGGACACGGGCAGGGTAGCAGTGGCACAGCAGGGGCAGAGGCGTCCTGAGGCAGAGTCCCAGGGATGCTCCCCCATCGCTCCCCCGTCTCTCCCCCGGCCCCGAGTGACCCCTGCCGGCACATGGTCTGGGGGTGAGGAGGATGGAAGGGGAGCCTCCTGGACAGGGGACTTGAGGGCTGCGGGGAGTGACCATCAAATACCATCAGGGACGCAGGGAGCAGAAATTATGATAATAAGGGTCAGGGACGGTGGCACACGTCACGGGGAGACGGTGTCATTCAAACGTGGCACAGAGATCTTGGTGATCAGAGTGATCTCTGGTTGGCGATATCATTAACCATACACCAGGAACATGGGGGGAGTGAGGATGTGATGGGAGCATTGGTGTCATGTATTCGATAACCAAGGGTAGAGGAGATATTGGTGGTCAGAGTCAGTGATGAGCCCCCCAGAGATCTTGGTGGTGTGTGATCTTCTAGGGATCAAAGGCATTGATGCTTAGAGAATCAAGTGATCAGAGACACAGGTGACTGGTGATACCCACGACCAGGGAGGTTGGCGATCGGGGTATAAGGGACATTGGTCGTCGGGGACTTGGAAGGTGAGAAGACCCAGCAGCCACCGAAGTAGGACACGATGATGAGCGCTGAGCAGTCAGGGTTATTAGTAACCAGTGTGACGGTGACCATGTTGGTAGTCAGAAAACTTGACGGTAAGAGTCCACGATCAGGGGCATTGGCCATCACGTACATGGTTGGCTAGAGATGTTGGTGATTGGAGAAAAGTGGCCAAGGACATTGCTAAGAAGACATCAGTGATGAGAAATTGTGTGCTTGGAGATGCTGATCCCATATGAGTGATCAGATCTGTCATTGATGAGAAAAATAGTGATCAGTGACACCGGTGATCATACTTGTTGATGACCTAGGACGTTAGAGACAGGGTGCAGTGGCGATCAGCACGCTGGTCATCAGGAAACATGGGTGATGAGAGGTCCCGGCGATCACAGACGTGGCGGTTATCGGATGTTAGCAACCAGACACACTGGACAGAAATACTGGTGACGAGGTGTGGAACGTTGGTGGTAAGAGATATTCATGATCAGACCTATTATTGGTGAGCACGGTCAGTCTCTGGAGACATCGGTGATCACATCTTGTGGATGTCAGTGATCAGACACATCACTGATCAGAGGGCATCGATGAACTATTGGTGATCACATGTTGGCGATCAATTGTTAGTAATCAGATGTCTGTGGTCACAGGCTCCAGTGATCAGACATGTCATTGATCAGGAATATCAGTCATGATGACTGTCTCCAATAACCAGTATCACTGATTAAAGAGAACAGCCGTCAATGACATGAGTGATCAAAGACACTGGTGACCAGGTTTGTCAATGAACGTGGAAGGAAGAGGACGGCATGGGGAGGGGGATCAGTCCTTGCTGGGTTCTGTGAGCCCTTAGGAAAAGGGTCAGAACGTGGGCTAAAGGCTGCAGAACCCGTAGCCTTCCTGAGCCTCCCCGGTATCCACCCAGCCAGGACCAGAATTCAGACGGGAGCAGTTTTCAGGGGAGGAGGGTCAGGACCTCAGACCCCGGCCAGACAGGGCCCCTCTCCTGTTCCAGGGGCCCTTCCATCCGAATCACCGGCTGCAGGACTGATTCGGTCTTAATGACCTCAGCAGCTGGGACCCAGGAGCCCCAGGAGCCCACAAGACAGGCCAGAGGCATTCACAAAAAGTATTTTATTACTCTTAACAGTTTTCACTTTGAAGGAATAGGAAGATAGCATACAATTTTTACAGACAATATATAAATGTTGTACATAATTAACAATAACTTAGTTCACTAATCCAAAATAAAACAGGCCAAATAAAACATAAGACCAGAAAATACTGCCGATTCTTTTTCTTATGCGGATACTAGTACAAAATAAGTTACTTCTGGCTGTGGTGCCCCCCATATTGCACTTGGACTATATCAGCACAACCCTCTTCCTGGGCCGGGTCCTTGCTGGCCACCGCACCCCGCCACTGCCGCATACAGAATCTAAGCTCGGACACAGTTATGTACAGCTGTACCTTGGGAAGGATCCAGACAGCCACAGCAAGGCAGAGCAGAACCCTGGCACCTCCCAGGACCCAGCAGGGTCGTGGCCTCTCGCTCGGTCCTGGCTCTGACCCACCCCCAGCTCCTGCCTTCGCCACCTGCCAGGTCAGCCCCCTGGAAGCCAGGAGCAGCCGAGGCCCCACCCCTGGCCCCTGGCTCCCCGTCCTAGGGCCGTGGGATCTGAGAACTTTTCCAAAAATAACTGCGAAGCTACAGCCTTGGTTTGTAGGTTTTATTCCTTTCCATAGCAAGGGCTTTCGTGGCAACGTACAATTGACTGGACCCAAAAAGAGTTTAAAAATAAAACAACTAACTCATCGGCGAGTTAAGCTTATGTAGGTTTTTTTTGTTTTTTTTTTTTTAAACATTTTCTTCTTTTGTCTCGGAGTTGGAGAGGAGGGGGTTTAGGGGTTAGCAGAAGGAGGATGTATGTACAGGGGTCCGCCGAGCAGAGGAGGTGGCTGTAGCTCAGACCCGTCTAGGGCGCACGGGTCACCCCAGCCTCAGCCTCAGAGGCCAGGGGAGCAATCGGAGAGACGCTTCCCCTCTCAAGAAAACGTTTCCTTCCTGTGACCCAGCCCCGGCCTGGGAATCTGCGCGGGACCGCCCGTGATTGTCTCTGCCCTCTGCGCCCGGCCTGGGTTCAGCGCTTTCAGAGAGGGAGCCAGTGGAGAGGGTGCAGGCCGAGGTCCCCGAAGACCTGCCCCCGGAGCCGGGCACGGGGAACGGTCAAGTGGCCCTTGGCGCCGAGGAAGCCCCGCGAACTTGGGGCAGCTCAGACCGCCCAAGTCTCCCAGTCCTCGTGAGAAACAAGAGCAAATAAATTACTTTTGCCTCTACTCCCTCCTCCTTCCACGACGCGGTTTCCTGCGTGGGTCCCTTGCCCCCAGTCTTCGTAAAGTTGTCCTTTCTGCTCGCCAAACAGTTATCCGTGGTGGAGGCCCCACCTGGGAGGCCGAGGCAGCCTCCCAGCCCAGGGAGCATCTTCACAGTGACGGCCGACGGGCCCACAGGTGAGGCAGCGCGGGGCTCCAGCTGGGCTGGCAGGGCAGCGTCAGCCTCCGGGGAGGGACGGGCAGCCGAGGGTCTGGTCCCTGCCCCCCCGTCCCGGGAGCGCCTTCCCCGGCATCTGTCTGTCGGTCCGTGGGGGGCGGTCCCTAGCCCATGGCGGTCACCATGCTGGATGGGTGGGGGTGGCCGAAGGACAGGCTGGAGGAGGGGTGGATGGGCGTCGGGGTGGGCAAGATGTGTCCCGAGTGGCTGAAGGGCGGGAGGTGGCCCACAGGCGCCATGTGTCCGGCCAGGGCAGCCGCGCTGAAGGGGGAGGCCTTCTCCTGCATGCACTTGGACAGCTCCTCGAAGCACTCGGCCCCCTTCTTGTTCTTCTTGGACTTGTTGGACATCTTCCGGTTCCGAGTCTGGATGCCTTCCTTCTTCATGGTCAGCGGCCTGTTCACCTGGGGGCGACCACGGAGCTTTCAGGGGGTGGAGCTCCCTTCCCAGAGCAAGAAGCCCACCCCCAGCTCGCACGGGGCGGGGAGGGGGCCCACTTCCAAAGGCCCACCGCCCACCACCGTCTTGCCGCCAGCACCGCTGCCATCTTGAGAAAGGCGCCTTTCACTGCGTGGGGCTGCCCGGCAGCCTGCAGGGCGTTCGGCCCACGAGGTGCCAGCGCCGCCCCCCAAACCCCACCCCAAAGCCGAGATACCGCTGTCCTCGACCCACCGGCCCCTGCCCCTCCCATCCTCCCAGCCAGCCAGCTCGCCCCCCTCGTGGGAAGCCCTTCTGGCGCTCGGGGCGGCTTCCCAAGCCAAGCCACGCTGGAGGCTGCCGCGCGAAGCGCAGCGGTCCCCCGGGAGGCGGGGCGGGCCAGGCGGGCGGACCTACATTGTGCAGCTTGTAGTAGAGGCCACAGGCGTTGCACACAGGGTCCCCGTTGGCGTTGCGGCGCCATAAGGTGGTGGTTGTCGTCTGACAATTTGCACAACAGGTGCCCGCTCTCCTGGCGGCCGACTGGAAGGGAAGGGGGGAGGGGAGGCGTGGCGTCAGCAGGCTGGGCTCCCACGGCCCCCCCCACCTTCTCCCAGACCCTCGCGCCACCCCGGCCCCCGCCAGCTTAGCCCAGGAGCAGCAAATCTCACAGGGGAATCAAGGCATCTCAGAGCCGTGGAATTCTAGAATCGGAGACCTAAACCGTCACAGAACTTTAGAATAAAGGACTCTCTGAAGCCTGATCTCAGAATCAAAGGGGTTGCAAGAGCTGGAAGGAACACGTAGCCACCTCCCCCATCACCAAACAATCTAACGCTACAGATGGGGAAACTGAGGCTCTGAGAAGGGGTCTTCTGGTTGAGAAGGCTAGCTGGGCCCCCTGGAGCACCTGGGTCTGGAGCCGCACTCCCAGAAAACCCATAATCCTGGGCGTGCCTGAACCCCTGAGGCCAGAGGAGGGGGCCCTGCAGCTGCCCAGGGCAGGGATGTGAAATGCTCAGGGAGTCGAGCTGCAGTGTCCAATGCAGTAGCCACTAGCCCTGTGGCCATTTAAGTTAAACTGAACTAGAATTTAATTCAGTTGCTTCAACTGCACCAGCCACATTTCAAAGGATCACTAGTCCCAACACGAGCTAGAGGCAACCACAGTGGACGGGGCAGACGCACAAAGTGTCCATCTTCACAGCTTTTATTGGACAATACCAGTCTATGCGTCCAGCACCCCATACCCCAATCCTCGGAGTTCTAACTGCCCCCTAGCCCCTCAGGAAATGCAGGGCAGAGGTGACCTGGAAACGTCTGCGTTTCTGGAGAAGGGAGCTAAAGGCTCCCAAGAGAAGAGGCAAGAGAGTCTTTACCCCAGAAAGCAGAACGCCCTCTGCAAACCCACAAGAGCACTTCCCAGGGAACCGCGGGCAGCAGGGGTGGGGGTGGGAGGCGGGGAGTGGCCCCAGGCCCCAGCCTGGTCCAGAGGGGCCGACCTGCAGCCACGGGGGTGGGGAGGGGTGAGGGTGAGTAAGCAGCCTGAAGCTGGAATTCTGACTCAGGGACCAAGCCCGCATCCTCCACCACCCGGGCCCTCACCCCGCCCTCGCTCCAGGGAAAAAAAAAAAGGGGGCCCCCGAAGCAGCAAGCGATTTAAGCCTCATAAATCACTTCGCCCTGAAAAAATATATTTATTATTCTTAGCATTTTACGCATTATTTGCAGAGTGGAGGGTATTAGAAGTTTCAAAACAGCCCAGCGAGAGGCAGGACTGAGCCGAGGAGAGACTGAAAACTGGCGGAGTCCGGAAACAGATACGCGAAGTTTCCTTATCTTTGGGCTGCAGATGTCCGGATAGGAAACTCCGGCAGGAGATCCGAAAGGGCATTTTTTTAAAATCACTCAAATGAAAATACACAGTATAGGTGACTCCATGGAAAAATAATAAAGGGCAGGTTTTTTTTGGTGGTTGGTGTGTGTGTTTTATTTAAATAAGCGTGAGGAGACTGTGTGGGGAAGCCAGGGAGAGCAGCCTGGGCTACAAGGAAAATTACTTCACGGCCCTATTTTTAAAAGGAGTTTAACAGAGGCCAGGGGACCGGACTTGGGCCCCTGGAAGCTCAACTTTGGGGGATCCCTGAAGGTACCAGGTGGGCTGCAGAGGGGAAATCTGGCCTGAAAGAAATCTCGCCTAAAAGCCGGGCAACCCCAACTGACACCCAAGTGATTTTAATGACGAGTTCAGGCGCCAGAGCACCTGTATTTGAAGGTTTGCTCTTTTTGTCATTAACTGTCAGCTCCCGCCCAGGCCGACGCCCCCAGCCCAGGCTGCCCTGCTCTTACCAGTCTCCGTTTGGGCTTGATGAGGGGCCGGTTCTGCCCGTTCATCTTGTGGTAGAGGCCGCAGGCGTTGCACAGGTAGTGCCCGGTGCCGTCCCGCCGCCAGAGAGGGGTAGCCGTGGCCCCGCAGTTGACACACTCCCGGCCTTCTGAAAGGGGACAGGGGGAGACGCCAGCCTGTTCAACCGACAAAGTCACAGGAGGGGGCCGGCGGGCCAGCCAGGCTGCTTCAGGGTGGGACTTTTAGCTCCAGCCAGGTGGGAAGAGGGACCCCGGAGGTGGGAGGTGGGATTCGGAGAGTAGCTTAAGGCAGGGGAATGGGGCGGGAGGGAGGAGCGTGGCCAGGGCCCCAGGGATCTTCAGCACTGCCGGCCCGGGAGAGGGTATTTACAGCAAACTTCGCCGACGGCAGCAAGGGTGGGGGCACGAGTCGCCAGCTCAAGCCGGCTGGGCCGGGAGGATTCGGCCCCCTTCCTAGTCCCTCTCCTCTTCTGTCCCTGTCCTTTCCCCCCAGCGGCGTCCCCGCTCCCTGTCCTGTGTCCTCAGCCCCGTCTTTCTGTTCTCCGTCCGTCCGTCCACGGTCACTTCCTTCTCAATCCCCCACCTCCCTGCCTTCCGCCGAGGCCCTGGACCGGGGTGGAAGTTGCTGTCCTTTAAAATGAAATAAATAATAAGCCCTTTCGTTTTTTGAGGCTGAGTAGGCTAAGTGACCTTGGTCTGGTGGTGGTGGTATTTTGTTTTGTTGTTGTTCAAGGGCCATCTGGAATTCAGATAGAATGTAAAACAAATTTGGGAGAAAGAACTAATTAAAGGCAAGCGAGCTGGTCTGAGCAAAACAGGGCCCCGAGGTGGGACGGGAGTGGGCACTGGCGGCGGCAGGGTGGAGCCACACAGCTGCTGTTACCCCGGACATTTCTCCCCATTTAGTTTAAGCTGTCAGTCCATACGGGCAAGAAAAGGCGGTTTCTGGACTCAGCAGCAAAAGTTTTAAAAATCTTCCTCTTCCCCGTCTCAAAGGGACTGGAAGGAGGTGTGGACAGCAGGAGCCCCACACCAGCCACAGCGGCATCCGCTCTGCAGCCGCATTCCTGGACAACCCAGCCCGGTCCCAGCCAGTTCCCGAAGCAGAGGGGCAGAGGCACCTACAGCTCCTTCCCCTCACTCCAGCCCTCAGGGAGGGAGAGTGAAGGACGTGCCAGGGGGCAGGGAGCGGCATCGGGTCCCGGGAACTTTGCCTGGGGGGTGGGGGTGAAATCTCCCGAGAAGATTGGGAGCCATCGAAATCCCAAGACCCGGACTGATGAAGTCGGAGATCCAGATTCCTTAAGGGTCTGGAGCCTCTGGGAAGGGCTGAGTGCACCCACAGCACGCACACACGCTCACAAACACATGTACACGCACGTATACACCGCCTCACTGCTCTCACCTGCATATTGCATTCTCTCACATGCTAAGTCATGAGGCTGCTCGAATTTTCGCTTAAGACGCAGGGAGGGGAAGGGGGGATTCCCGTTGTGTGTTCTGGTCGGGCAGTGGCCAACCTCGGAGGGGAGGGTGAGGAGTGGGGATGGGCAATAAACTTTGGGGCCACCAGGAACACTTAAGGGCAAAAGTTCTAGGGTCCCTTGTCCCCCGTTCTGGGGTCTCAAAGGTCTGCTGGGGGCCATTAGAGAGGGACGTCACCCATCCCGGATCCAGGACACCGACACTGCCCCATCTCCCATATCACGGCCCCCTCCCCCGCAAAGCACAAACCGTCCCCACGTCCACTAGGTCCCTGGCCCTGCCTTTACCTGAGCACGAGCGCGCCTTGCTCCGCTGCTTAGGGGTGAAGCTGGAGGCCGGGCCACCCAGGAAGCCTCCGGGGTGGAAGAGCCCGCTGCTGTAGTCGTGGGCGGTGGCCGGCACATAGGAGGGGTAGGTCGGGATTGGGTGGTGTGTGGCAGGCTGGGTGCCCATGGCAGCCAGGCCTGGGCGCAGGGGACTGCCACTTTCCATCTTCATGCTCTCCGTCAGTGACACCTGGTATTTGACGCCGTCCTTGTCCTCCCCCCGGGCCGCAGCCCCCCCTGCGGAGGAGGAGGCTGGGGAGGCAGCCCCAGTGGTGCTGGGGTCGGGAGACACTTCTTTGGGTGGCGTGGGTGGGAAGCCGAAGAGGTGGGAGCCCGAGTGGGCTGCAGTGGGGGGGAGGGAGGCCACAGAGCTGCCAGTGCCTCCCCCGCTCCCACCCCCTGCCCCCGGGTACACAGAGAGGGGGCCTCCGGGGCCTCCGGCAGCCGCGGGGTGCAGCGGCGTCTTGGAGAAGGGGCTCACGGTCCAGGGGTTGTGGTGATGTGCTGCAGCCGCGGAGAGGGCTGCTTTGCCCCCGTCCAGCCAGGGCAGCCCCGGGCTGTGCAACAAGTGTGGGCGGCACATCTGGCCTCCGGTCAGCCGGGCTGCGGGGGGAGGGAGAGGGGTCAGGGTGCACGAGGCTGCGCCGAGCCGGGACACGGACACACAGGGCCACAACTCCCCACAACCAAGTGACCCCTCCCCAAAGAAAACCAGAAATGTAACACCCCAACCGGCAATAGTCAGGAATGTCCGTCCGGAGGGGAAGGACCAGTGGCACACAAGGACCCCCGAACAAGCCTGGAGGAAACCCTCACAGGCCAGCTGGAGACGGGCAGAAGCCCTAAGGGGCCCAGACCCTCCCCAAGAGGCCGCTGCCCCGCTCCTTTCCCGGCCCGATTTCTCAGCTGCTCCGATTCCTGCGGATCCCACATCCGGGAAGCAGGCAGCCGGGCCTCGTCCCCTCCCGCGCCGGGCGCTCGGCGTCTGGGCTCCCAGTCACCCGCGGGCCCCGGCTCACCATGCGCGGGGCTGTAGGAGACGCGCGCCCGCGCGTGGGCCGGGTTGGCGTAGTACGGGTTGCCCTGCGAGTCGAGGTGGTTGAAGAAGACGTCCACCTCGTCGGGAGGCAGCAGCTGCGCGGGCTCCATGTAGCTGTGCGCCAGGCCCGGGTGGTGCGGGTCTGGGTGCTGAGCGTTCAGCACGGCGGGGTGCGCCATCCAGCGCGGCTGTTCCGGAGCCGCCTCCATGGCCGGCGGCGGAGGCCCGGGACCTGGGCGGAGGCGGTGGCGGCGTCCCTGCACGACGGAAGGGGGCGTGAGGGGCGCCACCACGGCCCGACACCCCCAAAGCCCCGCCACACGGTGTCCCGCGCGCCGCTGCGCCCCAGCCGAGTTCAGCCGCAGACCGGTCCCGGCTGGGAGGAAAGCCCAAAGCTCAAAACGAAAGGAGAGTGGGGGAGCCGGCTCAGCCACGCACGCTCCCACGGTGACCCGGGTCCCGGAGCCACGCACCTGTGCGCACGGGGTCACACGCGGGGCCAAGCACCGACACCAGCGGCCCCAACAAACGCGCAGAGTCGCACTTCAGCCAGACGCTCACCGCCCCCCCCCCCACCCTCGCACCAGCCCTGTACACAAACACATAAACACCGACTGGAAGTTGAAGACAGGCGCCCGAGCACCCACGGCGGCACACGATGCTAGCGACACGCACAGAACTACAGTTGGCGCTGACACGGACTGACCTCGCCTCCCCAAACACACACGCTGCCCCACGAGCCCAGAGCCAGCCCACCCCCATCCCCCGCGCGCACTCCCCGGCGACACGAGCAGGACCTCTCACCGAGGCACACCAAAGCAGTCACCCGCAGCCTGGCCCGCAGGGCCCAGGCCCCCGCAGTGACCTCTCAGAGCCCGGCGCGCCCCAGGCCCCCGGCCCGCTCTCGAAGCCCAAACTTACACACGCAGCGCCGCGGGAGGGGGGCGCGGCCTCGGAGCGGGCAGCACGGGCGGGAGCCCGGGGGGCGGCGGGCTCAGGGACGGCGCGTCGGGCGGATGGCGGGGCTCACGGGGTGGGAGCGGGGGTCAGCGCGCGCCTCGGCCTCCGGCCCGCCCGGCTCCGGCCCCTCGGCATCCTCCGGCCGCCCTGGCGCCAGCTCGCGACTCCTGCACAGACATGAAGCGGGGGCCGCGCACGCCTAAGAAGCCCGCGCCAGCCAATCAGCGCCGCGCGCCGCCCAGCCTCCGCCCCCCATTGGCTGCGCCCGCAACTCCCGGTCCCCTGGACTCCCGGACGGACCCGCGGGCCTGCCCCCCTGCGCCTGCCCGCCTCCTCCCCGCGCCCTCCCGGCGGCCCCTGCTGCCGACGTTCACCCCAGGACCCGCACCCCGCGGGCCGACTGTGCGCCCCCTCTTGCGGACACTCTTGGTTCCCCTAACCTCCGGGCCCTCTTCCCAGTAACTAACCTCCAACTGGGCCCCCTCCCCGGGAGCCTGGGCCGCGCACCCTCTGGGTGTTTGGGTGTCCTCTCCCCGGGACCCCAGCCCTACCACTCTCTCGGATCCCACCTCCTTTACCACTGAACGTGGCCATGGGAGTCCAACTACCTACCGACACCGTTCCCTGCCCCAATTGGGGCTCTGGCTAAGCGGGGGGTGGGGGTTGGGGTGGGAGGACTGCTGCGGGACAGCAGGATCGGTGAGGGGCAGGAACTACAGGGCCCCCGTGGGCACCTGGGCCTCGGACAAGAGGCCGCTTAGGACGGCCTGACCTGGTGGAGGTGGCCTGGCTGGCGGCTCCGGAGAGGGGGAGGGGGCGTCCCCTTCCCGGGCGTGGCCTTCGCAGACCAACGGGCCGAACTGCCTGGGGCGAGGCCGTGCAGACCCGGACTGGCGCCGGCGCCGGCTCGAAGGAGACGCCTCCGGGCAGGAGGAGGCATTTTTTTCCTCGGGAAGGGGGGGGGGGGGTCCCTAAGGCGGCCCCTGGGGAGAGGGAGATGGTGGTCTGAGAACTCCGTCCCCTAAGTCACCTGGAACTGCTCTCCACAAGCCTCCAGTCCAGAGATCCGGCTCTGTGGGTGAAGTGGGCCGGGTGCACAAATCTCTTTGCTCTCTCCCATTGTATAGACGGAGGAGACCAAGGCTTGAAGGGAGCCTACGGCCCAGGAGGGGGGTCGGGAACAAAAAAAAATGGGGGGGGGATGAAGAGACAGGTGCGGGGGTAATGGGGAGTAATCGACATCCTCAGCCCCCTCCCCTCGCTGTTCCACAGCTCTCGGGGGTAGAAGCCCAGAGGGATGCTAGGTGGGTCCGCAGCAGGGGGGAGGGCCGGGGCCCCGGCCACCCCCGGGAGGGTGGGGGGAGGGGCGGCGGGATTGACAGTCGGTAATTGGGTAACTGGAGGCGGCTTCTCCGGCCGGGCAGCCCCGCCACCGCGACGCCGGGCCCCTGACGTCACCCGATTCGCCAGGAAATGAACTTTTTAATAATCTGAGGAGGGAGGAAAGCCCTCGGTCCCCTCGGCTCGGGGGGCACCAGGCCAGGCCCGGCTCCGCCGGCGCGCCCCCGTCACCCTCTCCCAGGCCAGCTCTGGGCAGCGCCAAGGGGGCGCGGGCTCGGGCTGGGGGCCTCCTCCTGCCTCTGCGTCCGGCTGTCCGTTCGTCTGTCCGAGGCCCTGGCGCAGGTAAAGGCGCGGGGACAGTGGTGCAGAGCCCCATCCCGCTGGGAACCCACGCGTCTCCGGCCCTTGGGGCCCGTCTGCCCTGGCCGCCCGCGCGCCTCCCGCTCCGCTCCACTCCAAGGCGCGCGGGGCCCGGGCTTCTCGAAACTCCGGTCTGCGGGAGAGGAGGCCGGCGCCCGCCGAGTAAGGCGCGCCAGGGCCGGGAGCAGGAGCTCGAGGCCGCGGGCGCCGGGCCTCGGCAGCCGGACCAGGCAGGTGAGCGGCCTCCGTGCCTCCCTGTTCGCGCGCCCCGAAACGCGTGCGGTCTGGCCCAGACCCGCTGTCTTTCCGTACGTCTGTTTCTCCTCCCCGCCTTTAGCTTACGATTCATCAACGCCTAAAACGCGATCGCCGCGAAGCCTCCCAGCCTGTTTCGTCGCCTCGGAGCCCAGCAGGAGCTTCTCAAAGACAACATGGCCTCGGGGACAATACCCCGTGTCCGGCAAGGCTGCCCCACAGGAGCTCAAACCCCAGGACCGAGCGCGGGAGGCCCCCGACCCTCAGGCCGGCCGCGAGGCGGTGAACGCCGGAGCCGAGCGGAAGCTTACCGCGGGGCCGCGATCGGAGCCTCGGCTCGCAGGGAGGTGGTCGTTCCCAGCCCTCAGGAAAGCAGGTAATCGCCTTTTTCCCCCCAAAGGCGCGGTTCAAATTATCTCCGGTTCTGGGTGGGTCTGCAGTTTCATCACCGCGAGCTCGGCTTCAAGCTCCTCCGGGGCAGCCTGAAGCCCCTCCGGGGCAGCGTCCTGCCCACTGCCGGGATGGAGGTGACCCGCCCGGGTGGGCCCCTGCCCGAACGGCAGCCCTTCTCTGCCCGCCGGCCTGGCGCAGCACGGAGCGCGGGCGGGGATTTAATTACCCCGATCGGCGGCTCAGAAAATCGCCGCGAAGAGGAGCTTAGCTGGGCAGTTAAGCAATGCTCGAGCAGGGGCCTCGGGAGATCGGCACCAGCCTCCCTTCCCGCAATCCGGGCCTAGAGAAAAAAAGGGAAAGGGGAACCCTACCAGGGTCTCTCGAGGCCGTGGGGTTGCCTCCCTGCAAAAGGCAGGCAGGCAGCCGGCTTGTCTGAGGCCTCCACGTTGGCTGGAGCTCCTGCGTTGGACGCGGGACTGCTGCGTTCTCCAGCAGGAACTAACCCGTCTGGGAGAGAAAAGCGGGGCACCAGGCCCCAGGGCCCCTAGCTGGCCCATAATGGGGGGGGTCCCGCTGGTTGAGTGTGCCTGCCAGACAGACCGATGGACATAACCAGGCGCCTTGCCCACCGGGCAGCCGAGACCATCTCATTACTTCGGATGGAAAAAACCTCCAGGGAGGGTCAGGTCAGCTCCCAGGATGGACTGGGGTGGGCATCCTCGGGGCTTCGGAGGGCGGATTTATTTCGGTTTACGGCCTCGGACTTTGGGGTCTCCAGAACACGTTTAGAGGGACACGTTCCTTTTTTCCTTCTTTTTTTTTTTTTTTTTTTTGTTCACTCCCAAGTATTGTTGCAAATGCGGGCCGTTGCCCTTTGGTCGCACTAAAGCTGTGACTTTCCTTACATGGGAACAAGATTTTATAAAGGACTGGGGAAGGGCAGCGGCAAAACTGAATTTTCTAACGACCTTTTCCAAATGACCGGAGATTCCCTAGCAGAACGCGGCTCGGAGCCTCCCGGGTGCAGAGATCCGATGCCCGGTTCTAGAGACCCTCAAGGCCTCGGCCCCGGCACTCAGCTGCCCAGGTGTTCCCCATCCTGTGCGACCCTCCCCTCCCTGCCCTTTGTTTCAATTTGGCTCACCTGAGGCGGCCCCTCTGGGACCATAAGTTTGCCCTCTCTCTGCAACCTAATTCTCACCTTTTCCTATGGGCATCTAATTGGCCGGCAGTGGACGGCGCGTTTAAAGAAATCCGTCTGCTTAGGGGCTGCCTTTCTTAGGGATATTTAATTTGCAGCACAGCGGCCTCACTGGCAATGTGCCTCGAGGGGTACTGAGGAGGAAGTGGGGGCCGCTCTAGCCAGAGGGGTTCAGATGTCCCCTCTAAGGCAAGGCCTCAGGTCTTCTCGGGCCTCAGCCATCCTCCAGAGGGGCTCCCCAGTGAGGCAACCAGGGATCCAACAGCCCCTCCTGCTCTCTCAGGTTCACTTCCAGCCCCCAAAATCTGAAGTCTCCCTCTCCTCCCGCCACCATGCTAATTCTCCCACCCCAACCGTTTTCCGGGCCTTTTTGAATTGTAAAGACCAGGGTCCAACGTCCTACTCGTGTCCGCACCCTGGGTGCAGGCTCCTCGGAGACCCTGGATCTCTTTACGAGGTTCTAACCGCCACCTCCAAGCCCGACAGCAAGGGGCCCTGCTGAGACCTGCAGACAATCGAGCCGCGTTTCTCCCTCCTCCATGAACTGCCACGGTGTGCTCGGAGGCCGGGCAGCCCCGCAGCCCAGCAGCAGGACAACTGGTAAATCCGTTTCGTTAGACGCAATTTGTTTGCAATTTGTCAACCCGTCTGGGAAACGCTCCCCAGACGCCTGGGCAGCCGCACTGGCCCTACCTGCTTCTCGAATCCTGCCTGCTCATGAACGAATCGCAGCGCGAGGTGCCTGCGTAGACCCAGAGCTCACTGCCAAATGTTCCCGACCCCGGGAGACGTGGCTTTTTCCAAAACAACGAATTTCCTTCCGTGTTTTCCGGGAAAGGAGCGGCCGCCACATCCGGGGGCCCTGAACGCCAGAGCTTTCCCCTCGCTGCCGAGGCAACCTGGAGTTCAAGCCTGGCCTCCGCCGAAGGATTCTAAATGCCCTGGGTCCAGACAGACCAGACCGCCGCCGTCTACGCCTCCCGCCTCCCGGAGGCAGATCCCGAGACCGCGGCGGCCCCATTCTTATTGAAATCCCACTAAAAGGATTCCGACTCCGGCTCAGGGCAGGGGGGAGACTTCCAGACCCCGTGCTCTCCCCCACCCGCACCCCAGCCACGCAGGATAAAGGGCCGCGGGGCGCGGCGCCCGGGGGCGCACGCAGGAGCGCGCCGGGTTAAGCCGCGCAAAGCCGGCGCACGGGACCAGCCGGCAGGTGCAGCCGGCGAACGACGGCCCGGCTCGGGCGCATCGCCGCCGCGGCCCGGAGGTGGGGGGCGGCCCAGACAAAGGGCCCAGCACTGGGGCTGGGCGGGGCGGGGCTTTGCGGCTCTCGGAATAACCGGGCCTCGAGGCCTACGGCTCCGTCCGAGAAATGGGAAGGCGGCAGGCCCCAGGCGGGCCTGCTGTCCACAACTCTCCAAACGCTCCCTCAGGTTTAGGCCCCCATGACCTGGGGTTCCAGGCGCTGGTATAGCCAGGGCGAGCCCCGAAGGCCACACTTAAGGGGCCACTGGGCCAGGCAGACCGCGCGATTAGGGTGCCAGCTGGGCCGAGCCTGGGGGCTGGAAGGGCCCTGGCCAGGCGGAGAAGGGGCGACTTACCGAGCGAGATGTGGCGGGCGGCGCCCCCGGGCGGACGGGGCCGGGGCGGAGCGGGGCGCACAGCGCGGTGCGTAGCGAGCGGGGCCCAAAGGATCCCGCGCAGGCTGACGGCGTTACCAGGGGGGCCCGGGCGGCGCGGCGAACGGCCGCATGGTGCGCGTCGGGCCGCTTTTGTTCGCCGGGTGGATGACGGGGGCCGGCTGGGGTGGGGGCGACGGCAGCCGGGAGATAGACTTGAGCGGCGTGCCCCGGCGGCGCTGGCCCCGCCGCCTCCCTCTCGCTCCTGCTGCTTCTCCCTCCCTCGGCCGCAGCGCCTCTGCTTTTATTTCGACAGCACTTTGAGGGGGGGCGGGCGGGAGCGCTGCAGGGGGGCAGGAGGGTGCCCGGGGTTCTGTGCCCTGTCTCCCTGGTCCAGCCGCCGGGCCGAGGGGCGGTAGGCACTCAGGGCGCACACACCCTACTCGCCACTACTCCAGACCACTCCCGCCCTCGCAGGGGCGCACACACAGGCGCACCCCTGCTCTCCGGGATGCGCGCTCAGAAAGGCCGGCCGTCTCTCTTCCGAGACTCTCTCACCGGGGACCTCCAGAGCCGTGGGCACAGGCGCTCACACACGCACGCACACAGACGCCTGCGCCTCCTCCTCTAACCCGCCTTCAGGAGTGCTCACACAGCCACACACATATCCGTGCACACGCGTTAGCACACACAGCTGTGGCCGCGTGGACATCCTCAGGCAGGAGGTCTGGGCCACACGGACATGAACACATGCACACACTCAAATGTAGCTTGACACACACACACATCTGGCACACACACAACTGCCTCACTTCCAGGCTGACTTGGCTAAGTGCAGACAAAGCCCCTCTCCCTGCCCCACCTGCACCCCCCCCCAACTCCCCAACTCCAGACACCAGAGCATTGTAGAAGTGGAGTTTGAGGCATCTCCCTGGCCCGTCCCAAAGCAACCCTCCAGGGGGAGGAGGGAGGGAGTAGAGGGCTTGTCCTTGGAAGGCTGGGTGGAGGAGTTGGGGTATGGAAGGCTTCACCCCAAGAAACTCCTGGGTTTGGGAGCTAGGAAGTCTAGTTCTTGAACTTCCAAAGTTCCTACCAGAAGATTCGACACGGCAGCTGAAGTCCCATCCCAGCTGCCCAGGGAGAGTGAAAGTGCTGTGGGGACCTTTGGCCCAAAGAGAAAGTGCTTTGCCTTGGAGAGACTGGGAAGTCCCTGCCCAGGTGCGCCCAGAGAGGAGGTGTGTCCAGCCTGCCATCTCTGGGGGCATCTGCTGTGTGTGGGTTTTTCTTTGAAGCTGGCGGTGACTGTACTGCCCGTGCATGTGCTCTGGGCTGCGTGCCCGTGTGTGTGTACATGTGTGAGCACATGGAAAGGGAAGTCTGCAAAACTGAGTCTATTAGTATGTCCGTTTCTTCTTGTGGGTCCCAGACAGTTCGTGTATTGAGGGTCTCTATACCGTGGGTCCCGGAGAGTTTGTGTATTGTGTGTGGGCGTTTCAGAACGTGACCCCGAAAGTGCACTTGGGAGGGAGTATCTGTGGCACTGGATGTATGTATCTGTGAGATCACTGTGTCCATGGACCTTGTGATGGGAAGTGGGTATTTCCAAGTGTTTGTCTATAAATTGGCGTCTGTCCCTGTGTGGGTCAGTAGCAGTGTGTCGCTGGGTATCCTGCGTCTATGAATCGCGGTCTGTGTCTGTCTTGAACAGCACAGGCACGGGTGTGTATCATTTTATGTTAGAACTGACGGTGGGAGGGTGGAGAGTGTATTCAAATGTGTCTGCATATCTGTGTATAGCTCCATGTGGAATTGATGTGTGTTGGGTGGGGTGTCTGTATCTGTGTATGTGGGGTGTGGGCGTCTGTGTGTATGAATCTATCTTTGAACGATGTAGGTTCCCCTACCCAGTGTTACTCTGTGTCTGTGGTCTGTGGAGGAGCGTGTCCCTGGGTGACACTGTATGTGTGTCTTCCCAGATGGCCTGCCGTAGCCACACTTTCCCTAACCAGCAGGGCAGGCAGCCAGAGGAGCTCCGGGGTGCCATTTGTGAGGGTACTTTCTGTCTGTCTGTGGGAGGGGGAGATGAGCTGATAAGGCTTATCTGCCTACACCAGCGCCATGCTGAATAACTGCTCTAATGAGGTGGCCTCTCTGGGACCACCCGCTCCCAAAACCCCAGCTCTTTGGGGGAGGGGGAGGGGGAGGGGAGCCAGTCCTGGGGCACAGGAGCACACCCCCATGAACCCAGCAGGGGCTGTGTCTACAGGGCCTTTCCTAGTTCTGCCCTGTTTCCTTGGAGGGGGTTCCAGGTCTCACACTCCCCAGCCCAGCTGCCATCTCCCGGCTGGGCTGGGCCAGTGAGAGCTGGCTGCAGCCTCCCAGCCTCTGGTCAGCGGTCAGGAACACGGCTTGAGAGGACAGGAGACGTGGGGCCCTCTGGGGTGGATGGAGAGACATGGAGAGTCTGTGATAGAAAGGCTCAGAGAGATAGGTAACGGGGATGAAACGGGGGACACAAGGACAGATTTTAAAAAGTAACAGTGATAGAGGGACTGGTGAGGGGTGGAGGGGTGGGTTGGGGACACACAGGGACAGAGAGAAACAACTAAAAAGTGGCAGAAAGGGTCAGAGGGATGGGAAGAAAAGCAGGCAAAGTGTTAACCAGAGAGAGACACGGACAGAGAGACAAGAGAGAGATAACAGAGAGGATACAGAGAGGAGAGAGCACGAAAGGACAAAAATAGAGATGAGAAGAGAGAACCCACAGAGGCTCGGAGACCTTGGTGGGTGGAGGGAGGGAGGAGAAAGGGCCCCAGAGAGAAGGAGGGGAAAGTGGGGACACGAAAGATGGGCTGGGCGGGGTGGACAGACTGAGACGGAGGGACAGCCAGGGGCCCCGCGCGGAGAGCCCACGAGATCACTCAGGGCGTCGGGCGGGCCGGGAGGGCGTGAGCGCAGAGCCCGCGGGCCGGGCGGGGCACCAAGGCGCGGGGCAGCAGCAGCGGGCAGGGGGGTCCGCGCGAGGCTGCGCCACTGTCCGGGGTAATTTTTCATCTCGGCCGGCTAATCTTTGTTCCCGGCGAAGATAATGAATAGCCAATCGTTATCTGCCCGGCTCCCGGAGGCTGCCCGAGAATGGGGTTGTACAGGGCTGGGAATTGTTTCCAAAGTGCCGCGGAATAAATGGTGTTCCTTATCTCTGCCTTCCAGATTATCGGAGCCCTTTCAGAGCACGCACAACAAATGCGCCCGCCATCGAATGCATCATTTACCACCGCAGATCCGCGCGTTGATGGGCAGGCAGATAGCCGTCTGCGGGGGGCACTCGGGCGCCTGGTGCCGTGCCGCCCGCCTGCCTGCCTGCCTGCCTGCCTGCCAGCGGCACCTGAGTGTGAGCCCCCGGGTGTGCCTGGCGTGTTTGGATGGGCAGGCGGGTGTGCCAGTGAGTGGGCACTGAACAAGCAAGGGCGTTAGTGTGCACGCGGGCGCTTCGAACAAGTGGAGCGCTCACGCTGTTTGGGGATGGCCCAGGTGAGGCTGCTTGAGGAAGGGGTGTTGCACGTGACCGTGTGGGCATTCATGTCCCTCAGGGTGAGTAGACACGTGTGTGAAAGAGCAGCTGTGCAAGCGCGTGGACACTGGTGTGTGTGGCGGGCGGCACTGTGAGTGCCTTCATGAGTCTGCCCTCCGCAGGGCCGTCTAGGGGTGCACACAGGAGGTGGTGTCGCCTGCCACCAGGGCGGGGGTGTATGTGTACCTTCAGGCATGGGTGTGTTACGGGGCTCGGGGCCACGCATCCTCTTAGGCATGTGCATCCTCACATGCCTGTGACTACCAGGAGTGTGCACCCAGCGTGGGGCTTGGGGTGTGCACAGATCTGCGTGAGGGTGGTTGTGTCCTTGTGTATCTGTTATGTGTGCTACGGGACGCTGCTAGCGGGGCAAGGGGGCAGGGGCCTGTCCCTGTGCCTGCTTGGGGCTGGGGGCGGGACACACGAGCTGACCACCGCCAGGACAGAATGGTGCGTGCGGGTGTGACAGACGCCACAGTGGAAGGAGTGGTTTGTGCCGTGTAACAGGAGTGCTTGTGACCCAAACGGGGTGTGGGGGTGTGTGGGTGTGTGAGGGAGAGGGGGGTCTTCCGAAGAGTTTGGCAACACCCAGGGGTCCCAACCCGTCTCAGTGGGACGCCCTGCCAGGGGCCCCAGAGCCTCGTCGCTCTGCACCTGGGGTAAGACAGACCAGAGCCCAGCCGCCAGAGGTCCCCGCGCCGTGAGTGACACGCGCCGCCGACAAAGGCTGTATTTTTCCGGGCTCGCGCCCCGCCCGTGTACACGCTCGAGAGCGCGTGCGATGATCCCCATGGCGACGCAGATAGCGCCGCAGCCATTTTCCCTATCTCCCCGGAGTCTATTATAAGGCGGGATTAGCTCTTCTCCAGGCAGGTCAAACCCAAAGTCACATAACCTGCGGCGCGGGCCCCGCCCCCGCCCCCGCCCCCCGCCGCCCCTCCCCCGCGCGGGTTGGTCTCGGCCCGGCGACCCCGGAGCGGCGGCCGGTGCGCAGGCGCAGAGCGCCACCTGGCGGCCGCGGGTCTCCGACCGGGGTCTGGGGAGACTGCCGCTGGGGTGCGAGCTGCCAGGTTGGAGAGGTGGACCGGGGTCTCTTCCTCCAGGAGCTGGGCTCTGCAGAGCGGGGGCTTTGTTCTGTCACTGCTGTGCCCCCAGGGCCAGGCTGGCCCTCAGTAGATGCCCCATAACCGTTTGTTGAAGGATGGATGGGCCAGCAGGAAATTATAGACGTGCCAACTGTCAACGTCACACAGCTTAGTTGGCAGCAAGAAATCACTTATTAGAAGTACCCTCTGAACTTAGAGTAAAAGCCAAACTCCTTTGGAACATACATAACAGGGCTTGCTGACCCCTCAGACCCGGTCCCTTTCTCTTGCCTCCTTCCTGTTCTTTGGGGCCAGAACTTTCCCAGCCCAGGACCTCTACCCAGATGTCACCCCCCCCCCCCCCCACCGAAAGGAAGTGTTGCCCTCCTCTGCCTCACTTTTCTCGGTCTATTCTATGTATTTCTTTTATAGTGAGTACTTAGCACAATGTGAAAGCGGCTTGTCTGCTTGCTCCCTGGGGGGAGGGGGTCTGTCTTGTTCCTCACCACAGCCCAGCGGCTGGAATCCTTTGGGGACCAGGGAATGAGGGCAGATGGGCCGGACCCGGCACCTTCTCTTCACCGTTATACCATCCCACCACCCACGCCCTGGCCCCGGGGTGCCTGGCTCCACTGACCTGCCGCAGCCTGCAAGTCTGGGGTCGGGGGCTTGAGGAGAGAGCACCGCGGAGACCTCCAGCATGTGCGCCCACTGTGCCTGTGAGGGCACCGACAGCCCCGTCCTCAGGGTGCCCGGCCTCTCTCCCCAGGCCTAAGCCCCCGAGACTTCACTCATAATACAAGGTAATTATACCAGCGTTGTCAAGAGGCGACAATGATTTATTGCTGCGCGTGGGCTCGGACAGCACGGTGTCTAGAGCCAAGAGAAGGCCACAGCCGGAATGGGCTTCCAGGTGGAGCTCGACCTGCCCATCTCCCTCTGCAGGGGCTAATCGGGCACCAGGCCAGGCCCACCCCACCCAGGGCTCTGAGAATTAGCTCCCTACTCCTCAGGAATGCCCCCATTCTCTCCTGGAAGTAAGTAGCTCAGGATCTAGGGCCAGGACTTCCCCAACACACACTGCACACTACCCCTCCTGGCTGGGTGGCCTTAGGCAAGTCGCTTTCCTACTCTGAGCCTCAGGTTGGCCCCCGGGGTTGTTACGAGAATTACTCATGAGCATGTGTTTAAAAAGAGTTTTGTAGCCCAGCCTTTGAAAATTGGCAGCCCAAGTCTCAGGGGCTCATGCAACAACTAATTGTTGACAATATTCTGAAGTGGGAGAGTTCACATAAAGAGACTCATTTCCAGCTTCTCTTGAAAAACTGGCTACCCTGGGCCCACATTCTGCACAGTGATGCCATAAGGGACTTGGTATCGCCTGCCCTGGTGGCCCCAGGGTCCCCATCCACCCAATTCAGGCCCCTGGGTCAGGGACATGTCCCTCATAGAAATACTGGGTGCTGTGGCTGTGTTGCTTTCAGCCTTCCTTCTCTGCACACTTTGGGGGTATTTCCAATATCTTTCTCCCTCCAGGTACTGTAAACCACTTAGTAATTGGTTAGTTAATAAGTCCAATCAGCACTTTAAAATGGTGTGCTAAGCCACACTGTTTTTGACCCTGGGTATAGAGTGTTGAAAACAATGGCTGTGGTACCCATCCATGGATTGCCTCAGGAGGCAAGCCGACTTGACATCAATTAATACATTGTCACAAACTGTGATAGGAACTGTAACGGGGAAAGACCACAGATGTACAAATATTGAACCCAGGCTTTTTTGCAGAGACCTACTCTGGGCCAGGTCCTCTGCTGAGAGGTCAGGGATGTGGACTGAGACCAGGTATGGTCACTCTGTGCAGGCAGCTCACAGGGTGGTGGAGAGGCAGGCACATCAAGAGATTCTGCTCATTCTAGTCTACGGGGATTGGAATCCCAGGTGCCTGCTTGACGAAAGGCACTTAACCCAGTCTGGGAACATAATATATAAAGAGTGTCTGCAAATCAATAAGAAAAAAATACAATTAAAAAATGGGCAGGGACTTCCCTCGTGGTCCAGTGGTTAAGATTCCATGCTCCCAATGCAGGGGACCCAGGTTCAATCCCTGGTCAGGGAACTAGATCCCTCATGCTGCAAATAAGAACCCTCCATAACTAAAGATCCTGCACGCCACAACTAAGACCCAGCGCAGCCAACTAAATAAATAATTTTTTTTTAAATGGGCAAAGGTATGAACAGAAAATTCATAGAAAAGGAAATAGAAAGGTCTCTTAATGAAAACATGCTTAATCTCAGTCAGAGAAATGAAAATTTTAAATACACTGACGGGGACTTCCCTGGTGGCCCAGTGGTTAAGAATCTGCCTACCAATGCAGGGCACACGGGTTCGAGTCCTGGTCCAGGAAGATCGCACATGCCTCAGAGCAACTGAGCCCGTGTGCCACAACTACTGAGCCTGCAGTCTACAGCCCATGAGCCACAACTACTGAGCCCACGTGCTACAACTACTGAAGCTCGCGTGCCTAGAGCCCATGATCCGCAACAAGAGAAGCCACCGCAATGAGAAGCCCGCGCACCGCAACGAAGAGTAGCCCCCGCTGCACGCAACTAGAGAAAGCCCGTGTGCAGCAACAAACACCCAACACAGCCAATAAATAAATCAATCAATAAATAAATTTATTAAAAAAATACGTTGACAGATTTGGGATGAGAGAAATGTTCTAAAATTAGATTGTGGTGATGGTTGTAACTCCATAAACTTACTAAAACTCATTGAAATTATGCTTAAGTTAACTTTATGGTGTGTAGATTATACCACAATTGCTTAAAAATAAATAAATTAAAAACCACTTTGAGATAACATTTTATACCTATCAGTATTAGCAAGTATCAAAACTTCTGGTTACATATTATGTTCCTGAGGGGGTGGGGGAGACAAGCTGGCGGGTGTCAACTGATGCACTCAGGGTGGCGTGGGAAATGTGACACTATCAAATTTACAAATGCACTTACACTTTGAGCCAGGAATTCCATTTATAGGCCTTTATCTGATAGATAGGCTCTTACACTTGTGAAATTTGTGAGGAAATTCATTGCAGCCTTGTACATTATGGCACAATTGGAAACAAAAGATGCTCACGTGGAACAGACTCTTAAAAATATACAGCCAAACAGTGGAGTGTTATGCTCCTGAAGAGAGAGAGAGAGAAAGAAAGAAGGAAGAGAAAGACGGAAGAAAGAAAGAAAGAAAGGGAGGAAAGAAGGAAGGAAGGAGAAAGGAAGGAAGGAAGAAAGAGAGGACGGAAGGAAGGAAGGAAGGAACAGAGAGAAGGAGGGATGGAGGGAAGGGGAGAAAGGGAGAAAGAAAGAAAAAGAAAGAAAGAAAGAAAGAAAAGAAAAAAGAAAGAGAAAGAGAAAGGAAGAAACAGAGAAGGAGGGAATGAGAGAAGGGGAGAAAGGGAGAAGAAAAGGAAGGAAGGAAAGTAAGAAAGGAAGGAAGGAAGGGGGAAGGAAGGAAGGAAGAAAGAAAGGACAGAAGGAAGGAAGGAAGAAAAAGGAAGGAAGAAAGGAAGAAACAGAAGGAGGGATAGAGGGAAGGAGAGAAGGGGAGAAAGGGAGAAAGAAAGATAAAGAAAGAAAGAGAAAGGAAGAAACAGAAGGAGGGAACGAGAGAAGGGGAGAAAGGGAGAAGAAAAGGAAGGAAGGAAAGTAAGAAAGGAAGGAAGCAAGGGGGAAGGAAAGAAGGAAGTCAAGAAAAGAAAAGAAAAAGGCAACTCTTTCTGTAATGGATATCAAATGATCCCAAGAGAGAATTAGTGGAACGGTGCAGAAGCCTAAGTTTGGTGTGATTAAAAATGGGGATAAGGAGAGAAGATACATACAGATTTGTGTACATATTTATAGAATTTCTCTGGATGGAAAGCAGAAGAAACTGTTAACAATGGTTGCACCGACAAAAGGATCTAGGTTTGTGGGGCTGGGAATAGAGAGAGGAGAAAGACTACTGTGTAAGCTTTGATCACTGTTGAAATTACACAGATGATAGTTAGATGGAGATTGAGATAGGGATAGATATACACACATACATATATATATCCTATATAAAAAATAAAGATTAAAAAACAAAAAAAATTTTTTTGATGGAAAAATAAAGATGGAGAACCTGCTGTATAAAAAAATACATAAAATAAAATTCAAAAACAAAAAAATAAAGATGGAGAGGCACAGACGTTTGCCAAGAAGGTAAGTGGAGGAGAAAATTCCATCACTGGCTGGAACACAGGGAAACAAGAATTCTCTGGCCCTCTTGGCTGGAATGTAAATTGGTACAAGTATTTTGCAGAGCACTTTGGTTGTATCTAGTAAAGTTGAAGATATAAATGCACATGACCCAGGAATTCCTCTTCTAGGCATTTGAGAAACCCTCCCACATGAGCAGAAGAGATGTGGACAAGGATATTCATGAGGCACTATTAGTTAAAAAAAAAAATTTATACAGAAACTCTGGATGCGAGCTAATGGACTAACCAAGAGTGGGACCTTCTTTGGATGGAACGCTGTGCAGTGGTGACGTTGTGTGAATGGATATGAAGCACAATGCTTCAGTCAGAGGAAGAACTGGCAGAATTTTAAACACAAAACAGAACTGTATATTCTTTATGGAAATGAAGCACATGAAGTAGAAGTATAGAGACACAAATGGGATTAAATCTTCTGGAAGATTTCAAAATAAGATCTGGGAACTTCCCTGGTGGCACAGTGGTTAAGAATCCACCTGCCAATGCAGGGGACACGGGCTCGAGCCCTGGTCTGGGAAGATCCCACATGCCGCAGAGCAACTAAGCCTGTGTGCCACAACTACTGAGCCCGTGTGCCACAACTACTGAAGCCTGCACACCTAGAGCCCGTGCTCCGCAACAAGAGAAGCCACCACAATGAGAAGCCCGCACACCGCAACAAAGAGTAGTCCCCTGCTCACCGCAACTAGAGAAAGCCCATGCACAGCAACAAAGACCCAACGCAGCCAAAAATAAAATAAATAAATTTATTAAAAAAAAAAAAAAGATCTGGAAGAGAGCAAGCCAGGCCATGTTCTCGGATGGGAAAACTTAATACCATAAAAATGTCAATTCTCCCAAATGTTCTGCACAAATTTAACATAATTCAAATTAGAATACCAACAGGGTGAATTTTTAAAAACTGGATAAAATGACCTCAAAGATTATGTGGCAGAATAAATGCCTAAGAATAACCACGGAAAATTGGAAAAAGAGTAACATGGGGTTTTTGCCTTACCGGAAATAAGAACATACTATAAAGCCACTATAATCAAATCAATGTGGCATTGGCAGAGGAACAGACAATGGAAAAGAACAGAGAATCCAAAAATAGATTCCAGTGTACATGAGAACATAATATACGACAAAGGTAGTATTTCAGTTCGGTGGGAAGAGGGTAGATTGTGAAATAAATGGTGCTGGCACAAGTGAACCTCCATCTGGCAGAAAATGAAACTGGACCCCGCTTAGATATATCCAAACGAATTCCAGATGGATTAAAAATGTAAATGTAAAAAATAAATGACTAGCAATCTTGCAAAAAAATCTCGGAGGCGACACATGAGACCTGGACAGAGGAAGTGCAAAGGCCAGAGGGTGGACGAGCTCAGACACTCCTGGAAAAGGCACTGTCCCATGTGGCTGTGCAGGGAGAGGCCCAGGTGTGCCCAGAGCTTCCCCAAAGCACGGTCACGTCCACTGCCATCTTCAGGGCTTTCTGCCACACCTCTTCACCTCCTGTGCTGTTCGGTGATCATTTTCTTTAAATCAATTCATGTCTTTATAAATTAAATTGTTACTAAAAGATAATTTTATATCACTGACAAAATGATGGGTTCAATGGGCTAGTTATATATTTTCGGAATCACATGGAAACAAATGTATTGACTATTAAGATGGAAAAACCGGACTGGAATTACCTTGGTGGGTGCGTTACACTTGCATTTTGGAAGTCATTCTGCCACCTTGTGAGCCAAGGTCACGGGGACGTCCCCCCCACACACATGCACACCCGCCTTCAGTCTGTTATTCCAAAATCTGGCCATTTCCCAGCGTCAACACAGCTACTGCCCTGGTCCAAGCTGCCAACGTCTTACCTGGATTACTGCACTAGCTTCCTTTTTTTTTTTTTTTTTTTTTGCGGTATGCGGGCCTCTCACTGTGTGGCCTCTCCCCTCGCGGAGCACAGGCTTCCGACGCGCAGGCTCAGCGGCCATGGCTCACGGGCCCAGCCGCTCCGCGGCATGTGGGATCTTCCTGGACCGGGGCACGAATCCGCGTCCCCTGCATCGGCAGGCGGACTCTCAACCACTGCGCCCCCAGGGAAGCCCTGCACTAGCTTTCTTGATGGAAGCCTACAGATTCCCTACTGTCCACTCAGACCACCGCAGCAGAGGGACCCTGTGAAAATGTGAGCCTGGTCTTCCTGGCTCGGAGGAGCCCACACCACCTGGACCCTCGTTACCCCTTGGATCTCATCCTGTTGGCTTGCTCACATCTAGCCCATCTGGCTTCTTGGCTGCTTCTCAAACACACCTGGCACACATCCACCCCAGGACATTTGCACCTGCTGTTGCTTTTGCCCAGATGTCCACGTGGCTTCTTCACATACTCCCTGAGACACTCCCTAGACCACTTCCTGGTGGGGGCCAAGCCAGCTGTGGGTGACAGCCAGGGTGCAGATGGGTCCTTACAGGCTTTCCAGAGAGAGAGAGACAGAGACTGCAAGACAGAGAGACAGGGAGAGCGAGAAACAGCCATGGAAACGGGGCTGGTTTCTGCCTCCACTGCCCTCTGTCCACTCTCACTATGGGCACAGCGGCCTGCAGTACCACATAACAAGGCAAGGCTGGGGGAGAACACGGCTGCTACTTATTAGTAATCGGGACTTCCAAACCCTGGCAAGGGGAGAGGAGGTGACCACGCAGTGCACACGACCCCCAGCACATCTCAAGGCTTGCTAGCAAGAACCCCGGGAAACGTGAGACAGAATCACCGTATTCTTTACACTAGCAGTCCCCAACCTTTTTGGCACCAGGGACCAGTTTCACGGAAGACCATTTTTCCACGGACCGGGCCGGGGGTGGGGGCTGGTTCAGGTGGTAATGGGAGCAATGGGGAGCGGCAGATGAAGCTTTGCTCACTTGCCCACCACTCACCTCCTGCTGTGCGGCCCGGGTCCTAACAGGCCGTGGACCAGTATCGGTTCGCGGCCGGGGGTTGGGGACCCCTGCTTTACGCCATTGGAGCGACGCAACTCCTAAGTATGCACCCAAGGCGCAGGAAAACACGTCCACACACAAATGTGTACGCTCATGTTCATGATGGCCCCAAAGTGGAGACAACCCAAATGCCAACCCATCAGCTGAGGAATGGATCAACAAACTGTGGTCTGGAGATACGATGGAATATTACTTGGCCATAAAAAGGAATGAAGGCCTGATACATGCTAAAACATGGAAAAGCAGATTAGTGGTAAGTGGCTTTTAGTCTGTTCACAGAGTTGTGCAACCGTTACCACAATCTAAGTTTAGAAGATTTGCATCACCCCAGAAATGCTGTATCCAGCAGCACTCTCCTTTCTCTGTCCTCCCAGCCCCTGGCAACCACTAATCTGCCTTCTGTCTCTGCTATGGACGTTCCATGTACGTGGAACCACACACTCTGTCTTCTGTGACTGGTTTCTTTCACTTAGCATGATGTCGTTAAGGTCCATCCAAGTGGTGGCACGTTTGAAACTTCTCCGTGAGTTTCTTGGGCGGCCAATTCAATTGCCTCGGTTCTGCTCCCTGGGAGGCTGCTCCCTGCCCGCCCTGCCATGGCCATGTCTGCGGTGGGCATTGGAGCTCTTCATCTCTTTAGTAAGTAACCAGCTCCTGACGGTGCCGATTCCAGACATTAAAGGTCGTTTAGGCTTAGAGATAACGTCCCGTAGTCTTGTTTTGTTTGTTTGTTTTTGTGAGTTTGTTTTTACCAGGCTCGGAGTTTTTTCTGGCAGTGCAACCCCATCAAATATTTATTTGGTTTTCCCCTCTCTTTATTTCTTTATAAAAACATATTGTGAAATACTTCGGGTACACAGAAGTACCTGAATAATATAAAAAATACCTGTGTAACCAACACCTAGCTGAAGTGTTAAAACACCACCAATACAGTTGAAACACAAGAATTCACTACATACTTGAAGAAAAGAAACAACTTTTTTTTGTAACTTTGAGGTAGCGAGGGTTTTTCTAAGCATCATGCAGAAAGCAGAAAATATAAAAGATTGATTCATTGGACTACAAAAAAAGTTTCAACTTCTGTATAGTTAAAGGTGCTATAAACAAACTTAAAAGAAAAACAATAGACTGGGAGAGAGTATTTGCAATGCATATAAGGAAGTAACAGTCAATATCTGTAATATGCAAAGTGTTCCTAAAAATCAATAAGAAAAAGGCAAATAACTCAATAGAAAAACACTCCATTCACTCAAGAAGAAATATCATTGTCAATAAACATATGAAAAGAAAGCATGCCCTCACTTGCAATCAAATAAATGAAAATTAAAAACAACAACGAGATACCATTGTTCATTTAACAGACTGGCCACTCAGACAAACAATTACACAAGCAACAAGAGTGATAACATCCACTGACTGCGAGCCCATGGGAAGGTAAGCACCCTCCTCCACTATTGGTGGGATATAAATTGATACAGCCTTTCTGCAAGAGCAATTAGCTGGAAGCCAGCTAAATGTAAAGTGTACATACCCACAACCACACACTCAGTAACAGATCATGCAGAAATACTAGCACGTGAGAAAATAGATGTACCAACATCATTTGTAAAGCAAAAATACTGCAAACAGCTTAACACCCATAAGTATGAACTGGTTAAGCAGATTTTGATACAGCCATTACTCGGCTTGTTAGGTAGCTTTTTAAATGGATGAGTTAGCTATGCATGTGCTGATGGGGAACGCTGTCCACAATGTATTTCAAGTGGGGGAAAACCAAGTTCTAGAATAATACATATCTTATAATCCCATTCGTATTTTTAAAAACCCTATATGATAATCGTGTATGCATTCCTTAAGGTTCTCTGTGAGCAGCGTTGTTTGATTTGTAATAACAAATGTATTTCTTTTGTAATCCAAAAACAAGAAAGAACTTTTAAAAACCTAATAAAGAATGTGTACTAAGTATCTGACTTAAAAATAATAAAGACGAGGTCTATTTTATTATTTTGCTTTCATAGATTGTGCCTTTTGTGTTCTATTTAAGAAATCTTTGCCTAACTCAGCGTCACAAAGGTTTTTTTAAATGTTTTTTCCTAGACTTTTTTTTCTTTTAATTAATTAGTTAATTAATTTATGGCTGTGTTGAGTCTTTGTTGCTGCGCACGGGCTTTCTGCATTTGCGGCGAGCGGGGGCTACTCTTCCTTGCAGTGTGCTGGCTTCTCATTGCAGTGGCTTCTCTTGTTGCGGATCATGGGCTCTAGGTGCGCGGGCTCAGTAGTTGTGGCTCACGGGCTCAGTAGTTGTGGCACACAGGCTCAGTTGCTCTGTGGCATGTGGGATCTTCCCGGACCAGGGCTCGAACCCATGTTCCCTGCATTGGCAGGCACATTCTTAACCACTGCGCCACCAGGGAAGTCCCTCCTAGACTTTTATAAGTTTTAGCTCTTAGGTTTAGATCTCTGATCCCTTTTGGATTGTTTTTGAGTATGGTGCAAGGGTTGGCACTCATTTTTTTCCATAAAGATATTCAATTGTTCAACCACCATATGTTTAAAAAGCAGTATTTTCCCCCATTGAATTACTTCCGTACGTTTGTAAAAAAAAAAAAAAAAAAAAAAAGCCTCTCAACTGGGGGAGATAAATTGGGAGATTGGGATTGACATATATATACTACTATATATAAAAGATAACTAATAAGGACCTACAGTATAGCACAGGGAACTCTACTCAGTACTCTGTAATGGCCTATATGGGAAAAGAATCTAAAAAAGAGTGGATGTATGTGTGTGTATAACTGATTCACTTTGCTGTACACCTGAAACTAACACAACATTGTAAATCAACCATACTCTAATGAAAACATTTTTTAAAATCAATTGACCGTATAAGTGTGGGTCTATTTTTGGACTCTTCTTTTTCATCGATCTATAGGTTTATCCTTACACCAATATCACACTGTCTTCATTGCTATAGCTTTATAGAAAGTCTCGAAATCAGACTGTGTAAATCTTCTGACTCCACTCTTTCTTTTTTTCAAGATTATTTTGGCTCTTCTAGGTCCTTTGCTTTTCCATATAAATTTTAAAATTCGGTTGTCGATTTCTCTCTTAATAAAGCCTATAAGATTTTTTTTTTTTGCGGTACGCGGGCCTCTCACTGTTGTGGCCTCTCCCGTTGCGGAACACAGGCTCTGGACGCGCAGGCTCTGGACGCGCAGGCTCAGCGGCCATGGCTCACGGGCCCAGCCGCTCCGCGGCATGTGGGATCCTCCCAGACCGGGGCACGAACTCGTGTCCCCTGCATCGGCAGGTGGACTCCCAACCACTGCGCCACCAGGGAAGCCCCAAGCCTATAAGATTTTGATTTGGATCGTACTGAATATATAGATCAATTTAAGGATAATTGACACCTTAACACTATTGGGTCTTCTGATTTATGAATATGATATGTATCTCCACTTAGTTAGATCACCTCTAATTTCCGTTTATAAGGTTTTGTAGTTTTATTTTAGATTTTTTTAAATCGCGGTAACATTGCTTTATAAAGGTTTTGAAGTTTTGAGTGGACAGGCCTTACACATATTTTGTTAAACTTATCTCTACATATTTTGTCTTTGATGATGCTGTAAACTGAATTAATTTTAAAATTCCATTTTAATTGTTCATTGCTAGTATATAGAAATACAGTGCATTTTTTTTTTTTAATTTCATTTATTTATTTATTTTTGGCTGTGCTGGGTCTTCTTTTCTGTGCGTGGGCTTTCTCTAGTTGCGGCGAGCGGGGGCCACTCTTCATCGCGGTGCGCGGGCCTCTCACTGCCACGGCCTCTCTTGTTGCGGAGCACAAGCTCCAGACGCGCAGGCTCAGTAGTTGTGGCTCACGGGCGCAGCCGCTCCACAGCATGTGGGATCTTCCCGGACCGGGGCACGAACCCTGTCCCCTGCATTGGCAGGCAGACTCTCAACCACTGCGCCACCAGGGAAGCCCATACAGTGCATTTTTGTATATTGATTTTTATCCTGAAAACTCGCTATATTCACTTTTTAGTTCTAACATCTTTTTAAAAAACAATTCCTTAGGGTTTTCTGGGTATACAATCGTGTTGCCTGCAAATAGAGACAGCTTTCATTTCTATCTTTGTGCCATTTGTCTCTTTTTCTTGCCTCGTTACACGGGCTAGGATCTTCAGTGTAAATGTTGACCAGAAGTTGTGAGAGCAGACATCTGTGCCTTGTTCCTAATCTTAGCATTGAATCTTTCACCACTGAGCATGTTAGCCATAGGTTCTTCACAGACATACTTCAACAGACTGAGGCGGTTCTCTTCCATTCTTAGTTTGCTAAGAATTTTAGTTGTGAACTTGTGTTAAATTTTGTCAAATGCTTTATATGACAAATGATCATATGGTTTTCCCTTCCTATTCTACTAACGTGGAGGATTGCATTAATTGATTTTGGACTTGAAATCAACTTTGCATTCCTGGGATAAGCTCCTTGTGGTAATGATGTATTATCCTTTTTGTACATTTCTATATTTGATTTTTTAAAATTCTGTTAAAGACTTTTGCATCTATGCTCATAAGGGATTTCGGTCCATAGTCCTCTTTCCTCATGTTTCTGTCTGTTTTATGGCATCATAAAATTAGTTGAGAAATGTTTCTTCCACTTCTATTTTCTGAAACAGTTTGTGTAGCATTTATATTATCTTTTTAAAATGTTTTCTTTGTGGGAAGGTTTTTTGGTTTTTTTCTTTTGTTTTGCGGTACACGGGCCCTCTCACCGTTGTGGCCTCTCCCGCCGTGGAGCAGAGGCTCCGGACGCGCAGGCTCAGCGGCCATGGCTCACGGGCCCAGCCGCTCCGCGGCATGTGGGATCTTCCCGGACCGGGGCACGAACCCGCGTCCCCTGCATCGGCAGGCGGACTCCCAACCACTGCGCCACCAGGGAAGCCCATGTGGGAAGGTTTTTAATGACAAATTTAATTTCTTTAATTTATATAGATTTATTCTAAATTTCTATTTCTTCTTGGATCAATTTTGGTAATTTGTGTCTTTCAAGGAAATTGTCCGCTTTATCAAGGCTGTCAAATTTATTGGCACAAACTTGTTCATAATATTTCCTTATAATCCTTAATATATCTGTAAGATCTATAGTGGTGTCTCCTCTTTCATTCTTTTTTCTTTTTCTTTTTCTTTTTTTTTTTTTTTTAGTTTTTGGCCGCACCATGTGACATGCGGGATTTTAGTTCTCCGACCAGGGATCAAACCCACGCCCCTTGCATTGGAAGCACCGAGTTGTAACAACCGGACTGCCAGGGAAGTCCCTCTTTCATTCTTGATATTGGTAATTGGTATCTCTTCTCTTTTTTCTTGGTCAAGTTCATCGTAGGCCTGTATCAATTTTACTCATCATTTCAAAGAACCAGCTTTTGCTGTCACTGATTTTATCTATTGTTTCTTTAATTTTCCACTTCATTGATTTCTTCTCTTTTTTATTTCCTTTTATCAACATTTTGGGTTTAATTTGTTTTTCTTTCTCTAATCTCTTAAAGTTGGAGCTTAGATCAAGCCCCAGACTGAGAAAAATGTATATATCTGGTAAGGGTTTGTAACCAAAATTTATTTTTTAGGGCAACTCCTGCAACTCAAGAATAAGACAACCTACCTGATTTTTTAAAGTGAACAATTTGAACAGCCACTTCATAACACGGCCAATAAGAATATGACAAGATGCTCAACATCACTTGTCATCAAGGAAATGCAGATTAAAGGCAGTATATACCCACTAAAGTGACTAAAGTTAAGAAGACTGACAGTACCAAATGTGGAAGGTGATACAGAGCAACTAGAATTCTCATACCTTGCCGATGGGGACGCAAAATGGTATGTCACTTTGGGAAACAGAGATGGCTAAAACCAAGTCAGTCAGGCCAAGCGACATGAATCCCAGGACTTCTGTTTAAGCATCTGGAAATAAGATTCACTTTCCCACGGAACTTTTCAACTTGGAGGTGTTCGTCCAGAACCGTTGCCGCTAACTTGCCACCTGAGACAAAAGCCTGCCTGAGAGCAGAGTCTCAGAGAGAAAACCAACAGGGTTTTGATGACATAATTTAAGCCCTGCATGAAGCCATACCTAAAGACCGTGCTTAGATTTTTCAGTTACGTGGAGCAGTATCTCCTCCTCCTCCTTCTTTTTTCTTAGGAAGGTGTGGGATCCCCAACTCCTCCGATGAATCACAGAAGGGCACTTGGTAAGTGGGTCAGCCCCGTACACGTGTATGAAGTCATTCCTGCTGGATGGGGCTGCAGATGGCGAGTCCTGGATTTGCTCTGCCTGGAGCCGGTGCAGTCAGCGGTAACCTCTGCTGTGGGAATTAAAAGGCAATCAGGGGACTTCCCTAGGTTGGGTCCCCAAGAGGTTCGCTGGGGAGCCCTGAGAATCAGCATCTCGTGAGGGCAGCAGGGAAGCAGAGCGAAGCTGGGCTGCCATGCAGTCACCACAGAGGCTCAGCCGACTTGCCGGGGGGAGCTGGAGCCAGGGTGGTCCTCAGGGCTGTCCAAGTGGGAGTGGGGGGCTGGGCCTTTAGACCCCTGCACTAGCCAGCCATCGGATGCAGGCTGCCCCCAAGAAGGGGTCTGGCCTTGGGAGAGACGGCTCTCTTTAGCTGCAAGTGACGGTCTCAGCTGGGAGCCATCGGCAGCCAGCAGTGTCCACTGTGCTTCCTGACTCTGCCGAGAACCTTTTCAGGAAGAGGGAGTGTCCGTGTCCTCGCTCCGCACTCGGCTCCGTTTTCCCAGAGATCGCAGGCTTTTGCTCTGGGAGCATCACGAATCCGTCAGGGTCACCTGCCAACCCCTGGAGCGTCGGCGCACCTAGAGCGGTGGGCAGAGGCCAGCCGCAAGGCCCTGGTCCGCCCTCGCAGCTGTCCTTGGCCAGCGGCGCACAGCCTGGTGGACTTCCTGTCTCTTGCTCCGTCAGCCGGCGGACGCCCCTCTCCCCGCTCTTAGAACGACCCTTCCTCAGAATTCGCTCTGCCGTGCTGCACCTCGTGCACCGCGGGGCCTCTCCCAGCAACGCCCGCAGGATGCTGCCCTCGGGGTGACGTGCGCAGGTCTCCCTCAGTGTGACTCTGGGGCCTATCTTCCCTTGAACACCAAGAAGAGCTGTTGGCAGGCGCCAGTGTCTCCTCAGAAGGCCACACCTGCTGGGACTGCTCCGTGGACTTGACAGCTCCCCGTTCTGGCCGGAGGACAGTGGGGCCCTGGGAGCGCCCCTGAGGACGGAGAGGAGCAGGTCCTGCGGCTGACAGGTCCCGGGCAGCGCTGTCAGTGTGCTTCACTCTCAGACTTCCTCCGGCCTCTGCGGGGGGCCTGGCAGTGCCAGCCGACACGTGTGGCACAGCGGGCTGGGTTGCAACATATATCCGGCATGGCAGTTGGCGAAAGGGTTATGCAATCGCCACCAACTTACGGAAACCACCGCGAGGCGCTCCTGGGAGGAGAGGAGCCTGGCCGCGCCACGCCAGCCTCAGGCTCGGGGTCCGCGCTGGCCATCCAGAGGGGCCCAGACTGGGGTATCAGGAACTGTGACGGATCTTCCCTGAAGTCGCCCTGGGTACACGTGACCACAGGACCCCATGACGCTGGCATCTCCTCCCCTGAGGGACCCCGGGGCTCCTCTCTCCTTCACACTCTACAAGCTCCAGAAGACAGACCCCTCAGACCCCCAGACACCAAGACAGGAGGTCCCACCTTAGAGAGGGACGGGGCCAACCTGGGCAGGGGGGCTGGAGGGGACAGCTGGAATGCGGAGGAGGCTGGGGACGCCTCCTGTAAGGATCAGAAGTGGCTCGGCCTGGAGAAGGTCCAGGCACCAACCCTCTAGGTCTCTTCAGGCCTGTCCCAAGGTGGCGGAAGCCTGTGGCATTCGGGGGACAGGTGGGGAAGTCCCAGGGAGGCAGATCCCAGCCCTACGTCAATGAACATCCTGTTCAGAGCTCTCACGGGTGGGATGGGATGACTAAGGAAAGTGTCCACCACACACGTCTCCCTGCTGGGCATCAGAGAGGTCATCCTAGCAGTGTGTGCTGGGGCCACTCGCCCGCACAGGCCATCCCTGAGAAGCCAGGTGAGCAGTAGGCCCCGCCAGCTTCCCTGAGCTTCCACATCCCGTCCACCGGCGGGGAGTGGACCCAGGATGGGCTTTGAAATCAAGCGCACCTGGACCAGCTCTGCTACTTCCCCTCTGTGTGACCCCGGGAAGCCATTTACCTTCTCTGAGCCTAAGGCCTCTCCTCTGAGGATTACATGAGCTGAAGAACATGGGACCCCAGGCACACAGTTAGTTCTCAAGAAAAGGAAAGTTGGTTTAATTTTTTACTTATTTCAATCTCACCAGCCGACCACATTAAACCCTTAGACTGAAACCTCACACTTCCGGCTCACCACCTCCAAAAGTGGCTTAAATTGACACCAGGTGGGAAAGCATCCTTGGAGACTTTCAGGTGCCTTTTCCTTTTTCTTAGGGAAGGCTAGCTATGACTGAAGCTCTGTAAGTTAAGAGCTCTATAAGTTTGTGCGAAACTTCAATGTGTGCACTCCCACCGAAGAGGGGATTGCTAAGTAGCTGTTTATTATACTTTGCATATTATTCTGCTCCTTGCTTTTTTCACTCAAAAACTTTCGAAAGCAAAAAGCGTGAGTCCTCCTACAGTGTCTTCTTCAGGATTGTTTCGGCTACTTTTTGGTCCCTTGCAGTTCCGTGTGAAATCTGGAATCAGTTTTTCGATTTTTACAAAGAAGCCACCTGTGATCCTGATGAAGACTGCGTTGAGTCTGTAGATCAGTTTAGACGGTATTGTCACCTAAACAGTATTAAGTTTTCCGATCCATGAATATGGAACGTCTTTCCATTTATCGAGACTTTATTTAGTTTCTTTCGACAATGTTTTGTAGTTTGCAGACTCTACATTTTGCACTTGTTTTGTTAAATTTATTGCTGAGTCTTTCATTCCTTTTGGTGCTATTGTTGACTGAATTGTTTTCTCAGTTTCATCTTCAGATTGTTCTTTCCAAGTGTAGAGAAATACAATTGATTTTTGTATATTAACCTTGTATCCTGCAACCTTGCTGAATTTGTTTATCAGCTCTAATAGTCTTTGAGTGGTTTCCTAAGGATTTTCTATATACAATATCATTTCATCTGTGCATAGAAATAATGTTACTTCTTCCTTTCCAATACGGATGCAATTTTATTTCATTCAACTGTCTAATCGCCCTGGATAGAACCTCTGGAACAATGCTGAACAGAAGTGGCAGGAGTGAACATTCTTGTCTTGTTCCTGTAGTTAAAGGGAAAGTTTCCAGTGTTTCACCATTAACTATAAGGTCAGTGATGTGTGTTTTTTGGTAGATGCCCTTTATCGGCTTGAGGCAGTTCCCTTCTATTCCAAGTTTTTTTGTGCTTTTATCTCGAAAGGGTGTTGCCTTTTATCAAATGCTTTCGGCATCTATTGAGATGATCACGTGTATTTTGTCCTTCATTCCATTGATCGATTCTCAGATGTTAAGCCAAATTTACACTCTTGGGATGAATCCCGCTTGGTCATGGTGTATAATTCTTTTATATATGTCGCTGGATTCGGTTTGCTAGCATTTTTTTTTTAGGACTTTTGCATCCACATTCGCAAGAGATATAGGTCTGTAGTTTTCTTTTCATGTGATGTCTCTGTCTGCTTTGGGGATCAGGGTGAAGATGGCCTCATAGAATGAGTTGGGAAGTGTTCCCTTCTCTTCTATGTTTTGGAAGCACTTGTGAGGAATAGGTATCAATTATTCTTTAAATGTTTGGTGGAATTCACCAATGAAGCCATCTGGCCTTGGGCTGTCTTTCTTTGTGGGAAGTTTTTTTTTTTTTTTTTTTTTTTTTTTTTGCAGTACGCGGGCCTCTCACTGTTGTGGCCTCTCCCGTTGCGGAGCACAGGCTCCAGACGCGCAGGCCCAGCGGCCATGGCTCACGGGCCCAGCCGCTCCGCGGCATGTGGGATCCTCCCGGACCGGGGCACGAACCCGTGTCCCCTGCATCGGCAGGCGGACTCTCAACCACTGCGCCACCAGGGAAGCCCTCTTTGTGGGAAGTTTTTAAAAAATTATTATAATTTAATCTCTTCACTTACTATATAGGCCTATTCAAATTGTGCATTCATTCTTGAGTCAGTTATGGTATTCTGTGTCTTTCTAGGAATTTGTTCATGTCATCTGAGTTATCTAATTTATTAGCATGCAATTGCTTATGGGATGCCTTTAGAATCCTTTTTATTTCTGTAAGGTCAGTAGTAATGTCTCTTTCATTTCTGATTCTAGTCATTTGAATTTCCTGTCATTTTCTCTTGGTCAATCGAGCTGAAAGTCTACTAATTTTCTTGATACTTTTCAAAGCACCAGCTTTTGATTGTCTCTGTTGTTTTTCTAATTATATATGTTCTGTGTGTATCCTGTCCTTTAGTTCCTCCATTCCTTCTTTACTGCTTTCGTCTGCATTAAGTGAAGGTGGCATTTAAATTTCTTTAATGATACTTTCCCTGTATCTTTTTGAGGTATTTCCAACAGCTTCAGATGTACACTAACTTAATTCCAGTGAGATATAGGAACATGAGTCCTACATCATACTCCCTGTTCCTCCTTGACCCGACACCATGTTACTACAGTTATTACTTTATATAATTTCGTATCTGCCTCCCCCCCACCGTCTATTCCCCTCCATGGAGGCCCAGGTCCTTCCACAGAGGGACACAGGCTCAGGTGTGGGGCTCGTGTGGACCATCACCAAACGTGGATTACGCACCTGTCAGTAAGAGCAGCTCAACACCCATATATTTATTCACGCCTTATATACTTGGCAACACTACCTGCATTTCCTGTATCACTAAGGCTTCACTAATTCCTCTTTTTAGACGAAGGCTTAAATAGAAATTCTCTGATTCTCTTCCCTTGTCTTTTACGTCTGCTTTGGAGACCTCGGCCGAGGGTATGGGTGCGATGGGATGCAGGTGGGATTGGGGCCACGGCCTGGGCTCTCCTTGCCCCTGCCCGCAAGTTGCTTTCCTATATTGTGAGTAAAAGGAGGGGCCCTGCCAGGGGAGGTTGGCTGATTCACCCCATGGAAATATTGGCGCCCTGGGCTGGGGGCAGGGTGGGCCCAGTTTCCAGGAAGGGCTTGGGCAGGAAGCCAGGCAGGAAGGGGCTGGGAGTTTCTGGAAGGGCAGTCTGGAGAGGCCAGGCCGGGCAGCCCTGGGCCTCACCACACAGTGCAGCTGGCTTCTTTCAGAGATGGGGAATCCTTGGCACTTCCTGGCACATGCCAGGGATGAGGGAGGGAGGGAAGGAGGTTCTGGGCCCGAGGACAGGACGGGGATGGTGGGCCGCTCCTCAGCAGGCCTCCAGCAGGTGTGGCCGTGTACAGAGAGGAGAAGGTGGGAGGGCTCACGGGACTGTGACTGGGGGCACCTGGCCCTCGCTCTGAGCCTTCCCCACCCACCCCACCCCGCAAGTTATCCTGTCCGAGGAGCTGCACTTCCAGCCAGGAGGGACCTGACATAGGAAGGGATGGAGAGGGGGCCACAGGGGCTTTGCTTGGTCCGGGGCAGGGGTCAGGTTGGAAAAATCCACTGACGGGCGAGCAGGTCCTGCTCCCCGAGGGCCCCGTCTCCACTCTGTGCCCCATGACACTTAGGCCCGGCGGTGCCTCCTGCCTATGTTAGTTAGATAAGATATAGGAGAGAAATCCAGAGTGAGGGAGGTGCGAACAATATAGAGGTCGTTTCTCTCTCAGGACTAGACTGGGCAGAAGCCTTCCGGGGCTGACAGGGCGGCACCATGTGTCAGAGACATGGTTCTCTCTGCCTGCGGCTCCCCGGCCCCGCGAGGTCGCTGCCCAGCCCCCGTTCAGAAGGGGGACAGGAGACAGCCCAGAAGCTGCCCGCGGCCATGCCCACCCGAAGGGACATAGGCTGTAACATCCCTCAGAGGGTGGTCCCCTGCTTCGCTGCAGCTCTTACCACCCAGAAATAGCAGAGCAGCTGTGGGGCGGCTGACAGCGTCTGTCACGCACCCCCAACACGCGAGCCCACACACAAGGCAACTTGTCCCTCCAAACAAGACCCCTGCCAAACACTGAGGGGAAGCCAGCTTAGGGGTCGTCATGACAGGAAGGCAAACGGTCCAGCTCCCCTGCAGCCCCAGTATGGCCTATGGCCTCTTGTCCCCCAGGCCGGGTCCCCGCACCCCAGCCTGAGCACGAGGACCTGACTTTGGCCTCCGCCATCTGTCTCCTCTGGGCACCTGAGGTTCAGCCCTGAGTCCGCTCACCCACTGGGCCAACAGTCAGTGAAAACCTCCGAGCCCCAGCCTGCAGTCGGGGTCCTGCCCCTCCGGACCCTGTGCTCCAGGCTGGTCCTCTGCGTACACAGCAACCGGTTCAGGGTAAAGAGGCCAGTCCAGCCAGTCCACTCAGGGCGGCTCCAGGACTCAGGCAGGCAGCACAGGCCAAGGACGCGAACCCATGAGAATGCGGGCCCGGGGTGGGGGATGACAGGGTGGGCCATTCGTCACACCACGGAAAACTCCACCGAGAGGACCCGACAGAGAAGGAAAGGGGCCCACGAGTCGCAGAAGGCCTGTCTCCTCTGGTGTCTGAGCCCCAGGGAGCAAGGGCTGCCCTGGCGGGAATGTTCGCGGAGGCTGATTTGCTGCCGCCTGCGCTCCAAGCGGGCGGCTGTCCAGATAGGGCACCGAGGACGCCCAGGCCTGATGGGTGAGAGGACGGTGCGAGGGCAAAGCCGCGGTGGGCGGGCTGCCGGCTTGAATCCCGCCCTCGTCACACCACCTCCAGACCGAGATCCACCTGCCAGAGCCGCCGGGGCCGTGGGGGGTGAGGGGGGCCGTGGCTCTTCTAACTGACAACCGAGCTGGGAACTGAAGGATGCGGACACAGCCACGGGAGGGTGTGACGGAAGGACAGTCCAGGGAGCGCACAGAGGCGGGACGGCCGGGACGGAGCAAGAAGGGGGAGGGGGAGGCGACGGATCCCAGGGGAGGGCTGGAGGGGGCGTGGAAACTCTCACAACCAGAACCCGTGATTAACCAGACGCAGCCTCCACCTGCCACGTTCGCTAACGAGGCTCTTGCCATTAATTTGACAAATGAGCGAATAATGTGTTAAAATTCAGGCCTTCTAAATTCTGGTTCCCCACGAGGGCAGGAACCAAACACACCTGGCACCAGGGGCCAGACAAATAGCCGGGGAGGAGACCAGACTCAAAGACAGGAACCGCTGGTTGCCAAACGCCAGACCGAGGGGCCAAAACGGGGCCTCTCGGACAATAGGGAGGGGAGGGCACGGAGGGGGGTGAGGGAGAGAACTTCCAGAGGGTTCCAGGTCAGATTCTAGATGAAGCAGGACTTTTCTGTGGCAAGTGACAGCGACCCAACCTGAACTGGCTTAATTAAAATGGGCACCACTGACGTAAGTACCTGGAAAACCCAGAGGTGGGTTAGGCCCAGGTAAGAGGGCTCCAGACACCATCACTGTTGCCCCGCTCGGCTTCTTCCCACCTGTCAGCTTAGCTCACCTCCTCCGATGACTTTACTCTCCTCCCGGTAGAGATGGCTGCAGCAGCTCCAGCCCTTACTTCAGGAAACGGGAATGTCTCTGGTCGACTTTGGGTCATGCCCATCTCTGAGCCCCTTGCTGTGGGTGTGAGGAGCAGGAAAGGCCCCTGTGGCTGGGGCGGGGGCTGAGGTCAGAGGGGAGGGCCGGGGAGGGCCGGGGAGGGAAGGCCCTCCCCCTGAACAACACGGGCGCCTCCGAGGGTTTGGAGCATAGAGGAGACGTTGGTTTGAACAGGATCCTGCCACCTGAGGCTGTCTGCCAGGTGGAGAAGAGGCTGTGGTTGGGACAAAGGGGGCCGAGGAGGGAGGTGGGGGCCCAGGGAGGGCCGAGACTGGGTGGCGGCAGGGGTCCGGCGAGGGGGCTGCGTCTGGGGAAGGTGAACCGGCAGGACCTACAGATGAACTGGATGAGGGGGAGGGAAAGAGATAATCACATGCAGCTGAGAAAAGTGGGGCACGCGCTCGTAAGAAACTTGCTGTGGGCTGTGAGTCACCACGGCGGGCTGTGTGCAGTCACGGCACCTGTCTGGCATGGTGGCACCCACAGGAGGGGCTTCCTGGTTCTAGTTAGCAGGTGGTGCCACGCCTGTCTGCAAGAGGCCAGGTCCCGCCGGCTGGCCCACCGAGGACGGCCCGCTGGCCCACAGGCTACTGCGAACTGCCCCCTCGCCCGTGGCCAGGAGTCCAGGGCGGGGCTGGGCCCACAGCCGGGGGTGAGCGGGGGGCGTTTCTCTCTGGAGAGAAACATGAGGGACAGAAAGCAGAGGCTAGTGTGTTTTTCAGGAAGGAAATCTTCGCCGCTCTAACAGTCTGGGAGTCTCGGCTGGGCCCAGCAGTCCGGCCCAGCCAGGAAGCACCCCTCCCCCGCCTTCGGGTCAGAGGCAAACAGTTTTGAGGCCAGGAAGGGAAGAGGTGAGGTGAGCATCAAAGCAGCTGTGGAATCCGGGGGCCGGTCGGCCGAGGAAGGGGGTCCTCGCCATCTTACATGCTGATGGTGACTTCCAAGCCCCCAAACTGGGAACAGGCCCGCTGGGGCGGGAATGGGGCGGGGGCCGGAATTCCTGCAGGACGCTTTGTTCTCAGACGGTAGCCCTGCTACGGCCGTGAGGCCTGTGCCGTGTCCGGGTGGCCGGCCAGAGCAAGGCCCAGGAAGCCCTCAGCCGGCCACGGGCTGGGCACTGCCCCACGATGCCCGCCCACCCACCATCAGGCACCCTCCACCCCACCGGCGCCACCGCCCCTCCTGGGACCCCCTCCCGGCAACCCCTCCCTGGAGCCGCCTGGAAACTGGGCCCCGTCCAGCTGGACAGGCTGTGTAATTCCAGCTGGTGGGATCTGCTGAGGCCACCCCCTGTTTCCTGCAGCCATGCCCACTGCCTAAAACGGAGACCACATGTCCTGCTTCCCCTGTCCTCGCTAGGTCCCCCACCCCGGCCATAACCACCACCCCCTTCCTCCCCCCGCCCCCGCCCTGCCATGGTAACCTCCTGGGCGCCGTGCTGGAGACCTGCCCTGGGTGGCTCACAGTGGAAACTCGGCAGACCTGCCCTGGTCTCCAGCGCACTGTGCAACATCAGGAAAGCAACTTAACCTCTCTGTGCTCCAGCTTCCTCTGCTTTACGGGAGGCCCCAGGCTCCATGAGGGGACAAACATTCAACCTCAGGGAACTGCTTCACAGTTACGCAATCAGAAAAGTCCAGAGGAAAATGCCGACTTCAGCACCGTGTTCTGATGTTACTTGGATTTGTCGGAATGTTTTTAAACAAACACGCACGGCACTTTGCTCTGGGCGCTGCTCTCCACACTTCGCCTGTACGGAGGCGCCAGCAGTGGCCACACCTCACCGTTTCACAGAGGAGGAGACCGAAGCGTGGACAGGTGGACAGGCTGCCCGGAGGTGGAAGGCTGCAGAACTGGGATTCAACCCTGGCATCTGGCTCCAGGGTCTGGCTCATAAACACTGCTCTGCATGCCGGGTCCCGAGGACCGCACACACCCTAGGCTGACCTGCCCCTGCCCGCGTCAAGGGCTAAGGTCCCCACTTCAAGAAGTCGTTCTCCAGAATTGTGTAAGGGGGAGGCGTGTGTGCGTGTGTGTATGCCTGTGAGTGTGTGTTTGAGGATGTGTAGGTGTGTGTGTATTGTCTGAGTGTATGTGAATGTGCACGAGTGTGCGTTGAGTGTGCGTTGTAACCGTGCGTAAATGTGAAAGTGAGCGTGTGTGAGTGAACTGTGAATGCATTGTGTGTTCGTGTGTGTGTGTTTGAGAGGACGTGTGGGTGGGTGTGAGCGTGTAGAGGAGGTTGGGTGTGTGTGTGCATGTGTGGCAGCCTAAAGACTCCTGAGAAGAGCTGGCAAAGAAAGAGGGGGGGGCGGGAGTGAGACTTTGAGATGCGCCTGAAAAAATTAAAGAGCGATTAGTCAAAACTGAATTGTTTTTCTAAACTCCTAATGCAAACAACATGTGGGGCAGCGCCCAGATGGTGCCCGGGAGCCCCTGACAGGGTCCTCAGGAAACAGGTGCTCTTGGAATGTTTCCTGCCGCCGGCTCGTGGCAAGCGAGCGAGGTGGCCGTGATCTTCATTACCGTCAGGCGGGCCCAGCTGCAGCCCCGTCCAGCTGGGTGGAAGCCGCAGGCAGCGGTCACGACAGCGCAGGCCTCAGCTGGGCCGGACCTCGCAGCCTGCGTGCCCGGCCTCACCAGCCGGCACAAGCGCGTCCCTGGCCGGGGCCGGGGAACAGGGCTCTGTTGACCCCGTGGGATTGCTGGCAAGGGGTTTATAAGCATCTTTACTTGGGAAAGCCATTGTCAATTACTGTCCCAGGCATTGCACCGATGAACGGTCCCGCCAGCTGAGGACGCTCAGACCCGTCTCCCCTGCACCTTCCACAGGCCTGGAGCCTTCTCTACTTTCTTCGTCCTTGTTCATCTGATAGAGGAAAACGGCATCTCCCAAGGGGCAGATTTCCAGCAGAAGAGGGGCACAGTCATGCCTGTTTTAGGAAGACCGTGATGGGGGCTGAGCCAATGACAGGCTGGGGTACAGCCTGGGTTGTGTTCAGGCACAAAAAATATCTCAGCAACTTAAACAGATAGGGATTGATTTTTCTCACATAATGAGAAATCCAAAATGTTCAATGGCTGAAGCATGCTTGGACTGAAATCTCTGGGATTCTCTTTCCTCAGGGTCACAAGATGACTGCTGTAGCGCCAGCCAATAGATCCATGTTCAAGGCAAGGAGAAGGAGGAAAGAGGAAGGGCTGGACCAGTTGAGTTCATCTCTTTTTATCAGGAAAGAAAGACTTTCCTCAAAGCCGCCCCCAGCAGATAGCTGCTAACATATCATGGGCCAAAACTACCACCTCTGGTTACAGTGGAGTCTGTGGAAGTCTTTTGTTTTCTCGCCTCCAAAGTGGAAGGCTCCAAGGGAGCAGAAGGTTGGGGATGGGTACTGGGCAGCCTGGGCCCCGCCCACCTGGCTCCACGGTGGTGAGCCTCTAGCCACCCACAAACTGTGTGCCCCGTCCTGGAACCAGAGAGAACTCAGCCCACAACGACACCAGGAGATTTCTTCCAGCTCAAGGCAAGAAAATTGTCTTCAAACTTCTGGTGAGAGTCACAAGACAACTCCTTGTCTGTCCCAGTGTGGAGCCAGTCGGTGGCGTATCATGCCCCTTGACAGTCCATCTGCCTTGGTCTCTGGGGTATCAGGCCCCTTGACAGTCCCTTTGCCATGGTCTCTGGGGTATCAGGCCCCTAGACCGTCCATCTGCCTTGGCCTCTGACACCCAAAGAAGTCCAGCCCTGTGTCTAAGAGACCCTCCAGCTCCCACCAGCCTTCTCCCGGTGCGGCCTCCTGCCTTGAGTGCCCATCCTGGCCAACAGGCCGCTGCTCTGACCGGCCACCCTGCCCAGCCATCCCACCGGCTTCCTGGGTTGGCCATTCTGCCATCCACACCCTGCCCCTCTCACACCCCTAAGAACACTCCCAGACACGTCCTGCGCACAAATGCCCTCCCAGATCCTGTTTTCTGGGAAGACCAAGAACAACAAGAAGACGTCCACTAACGTATTCACATAATTAAAAAGCCAAGCACCCAGAAAACGGACTGGGGTTGCAGGAGCTGGGGGAGGGGGAGGGGGACGTGGTGTTTAACGGGGACAGCGCTTCAGTTTGGGAAGGTGAGTTCTGTAGATGATGGGATGGTCGCACAACAGCGTGAATGTTCTTAATGCTCTGAAGTGGGCACGTAAACATGGCTAAGGTGGGAAATTTTATGTTACATGTATTTTATCACAATAAAACAAGGTCAAGTCGCCCAAACATAAAATAAATACCCACACTGGTATCAGCAAATGATTGAGTACATTACTAAGAGCAGAAGAATTTCAAATAAGGGCTCAAGCTGTCCCACACTAAAGGAGGGAGCGCATGGGCTGTGACATCCTTCCCAAGCGCTGGGCGTGGAAAGGAGGAAGAGACACCTGACAACACGGCCTTGCCACGTGGTCAAGGTCAACACCGACGGTGATTCAACATGGTGACAGCAGGCACCCTTGATGTGACATGGTGAGAAGGCCCCTGACCTCTGTCGTCTTCCTCCCCAGAACTCTTTATCTTCCAGTGAAATCACAAAGCCAGCACAGAGAGCTCTCTTGTACCCCTCACCCTGTCCCCCGTTAGTAATATCTTACATTACTACAGCACCTGTGTTACAATTTGCCACCCAACACTGACGTTATTATTATCATTAACTAATTATATTATTGTGAATTATTAACTCAAATCCATACTTTTTCAGATTTCCCTAGTTTTTCCCTAATGTCCTTTATCTGGTGCCTGCATCCCGGGGCTCCCAAACCTCGGTCACTGTCACACCACCTTCACACTGTTGCTGCATTCGTCCAGCACCTACCTGTACTATCATAACTTACTATTTATCCTTTCCACTGGCTTGCTTTTAAAAATGCAAGTATTTTAAAAGAAAGCCTTTATGTCACTATCACTTTTTAAGTCTTACACTAAGACACACTTAAACAAACATCCACGTCCTAAACCCTCTCCCTCACCCCGAGGTACCCGTCTCACACCTTCAACGTTAAATCATGTGACTTGAAGCTCCGTCCTCCTCCGGGTATCCTAACAGCTCCATGTGGCAGCTGCCTCTCTCCTACCTTCTGACCTGCTCCTCCCTCGGAACTCCCATCCTGGCTGACAGCAACTCCATCTTCCCCATTGCTCAGGGGAGTCACCCACGCCCACCTGGATGTCTGATGGGCCCCGCAAATCTCGCCTGCCCCGAAGCGTGGAGTCCGCAGTGGGATATAGGAGTCTGGAGTCAGGGGAGATATCAGGGCTGGAGATGATTCATCTGGAAGTCACCAGGGTGTACAGGTGTTTAAAGACCTGAGACTGAGTGAGTTTCCTAGAGAGTGAGTAAGACGGAGGAGAGGCCTAAGGACTGAGTCCTGGGGCTGAAGTTTAGCATTCCAAAACCAGGAGGAGCCAGCCTCGGGGCCTGACTCAGAGCAGCCAGCAAAGGCCAGGAGAGGCAGGAGAGAGTGCACTTCCAGAGCTGGTGAGCCTGCCCGCTGCGGAGGTAACAGACAGATAGATGACAGACAGAAGATAGACAGATGATAGGTAGATGATAGATAACAGATAGATGAGAGATGACTGATAGATAGATGATAGATGACAGATAGATGATAGATAGTTGATAGATGACAGATAGATGATAGATGATAGATAGATGATAGATGATAGATGATAGATAGATACATGATAAATAGATGATAGATATATACATAGATAGATAATAGATGGATAGATGATAGTAGATAGATGATAGATAATAGATGGATAAATGATAGATAGATAATAGATAATGGATAGATGATAGATAGATAGATAATAGATGGATAGATAGAGAGATAGATAGATGGATGGATGATAGATAGATCCATAGACAGATGTACTGACTTGTAGTGTTTTCCAATTTCTATGGTGAAGCACTCCCACCATGGTTCATTTCAAGCTACCATTGTGGTGTCACTGAACAGGCTGTTGGCACACAGTCAACACCTGCAAGCTGATACGAGCTGGCTCCTGCTCAGCACTGCCTGGAAACCAAGTGAAGAAAGAGTCACAAGAAAGAATTAGAAGAACAGAAGAGTGATCCTCATATTAAATGCTGTTGACATGTCAAATTAGACGAGGACTTCTGCAGTGATGTATATAACATTTTGTCATACAAAAATGCTAAACCTCATTCCGGCAAGATGCAAAAATAGCATGACCTCACACCCCGTTTGTAAAGTCAAGTTCTCCCAATGTGACTTAAAAACCAGAGAAAGGGGGCTTCCCTGGTGGCGCAGTGGTTGAGAGTCCGCCTGCCGATGCAGGGGACATGGGTTCATGCCCCGGTCCGGGAAGATCCCACATGCCGCGGAGCGGCTGGGCCCGTGAGCCATGGCTGCTGAGCCTGTGCGTCTGGAGCCTGTGCTCCACAACGGGAGAGGCCACAATAGTGAGAGGCCTGCGTACCGCAAAAAAAAAAAAAACAGAAAGGAAGAGAAATAACTGCTTAGCTCATTTATTTCCAACCTTTCCCCTTTTTTCTAATATATGTATTAAGGCTATAATTTTCCCTCTAAGCATGGCTTTAACTGCATTCCACACATTTTTATGTTTGGTATTTTATATATCATTCTCTCAGGATATATTTTTTATTGCCATAGTGTTTTTTCTTTGGCTCTTATGGTTTGGGGTTTGGTTTTTGTTGTTGTTTTGCTTAATTTTTTAAGCAAAAATCACTTAATATTCTTAAATTCAGAGACAGGAAGAGGAAGTATTCAAAGAAACAATGGTTTGACCCCAGGCTGATTCATTTTTACCTGGGTCCACTTTTTTCTTCAGTTTCTTTCTTTTTGATGGAATTACTCCTCATATCTTGTGCTTAGTTAACATCTGGAAATTTTAGTCAGATTTAAAGTGACACACTCGGGACTTCCCTGGCGGTGCAGTGGTTAAGAATCCACCTGCCAATGCAGGGGACATGGGTTCAATCCCTGGTCTGGGAAGATCCCACACGCCACGAAGCAACTAAGCCCGTGCACCACAACTACTGAACCTGCGCTCTAGAGCCCATGAGCCACAGCTACTGAAGCCCGTGAGCCACAACTGCTGAGCCTGTGAGCCACAACTACTGAAGCCCGCATGCCTAGAGCCCGTGCTCCGCAACCAGAGAAGCCACTGCAATGAGAAGCCCGTGCACCGTAACGAAGAGTAGCCCCCAGTCTCCGCAACTACAGAAAGACTATGCACAGCAACGAAGACCCAATGCAGCCAAAAATAGATAAATAAATAAATTTATTAAAATAATAAAAAATAAAGAGACACACTCAAATACTTTTCCATAATCTTTAGATTGTTTTAGGACGTACTGTTTTATTACTGCAAAAGCTTTGAACTTTTCTACTGTAAGCATTAATAACATTTCAATTAAACGACTGTCTATGTAATGGGTAACATTTCATTTTTCTTAAAAAAAGGATTTTTTTAGTTTTCTTTTAAATCATTATTTCTAACTTAATTTTATTGTGCTCAGAGAACACATCCTGTAATATTCCAATTCCTTGAAACTTTTTGAGACTTGCCTCCTGGTATGAGTACATTTTTGGTAAACTTCCAACGTGTGCTTGAAAAGAGTGTTTTCTAAAGCAGTTGTGTGTCCAATGTACTACACAGGTCCAGCAGGTCAAGTTCGCTGATCCTGTTATTTGAATCTTTTATATCCTTACTGAGTTTCTTCTGCTTGTTCAACACATTACTGAGAGAGGTAAGAGGTGCATTAATACCTCCCACTATAGCTCTGGCTTTAGCCATTTCTCCTTGTCTGTTTTCTGTTGTCTGTTGTTCCTCCTAGTTTCTGTTCGTGTGGTCTTTTCTCTGTCTGGCCTGGTTCCTTTCGTCGTGTGCTTGATATTAAAATTTTAAACATTGTTGGGAGAAATTATTTGAGGCCTCGAATGCTGTTATCTTCCTTCAGAGAGGTATGTAAAGGTATTAAATACCTCCAGAAGGGTTTTTCTGGCGCCTTAGACCCTAAACTCTGAATCTAGTCTTGGGGTTTGAGATTATGTGAGACTGAGCAGCAGCTCCTGCAGGGCTGGTGGAGGTCTGCCTGCAGGTCGCCCTCGGTCCCGGAGGTGCTGCTTCAAGGCTCTGAACCAGCTTCACTAGCTCTTCCCTTCCTCATTCCCCCACTGACAAAAGCACTGCTCAGCTCCTGCACCCTCTGCCGAAATCAGCAAACAGCCTCAAGGAGAAGGTGATCCCAAATGCTGAACCCACATTTTTGGAATTTTTACTTTATACTAGGTTCTTGGCCCAGTAATTCCTCACGATGTTGTTAGCTCTCCAGTGCCTTCAAGCAGGCATTTTGCTTTGTTTTGTTTCGTTTTCTTTTGCCTGGTTTTTCTAATCGCCTTCAGTGGAAAGGTTGGTACCAATCACTCAGTCATCTTTACAAAAGAAGCAAAACTCTTGCCTCATTTTTCAAAGGAAAGAGTCATGGCTTCCTATCCCCCAGAAGGAGTACCTTATTTTCATTCCCAAAGAGTTCTCTTCCATGATGAGTATCTCCACTGATGAAAATTGGAGGGAAGAGGTTTGCTAGTAAGGACCCTTAAAGGCAGACAGTATTAAGAGCACAATTGGCAACTACCAGCCAAAATGCTAAATGCAGAATTCTGTTTCCACACACAAATTGTTAAGCTAATTTCTTCAATTTCTGCAAACCTCAGCTACCATTAAACCCCGGAGCAATTAGGCAAGATGGAAATAGCACAGCCACTTGGTGACAGCATGTCCTAACTACAGGAAATATACCTAAATGGGAACCAAAGGTCCAAAATCAAATCACAGGTTAAGACAACATCACTACAGGAGGTTTGACAGCCAAGCCCCTGCCTCAAAACATGACAGGGAAGGGATGATGTAGAAGACAGATCCTGGAGAAGAGAGACTCAGCACAGCCCTGGGCCAGCACCTCCCCTCCCCCGCAGCCAGCTCAGCCCCACACAGTCCTCACCCCTTAGCTCTCACCAAAGGGAGGGCTGTATTCACACCTGAAGCTCTAGGATCTCAGGAGAAATCTTGGTGGATACTTCAGCCTCTTCCTTACATTCAGCCTCATTCAAGATCTCTCTTCATGACGGCACCGTCCTAACCCACTTTCCCACTGATAAAAATACCACTTCTAGTTCTTGTCCTAACAGCCAGAGAAACTTGGTGTTGGAACTGCTACTGGGAAATCTCTAGTGACCCTTCATGTTAAGAAAGGAGGAAAGGGGCTTCTCTTGTGGCGCAGTGGTTGAGAGTCCGCCTGCCGATGCAGGGGACACGGGTTCGTGCCCCGGTCCGGGAAGATCCCACATGCCGCGGAGCGGCTGGGCCCGTGAGCCATGGCCGCTGAGCCTGTGCATCCGGAGCCTGTGCTCCGTGACGGGAGAGGCCACAACAGTGAGAGGCCCGCGTACCGCCAACAAAAAAAAAAAAAAGGAAAGGAGGAAGGGGAAATTCAGAAAGCCTGACCGACCTGCCCAAAGTCACAGCCACAAAGTCACAGGGGGAGCTGCTGCCTGGACTCCCGTCACTGTTCATGTGGCCTCAGTCACAACACTTCCCACCAGCCCAAGGCTCGGGGACCGGGCCGGTGGGCGCCGGGCTGGGGAACTGACTTCCCAGGGCTATTTCAGTAGGGTCTGCTGAGACAGAAGACGGTGTGGTGAGAGCAAAGGAGACCCCCCCCCACCCCGGAACTGGTGAGGGCCTTACGCTCCCGCCAGCCCTCAGCCTGGCCTCCCTTGCCACCCGCCAGCGCCACGGAGGGGACGCAGCTGGACTTCAGGCACCCGGCAGCCAAGCAACGTGCGAGTCTACGGACTGACTCCCTCCTGAGCAAGACCCTTCCGGGCAAACAGCAGCCTGGTTCCGCATTTAACTCGCTGTGCGACTCTGGGTGGGTGGCTCCACCCCTCCGATCCTTCCTTCGCCCTCTGTGCCGTGGACATGGTAACAACACCCATCCACGGGTTATTGTGTGTCAATCGCTTGAAGCCGTGCCTGGCTCACAGTGAGTGCTCAGGGCATGGTAGCTGTGCTGGCAGAAGAGGAAAGTCGAGGGAGGTGTAACGCCGCGTGGGAAGGATTTGGTCACACCCGGAATCAGCACGGGTCAGGGGCCTACCCCGGGCCAGGTATTTCTCTCAGTGGCTGCTGTGCGTTCCCTCCTTCAACAGCCTCTGCTTGAACACCCTCGGTGACGGGGAGCTCACTGCCGGGCGTTCCAGTTTTGAAGCCTTGATGGATAAGGAAGCGTTTTCGTCAGGAGAAATGTACCACCTACAGCTCCCCGATCCCGGCTCTGCCATCCTGAGCCACACAGCCTTTGCCTCCATGCGAAACAACGATAACAGTAATAATAATAATATAAGGGCGACAAGTTTTTGAGTCGGTCTGGTGCGCTAATCACCGTGCTCCAGGCCTTTGAATGTATTATCTCACTTTAGTGCTGAAAACCAGCTATTGTGCCCAACCCCCCACCCCAACAAAGACAGGAAGTTCCCAATTTATGAACTAATTGTGTTCCTAAAATTCTTTCCTATGGCTGTTGTTTGGAGGGCAGAACCGCTTTCCCACATAAACAAGTTCTAAATGGCTGTGGGCGCCCAAGGAGGCCCCCGAAGCCTGGCTGACCCACCCCGCCCGATGGACCACCAGGCATCTGCGGGGGCAGAACAGACCCCGCCGGTTACAGTCGCAGCCGTTAAACAATGCAGGGAAAGCGGACGTCGTGGGGGGGCGGGGGAAGACGTTTGTTCGTCTTCAACGCGGCTGCATGACGAAGCGCCGGCCTGGGAGCACGGCCGACTTTCCACGCCGGGAACCAGCCCCAGAGCCACCAGTGAGAGGCCCGGACGGCCATGCTGGGAACTGGACTCAAAGGCTGGCCCCTGGTGGTGGGCATGGTGTGGGGTCTCAGAAGAGTCGGCCGGCCGGGCATTGCCACCTCCTGCACGTGTGGCCCTGGGCAAACTTCCCGCCATCTCGAGGGTCCTGCGTGGAAAGTGGGGTCACCACACACCTTCCTGGGGGCAGTTCTCACTTGCTCCTCAAGCCCTTCTGACACCTGGCCTGCGGGGGTGTCTGGCGGCTGGGCGGCTGGGAGAACCCAGGTTTGCAGTCAGCAGCTCTGCGTGACTCCAGCGGGTCACCCAGCCTCCCTGGGCCTCAGTTTCCCATCTCTGCGCTGGGCACAGACATGCTTGTGTGTGTAGGTCTAATCCTGAGAATTGGCAATAATGTCTGTAAGGTGCCGGCACGGGGCCGGGCACACACACGCTCAGTAACTGGTACTTGGGGTGTGGAGTCGGGAGCTGGGAGAGGCCGCCCCGGCCGGCACGAAACGGACAGACAGCCGAGAGCGGCCGAGAGGGCAGCCGTTTTCCTGGTGCAGCTCCTTCCCAGACGGCTCCACCCGAAGCGCACAGGTGCTTCCTGGAGGGGGCGCACCTTTCAGCAGGGACTGGACATGGCTTGTCACTTTAGCTCTGAAAAATGGGACGGAGGTTGTCAAGGGGAAATCCCTTCTTACCAGCCATGAGACTAGAGCTGGGGAAAACCCCCCGCCACCTGGCTCTGCCTGAAGCTCACCCCTGATGCACCCTCTCCCAGGAAGACAAGGGTGCTCACCAGCAGGGGTTCAGAGCCTGCTGTGTGTTTTGAGCAAATCACTCACCCTCTCTGAGTCTGAGATCCTCATCTCTTACTACGGGGAGGAAGGTGACAACCATTCATTCATTCAGGGGATTTTTACTGAGCAACCACCAGGGTGCGGCGGAGGCGGCGGTGGTCGGAGCGGGTGAGACCACAGTGAACACGGTAGACACAGCCTCATCCTCACGGTGGACCGTCCAGTGGAAGAGCCAGGCTTTAGTCAAACCATCTGCAAACATCTAATTTCAAAACCAAATACCTAGCTTCGAAAGTTGTGGTTAGGCAAAGGTTCTTCCAACAACGTTTTAGCAGCAGAACCCTTTGTTCAAATAAGGCCTTACACAGAAAGTGGGCATGGAAAACAGATCAGAGGAAAGCAGCTTGGAGGGCTCCGGGGGCGGGTATGTCCAGGACCCCAGGGCTTCGAGGAGCACGGCTGGCAACTGTGCTGGGGGGGAGGGGAGGAAGTGTCTGCAGGTGGCCGAGGGGTCCTGGCCCGGGCGGCACTCGGGGACCAGCGTTGTCATCGCTCTCTCTCTAGGGGAGAAGAGGGCAGCACTTCAGATGGTAGTGGGGGCAGGGGTGCTGGGTGCCAGCGCAGACTCAGCCCCGGAGCCCTGTGTCTCTCAGCTGGCCGAGGGTGCCCTGGGGGCTGTGAGTCGGGGTCACCGGGTGGCGGGGACGCACTGATGCAGGGGGACTCACGCTGGAAACCAGCTCCCTGCAGTGGCCGATTATCTGATGGAACGCTTCCTTCATCAGCGCTAATATCCATGTAGTGAAACAATGAAAGGGTTTCCTATCAGTTCCAAATAGGACGTGAAAAACTCTCAGTGCTAAGAGTAGAGGATGCTCGAATAGGGCAATGGGAAACGCCTGAGTCACCAGAGGGCTCTTTGATTCCAACGGCCAATCGGTGAAAGGAAAGAGAGAGAGAGAGTGGTTCATCAGTGGTCACGGGGAGGACAGGAAGGACGGTCTTTCACGCGGGACCCCCGAGGGCCGACAGCGGAAGAAGCCCAGCTGTGAGACCGCCACCTGGAGAGAGGAACGGAGCCCCCGGCTTCACTGGCCCCCACCTGCACTCCACAGCAGCTACGGGCTTCTTGTTTAAGGAGGAACTTCCAGGACATACTCGTCTCAGAGCACTGCTCACCCTGGAGCTGGATGGCCGCAGGGCCGACCCGGGGCCAGGAGGCCAGTCCACCCACTGCCTCGTCCTGGGGCTCGGGGCAGCCCCCAGGGCCTCACCCGCAGCTCAGATTTTCTTCAGGAAAAACGGGAGAGTTCCTCAGGCCCGATTCCTGCCCAAACCTTTCGGAACTGACCTCCCAGCTCCCTCTGGCTGGATGCGGGCCGTCTTCCCCCCCTTCTCTAAGATGGCACCGGGCCATTTTTCCGGAAAAGACCAAGTGTGTGCCTGCCCAGCAGGGCAGAATGGCGTTTAGCTTCGTGGCTGCACTCAGACCTGTGCTCCCAAAGTTAACTGTCTATTAAAGTCAAACTACAGGCCTGGGTAACAGCCTGGGAAGTGACAGGGGTGCCTGGCACGGCTCGAGCCTACGGGAACCTCAGCCTTCACTTCACTTCAAGGAGCTGGCCTCCTCCGGGGCTGGCGTGGCCCAAGGAAACGATGCAGGCCAGAGTCATGCTTACGAAATGAGTCTCTCTGGGGTCAGAAATTCCTGTAATGAATGACTTGCCCTTCCTTGCTGGTGATGTCAGGCTGTACCCACCTTTAAGCTTCCCAGCGAGGTGAGAATGTTGGAACCTGCCCGTGGCTGTATCACCTGGGGGCCTGCCTACACCTAGGTGCCCGGGGAGGGGCGCGCGCACGCCGAGCTCTGCTCTGCATCGGCAACAGCGCGTAGGAGAAACACCTGGTGATCTGCTGGCACGGGTCCAGGTCCTGCGCACAGTAGGGGCTTTCTGAGCGCACATCAGGTGAACCTGAGCCAGAGGGAGCTTATTCAACACGTGCCATCCAGGCTCTCCTTCCCCGGGAAATGGCATGTCGGGTGGAGGGAAGGCTCCTTGGGCTCCGCTCCAGATCGAGCTGGAGGCTCCTGAGAGAAAGGGGCCCAGCTCAGCTTTGGGCTTAGAACAATGCCGAGCGCTCAACACGGTGCAGGTGTGTGTGTGCTGGAAACTCCTTCCTGAAGCCTCTGAGGTCAGGGGCCAGGGCCCAGCGGGCTGGCTGCCTTTATTGTCCACTGTCGTGGCTGGGACAGGAAGCACTTTCCGTTCCCGATTGCTCGGGTGGGTAATTTACAGTGGGAGCGCGAGGTCAGCGTGCCAGCACCTGCTTTCCCACCGAGAGGCCCACTTCCGGACCTGGGGGCCTTCAGGAGGGGGCCCCCTCTGCACAGATACAGCCTCCCCAGACGCCCCCGGCTGCCCTCTCTGCCACGCTGGCCTGTGGGCTGCGGCTCAGGCTGCCGTTGAGCCCCCGTCCACGGGGGGCAGTTCAGCCGCCTGGGGTACATGCCACACTGGCCCAGTAATGAACAAGGACCACCAAACTTCACAGACCATGTCCTCCCTTCTGTGGAGGACCCACTCCCGTGCCTGGAGCGGCTAGGTGACGCACACACGCTCCTCCCCTTTTGATGGGGAGTGTGGGTCCCATTTTACAGACGAAGAAACTGAGGCTCAGACAGGCCACTACCCAGGTCGTAAACGGAAGTGCTGGGGTTCGAGCGCAAGTCTGTCCGGGGCCCTGGGTTCTCTTGCAAACTCAGATGCCTCCAGGGTCCAGGCAAAGCACCCCACGGGGAGGTGCTGGCCGCAGGCAAGTACGGGGCAGTGGGTGAGGAGAGCCTGCTGCGACCCTGAAGCAAGGTAAGCCTGTGTGGCCAGATTTCTATGTGGAATCTCCACGTTCCCACGTTAGTAACGGGCACTAAACACTGGGTGGGTCAGAGTAAGCCTGTGCGCCGTACCAGTGACAGCAGCGTGCACCTACTGTAGGCATAGTGGTCCCTCGGTCCTCCATGCCCCCCCGCAGCTGGTTCCCTATCGGACAGACAAGGAGACTGAGGCCAAAGAGGCGAACCAGCTGACCGCGGGCACCCAGCCAGTCCCGGTTTGCTTACTGCATTCCTGCCTGATCATACTGACATCACGTCCATCTAGAAACGGGGGAAGAGTTTAGGGGTCCGGTGGAGGATGGGGACGCCGACCTGTCTCCGTAGGTCATTTTCCTGTTCCTGGGACTGGCCCTGAGACCAGCACCCAGAGCGCACCCTGACCGCCGGCTGGGACCACCAGGACTGGCCCAGCAGAAGCTCAGCTCCCTGACTCCAGTGGCCCGAGATGGCCCCAGGCTCCCGCTCTGTGCCCAGGGCCCCTGCCCCTGGCCTGGCCTCCCCCAGCCCGAGGCAGGGTGGGTGCACCACGGCGGGCCCGGCCCCAGGCCCGCCCGCTCCCCTGAGTGACGGGCTGCCCTTTGTGGAGGGGGAGATTAGGGGCGGGTGAGGGGGCCGCGCAGCCCTCCCGGATGACAGGGGCCGTCAGCCCTACACGCCACGCAGCCCGGAGCGAGGGAGCCTTGACAGGCCTGGAGGGGATCCAGGAGGGAGCGCGAGGGGGGCGCACCCCTCAGCACAAAGGCCAGGCCTGTCTTCACACCTGCGGGAGGATGGAGCCGGCTGGGGGCGCGGGAGGGGGGCCGGGGCGCATGAATAATTCGCTCTGAAAGAAGCATGTCACGGGGAGATAGCTCAGCCAGACACTTCAAATAAAGGCAAGCAGCCGCGGTGACAGGGGACATTCTTTCCCACCGAGGCGCTGCTGGGACCTAAGTGCTGGGATGTCGTGAAAGAAAGGCGTCTTGAGCCCTCCATAGTTATTTTTATTAAAAAAAAAAAAAAAAAAAAGAGCGCCAGAGAAAGAACGAAAAATACCACCACGATGCAGGGATGAGCCTGCAGCCCTGCGGAAGGCCAGATAACAAGCGCGCCACCTCCGTTCTGCCCCTGCTGGGACTGTCGCGGTCAGGGTTGGGCCCGCCCACCCTGGCGCCCTCCCCACCCCCGGCCCAAACTTGCCGACCAGCCCCGGTGACCCCTCCCCTCCTGCTTCCCAAGGACCACCGCGGTCAACCACCCCACCTCCTCGCTCCCTCCTCCCCGGACAGCACCAGGTGGGGCTCAGGTGTGACCCCGTCCACCCAGCCGAGCCCTCACAGCAAGGGTCCTGTTGCATCCTGCTTCATGTCCCCGTTCAAAGCACAAGGTCCTGCACACAGTAGCCACCACTAAATGTCCACCGATGGGGACAACGACAGTGGTTTCTTTTTTCTTGGGAGAAGGCGGCAATGAAGCTACAAACAATACTGGAGTGAAAAACTGACCCTCTCAGGGTCCATTCATAGAGGAACTAGAGCCCAACAGGGGACCCCCCTGGGGACCCTCAGACTGAGGCAGCCCTGTGTGTGTGCACGTGGATGGAAGGCATGTGGGGGCTTCTCCCCGAACCGTGGCCTGGGGCTGCCTCTGCCGAGTCGGGATTTAGTGGGAGAAGGGGGCTGAGGCACTTGCACTTTTTATCATAGGCACTTGGGTATATTTTGATTTTTTACATTGAGTGTGTATTACTTTTGTAACTAAAAGTATATATTCTCAATCCCTGTGGTTTAGCAAGAGCTAAACCCTTTGCCAAGCCGGGTTCCAAGGCACTCCTTGCTGGCGGAAGAAAGAGGCGTCTGAAGATGGTGGCTTTGCGTCCATCGTCCTCCAGCCGTGATGCCTGGCGGAGAGGCCGGGAGGCCAAGACCCTCGTCCTCAGGAGGCTCCAAGAAGCCATCCTTCTTCCTTGGTTTCCTCCCTCCCACTCCAGCCCTGCGGTGATCCCAGGTACAGGGAAGGACCTGGGGGGAGGCCTGCAGGATGTCCAGTGTCCAGCGTCCAGCGCGAGCCCCTGACAAGAGCTCTTGTGGGAACCCAGCGGGCAGGGCCGTGAGGTCAGGGGTCCTTTTTATCGAAGCCTTGGCTTTCACAAAGGGCCTCGAGTTTAGACTTCTTTTATATTACCTCCAAATTAGGTTCCACCTACAGAAGCCTTTTTGCTGGGGCGTTAATCTTTGTTATTTACACAATTCGTCACACGCTGCTCTGTCTTGTCTTCACGGTTAGTGTTCTAGAAGGTCCCTCGCTCCTGGAGGGAGCGGCCTTGGGACACAGCTCCCAGCGTTCCCAGAGGACACTTGCTGCTTGTACACAGGGGACCGTCGGGACTTAATGCTGTGTCCCTGAGGCCAGGCCCGGAGCCACCAGACAACCCCCCAGAGAGCCGGGAGAGACACGAGCCCGTGTAGTCATACCGAATTCTCCTTTTGGGGGGAGGCTCATCCCCAAGCCACTGTCCCTTCAAAGGCCACCAGGCCGTCCCTGGATGTAGAAGATGGGGCCCAGGGCGCCAGCAGCTGCACCGGGGCTGGGCCGTCCCTTCCCTGAGCGGTGGCTGCCCCCAAGAGGACAAACACGGGCGGCCAGGCATTTCCGGGGCAGGGGAAGCTGGCCGACGGGAGACAGGGGAAGAAGGGCCCGAGGGCCGGACACACTGGGCTGTGAAAGGGATTGAGCAGGGCCCCTTCACCTCACTACAGCTGTTATGGAAAAAATTAAAATATGCCACCCCGTGATTATGCTCACACAAGGTGATGAGAAGATTTACAGAAATACATGTATACATATACATATTTTTTTAATTTTTAATTAATTTATTTTTGGCTGGGTTGGGCCTTCGTTGCAGCGTGCGGGCTTCTCATTGCAGTGGCTTCTCTTGTTGAGGAGCACGGGCTCTAGGCACATGGGCTTCAGTAGTTGTGGCTCGCGGGCTCTAGAGCGCAGGCTCAGTAGTTGTGGCGCACGGGCTTCGTTGCTCCGCGGCACGTGGGATCTTCCCTGACCAGGGCTCGAACCCGTGTCCCCTGCATTGGCAGGCGGATTCTTAACCACTGCGCCACCAGGGAAGTCCTGAAGTACGTGTATATTAACCTGGAGTCGCTCTAAGGAGTGAGTGCAACTGTGGAACACGAATCAGTGGAAACGCTGAGTGAGGAACAGCGTCTTCTTTCAGCCCTGTCAGTGGGTTTCTGCAATTGTGTTCAACCTCGTTTTTGTTTGTTTTTAATTTTTAAACGGCTTTATTTTCTGAGCCGTTTTAGAGGCATAGCAAAATTGAGTGGAAAGTACAGAATTGTAACGTGGTACATGTGTTACAATTGATGAACCCACATTAACACATCATAAGCACCCAGGGTCCACAGCGTACATGCAGGTTCATTCTTGGTGACGTACATCCTCTGGGTTTTGATACATGTATAAGGACACATATTCCCCATGACAGTATCACACGGAATAGTTTCACTGCCCTAAGCTCCTCTGGGCCCCACCTGCTCACCCTTCCCTCCCTGCAGCCGCTGGCGGCTCCTGATCTTTTCACTGCCTCTACAGTTTTCCATTTTCCAGAATGAGGTATAGTTGACATCACACAGTCTGCAGTCTTTTCTGATTGGCTTGTTTCACTAAAGAGGTGTAGGTTCACTGATTGTAACAAACAGTCCACTCTGTTGTAGTGAAATGGACCACAGTTTACATATTCATTCACCTGCCGAAGGACATCTTGGTGGCCTCTATAATTATAAATACAGCTGCTATAAACATACACATGCAGGGTTTTTGTGGACATAAATTTTCAACTCCTTCGGGTAAATACCAGGGAGCATGGTTGCTGGATAGTGTGGCAAGAGTATGTATAGTTTTGTGAGAACCTGCAAACCGTTCTCCAGAGTGGCTGCACCCTCCTGCCTCCCCACCAGCAACGAAGGAGAGTTCCTGTTGCTCCACGTCCTCGCCAGCACTTGGCGATGTCAGTGCTCTGGATCTGGACCATCCTGACAGGTGTGCAGTGGTGCCTCATTGTTGCTTTAATTTGCCTTTCCCCGATGACACATCAGGTGCAGCATCTTTCCACGTGCTTACCTGCCATCCGCAGGTCTTGTTTGGTGAGGTGCCTGTTCAGGCCTCTTGCCCGTTTTTAAATTGGCTTGTTTGCCTTCTTAGTGAGAAGAAGACGGCTCTTACTGAGCCCTCTGTGTATGTTGGACAACAGCCCTTTACCAGATGTAAACCTTTTGCAAAGGTTTCCTCAGTCCGTGGCCCGTCTTCTCACCCTCTTGGTATTTGACCTCTTTCAGGGAAAATGTTGAAAGTCTGCGTTTGAGACCCACCCGCATGCAGTATCAGTGGGATCCCCGCCCTCCTCATGCCCCCGTGGTCCCTGAGGGGAGAGGAGGGGCCTGTGAGGAAAGATTAGTCCTCACAGGGAGGCACAGAGATTCCTCCCTTGTGGGGGAGAGTTGGGCCTGGAGGAAAAGCTAAGTGTGAGGAAGGGGAAGGAAGGGGGGGCGGGATGAGGGGACGCTTGGGATGGGCAGGGAGGCCGGGTGGGAAGCAGAGTCCACCTGAGGCTTCTGTCCCGGAGGCTGGAGTCCTGGAGACAGATCCACACGGACTTTCCTCTGCCAGGCCGGGAGGACCCTGGAGCCAGGGTCCTATGCTGTCACTAGGGGGCCCTAGTGAGCTGCTCTGAAACCTTGTCGAGGTGCCCTTGTCAGCTGAGACCGAGTGGAGAGGCCATCCCTGGTACTTTCAAAGGTCAGACCCTAAAAGGGCCCATAACCAAACGCAAGGGTCAGATTTTGCTATGTTCACCCCTGCCACGCATGCTGGGCATAAACCAGAATCCAAATTCAAACCATTCCCGGGGCCTGAGCTGGAGGGTAGCACTCCAGCTTCACAGAAATATTCCCTGACTCGACAACACAGGCCGCTTTAAGGATGTCCACGAAACTACTGGCATTTGATTTCCCTTCTCAAAACCCGTATCACCAAAAATAATCAAAGAGGTAAACGTAACGCCAGGCTGGAGCCCAGCTGGCCTCCGCAGGCCTGAGCCGTTGCCAATTTCACACAAATTCATCAACTGTCAAAGCAGAACTGTGGCTCTATCTCCACCTCCCCAGGAAGCGCAGAAGTCGTCACCAGGCCCTGATCATAAGATCGCAAATCGGAAAGCTTAGCCAAATTTCCTCAGCTCCCAGGTCCCGAGAAATAAGCCCAATAAGGAACCTCGATTCTGACAGTCCTGGTTCAGGACGACTTTTTCTAATCATTAGCCCCTGGAGGTGCTCACAGGGCCTCAGGTTTGGTCCTGATCACCGGGTGGGAGGATGTAAGAAGGAGAAGCTGGAAAAAGTGAAGCGCAAAAAGGAAGTAAGATAAACACTGAAGAGCATCTGAGTCACCAACCTGCAGATGTCACGGGCAGGAAGCACGCTGATATCTGCCCCCCCCCCCCAGCCCCCGGACAACTGGGCAGAGACCCCTGGGCCTCCGGGCACCTGACCTCTGTGGGGACGTGTGCCCCCAGCAGCCCCCGGAGCCCCGCCCCCAGTGCTTTCTCGGTGCCTGTCCTGTGCCCAGCATCCCACCACTGAAGGCTCTGATCTTCTCTGGGACGCACCCAGAGACACAGGAGTCCGCCTACACAGACACAAATAAGAGATGGCTCAAACAAGTGACGATGCCTACATCACAACGGAACGTGACACAGCTGTAAAAGAGAGGGAAAAACTCATTACTGGTGGGTCTCCAAGAGACATCGTTCAGGGAAAAAAATCAAGGTGCAGAAGCCTGGTGTAAGAAGCGGGGAGACAGAAGTACTCTTCAGCCGTAAAAAAGAAGGAAACCCTGCCATTTGCAACAACACGGATGGACCTCGAGGGCGTTATGATAAGTGAGATAAGCCAGAGAAAGACAAAGACTGTATGATCTCACGTATATGTAAAATGTTCAAAACAAACAAACAAACAAACAGAAAACCTGAACTCCTAGCAACAGAGATTGGTGGTTGCCAGAGGTGAGGGATGGGAGGGTGGGCAAAATGGGTGAAGGGGGTCAAAAGGGACAAACTCCCAGTTATAAGATAAATAAGTCCTAGGAATATAATGTAGAACATGGTGACTATAGTTAGTAATACTGGGCTGCATATTTGAAAGCTGCTATGAGAGTAGAACTTAAAGAAAGATCCCAAGAAAAAAAATCTGTAACTATGTGTGGGGATAGGTGTCAACTAGCCTTACTGCAGCGATCATTTCGTAAGATATACATATATTGAATCATTATGTTGCACACCTGAAATGAATATAATGTTGCATGTCAATTACATCTCAATTTAAAGAGATGATCTAGGGGACTTCCCTGGTGGCGCTGTGGTTAAGAATCCACCTGCCAATGTAGGGGATACGGGTTCGAGCCCTGCTCCAGGAAGATCCCACATGCTACAGAGCAGCTAAGCCCGTGCATCACAACTGCTGAGCCTGCGCTCTAGAGCCCATGAGCCACAACTACTGAGCCCGTGTGCCACAACTACCAAAGCCCACGTGCCTAGAGCCCGTGCTCCGCAACAAGAGAAGCCCGTGCACCGCAAGGAAGAGTAGTGCCTGCTTGCTGCAACTAGAGAAAGCCCGTGCACAGCAATGAAGACCCAATGCAGCCAAAAATAAATAAACAAACAAATTTATTAAAAAAAAAAAAGAGTATCTATAGACACATACGCTTGTTCCTAGCTAGGAGAGCTGTCTCTGGAACTCACCAGGGGCCAGTGATGCTGGCTGTCTCTACGGACTGTAACTGGGGACAGTGGGGGGAGGGGGCTTTTGTACCTTTTGGATCTTAGATCACATGAATGTGTCACCCTTTAAAACATATTTGGATTTTAAAAGGAAGGGAATGGAAAAGAGCTCCATGGAAAGACGTTGAGAGTGATACAGATTAATGATTAAATGAAAGCTGTTAACAGGGTGTCCAGGGTGCAACAACCTGTGTTTTAAAAAAAAAAAAAAAAGAATATTCACAGATTTTCCTTCCTTTCGGAAAATCAGATTGATGGAGCAGGATTCTGTAGTCTTTGAGGGCGTCCCTCCCACCATTTCCTAGAGCCCCTTCCCTTTAAGGAGGAAACACCCAGAAAGACAAAACTGTTCACCTAAGAACATCACCAGCACGTCCCTTTACAGTAGAGGCCTCACTGGGGCCGCAGTTCCTAACCCTAAAGAACACTTCCTGGCCCACACACCCTCCATGTGTACCTGTGCTCACCAATGCCACAGTCCCCACCACTCCCTGTTGCACCCTGACACTGAAGCTGAGATACTGCTTTCGTCTCTAAAGGCCTTTACACAGTTGCTCTTCCTATGGTGGAGACATGGTTCGTGGTACCACAGCTCCATCAAAAATTGGAAAATAGAAAGTACCATGGGTGTTACTTTACGGACACGAAGAAGATGCACGTGGAGTCAACCTGCACACACCGTCCTGTTCCTGCTCACCACGTGCGTTACCCGCTCGGCCAGAGCTGCCTCATCAGGTTGTCAAGGTTGTGCACTGCTCATTCCAGGGCCCCGTCCAGTACAGTGTGCCCAGAGGGCAGCTCCTGGAGCCCACCACCTGCACAGCTGACACGGCAGAGGCCCAGGCCCCAGCCCCCGTCCCCAGCCATGTGCTTAGGACTGTCCCTCTGTGCGGTCTACACTCGCCCTCCGTGGTGTGCATCTGTCTCAAGAGAAATCCCAAGGCAAGGCTGAGTCTGGCCATGTCGGTCTCTACTGGGCCCTCGCGCTTCCTGCAATGGCCTCAGATAACGCAGTGCAGATGACCATAGCGATAATGACGCCTGGGACCTCGGCATTTCCCATCAACTTCTGAAAAGTGATCTAAGATAAGCTTCTGATCTGTGACACCCCACATGCAGGCTCCACAAACGGGAATTCCCTTGTTTAAGGCTGGGCTTCGCATGAGAGCTGCCGGGAACCATTTGGAAAACTTTTTTAACTTATCCCCCTTGCCTTGTTCACCTATGTCTGGAAATCTAGCCTCAGAAAGGCATAAAAAGAAAGAAAAAGAGGAGAGAGGGAGGGAGGGAAAGTTACATTCACGAAAACGTCCGTTGGGCAAAAACACGTCCAATGGTCATGGAGGGCACGTAGTTGTGAGGGCAAAGATTTTGCTTATTCGTTTTGTTCCTGTTACTTTGAAAACGTTCTGCAGTGGTATGTTAGTTTGATAATTCAGACTAAATCGATGCAACCCTAGAACCTGATGTGTCTTAAGGACTCCAGGCTACCCACGGTCCCCAAGGGCAGGACTCCGGAGCTGGACGGCCTAGGCCCCTGGCGGCTCCTCCGCTCCTGGGCCGAGTGTCTCCAGAAGGTCTCTGACATCTCTTTGGCTCGGTTTCCTCATTTTCAGATGGGGACAATAACAGTACCTACCTTGTAAGGTTGCTGCTCGCAGCCAATGCGTTCATAAAGGTGAAGGCACCAGCGCTAAATAAGTCCTTCTCAGTTGCTATTAGCGGTGACAACAATGGGAGCTACAACAATGCGATCGTTCCCAACCCACCGGCTCTGCCCAAACCCCGTCACTCCCCAGCGCCAGCCTGGGCATCCTCCAGCCCCAGGGTGGCCCAAACACGACTCTCCCACGGAACGCCCGAAGCACTGGCCGCCAGCTCCAGGTGACCGCCCAGGAGGGAAGACCCGGTGCCACAGGGCCGCCCTGCACCCCCTGTCGCCCCCTGCAGGGCCCTTTGCCCTCTCCCCACTCCCTGCACCACCGCCTCACCTCCCCACGCCCTGCCTTCGACCGGCGCCCCCACCCCGTTCAGAGCGTCCTCTTCCTCAGCCTGTCCCCAGCCTCATGACCTATGTTCACAGCAGCACTATTCACAATAACCAAGACATGGAAGCAACCTAAATGTCCATGGACCTAGAGGTTGTCATACTAAGGGAAGTAAGTCACACAGAGAAAGACAAATACCATATGATACCACTTATATGTGGAATCTAGAATATGATACGAATGAACTTACTTGCAAAACAGAAACAGACTCACAGACATAGAAAACAAACTTATAGTTACCAAAGGAGAAAGCAGGGAAGGGATAAGTTAGGAGTTTGGGATTAACAGATACACACCACTATATACAAAATAGATAAGCAACAAGGACCTACTGTATAGCACAGGGAACTATATTCAGTACCTTATGATAACCTGTAATGGAAAAGAATCTGAAGAAGAATATATATAACTGAATCACTTCGCTGTATACCTGAAACTAATACAACATTGTAAAACAACTATACTTCAAGAAAAAGCTGTTTGTTTTGGAAAAAATACATATATATAACTGACATTCCCATTTTCTCCAAAACAGAGGGAAGGAGTCGGACGCTGCCGGCTGTGTGGTGCACACACTCTGTTATTTGGGGGAAGACCCACAGCCATGGATCTGCGCCCAAGATGTGCAGACCAGCCAGGCAAGCACTCAGAGGACAGCAGTGGGCGTGGGGCGGTCATCTCAACAAGAAAATAGAAAAGGGGGTGGGCCCCGGCCTAGTGAGCCCTGGGGACTTGCCACAAGGACGGGACCTGGGTCTGCTGGGACCCTCCTGACTTCAAACGCTGCCTCTGTCACTCTTGCCAGTGCCCCCGACGTGGCCGGCTGGGACCCCAAGCCGGGCCTTGCCAACTGCGTTGCCACAGCTTGGGCATGCGGCCACGTGGCCCCCGCAGGCCCTGTCCTCCCCTCTGGCCCACGCAGGAGGGAAGCGCTGGCCCTGGGCCTGGCACTGGACCTTTGCATCACCCCCGGTGCTCCAGCCCAGTCTGGGCGGTGCTGCCTGGGAGCGCCTTGCTGAGCAAATGGCCCCGAATCCTGGACGCTGTGGGGAGCACGTCCTGTGCCAGCCAAGCCTGGGCCTCTCTATCGCATCCCACCCAGACCAGGCCTCTTCACTCGTGGTTGGCGGGAAGCCTGCAGAGGAGATGTGACTGGCCCTCCAATCCCTGCCCTGTTCAGGACCCCCTACTGGCAGAGGGGCCAAGACCTATCGGAGGATTCGGGGGAGCAGGAAGCAGAATGGGGACCCCTTGCCCAGCCACTCTTCACTCCCATCAGTTGGGGCCAGAATAACAAAGAAGCTTCTTCTCAAGGGCGCAGACTGGTGGGTTGACAGTGCTGGCGGGGCACTGAGAGGAGGGCGCTGAGGCACCGTCCGGGCTTGAAGGAAAGCGTGCGGGGCTGATCTGTGGGCCCCGTCTGCACGACATGGAATGGGAAACTGGGAATGTACAGACCATGCATTTCCATCCCCAGAGCGGGGTCTCTCCATTTCCCCAAGTTGTAAGCATGACCTCAAGTCGGCGGGGCGGGGGGGGGGACTTTAGCAGAATTACTGCTACGGTGACTCCTGTCACTATGGCGAGTATCGTTACTGCTACTATCATCACTCGCACTATAGCTGTCACTATAGCTCGCTGAGCAGTACTCCGAGGCAGGCGCTTTACAGGTGCGTCCCCGTAACAGTCCTACAAGTGTTAAGGGAATCAACGAGGGCTGGAGTCTTACTGTCTCCGAGGAGCCATCGAACTGAGGAGTGAGCATCATAAACCCACTTCCAGCTGCGGCAACGGAGACTCACAGAGCACGTGCCGGGGTCCCACTGCAGCAGGGGGTGGATCGCAGAGTGGACCCCAAACCTGGCTACTTCCCCCACCGCCTCTCCCCCGTCCACCCTTCCCATCCCAGGGCCTGGCCCCGGCTGCCTCTCCTGAGCCCCTGCCCTGGGCCTGAGCCCCCTGCAGACACGGGGGACATCTGCCCGCAGGACCTCGGGCGCCACTGGGCGGGGGAACAGCAAGATGGGCGGGGACTCGCCGCCCCTGCAGGCAGTGGACCGGGCCTCCCTGCATCCGTTACGGCCCCCGGGCCCAGGCTCTGCCCACCACACAGCAGTGATAGATAGTTTGTGAAATACCCCGAGTTTGCGGTTGACCAGAATTCTGAAATAATTCCATTGAGACCGGAATTCATGCAATGTTCTGTATCCTGATGTGGTAAAGAAGGCGGCCCGCGGCGGGGGGGAGGGGATGTGAAGGCCAAGGATGGCGAGGCAGCCTCCAGGCCCTGCAGTAGGGGCTCCCGCCGCCCCCCCTTCGCCCACGGGCTCCGGAAGGCCCATCTGACAGGAGCAGAGCCCTGATAAGCACCACCTGACCAGGAGGCCCCAGGCAGAGAGATTAATGCTCAAATTGCCAACAGCCTCCCGCTGCCCCCACAGGGGAGCAGGGGCAGGTGGGGGGCACGCCGGGAGAGGAAAGCCAGACGGGGCCTCGGCCAGAGCAGGCAGGAGGGCGGCCCAGCCTGCACCACGCCTCAGCCTCGGCCTGGCTACCCGGCCTGCAGCAGCAGCCCTGGCACCCCGAGTGGGACGAGGCCAAGGTGCGGGGCCGGGTGAGCAGCACGGCAGCCCCGGTTCGCTGCCCAGCTGGCCCTCGCTGCGCATGGGGAGGGGTGGGAGCCGGCAGACACCCCCTCGGCCTGGAAGCTTCCCACAGCTGGGTTGACGCCTGAGCCTCCGTGCCCAGCACGGGGGCCTCAGGCCGACCGGGGCTCCACCAGGCCCTGCCAGCTCCTCGGCCAATGTGCTGGAAGGGGAGGGGATGGGGGCGTCTGCTTGGCTGGGTCCCCCTGCCAGTGCTGCAGAGCAGCCCTCTACCTCAGCGGCTGGGCAGCGACCCCAGGCCCGGACTTGACAGGAGCAGGGCAGGCCCGGAGTGGCTCCGGGGTCACCATGGTCAGGGCTCCCCTTCACAGCGGTCGACGGGTTCGGGCCGATGACACCTCCTCTCCTCTCCGGAAAACCAGAAGCCTGAGGGCAGCCCAGTGGGTTTTCCGTAAAGCAAAACACATTCATGCAACGGGTCTCCCTGTCCTCTGAGATTAGGAGTATCCCTCTCTTTAGGGAAAAAAGAGAATAAAACCTTTTCTCAGAAGAAAAGATGGTGCTAGCCATCAGACACGGCAAACCGAAGGCCCACTGGTATGTTTAGTTTGCTCTGTGGGTAACTGGGTTTCCGTCTTTAAATCTCTGAGTCCACTCTGAAGTTATATTTCCAGCTTTGTTTTGGAAGCTCTGAGCCCAGGCCCCACCTCAAACTTTTAGGGAATATCTCCTGACTTTTAAATGTGGATGACGAACTCAGCTTCCCATAGTGATAATAACATTCTGCAAGAAAAGCACATCTGCGTCCAGCAACAAGGTGATTCACCAGATCCCAGGCTACACGCAGCCAATCGGTGTCATGAGGACGCAAAACCAGCCCTAGCAACATCTTCTGAGCATCTTCTGAGCAGCCCTGGGCACCCACGTAAGGCAGCCCCCATCCCAGGCCTCGGGAGGTAGGCATGGAATGGTGGACAGAGACAGATCATTAAAGAGCAGTGAAACAGCGCGCACATTCTTTTGCAGACGTGCAGAGTTTCCTGGGGAATTTACAAGGAATTGCTAACCAAGTTTTCCCCTGGAAGGGAGGTTGGCCCCTGGGGGCTGGTAAGAAGGTGGGAGCTTTCACTTTTCCTTTCGACACTCCTGATCTGCTTAAATGTTTACCACGAGCAGGTATTACTTTTACAATTTTTAAAGTACAGTATACGTTTTTTGATGAATCTGAATGCAAACCAACGCAGCGATACTGTTATGACACTGTAACTCAAATGTACAGAAAGCCCAGCGAGGCAGTAACTGTCTCCATATAGAAGAGGGGAGGAGAGTGGCATTAAGCCTTCCCAGGGGCAATGCTGGCCGCTGGGTTTTAGAGAATGAATAGGAGTTTTTCCAGGCAGACAAGGAGGGAAGCTTCCTTGCAGGCCAAGGAAATCAGTGGCTATCAGCCACCAGATAAGGTTCATGGAGTTTATGGAGGGGGGTGCTTCGGTGGGATCTTGACGGATACGGAGGATTTGAATGAGAGGGGTCAACGTGGTGGGCACAGATCAAGCATGGACACAGAGGGAGGAATGAGCCTGGCACATGTCAGGGGCTGTGGGCTCTAGCTGGGCTCCAGGAAGGCCATCTCCCAGACCACCTATTCCAGCACCGAGCCGTAGCCTCCAAGCTACCACAGGGCAGTTCCAGAGCAGGGAACACAGCCTGAGGACGTCCCCAGGTCCCCACAGGACCTGGCCCAGAGCTGCCACCCAGAGTCCAGGAGGCCGCCTCGGGCACTCTGCCCACAGGCGTGTCCCGGGCTCTCAGGGGAGCCTGGGTCGGCAGCATTGGTTGTTGCAAAGGCCTGAGCAATGTGGCATGACCAGCCCCCAACTGGGAGCCGGTCACTGGGCCCGAATCCCAATGGGACCCATACTCACCAGGCGGGACCCTGAGCTGACTTTCCCTAACCTCCAGATGCCAGGTAGGACCCTCCACCCGTGGGGCAGCCGTGAGGACCCAGGGGTATGAGGATCCGAGTTCCCACCGCAGGACCTCGCCTGGAACAGGCGCCCAGTAATAGCTGCTGATACGTACCCAGCGCCCACCCCTCTAAGAGCTCCACCACCATCGGCTCGTTCCATCTGCACAGAGGCCTGTGAGGCAGCTCCAGTGACAATCCTAGGTGACAGGTGGGGAACCAAGGCAGAGAGGGCTGCACACAGCTGGTGAGTGTGCGAGAGGACCCGGCGGTCGCCGCCTCACCCGTCGGCAGGCACCATGCTGCTTCACCCTCCAAAGTAGAATCCGGCGCCCCCAACAGCGCTCCTCGGGGCACAGCCCCCGCAGGCGGCACAAAACGTGTGGCCCCTGTGCCCTGGGCTGCTCGGCCCTCCTCTGGGCACAAGCGTGGATTTCCTGGGCAGGGGCGCCCTCTGGAGGCAATGAGGTCACAGTCCCCGCCAGCCTCGGAGGGTCTTTGGAGCAAAGAGAGGCGAGTCCAGCCCTTACCTGAACCTCGCTCACCACTCAGGGGTCGGGGTCCAGCTGCCCCACTTTGCAAAGGGGAAACCCAGGCCCTGAACACCGAGCAGTAACTCTGTCCAGAGCCACAGAACACGCCCCTGGAAGGACGACAGGAAGCCAGACGGGTGTCCAGCGGCCGGCCTGGGGGGCGAAGTGAGACTCCAGCATTTATTGAGAGCCCACTGTATGCTCTACAACTATGGTCTCCCATTACCCCTACCAAGGAAAAGATTATTCAAGGCCCTTGTTAAAGACAGTAAGGAAGACTGTTATCAACAGGGCCCTACAATGGGGTCTTGCAGTGGGAGAGTGATGGGGTCTAACCCTGACACAACAAGGAAAAGGGAATTTACCGCCAAGGAGCAGGTGGGGGCAGTGGATAGAAAATGACCAAGAGGAAACACCGGGGGACCGGGTTTCTGGCTAAACCAACCTCACAGGATTCTCGCTGAAGGTGGGCCAGGTGATCAGACACCAGGTGAGGGGTGAGGAACCGATCAGATATCCAGGGTGGGGGAATTCCAGCTAAACTGACCTAGCAGGATTCTTGCTAAAATGGGACAGTGCAGAGAGGGACACAGAAGCCCGAAAGTCGGGGCCTAGGTGAGAAGAGGGTTCAGAGGACCCCGACTGGAATCTGGTCAAGGAGAGGGTCCCTGTCGCACCCACAGCAATCCTGGGAGTATCCCATCCTATGTTTGAGACCCAAGGCTCCGAGGCCAGGCTCCCAGAGGACCGCCTCTCAGCTGCCCCTGTGTCCCCGGGGTGCAGGGGAGTGTGCCACACGACAAAAGGGACTCAGTTCCCCTCCGCAATGGCAGCTAAGTTAGAGGGTATTTGGTCAGCAGTCAACTCCCCCTTCACAGCGGTGCCAGATGCTCCCACCCCCCAGTCTAAACGTTCCCATAAACAACAGGCCCCACCCGGCACTTACTATTGGCCACCGCCCAGCCTGTCAACTCCTGTGAGCCTCATAGCGACAATGAGTCTCAGAGTTAGGAATGAATATGACCCCGTTTTACGGGTGGGGAAATCGAGGCACAGGGCAGTTGAGCTCCTTGTCCTTGGTCACGCAGCTAAGTGGTGGCAAAGCCAGCAATCCACCCCAGCAGCCCGCCTGGAGCTCTCTGCCTATCGCACCCTCCTTACTCTGGTGGGTCTCTAGCCTAATTCGGTTTCAAATGAAAGTTTGCATCCCTACCCTAGTGGAAAGCCAGTTTCACTTGCCTAAATAAAAAGTCACTGTAAAGAGATACTGTGTTGCCAGGTGTGAGACTCACACTGCCCCAGGGTTTCTTCGTCACTCGGGCGCTGCACCACCAGACTCTCTTTCCCAACAGCAGGCATGGCTGCTCTCTGGGGACCCCGATACCTCAGAGCAGCCAGGAACTTGGCAGCAGCGCCCCCGTCTTGGGTCAGGCAAGGCGCAGCTCCCAGCGCTGGGCGGGCGGCAGCACGTACCGGTCATCTTGCAAGTCCCTGCTGCCAGCCTGGCGCCTGACCTGCCTGATGGTCGTGTGACCCCAGAAGATCCGCCTCTCCTCCCTGGGGTCCTGTTCTCACCGGAAATGGAAATGAGTCACACCCCCCCCAGGTCTGTTGTAGGGACTCAGCAGATACAAACTGCACAAAGCAGGGGGGACACGGCTGAGAAGGGGGCACACCGTGGCCATGCTGGCAGAGCCTGTGAGCTCCCCGTCCCCCTGCAGCCTCCTGTGGGCAGACGGAAGATGGACCCAGCCTGCAGAGCGGCGGCACATCACTGCAGGCTGGGTAGTCAAGAGGCAGAGGACACACAGCAAGATACTCCGGGACAGGACATCCCAGATGTACACACGGCAACGTGAATCGACCCAAAAACCTGACACAAATGAGACCAGCAAGAAACACAGTGAGCTCTAGAGCCAAGTGGACACACACGCGCGGAGACACGCCACATACCTCACCAGGGTGCACGCGCGCCTGCACCGTGGGCCCTGGGTAAGGCCATGTCTCCGGGTACCTGTGTCCACGTCTGTCAGATCAGAGCCCTGCGGCAGGGCTGCTGTCTGTGCCAGGTCCACAGGCGGTGGCTCTGAGACCTGAGTAACAGGTGGGCTGCGCACCTAGAACCAAAGGACGGCCACCCTGGGACGGGCCTTCGAGACCAGCTCTGCCAGGACCTGCAAGTCACAAGCCTGGAAAGGGCCCCGACACACACACACACACAAATAAGTCACAACTGCCCTGTCAAGACGCCTGCTTGCACACTTTTCACCCTCGTAACGCAGGTATTATGTGGTCTGTAGCCTGAGTCAGGAAGTGTGTGCAAAGGACCCAAGTGACTTGCAGAACCAAGACTCAAGCCCAGGCAGGTCTGAGGCTCCCCCTTCCAACTGGCCCCGCTGCTGCCCACAATTTGGCAAAACAAACAAAGCCCCATGTCTCCTCCCTCCTCAACAGAGGCTGGGCCAGCATCCATCCCAGAGTCAGGGCAGAAGGACCCTCAGACAGGGGCTTGTGCGGGAAGACTTCAGGCCGGGGAGGGGAAGGCGCTTGCCCAAGGAGAGGCAGCGGGGGGCACCCCGAGAGAAGACTTGGAGGCAGGAGGTTCTGCCGCCACCAGGGCCTGGCTGGGTGGAGCACAGCAGATGCCTGCAGAACGCAGCAGGACTCGGGGAGCTCGCTGAGCCCTAGCGTCAACCCTGCCGCCGCCTTCTCCATGCCTGCTTCCTTCTCCCAGCGAGCCTCCCCAAGCCTGCAGGCTAACCCCACTGATCACATCACCCTATTTTATTTCCTCAATAGCACTGCCCACAGTGATTTATTTTCTAGTTTCTCGTCCTCCTGAAAGTCGCACAGCACTTTGCCTCCTTGCTGTATCCCCAGTGTCTAGAACTGTGCCTGAGACAGAGTAAAGATATTTGTGAAATGCATCATTTGCAGCCTCGACATGCTGCCTCTTCGGCCCCGCAGAGAGCGAGCTCCTGGGCTGGGGCAGGAAGCAGTCGCTGCACCTCAGAGAGCAGTGCCGGTTGGTGTAAGGTAGGGGCCTCCCAGCCACCTGGGGAGTCGGGAAGGTCACCTGGGAGGCAAAGCTGGACGGGGTCTCCGCCGCTTTCCTCCACGGAGCTGGGGGGAGGCACGGCCAACTGCTCAGAGATCTCCCTTGAAATCCCCGTTCAGCCCTCAATCCCGTCCAGTCCTGCTGTCCGGGACTCCTTCTCTTGACCAGCGCCTTCTCTCCTGGATCTGCGACCTTTCCCTCCCCATGACCTCCTTCCTTCCCTCCAGCATTGAAAGGGGCTCCTGTCTTTCTCATCTTAAAACATACCTTTCTGGATTTCACCTCCTGAAGGAAAGGCAAAAAGGGGGCTGGAGTCTGGGCTCCTCCCTCCCCACCATCCCCACCTGCAACTCCTCCAGGCCCTCTGACCACTCCTCTTAACTGTGTCCCATTCGGCCTGCTCTTCCCCACGGCCAATACCGTGGCCTTCTGTTCACTTCTGTTTCCCTGCAGTTGGTTCTGGGCCTGTCACAGTGACCATGGAACCAGCGACGGCAGGGACGATGGGAATGTAAACAGCTGGGTGGGGGGCACCACGAGGGCTCGGCCATGGGAGGGAGAGGACGCCCTTCCACTGGCTTAGGTCAGGCCCAGGCTGCAGGCTCCATCTTCCCTCCGTGTCACCTCCAGGCAGGTGACAGGTGGGTCCCCAGGTCCGGGTCCCGGTCCCCGGCCACTGGGCTCCGGTCTGGCCCCGCCGTCGGGGAAGCAGCCGGCGTAGTGAGGCCGCGGGCCGGGCGCGGGGGCCTTTCCTGTCTGGGCCGCGGCCCCAACCGCTGGCAGCGCTTCCGGCGGGGCTGCGGCCGGGCTGCACTATCAGCTCGGCGCCAGACGCCCGGCCAGGATACTTGTGGTGAAACTGTGAGGGCGCACTTGGCCCTCTGGGGTTTCTCCATGTCAGCCTCCAAGACAAATGGAGAGGGAGACTGACACACGGCCCTCTTCTTCAGCCACCTTTTCCTCCCTCTGACCCCCCGCGGCCGTGGGCAGCTCGAGGCCCATCCGTGGAGGAGGCAGGCTGGACGATGGGGCTGGACAGCGGGGCTGGAAAACGAGGTGGACAGCGGGGTCGGATGATGGGCTGGACGGCGGGGTCGGGTGATGGGCTGGACGGTGGGGTCGGGTGATGGGCTGGATAGCAGGCTGGCCTGGGTGCCTAGACCGCACGTGGCCCAGGAGCGCCCACTCCCCACTGTGGGCCCAGGGAGGAGGCTGGTCCTCGACCAGTGAACGTGTCTGTGTCTGGGGCACCTCGCCGTGCACCACGGGCCAGGCCAGTCCACCCTCGCCCCGGGCTTAGGAGGGGGAACCAGGCCCCGCTGGCCACTAGGGAATCCAGGACCAGGTAGGAACAGGGGGGCCCGCGCCCCAGAGCTGGGGTTGCGCGGAGCTGGGGCAGCGGGCGCGCAGGCCTAGCCCGGGTCCCGCTGGGGTGATGGACGAGGCCCGGGCTCCTGCCGGCCCAGCGCAAGTCTGGTCCAGGCCGGGCAGCGACTCCCGGCTCCCGCCCCTAGGTGGCACCACCGCTAGAGCCCTCGGCTTCACCAGGGGTGCGGCCTTGCGCATGCGCGGCTCCCCTAGCCGCGTCTTCCCGGCGGGCCCTCCGCGCCTGCGCACCCGGCGCAGCCCGTGTAGTGTCGGCGGGTTTCCGGGAGTCGCGAGGGCGCCAAGCAGCTTGCTCCCCGGCTTGCGCGCGGCCCGCCGGCCCAGCAGAGGGCGCCCGCCGGCACGACCCTCGGTTTCTAACCGCGGTTCTTCCCTTCCCTGCTCCGAAGTGAGGGATTTACCCGAACTAGGCGGGCGGGGAGGCTGGAGGAGAAGCTGCCTAACAGCCGGCCGAGGCGGCCCCCGCCCCAGGGGAGCCCGCCCTGCAGCCCGGGGCCGCGGCCGAGCGGAGCCCCGCCTGCGGCCTCGAGAGCGGAACCCGAGGACCCGGCGCGGCCAGAAGCTCTTCGGAGGAGCCAGCATTAAGGCTGAGGGAGCGGCCGCGAGGTACCGTCACCTGTTCCCTCCCGAGGGCTAACCGAACACCGCCCGTCGGTCTCCCAGGCTCCCCGAGACCACAGTGCCGGTGGGACCGGGAGTCGTGCAGCCCCGCTCTGGAGCGAGCGTCTTCCGTACCCTCCCCGCCCCCCGCCTCAAGCCCTTACACTGTCCTCCATCATTTCCTCTTCAGCCTCCCACTCCCACCGGACACTCCGCGACGGCAGTTAACACACCTGAACCCGTCCATCCTCAACCTGTCAGTTGCACCGGGAAGCCTCCCCGCGGTCCCGCGCCCGTCCCCACCGCCCAGCCACGCAGTTCTGCAGTCACCACCTCAACGACCCGCTCCGAAACCCCACAGCCTCCTCTTGGTAGACCCGAGACACACACTGCCCGAGTCCACGCGGTCCTGCGCTCCCTTGCCGCACCCGCGCAGCGTCGTGCTCCAGGCGGCCGCGGCACCCTGGGGCCCTAATACTCAGTCCTGGGTCTCCACCACCCCACACCCTTCCCCGGCAGTGGACCCGCAGCCTCCAGCTCGCCGTTTCCGCAGCCGTCTCCACGCCGAATATCCAGCTCCCACGGACGGTCCCACCGGGCGGCTCAGGCACACACACCCCCTCACCAGGTCTGAAACAGAATTCATCATCGTCTTCCTCAAAACTGGCCTCGTGCAGACTTCCCCACATTAGGTGAATGGCACAGCCATCCTGCCACCCTCCCCACCAAGATGGAAGGCACCAGCTGGGTATCACACGCTGATTTGAACATCTAGCTGATAACACGAGGGTGAGCGTATCAGGCGAGACCTCTGCCTCATCAGGGCTGGTCCAGTGATCACGCGCGTTCCGACAGCGCTGGAAGATGTGGAGGACGGCTACAGGGTACCACAAGAGAGCACGACAGGATGGGTCCCAGAGGGCGTGGAAGGCTTCCCGGGGGCAGTACCTAAGCTGTTTCCTGAAGAACGAGCAGGACTTCACTAGGTGAGGCTAAGGCGTCCACCCTAGGCGGGGAGGAGAGTGGAGTGGAGGGAGTTGATCACTCAGCAGCCGATTCCCCCACATAAGTCTCTCCAGTCCATCCGTGTCCCTACATCACCACCCTGGCCCACGCCTTCATCTTCTGCCTGGGTTACAGCAGGCTGGCAGGCCTTCTCCCACATCTACTTATAGCCTTCAGTTCGTTCTCAGCCAAAATCAAAGCTAAGCGTGTCTCTCATACACGGCTCGGTCTTCCCTTGACTTTAGGGTCAAGCCAAAAGCCTGGGCCGACCTGTAAAGCCCTGTCTTGTCTGGGCTCTTCCAGCTCTGCAGCCCTGTGTCATACACTTCGTACCCCACTCTCTGGACTCCCTTCAGGTCCTCAAGCCCCAGGGCCTTGGCACATGCTATGCCACTTTCTCAGGGAAACTTTCCCCATCCAGTGCTCTCCTGTATTTACCATCAGAGGACCCTGTCCCTCTTCCTTACAGGGTTCTATCAGTTTGTGACTATGAGTCTGTGTTGATCACGTGACTGTTCTCCACAAGAGCCATCTCTGCCCTGCTCATTGTTTCCTTAGTGCCCAGAAGAGCCCATGACACAAGCACTGTGACACCCCACCACTCTGTTCTGGGACCTTACCTAGGCCACTTTACCTTTGTGGCGTCAGTGTTCTAACATGTAAAATGTAACCAGTACTTGCCATGCAGACTTGCTCTCAGGAGCGAATCCATTATTTAATGGATAAAAAGCACTTGATAAAAGTACTATCCCCAAAGTTAAGAAATAAGTTATGAGAGGCGTTCAACAGAACAGAACAGATGTTCACCGTTCCAGCTTTATTTTCATTTGGTCACACATGCTTTAAAAAACATACACACACGCCTGTAAAATACCCAAACATCAGGAATTAGAAGGGCATAAAACAAGGGGCTTACAGGTGGAAAGAATATCCTAGGCTTCAGAACAAACAAAACCAACTCAAAAATTTCTTTGTTCAAAACACAAAAATATTTTGTTTTTAAAAACATTTAAGTTTTTTTGTTTTTTTTTTTAAAGGAACATTTTAGGGACAAAAACTTCTTGTATTGCCTGAGGCAGAGCCTGGCTTCTTTCTTCCTGGAAGGCCTTTTGCAAAATACAGAAGCCAGCATTTGCTGGCCTTGATGTTCACCACTCCCACCCTGCCCTCTGGAAGTGCAGGGCTACAGGGCATCCAGGATGTGGTCGATCTTGGTGACCAGCTCCTGTCGCTTTCCCGAGATGAGCTTCTCGTTCTCGATGTACGTGTCTTTCTTGAGCTTGCCAGCCACCAGCCGCTCGGCCTCCACTGCCGACTTCAGTACCAGCTCCTTGACCTGCGCGTCCAGTTTCTGCATTTCGCTCACCTGGCCGAGGCAAGAGCAGGGCAGGGCTCGAGTGTCCTCCGCGGCCCCGCCCCACAGACACCCCCCCCCACCCCCGCCGCCCAGGGCAGAAGGGCTGCTGTGGAGGGAGAGGCCAGCTTCACCCCCTGTAAGGCCTGTTCCCACAAGCTCTGGCCCCTGTGAGCCAGTCCCTTCACCACCCCCGGCCCCAGATGCGGAGAGACTGTACGGACCAAGTGTGGAAACACCGACACCCCCCGGCACAGTGCCGGACACATGCAGGCACTCAGTGAACGTTCGTTCTCTTCCCTCCCACGGCCAAACTTGGCCAGGGATTTGGTCGGGCAGAGGGCCAACGGCCGCGGGCGGGCGACTCCTGTTATCACCAACTGGGTGTCAGGCTGAGGCCTTTTTTTTTTTTTTTTTTTTTTTGGCTGAGGCCTTTTATAGCCACATTGATTCAACACTCAACAAACACTTGTGAGCCATGAAGCCAGGCACGACGCTACACTGGAAAACAGCAGTGACGACAGATGAGGCATCGCACCCTCAGGAGCTGACGCACGATAAATACTTAAGCACACGGATACGTGGTTTCACAGAGGGGTGCAGAGACGGAGCAGGAGTGGGTGGGGGCGTGTGGAGAGGGGCACCCCGGGGGCTTTCAGCCTCATTTACAGGCACCAAGAACTCATGCAGCACATCCTAGGCAGGGTTCCCAGCGCTTCACATGCACTAACTCATTTCACATGACCGCTGTGAGCTCAGTAAGGATTAACAGCTCCCCCATTTTAGAGATGAGGAAACTGAGGCACACAAGTTAGGTAACCTGCTCAGGTTCAGAAAGTCTGAATCAGAGCCTGGAGTCAAACCCACAATTCTAAGTCTGGGTGCTTCTCCCTGCAGCCCGAGCAATCTGGAGCCTTGTCCGGTCTGGCCTCCAGGAGAGGAAGCAGCTGCTCTCAACACCAGTGCTGTGGAGGCCAGCGGCACTTCCTCCAAATCCAGCTCACAACCAAGAGCCCAAATCTCGTTCCACCCCAAGGGTCGGCACCACGCGACGCGGCCGTAACTGGGCGCACCCACCCACAGGCCAGCGGCGAGCAAGGCCACGCTGGGCGAGGCAGGAAGGAGCCGGGTGACACGGCGATGGCAGGCACTTACTCTGTCGCACAGGTCGGAGCCCTCCGTCTTCAGCCTGGACTGCAGCAGCGCCACCTCAGAGGCCAAGGCCTTGTGCTCCGTTTCCAGGCTCTTCTTGCCACTGTTGAGGGTGGACACGTCCCGGGACTGTTTGTACCTATTGACTGTCTCATCAAAGTGACGGTAGAGACCTAGTCTCTTGTTGACCAGGGTCAAGACCTGCTCTGTGATGCAGGCCACCTTCATCCTGGCTTCTGCAGCCGGATCCTGGGGGAGAGACACCGTGTGTGATGACATCCAGCCCTGAGCCCACTGCGACCTTCTCCTCCCAAGGAGCACCCACCACTAGCACACAAACGAGAAAAGCCACCATCTTGGAAAGTCAGAGAATCACACTCTTGCCGACACTGACCCTGGAACGGTTCAGCAATGGGCAGGACAGGGGACAGGAAGATGAAGCAGACGTTCACATCCAAGTCCAGCAGGACAGACACACTGGTATAAAAGGGATACTAATGCCAGGGTGCACCGTGAGAGGGGTATGAGGTGCTGAGGGAGGAGAAATTCCATCTCAGGCCGGGGAAGACTTCCAGGACGTGTTTCCAGGACCTAAAGGATGAAGCCCAAGCTCCTTAGCCAGCCAAGGCCCTTCAGACGCAGCCCCATGTACTCCCCAGAATCCCTAACCAGTGGGCTACTGCAGAAGCCCTAACCGGGCATGCTCAAAGGCTGACTCTGGCCTGCAGAAGGTCGATTTGGCCCACAATTAGTTTTTTTTTCCTCAGTAAATTATCAAAGCTTTAAAATAGAGATGTATACACAGGAAATCAGTTGAATAAACTATGACTTATCCATACAAGAGAGTCCTCTGCAGCTATAAAAAAATAACAAGGAAGAAAGCTCTCTATGAACTGATATGAGTGATTTTCAGGATACGTTAGTTAAGTGAAAAAAGCAGTGAAAAATAGATATGCTGTTGCTACCTTTTGTGTACAAAAGAAGAAAATAAGAATTAAATATCTGCCTATTTTTGCAAAATAAACAAATCAGAAAGGCTACCTAGGGGACTGATGAAATTGTTCCCTACAAGGCAGGGTGGGACAGGGTGGAGGAAACCACACCATTTTCAAGTTCTCAATTTAGAACTTTGTTAGTGTTTTACGGTATCACAACCAACATTAAATATTACTAATGATGGAGGAAGAAACCAGAATAAAATTCAAGCATCAATGAACCTAATACCTTTCAAATGAGTAACCAGGGAAAGAAGAACAGAGCAACTAACTACCTTGGGATCACAGACTCTGACACTATGGTCTCAATCTAAAGACAAAAAGAGGGCTTCCCTAGTGGCACAGTGGTTGAGAATCCGCCTGCCAATGCAGGGGACATGGGTTCGATCCCCGATACCGGAAGATCCCGCATGCCACGGAGCAGCTAAGCCCGTGCACCACAACTACTGAGCCCACACTCTAGAGCCTGCGAGCCACAACGACTGATCCCGTGTGCCACAACTACTGAAGCCCAGGAGCCTCGAGCCCGTGCTCCACAACAAGAGAAACCACCGCAACGAGAAGCCCACGCACCGCAACGAAGAGTAGCCCCCGCTTGCCGCAACTAGAGAAAGCCTGGACGCAGCAACGAAGACCCAATGCAGCCAAAAATAAATAAATAAATAAATTTATTTTAAAAAATAAAGACAAAAAGAACTGCCAAGAAACCTGGCGCTCTACTGGCAGGTTTGGTGTTTGTAGTGGTATGAGTGCAGCAACTGTGGAACTGTTTTGTTTTGTTTATAGACTTCAGCAAATAAACAAACACACTGATGTTGGGATCCAGGCAAAGAACCCTGCGGGGTTAGACTGGAATAACTCATATTTCAAATACCACATGTATTTATCTCCCGGCTCTGTCTGCTGAAAGGGCTGAGGAGCAGAGATGCTCCAGGAGCAGTGATCACAACCAGCTCCCGGATCATGGTCTCCAGGTACCATTCTGCACTGAAAGGAACCGGAGCTCCTCGGAGAAAGTACAAGATATGCCGGAAACGTACTGCTGCACGCTACAATAAGGAAGTGCACAAAAATACGATGTAGACGGAAAGACAGTCAAACCTGGGACACTTGAGCATCAAAAGGAACGGCACAGTGGACAGTAATCCAGTAAAATAACACATGAATCCAAACGAATAATGAACCAACCAACCAACAAGAAAAGCTTTTCCTTATAGTAGAAAACCACCTAGTAAGGTAAAAGGCACCATAGTTTTTCAGCCACCACAACTATCAGATTCAGATAAGAATTAGTAATAAATACTGTAACTAATGGGTGAATATATATGATATTTATATATAGCCCCAAACAGATTATGTATTAATTGCAAAGAAAAATAGTAACGTTACAGTGAATAAACCAAGAAAGGCACCAACTCAACCAAGGAGAGTCAGTATCACCAACCCCGGACCAAATGACATCAGGTACCTCCCGACGTGATGCACTGCAGACACAGCACCACTTCATAATGTTCTTGCCAAAAATGCATAATCTGCATTTTCAAGGAGAAACATAAGAAACCTAACGTACACACAAGGCCGAGGAATGTCCCAGATTAAAGCAGACTAAGGAAATATGACAACTAAATGCAATGCATCATCAACTGAATTCTGAAGTATGAAAAAGAATGGCTATAGAAGTTACCCTTGGGGCGATCAGCAAAATTTGAGCCTGGACTGGGTGCTGGTTGTTATTAGAGCAACGTCACATTCCGGACTTCGATCATCGTGCTCTGGCTCTATGAAACGGGGCCCTTGGGGTCAGGCTGTGCACACGCCTAAGTATTCAAGGGAGGCGGGCAACTTAAACGGCTCAGGAAGAGTACATACGACAGGCCAAATGTTAACCACTCCGTCCAGGTGAAGAGTGCACAAGAGTTCGTTTTACTATTCTTGTAAAATGTCTAAATGCAGAATTATTTTAAAACTCGGGATTTTTAAAATTAATATAGCTTAGGAAATGGGGATATGTCACAGTAAAACCTAGACTCAGCCCTTCTGTGTGACAAGGTGAGCAGCTGCCCTGGTGGCACCCCTACCCCAGGGCAGCCTCGCTGGTCTACGGAACCAGCCAGACCAACGTCCTTGCTCATTCGTACCAACTGCCACCCACAGGCCCCAGCAAAAGCCTGCCACGCTGTCCCACAAGCTGCTCCCTGAGGCAAAGGCCCCGCCCCACCTCTTCTGCCAGTCACTTCCCCGCGAGCCTTTCTGGGCACACGCTCTGCCCACCGCCTCTCCCCACGGAACTGGCCGCCAGCAGCAACCTGTCTCCTTCAACAGTGCATGTCCGTGACCACAGCAACAAAAGGAGGGGTCTCTAGGGTAACGGTCAGCTGAGGCCACGAGCAGGCAGAGGTGTATGTCGCGCGGCCGGGCGCTGGGAAAGCGAGTCAAGCACGCACTGCAGACGGCCGAGTTGGGTACCTTTGTGATGGAGAAGTCCAGCCTGACGTAGACGATGACGGTGAAGAACAGGACGTAGAAGGCAGCCACCACCAGCAGGGGCTCCTGCAGCATGAGCACCTTGTTGAAGGTGTAGTGCACCTGGGGGGAGCCAGGAACACACGCTGACACACGGGTCCACCCGGACTCGGAAACCTGGGGGCGAAGGGGCCTCGCCAGGCCTACAACTGTCCGGGCTGCCCCCACCATGTGCCCCACCCCCGCCCCCAGAGGCGGCTGTGCCCAAACCACTCCAGGCAAGGAGGAGAGGATGGCAAGTCCCTGACCCTGCAGCCACTGTCCAGGGAGGAGGCCTGGGGGGCAGGGCTGTGGAGCGCATACCACCATGTCCTGAATGTGCTGCTCCACCAGGTTTTTCTTGTGGGCCACGATCACGGGGCGGCCAAACGTGTCCAGGTAGGTGTAGTGCAGCTCATCAGGGGCTCGGCTGATCTCATAGGGACTGTCCACTTGGATGTTTCTAGATGCCAATGGGAGGAAACTGAGCCTCACACAAACTGCACTGACCAACTAGGTTCACAGTGAGGATCCAAGGCCCAAGGGGTCTTCCAGGGTCACGAGTTCTACTCCACTCTCTTCCCCTCCCATCACAGGGAACACCCAACCCCCTGAGACCGCGGACCCACTGTCAGAAAGCCCTGAGCATGAGAATGTTTTGTCGCCCATGCCAAGGGCAGGGGGCCCTGTGAGTGTCAGCTGGTTTCTGCCAAGTGGACCCTAGAGACGCTGTGGCTCTGTCCTTTCCCAAGCCTGGTTCTTCACCTTAGGCCAACATTTGATGAGATCCCTTACCCTTCCAGATTCCTTCCTTTCTGCTTAAACTGGCCAAAGACAGCTCCCTCTGTTTATAACCATGGAACCTGATATACCATCTGAGACCACCCTCCCCCCCACCTTCTGAACCTGGTGTGACACGCCCAGGACAAGACAAAGCCCTCTCCACTATCCCTCCCCTTCCTAGGAGCACAGCCCAAGGCCACCCAGCTGCCTCAACTTTGCAGTTCTTTCCTTTTGCCAGTCACCTCATCGGACTCAGGCCATCACTCTGGCCTGCTATGAATCCTGCCCCTGTCACAGAAAGGGCTGTGTTGGGATAGCTCATAAGTGCATCTTGTGCCCTCACTGAGTCAAATGTCTCAGTTTAAACTCCACCAGAAGCCCCTCCTCTGCGCCCTAGAACCCAACGTCCCACTGAGGTGCCAAGAGGGCACCACCAGGAAGGGAGACAGGAAGGGAGGTCAGACTCACTTGGCCCCTTCTGGCAGGATGATTTTCACAGTCAGAGAGTCTATCACTTGTTCATCAAACACGTGGTCCACAAGCCTCATCTTCAATGCATACTGGTCTCCTGGAGGGTCAAGCAGACATAGCTGTGACTGGTTTTGTGCGTGTCTTTCTCCTAAGTAAAGTACTAGAATCTAGGCCCTGAACGTCACAAAAGGAGACAACAGCCACCACCGACTGTGTGCCTTCAATGAAAGAACACATCAGCTGAGTCTTGCTGAAAGGATCGACCTGAGTCTCATCAGGCTCCAGAGACAGCTGTTAATGGGCTAGAAATACGGAAGACAGAGGAATGTGCTGCCCTGCACTCTGACCCGCAATCAGCAAAATCCAGACCATGGGCTACACTACAAATAAGGTCAACTTCTTCAACAGCTAAACCATGAGGAAAACAGATGGAGGAGGAAACTGTGGATTACTAGAGGCTGACAAGACAAATCAACTTTTTTGAAAAACGCAGAACTGGAGTATCTAGAGACATACAAGTGGGTGATAGAACGATGAAGAAATTCAAGAGAGTGTCTCCCAAAAGCCAGGACGGTGATCGCTGTTGTGGGGAAAAGAGGAGGTACATGAGGGCCTTCTGAGTGGCTGGCCAATTTCACTTTCTTGACCTGAGTGATGGTTACAAGGTGCTCCTCTTATAATTTACTGAACTTTACATTTGTATGATTTACTAGATTTTATTTTGCATTAAAAAGGTTTTAAAAAGAAAGACTTGGAAATATGACAAAATGTTTATAATCAATAGTTCTGGGTGCTTGTGTAAAAATGTTTATTATTCTCTGAATTTTTTATTTTTTAAATATTTCAAATTTAAAGAATTTAAGCAGTTCCTTCTTATGCTAGAACTGGGGATAAGAAGAAGCTTTTTACTGTCCTATGTGAATTGATTACCATACGCAGGTATCACTTTTACAACAGTAATTTTTACTCACCCATGAAAAGTTGTTGCTGATATCCCAGCCTTCCTAAGAATGACAAGAGAATACCCTCTCCCCATCTAAAAGGACTGGCAATTATCACACACACACACACACACACACACACACACACACACACGACACAACACAAAACAAACCCACAGGAAATTAAAGAAAAAGACAGTCTTTCCCTTTTCAACTCCCCAACAATTGAAAACTGACCCAAATTATAGAGGTACTCATAGCTTGGGAGGTTGTAGCCGACGATGTAATGGGTCTTCCACCCGCCGAAAAGAGGAAAGCGAGGCCGGATTTCCATCTCTACGGAGTCATCCAAAATAAGAAGGTGGCTGGTGGAAACATTGCCAATCTCATCCCGATAATAAACATCCTGTGCAGCAGCAGGAAGGATGGTCTGCAAGAGAGTGAGCATGCCTTCTGAAGACTCCAGAAACCGACGCAGAGGAAGCGATCCTAAGTCCAGAAGAGACTTCCTGCACCAAGCTCTTCACCACATCACTGCTTCGTAGTCTCCAAACTGTGAACAACCTGAGCAAAGTCTAACTTCCCCCCAAAGGCTCCAGAATATCTAGATACCTCATCTGCTTCTCAATCAACGTCAGTAAATAGCCAAACTCTTCTAAACAGTAAGTAACAGACTCATAAATACCTTTGCAGATGCTAAAGACTTAATACAAAGGTAAAAATCATCTAAGTTATTTTGCAGGCGAGCAAACTAAAGACGGAGGAAATCACATGAAATCGCTAGGTGGTTTATGGTTTACTTATGAAAGGGGTTTCTCCACCTAATATTTTTAACTAATTTTTTAAAATCTTTACTTATTTTTAATTATTTATTTCCAAATCTGTAAGCAAATTTTGATAATTGAGAGGAAAATGTAATGCCTCTGTTTGCACAGTGAGCGCTTCTGTAATACTTAAGTACGTGAAAATGCTTCTAGGATTTCATTTATAAGACAGAAAAAGATACAAAACTGTATATGCAAACTGTATATGCAATACGATCAAATGTTTTTTAAAAACAGCATTATAAAAGAAAAAGGAAATATATAAAAGTGTGTCAGAAAAACTAGTGCCTGGGTTTGTTTTTCCTTTTTCCATTATTCAAATTTTCTTTAAAAAACATGACCTACTTATATAAATGGGGGCTTTTTTTTTTGGCCTTGATGCTAGTTCCCCAACCAGGGATTGAACCTGGGCCACAGCAGTGAAAATGCCAAGTTCTAACCACTGGGCCGACAGGGAACTCCTGGAGGCAATTTTTTTTTTTTAACATTCTGTTGGTTCTAACACCATCACTCAACTACCTGAACACCAGTCAATCCCAATGACTGTCCATAATTAGCTACTTTCAAAAAGCAAAAGAAAGGACAGATGTGATAGTCATACTTTCCCCAATGTCCAAGTCCAACAGTCCATACCTTAAAAGAACGGATGGAGGAGACTCCACTATCTGGCTGTCTCTGGTAATCATAGCGCGAAAAAGGCCCCTTCAGCACAGCCCCTGTGTGCTTCAGGTCCACGTTTTCCTCCACAGCAATGTTACCCCAGTGGGAGACCTCGATGACTCGGGTCATGCTGGTGATGGTCAGGAAAGGGCTGTTGTTCTCAGAATGTACTTTAAAAGTGTCCTGGAGAGGAAGGAAACAAGCAGCTCAAAGTTTGGTGACAGAGGAATCAACACTAGCTTAAAGCAAATTGATTGGAAACAATCAGTACCAGGACGGTTAAACTGTGACACATCTAATGTGTGCAACAGAATGGTTAAATTGTGCTGTCTCTAACGTAATGGCATGGAAATAGTCACGATATATTATTAATTGGAAAGATAGGATACACAAAGCTGTTTTAGGTTCCAACATAAACATCATTTGTTGTACAAACAAAATTGTCTATACTTATTATTTTATAGCGACTATGTGAGAAAAAGAGAACAGAACCTGAACTGAGATACATGAGAATCTCAACACAGATAGGAAACAGAATTACAGATTATTTCTACTTTCTCCTTGTAGTTTTTATTTTCCAAATTTCTGCAAATGAGCTTTTTAAATTGATTTTTTAAAGCAATTTTTACAGTTTTAAAATAAAATAAAATCTTAAGCTGTAAATAAAGAAAAACTGTAACTAGGAAATAAATATAAGATCTAACAGAGAAGACATAACCTCTCACCAGTGAGCTAACAAATAACTCATAACTGAGGGAGACACGTAGCATTACTGGATTGTTCTAACCTGAAGAAAAGTCATCTAGAAAAGTTCACAGAAGAGACTTTTTAAGATAACGTTTATGGAGTTGACATGTATGTATGTATCAGGCACTCTTTATGAGCTCTGAATAAGCACATAATTTCATTTAATCCTCAAAACATCACAACGAAGTAAATACTACTTATCCCCAATTTTACAAATAAAAAACCCAGAGGCCCAGCAGTTAGTATTAAGAAATCTTTCTGGTCACAGATACAGATTGGTGGTTGCCAGAGGCATGGGTGGGAGAAATGGGTGAACTGTTTTGTTTCTTTTTAATTTAAATAAACTGAATAACAAAATTTTTTAAAAGTAAAATTACAAAAAGACCAGAAAAACATCAAATTAAAAAGCTTTTGTACAGCTAAGGAAACTACCAACAAAACGAAAAGGTTGCCTACTGAATGGAAGAAGATATTTGCAAATGATACAGCCAATAGGGGATTAACATCCAAACTGTACAAAGAACTCCTACAACCTGACATCAAAAAACAAAGGACCCAATTTACAAATGGGCAGAGGATCTGAACATTTTTCCAAGGAAGATATTCAGAGAGCCAACAGACAAATGAGAACATGCTCAACATCACGCATCATCAGGCAAAGGCAAATCAAAACCACAATGAGGTACTATCACTCCACGTCTGTCAGAACGGCTATCATCAAAAGATAATAAATAACAAGTGTTAGAGAGGATGTAGAGAAAAAGGAAACCTCATGCACTGTTGCTGGGAATGTAAACTGGGGCAGCCACAACAGAAAACAGTATGGAGATTCCTTAAAAAATTAAAAATACGACTACCATATGACCCAGCAATTCTACTCCTGGGTATTTATCCAAACAAAATGTAAAACACTCATTAGAAAAGTTATATGCACCTCAAAGTTCACAGCAGCATCATTTACAACAGCCAAGATACAGAAGCAACCTAAGTGCCCATCAATAGATGAATGGATAAAGAAGATGTGAGATACACACACACACACACACACACACACACACACACACACACACACACACACACACACACACACACACACACAGTGGAACACTACTCAGTCATAAAAAAGAATGGAATCTTGCCATTTGTGACAACATGGATGGATCTAGAGGATACTATGCTAAATGAAGTAAATCAGAAAAAGGCAAATACTGTATGATTTCACTTATATGTGGAATCTAGAAAACAAATGAACAAAATAGAAACAGAGTTATAGATATAGAGAACAAACAGGTGGTTGCCAGAGGGGAGAGGGGGGTCAGGGAGGGAGAGAAATAGGTGAGGCACATTAAGAGGTACAACCTTCCAGTTGCAAAATAAATGAGACAAGTATGAAATGTACAGTGTGGCGAAGTCAATAACTACGTAATATCTTTGTATGGTGACATATCCTAACTGCACTTATGGTGGCGATCGTTTTGAAATGTACAGAAATACTGAATCAATATATTGTATAACAGGAACTAACATAGTGTTGTAGGTCAATTACACTTCGAAAACCAAAAACCAAACAAACAAACTCATAGAGAAAGAGATCAGATTTGTGGCCCCGAGAGGCAGAGGCGGGACGGAGGGAGAATTGGAGGAAGGTGGTCAAAAGGTCCAAACTTCCAGCTGTAACATAAATAAGCACTAGGGAAGTGACATACAACGTGATAAATATAATTAGCACTGCTGTACATTCCATATGAAAGCTAAGAGAGTAAATCCTAAGAGTTCTTATCACAGGAAAAATTTTTTTTCTATTTCCTTAATTTTTTTTATTTTAATTTCACGGCCCCTCGTTCCATATAATTTATATATGAAGCACCCAAAACTGGAGCCGAGGCCTGAACAGTGTCTATTTCTTTAATTTTGTATCTGTATGAGATGATGCACGTGCACTAGCTCCTGCGATCATCACTTCATGATATAAGTCAAATCACGACGCTGTACCCCTTGAACTTACTCAGGGCTGTATGTCAATTTAATCTCCTTAAAAATGGAAGAAAAAGAAAAAGTTAAAGGCCAAAAGAACCAGAAAAACACCTTTCTTTCCCAAAAGTCCAAGAAGTAGACAAGATAAGGTTATTTTGTTTTGCTATTTTATTATAATTGTAGTTAACAGCATTTAATGCCAATACCGGCACGGCTATGGGGAAACTGGCAGTTCCATAGTGCTGGTGCCGTAATACACTGGCTAAATTTTCTGAAAAAGCATTTGGCAGTACAGCAAGAGATTTTTAAATGTTTATATGCTTTGATTTGAAAACTTGTACTTCAAAAACTCTATCCTGAGAGTACAGAGCAAAGAAAAGACGAAAGGACGGCTGAAGCATTGTAGCAATAGCCTGACAACCACTGAATCTCAGCGACAGATGGCTGTCCGTTTACGATACTCCATACTTCCGTGTGTTTGAAACGTCCCATAATAACAACATCTTTTTTACGCCTTCATCACTCCCTCTGCCTTTAAGGCTCACGCCCTAGGCTCAGCAACACCACCAGCAGCTAACCCCAGCCACCAGGACCAGCACAGCTCAGGTTTTCCCATCCCCGCGCCTTTGTCCCTCCATCGCCTCTGCCCAGAATGCCTGGTTTCCTGCTCCCCCAACTCCCACCTCCTTTAGAAAGCCCTCCTCAAGCCCCAGCCTCTATCTGAACTCCCAGAATGAGGACAGTGAGCCCCATGGAGTCACTTCTCGGCAGGTTAAAACTCTGGGGATGATCTGACATGGTGCTTTGGATTCCCACCCAAGCCCCTCAACGCGTAGTCAGCCCCACAGGAGATATGTCCCTGAAGCAGACAGGGGTGGCCTGGACTCCACAAGGGCCCACCTGACTATAGGCAGGGACATCGCGGAAAGGTCCGTAATCCAGGAGGTCCTCGGAGCGCGTGGGGTTCCCCAACTTGGTGTAGCTCTCCACGTTTCGGGAGGCGAGTTTCACACGCATGGTTTGTGTCTTGGTCGGGTAGGGAGAGTAGAAATAATGGTTCCCCTCAAACACCACAAACTGTTTCTCCGACTGGGTGATCTGGGTTGGATATGGCTGAAGCACATGGGTATAAACGGCTTCCACAATGACTGAAACCTTGGCCCCGGGATCAAGAGCGACTGGGAGCTTGACGGTGAAGAATCTCCCGCTGGAGCAAGGATGAGGAGAAACAATTAAGAGAGACCAAGAAACTGAAAAGAGTACAGCAGCTTAAAATCACAGCAAAATTTTGTACCAAGATAAAAGCAGTTACTTCTAAGAGATCACCTTCAACCTATTAATTTAAGCCTTTTTAAAAATTTATTTATTTGGCGTTTATTTATTTATTTTATTTATTTTTTGTTTGGCTGGGTTGGGTCTTTGTTGCTGCACGCGGGCTTTCTCTAGTTGCAGCGAGCGGGGGCTACTCTTCGTTGCGGTGTGCAGGCTTCTCATTGCGGTGGCTTCTCTTGTTGCGGAGCACGGGCTCTAGGCGCGCGGGCTTCAGTAGTTGTGGTGCACGGGCTCAGTAGTTGTGGCTTGCGGGCTCAGTAGTTGTGGCGCACGGGCTTAGTTGCTCCACAGCATGTGGTATCTTCCCGGACCAGGGCTTGAACCCTGGTGTCCCCTGCATTGGCAGGCGGATTCTTAACTGCTGCGCCACCAGGGAAGTCCCTTCCTGCTTTTTAACGTGTGTTTGAAAACTATCCTTAGTAAAGTGTTTTAAAATAAAAAACAAGTGTCAGGCCCCCTGCTAGGTACTGAGGTTAGAGCAGAGAAGGCGGCAAGTTCAAACCCAGGCTTCATGTTCAAAGAGCTCAGTCTACCTCCTGTGAAAAAGCATCACTGTTGGGTTTCCCTGGTGGCACAGTGGTTGAGAGTCCGCCTGCCAACACAAGAGACACGGGTTCGAGCCCTGGTCCGGGAAGATCCCACATGCCGCGGAGTAACTAAGCCTGTGTGCCACAACTACTCAGCCTGCGCTCTAGAGCCCGCGTGCCACAACTACTGAAGCCCGTGCACCCTAGAGCCTGCGCTCCGCAACAAGGGAAGCCACCGCAATGAGAAGCCCGCGCACCATGACGAAGAGCAGCCCCCGCTTACCGCAACTAGAGAAAGCCCGCGCAGCAACAAAGACCCAACGCAGTCAAAATTTTTTAAAAATAAAAAAATAATAATAAAATAAAATAAAAGGCATCACTTTCAGCGCCGTGAAGGCTGGCGAGGAGGTGTGGTAAGGCTGTCTACCCCTTGGAAACAGGACGGTAGCCAAGCAGCGATGGGAAGGTGTCTGCTGAGGCAAACAGCCCGCAGGTCCCACCCACCGGTTTCCCATCTGTTGGCTGGGGATCCCTACCCCCATAGATTAGAGACCTGATGTGGCATGGAAGTAACTACTTTCCTGTTGTGAAACACACTGCCACTCTCAGGGGAGTCCAGTTTCAGCACGAGGAGTCAGAAAAGACATCATAAACGGGTCCAGAATGCAGGGAGCCTGTCGCCTGCTACCACCCACTCTACTAACTGAGACAGCCTCTAACATGCTGGGCCCATTCTAAGCGACTCTCCTAGTTATGATTCCAGCCCTGATGTGATAACCTACAACCAGACAAGGCAAGACAGACACAGATATGCTGACCGTTACCTTACCTTTTATCCTTAATTTTGGTTTCTCGTACTTCCAGATTGTTCTCTTCCTCATCCTCTCCCTTCACCTGTAAAAGGACAAAGGAAGTTATTCTTTTTTGTCTTTTAGTCTCTGAATTTTGAGTCAACAATTAACTAACTGCCGCAGAAGTCCACATTAAAACATTCAAACCACCAGAACTTTGCTGGTTTCAGTAACAATTTTTCAAGTGAAATACAAGAACAGTGTCAAAAGACCTACTTTTGCACTGAATAAGCTGTATGATATGCTCTAGAAAATCATATTTTCCTGAATGATCAAATACACACATACAAATTAAAATTACGCTTCCAAACACAGTTTACACTTCCAAATAGAAAGGCCAGAAAGGTTTCTTTCTGGACGTTTTCTTCTTCATTTACATTCCAATATGGCTATGCATAGAAAAAGTCCCAGTATTGTTTATTACTTTTATTTTTTCATTTTTTATTTTGGCTGCGTTGGCTCTTCGTTGCTGCGCAAGGGCTTTCTCTAGTTGTGGCGAGCAGGGGCTACTCTTCGTTGCAGCGTGCGGGCTTCTCATTGCAGTGGCTTCTCTTGCTGCGGCACACAGGCCCCAGAGTGTGCGGTGCGGGCTTCAGTAGTTGCGGCGCATGGGCTCAGTAGTTGTGGCTCAAGGACTGTAGAGCGCAGGCTCAGTAGTTGTGGCACACGAGCTTAGTTGCTCCGCAACATGTGGGATATTCCTGGACCAGGGCTTGAACCCGTGTCCCCTGCACTGGCAGGTGGATTCTTAACCACTGCACTACCAGGGAAGTCCCTATTTACTGTTGTAGAAGAAAAGTCTCATGCATAACCAAAACTGATTTTAGTTGCGCAAAAGAAGTTAACAGCGGCAAAAGCAATGGCTACTGTGTGGCACACTCTTTTATTCTTATCCTTCATTGCAACCAGCTGTGCAACCAGGAAAAGGATGCCAACTCCGGCAGGCTGCAGGGTCTTTCTGAGAAAGAGCAGGCATCTTGAATGAGACTGTGGAACAGATTCTAAGGGAAAAACTTACACACACAGCACTGATCTCTTTGCCAACCCAACCTCCACCAAAAGAAAAAATATTTAAGACCACCTTTTAAGACTGGACCAGTGATTCCCAATCGGGTATACAAAGCTATAATGAGAAAGCTATTTGTCATATTTCAAAAAGCCTAAAAGTTATCATACAATCATCCTCAACAAAGGTGTACAGCCTAATAAAAACAACAAATTTCACTACTTTTACTAGAATCCTATCACAGTGGGAACATTCTAGTATACTTGTGCTTATCAGGAACTCTCATTGTTCAGTTATATGTTGATTTGTCTTAAGAAATATTTATTATCACTTCTAAATATTTACTAGATTCAATGTGTAATCTAATAAAAGGTTAGAGAAACAAAATATTTCAAATATAGGATCCAAATGAAAGCAAAAATAGTAAGATAAGTCTTTGGTAGTAAAAAGACAAGGAACCACTGGCTCCTAGTCGATAATCATCCCCGCCTCCTCTACCAGTTCCTAAACTTCTACATGTAGTGTTGAAGATAATTCACTGAAACAGTTTCTAGCAACCTCACCAAAGCCTCCCAGTCAGTTGTTGGAAAATACACATCTCTTGGTTAAGTTTATCATCCAGTTACGTTTCCCATTGGGATAGGGGTACAAGGGAGCACATACACCCGTTTGACTCATCTCGCTCTTGGACCACAAATCAAAAAATGGTTCTGAATAAACCTGGTGATGGGACTACAGGTTTTATACCCCAACAGAACCCTACCTCACACCATCTAGGCCACAAGAGGCAATGTCGTACACTGAAGAACACACACACACACACAAAGTGTGAAAGAAACTAACCTGACTCTTTATTCTAAGACATCATGTAGGTTAAACAACTTAACCTCCCAGACTGCAGTCCTCACCAGCAGTAACAGTACACCTTGAAGGGCTCTTATGAGAGTTAAATGAGAATGTACTTAAAATACCTACCACAATACCCGACACAAGGTAAATTCTCAGTTAGGACACCAGTTAAGCGCTCTCCGGCATGATGGCCAGATAGCTTCTGCTGTCGTCTTGTTATACTGTGGCAACCTCACTAAATGACAACTTGCTTTTATAAAAGAATGGGATTTAACATTCAGAACATTCAAATGAAGTTTTAATCCATCCTTCCACAAACCTTTAAGTAAAACTGCGTGTTTCATCATGGACAAAGCATGATAAGGGAACAGGAGTCATTTCGGAAGCATGATCTCCATAAAGGTAACTTTATAGCTCCAAATTCAGCAGTCAGGTACGCTAAGAAGAAATACGACACTGGAATGACTATTCTCCAAACCAATAACTGGGTAATCACTTAATGGATGCTGTTTAAGGAAAACAGTAATAGAAGGCAAACCTCTGTATACGTATATTCCCTCTATTCCCAAAGCCAACACTGCTTCCTTGAGAGGCATAAAAATGACCACTGAAATGCATGGAAGAACAGAAGCAAAGTTGGGAGGCATTTACTGCGTTACTGTAAGAATGAGAACCGGTCGGGGCGAGGGAGAGAACTGGACTTTCCCTTTCTGTACTGTATTACTTGCACGAGTTTTTAAACTAACTTTAAGGAAAAGGAAATTTTTTGAAGCCGCCGTTCGCAACCGTAAGAAGTGCGTTATATTAACAACGGTTTCAAACGATTCCAAACTTGGAAGCAGGGGAGCTGCTCCATTTGCGATCGCACTGGACGGAGCCCAGCTCCCTGGCGAATCCGCGCTCCGGCCGCACCACCGCGCGGCGCCCCCGCAGGCCACGGGCCCAGCCGCCTGCGCCGCCGGCTGGGGCTGACGTGTCCGGGGCGGGGACGGGCGCCGGTCCTCCCGGCCAGCCCGTGTCCCCGGGCCCAGCTCACCTGCACGCCGAGGTACGCCAGCCGCGCCTCCAGCTCGGGCTCCAGAGCCAGTAGGAAGGAGGCGACGCGGGGCGAGGAGCTACCGCCCGCGTGCGCCAGGACCACCTCGGCCGTCACCTTGGCCAAGTGGCTGCTCAGGTCCACAGTGCGCTTCACGTCCTCGTTGATCAGCGGCGGCGCCTCCGTGGAGGCGCGGCCCGGCGCCGGAGCCCAGGCCCAGATCAGCAGCAGCAGCGGCAGCAGGCGAGCTGCGGGCGCCTCCATGGCCGTGACTGAGCTAGGCCGCGGGTGGCCCATCCGCGCGCGTACCCCGCGTCCGCCACGGCGCAGCCGCCCATTGGGCCCGCTGGCGCCCCAAGATGGCGGCGCCCAGGGGCGAGGACCCCGTCTCCATGGTAACGGGCGGCCCGCCGGGCGCCTGCTTGCGTGCACTGGCCGGTCTCAGGTCCCTGGAAGGCGCCCTGGTCTCCCCACCGCTCTCCCACAGAGGTAACACTGACAAAGATAAAGGAGGAGCACAGACTGCGTCTGTCCACAAGAAGTGCTGATGATGAGTGAACGGTATGTTACTTTTTAGCTTAAAAAGTACTGCCCCCAAATTCTCCGTTAAACATGAAGCCATTTTCATTCTCTTTATTAATTCATCCTTTCACTCCCTCAAGAAACATTTATTGAGCTTTAAGTTGCATACCCATCCGAAAGAGAGGCAGTAAGACATCCTTTTAACAGGGAACATACTTTTGATGTGGAAGAATGAGAGGGAAGATGTCTTGTAGACGGTGAGCAGTCTGGGCCACAGAACTCCACAATCCTTTTGAGGAACTTGCATTAGTTCCGTCTGGGGCAACGAGACCCAATCTAGGCCAGACTACTCGCTCTCCCAGAAGCTGGAATCTGAAGGCAGCAACTACACCTGAAAACTGCAGAACTGATTCATGTGCGCTGGGCGGCCTGCAGAGCTGGCCAGGGTCCCGCTCTGATCCCCAGCTTCTCCGTGTCTGCTTCTTCAACGCCTCCCACTCTGGAAGCACAGGCTCTTCTCAAAAATAGAGGAGGGGGCTTCCCTGGTGGCGCAGTGGTTGAGAGTCCGCCTGCCGATGCAGGGGACACGGGTTCGTGCCCCGGTCCGGGAAAATCCCACATACCGCGGAGCGGCTTGTGCCGTGAGCCATGGCCGCTGAGCCTGTGTGTCTGGAGCCTGTGCTCCGCAGCGGGAGAGGCCACAACAGTGAGAGGCCTGCGTACCGCAAAAAAAAAAAAAAGGAGGAAGGAACTCATTCCACGAGGCCATCATTACCCTGATTTCAAAACCAAAGACATCACCAGTGAAAATAAACTACAGACCAATGTGGGTTTTTTTGTTTTTTTCGATAAATTGATTTTATTTATTTTTGGCTGCGTTGGGTCTTCGTTGCTGCACGCGGGCTTTCTCTAGTTGCGGCGAGCGGGGGCTACTGTTTGTTGTGGTGCGCGGGCTTCTCATTGCAGTGGCTTCTTTTGTTGCTGAGCATGGGCTGTAGGCACGCGGGCTTCAGTAGTTGTGGCACGCGGGCTCAGTAGTTGTGGCTCACGGGCTCTAGAGCGCAGGCTCTGTAGTTCTGGCACACGGGCTTAGTTGATTTGCGGCATGCAGGGATCTTCCCAGACCAGGGCTCGAACCCGTGTCCCCTGCATTGGTAGGCGGATTCTTAACCACTGTGCCACCAGGGAAGCCCCCAGACCAATGTCTTTTACGAATATATGTGCAAATATTCTCAACAACATATTAGCAAACCAAATCCAGCAACATATAAAAAGAATTATATACCATGATCAAGTGGGCTTTCCCAAGAATAGGAGCTTGGTTTAACATCCAAAAGTCAATTAAAGTAATACACTATAATAATAAAATAAAAATGAAAGAGAAATGAAGATTCCCAGATAAACAAAAATTGAGAGAATTTGTTGCTAGCAGACCTGCATTCCAAGAAATAATAAAGGGAATCTTTCAGGCTAAAATGAAATGACACTAGACAGTAACTCAATTCCAAACGGCGGGGGTCGGGGGGGGGGAGAGTACCAATCAAGGTAACTACGTCGGTAAATATAAAAGACAATATAAAGTACTTTTTGTTTGTAGGCTTTTTTTTCTTTCTTTCTTTCTTTCTTTTAAATTCTGATTTAAAAGACAACTGCATAGGGAATTCCCTGGCGGTCCAGTGGTTAGGACTCAGTGCTTTCACTGCGGGGCCCAGGTTTGATCCCTGGTTAGGAAACTAGGATCCCACAAGCCGAGGGGCACAGCCAAAAAAAAAAAAAAAAAAGACTACATAAATCATTAATTATACACATTATGTAGATACAAGTGCAAAGGCCTGATGTTCCTATTCGCTTTGGTTTGTGTTGTCCAGCATGAATGTCACTCAGTAAGGACGATATTTGACAATTTCAGTGTTCAACAGAAAAATACGATGAGGTTTCCTTCCTTCATTTCTTCCACGACAAGGCAATAATACCTGTGCATTTGCGCACCTGGCTTCACAAATCTTGTCTATTTCCCAAGGACAGAAACGGCATCTTCCCTGGGTCCTGGGCTCTCGCCCAGGAGTGTGATGACGATCAGGATGAAAACTCTCAGACTTGCCCTTAACTACACGTGCTGCCATTAAGGTGCTAACTCATCACCTATGTGGGAACTGATACCAGATACAAAGGTTATTTTTGCACTTTAAAGAGAGGTCTCCTGAAGCTCTGGAATGCATCCAAACAGGAAGCTACCCTGATGGAATGGGAGGTGGTCTGATTGGTGGATTGAAGCAGGTAGAGCAGGTAGTTATCTAAAAAGTCCTCAAATCACTGTATTTGCACTTATGACATAGAATATAAGTGCTACGCATCTTGGAAGTGTGAATCCCAAAGACGTCTATGAAGGAGGACAAGCAGGAGCCCTACAAGGGAGGCCAGGCTGCCAGGACAGAGCCAGGGCTGCCTCCGGGGCACTGCCCAACCAGTCAGGTCCCTGAGGGCTGAGAGAGCTGATAGCCAGGTCTACCAGAACACCAGCCCGTGGGGACCCATCACCAGCCACAGATAAGGGACAACTTCTGGGTGGGCCTGGGGATGGTGCTTCCCTGGGCCGTCTCCATAACCACTGCCGTCTGCTTCACGGACCCCCTGGACACACTCTAACGTGTCGCTGGCCTCGTTCAAATAAGCAGGTATGTTCATGCCTCGTCTGCTCCGCGGGAGGCCCTCTGCAGAAGCTTCCTCAGCTCCCGTCATTAATGTCCCCACCCCATGCACCACGCTGCCCCCACTGTCCTTTACCACTTCAACGCTCCCTGCCCAGGAGGATCCTCCAGGAGACCTGTGCAGACCCAGGGCAGCACAGGGGCCATCCGCACGGGGTTGTTATCACTACGACCGATGGAGAAGAAACGGACGTTAAGAACCAGGTACTGTCATCCGAAAACTCAATCCTCGCAATAACCCCCCGATTAAGTAATGTTACCCACTTTACAAAAATAAAGGGGGGACGGATCTCCAGGTCATCTTCACCGGGGTTTAGCAGAGTGGGCAAGGAGGGCGCGTGTTCTCACCCGTAAATGGTAATAACAGCACGGGCCTCCCAGGAGGGGGCGAGGTAACAGACCACGCAGACCCTCAACCCACGCGATCCCAGCCCGCAGCCCCGCGCCATCGCCGTTGCGCACGCTCGGGTGCCACCCCACCCGCGACCCAGCTCTGAGCTCACGTCAATGCCCCACCCCCAGGAGACCCGGAAGCAGAATTCCCCGCAGGTCAAAGCTGGCGGCGCTACTCCGGCGCCGCCGCCAGAGGGCGCTCACGCCACCTTTGTTGGCTCGCGCCTCACGGGTCAAGTCAGCGGCCGGTCCCGGAAATGGAGGGCTTTGCCGTACAAGATGTACAACATGGCGGCTTCCTGTGTGGCGGTACGGCACGCTGAGAGGCTGGCCTGTTTCTGGGACACGCGGGGATTGTAGCAGGCTCCTCGCGAAAGACGGCTCCCGCGGAGTTTCCCGGTGTCTTTGTCGTCGGGTAGGTGGCCGAAAGTGAGAGATGGCGGCCCCCACTCTGCGTGGCCGGAAGTGGAGGCGAGTGTGCGGCGTGGCCCGTGGTCCGGCCGCTGGCGCAGGACGCTCGTGCTCTGCCGCGGTGGGGCGGCCTTTGGGGCTCCTGGCCCTTCCCGGGCTCGGCTTTGGGCCGTCAGTGCCCCGCGGCCACGTTAGGGGTTCCCTCTCGGCCGTTTAGGGAGGGGCGCCGGTGCCCTCAGCTGCCTCGTGTGGACACGAAGGCTGACCTTCATGTCTTGACCACGAAACCAGGAATAACCAGGTGACATGAGTTAGTCTGTCCTCTCAGAGGAGTGACCTGCTGTCGCTAGAAACCGCAAGACGGTTCCTACAGTAATGTGGACCCAACCCCAGCAGACACTAAGTGAAAAAAGCAAAGCGCGGAAAAACATGTGAGGATGTGCATTGTTGGCGGGTTTTGGGTGTTTTTTAAAAAGATCCACGAGGATAGAGATGCCCACGAGCTCGCACAGGCAGAGTCCCAGCCGAAGGGCCGAAACGGGCGGTGAGGAAGGCAGCAGAGATGGGAGGACGGGGACAGGGGCGGGGGAAATAAGTTTGGGGATATTTGAGTGTGTGATCTAAATACACCAGGTCTTTTTATGAGGTTATCACATCATAAAGCGAGAAGGCAACGTTTAAAAAAAGTAGGTTTTTTCAGCTGGAGCCACGGTGGTTAATAGATTCATGAGATTGAATTTGTGAGGATAAAATTTTAGAGGTCAGTACTGTAGTATCAATACTTGCTGCAAAGGTTTCGAACCGATGAGACGACCTGAGTCTTGAAAGCGAGATTTTTTTCTTTTTGCTTTTGTTTTTGCGGGGGGGAGGAGGAGCCGGGCAAACAGAAGGCGCTCAAGACCGGTTTGTTGAATGAATGAATGAATAAATGCCTTTTTGCTACAAGCACACATTTTCAGTAGGTTCAGTTGCTGGTATATCTTCTGTGTTTTTAGGGTTAGTACCATGGAACACAATGGCAGCATTGACTTAGGAACTGAAGCAAGTTCTGCCTTAAAATCATCCTGAAATGTCTTCTTAAATGTTTAAAAAATAAAGTAGTAGCAATTTCAGAAGTGGTATTGGTTTTGGGAATCACTTATTTGAACGTGAGAGCAACGTCCTCCTTCCTGAAGCAACTGACCACAAGTGGACACCCTTGCACGTACCACTCGGGCCTGTGGTATACACATAATGCCGTAGCTCTGGTGATGGAACTAGATAGAGTTAGCCAAGTTCCTAAGCTGTGCTAAGTGCTCAGGAAAGAGCATTTACTATTTGGGGGCAACCCTGAGTTGCTTGATAACATTTTTGCCTCTGGGACCTTATAGGGGCTTTAAAAATATGCTAGTTGCCCTATGGATCTTACTTTTATTTTTATCATCTTAGAGGCCATATAATGCAAAGAATTTAGCTCCTTATTGTGTATCGTTGAGTAAGTTACCTAACCTTCGCAGCCTTCAATCTTCTCATGAGTAAGACGAGAATCACAAAACCTCTTTCATAGGGTCGCCGTGGAAATGATTAGAGACAATGTATGTAAAGCACCTTGTGCAGGGCACACAGCAGGCGTTCAGTAGTGGTCTCTAGTTCTGCAGTATTTCAACCTCAGGGTTAAGGAACTAATACCGCACTCAGAGGCAGAATTTCTCCGGAGGGTAAGGAGCAGGTGGCCACAGGGTGACAGTTAACACAGGAAGCCTGCAAGGAGAAGTGGGGGCCAGCAGGTCTGCCGGCTTCAGGGCCCCCGGCTTCCCGTCTCCAGTGGGAGAATGCGGATATGGTCTGCAGGCCGTTTGCGGAGATGCCTCCTTGCTCACAGCCACCTGCACTGTTCAGCTCACAGGCACCTCTTCGGAGCGTCTTCCAGGGCCTTTCAGAGGCATCAGCCTCCCTTTCTGCGGCTCATTGCTCATATTTCATTGCTCATTTAATATGAAACACGTACCACGTATGTGTAAAATTTTTCTTTTAGTTTAATAATGGTAATGTAGAACTCAGCATCTTAATATTTTTAAGTGGCGTTAATATTTCAGTGGCGTTAAGTACGTTCACACTGTTGTGTAAGCAATCTCCGGAAGTCTTCATTTTACAAAAAGATGGAACTCTGTACCCATTAAACAATACCTCTCCACTTCCCCCTCCCCTGGGTCCCTGGCAGCCACCATTCTACCTTCTGTCTCTGTGAAGTTGACTGCTCCAGGGACCTCATATAAGAGGAGTCATAGAGTATATTTTGTGAGTGGCTTATTTCACTGAGCATAATGTCCTCAAGGTTCACCCACTGTAGCGTGTGTCAGGATTTCCTTCCCTTTAAAGGCAGATTAATATTCTCTTGTGTGTGTATAGCACTGAAGGGGAGCAGAATATGCCGCCCCAAATGTGCCACCTTGTTCATGTGAATTATTTTGAGCTAAAGGCTGTCAAGACCCAGCAGTTTCAGGAAAAATTTTTACCTCTTCTTTATCAGCCTAAAAGAATTGCAATAGGGGGCCAGCCCCTAAAGAAAGCAATTAGCAGAGATGACTTATTTATGTTAAAGACTTAACCTGCATGGCAGGGCAGGCGTCCGCTCTTCTCAGCTGCTGTGAATGGCCCTCCTCCCCTCTGCAGCCCCAGCTTCTATCCCTTTCCTAGTTCAGGGATGCAGGTAAGTCTCAATTGCCTGACTGCCTTTGGGTCTCATTTTTATGGGACTCCCATACATATGAAATTAGATCTGTTTTTCTCCTGTTAATCTGTCTGATGTCAGCTTAACCATTAGACCAGCCAAAGAACCTAGAAGGGTGGAAAGAAAATTTTTCCACCCTGACACCACATTTTGTTTCTTCATCTGTCAGTGGACACCTGGGTTGTGTCCACCTTTTGGCTGTCGTGAATAATGCTGCTATGAACACGGGTGCGTACGTATTTTAACATGAAGTAATATCTAATAGGATTATAGAGAGTAGAGTGTGTTTTATATAGTTGCACTTGACGAAGTAATTCTGAATCATAAAAAATGCACTATTAAGCTGTTTACAAGGTCATTAGAAGATTAAAAGATGTAGTTAGTCACTGTGCATCATGGGCCATGACGTGGCCTGGTGATGGGACACAGGTGTAAGGTACTGTGATGATCGTGGATTCCCTTCTGCCCTGCCAGTGGGTTTGGGGGATTTTGTGGATAATCTTATTTAGAGATGGCCTCGAAACCCTAAGGAATAGGTGCACAAAGATAGGAATCAAAGACCTTTAAGGATTGTGAAGTGAAATATCCGAAGCCCCTGACTAAGGCCTAATGTATTCATGTGTGAGGTGTGGATAAGTATTCATCTCAGGGGATGTTTTGGGGACAGTAGAGTCACGTGGATGAAGGGCTCACCTGGCCATTAAAAGGAAGCAGTATATCTGGGTGAAGGGTACACAGGGATTCACAGGGGTTCTTTTTACTATCCTTGCAACTTTTTTGTAAGTTTATATCAAAATAAGTTGAAAAAAACGAAGGCATCGCAATAGCATGTAAAGTAAAACACAACTTTGAGGGAAACTTTATGTGTGCAAAAAAGACATGACATTTTTATGTTAAAATTGCTAATCGTGGTTATCTCTGGGTGGTAGAATTACATATTTCCCCCTCCCTTGGTGTTTTCTTGAATTTACAAGGTTTTTTTGTTGTTGTCACTGTTACTGTTGTTTTGTGCGTGTATCAGTTTAATAACTATGGAGAAAAAACCATTAGTACGTAGTTAAATAAAACTCTGGGGTCTAGTAGTTATCTAATACTTGTCAGTAGAAACGTCTGAGACCTTGCATGCAATTGAGTGCCATGCAGCTGGCCCCTGGCTTCTGTGAAAGACCATAGCATCAGGGCAAGGATGGGGGCCCTGCGACCTCTGGTCTCACTGTTGGGTGGGTCCTTTTTCCAGGGTTGATAACACCACACTTCAGGACCCAATGCTTAGAATGTCAGCTTGGAATGTCAGCAGCTCAAGGCCTGAAAGATCCTTAACAGTCATGGACTCCACTTCCCGCTGCTCTGGACCTCTCTCCCGCTTCTCCAGCACCCAGTCTCTGCTTGCACTGCTCAAGGAGCAGAGTGCTCCCTGACTAGGGGGCCTGTTCCTTTCTTGGACAGCTCTGACTGTGACAGTCTTCCTTATTTGTAGTCCAAATCTGACCCCTGCTCTGTTCCTCAGAGATGGTCAGGATGTGTTTGTGCCCCACCCAAGACCAGCAGTGAGGGACTCTGAAGTGTCCACCCTGAAGTCTTATGACCTGTCTTTTCTTTTTTCTTTAAAGTTTATTTATCATTTATTTATTTACTTTTGGCTGTGTTGGGTCTTCGTTGCTGTGCTTGGGCTTTCTCTAGTTGTGGCGAGCAGGGGCTACTCTTCGTGGAGGTGTGCAGGCTTCTCATTGCGGTGGCTTCTCTTGTTGTGGAGCACAGGCTCTAGAGTGCGGGCTCAGTAGTTGTGATGCACGGACTTAGTTGCTCTGCGGCATGTGGGATCTTCCCGAGCCAGGGCTCGAACCTGTGTCGCCTGCATTGACAGGCGGATTCTCAACCACTGCGCCACCAGGGAAGTCCCTGACCTGTCCTTTTCTAACCCAGCTCTTTTCCCCAAGCTCCAGACCCACACCTCCTCCTCTCTCCTGGTTCTCTGTGTTTGTCTATCCCACCGGCACCTCATACTCAACATCTCCAAAGCGTGACTATTCTCTCCTTTCTCACCCAGGACGCAAGAGTAATGCATGTTACTTGTCTCTGCTACAAGTGATGAACAAATTAGGGCTTCATTTTTCTCTTTTGTAAAAGAAGTTTAGATTTCTGCTAGAGTGGCTGCCCCATGGGACCATCAAGGACCCAGACTCCTATCTTTTGATGGAAAACCCAACCCATAGTGCCTTAGCTGAACATAGATTTCCCTTTTCTCATGGAGCAAGAAGTTCTGAGAAGTACTGTCGACCCATGAAGCCATCAGAGGCCGAAGCTACTTTTGTCCTTTTGCTCACTCATCCTTACCCTGTGGTTTTCATCCTCATGCTTGTCACCTCAGGGTCACAAGATGACTGCAGGCAGGATGAAGGGAAAGGGAAGACGGCAAGTTTGCCCGGCTCAGTCAGCTTTCTTGTTCTGAGCTGCTCAGGAAGCCCCACCCAGCAGCTTCCCCCTCGTTGCCTGGAGTCCTGTCACCTGGCCACCTCTAGCTGTAGGGTCTGCTGAGAAACAGAGTTCTTTAGCTGGGCCCATTGTTGCCCTGAACAAATCAGGCTTACATTCTAGGAACCAAGGGGAGACTGGACATGTGAGCAGTGGTGTCTGTCACAATAAAGCTTCCTTGGGACCTCCCTGGTGGCACAGTGGTTAAGAATCTGCCTGCCAATGCAAGGAACACGGGTTTGAGCCCTGGCCTGGGAAGATCCCATATGCTGCGGAGCAACTAAGACTGTGTGCCACAACTACTGAGCCTGCACTCTAGAGCCCACGAGCCACAACTACTGAGCCCACATGCCACAACTACTGAAGCCTGCGTGCCTAGAGCCCGTGCTCCGCAACAAGAGAAGCCACGACAATGAGAAGCCCACGTACTGCAATGAAGAGTAGCCCTTGCTCACTGCAACTAGAGAAAGCCCGTGCACAGCAACGAAGACCCAACTCGGCCAAACATAAATAGATAGATAGGTAGGTAGATAGATAGATAGATAGATAAGCCTGGGACGTCCCTGGCAGACCAGTGGTTAAGACTTCGCCTTGCAGTGCAGGGGGTGCAGGTTCGATCCCTGGTTGGGGAGCTAAGATCCCACATGCCTCATGGCCAAAAAACCAAAACATAAAACAAAAATTGTAACAAATTCAATAAAGGCTTTTTAAAAAATGGTCCACATTAAAAAAAAAAACTTAAAAAAAATAAAATAACATAAACAAGAAGGCACCCCTGAGGGCTCTCTCTCTAGTGAACCATGGTTGCCTTCGAGGAAATGGCTGGGAGTCCTCCTGGGAGGGAAAAGGTTGGGGAGGTTGCCCAGAGGAGTCCACGTTCCCACTGATCTTTTTCAGCAAAGCACCCTGTGTGTCTTCTCGAGCATGGTGGTCAGGATGCCTATCGAGCTGCCTTCATCTGGTGGTCACATTCAGTGCTCTCTTTCCAATGAAGTGTGCTCTTCCTCAAAAGGAAAAAAGAAGTCCAAGCTTTCTCAACAGCACCATTTCCCAAAATCACCAGGCACCCAAGTGCCACCTGTCTTGTTGCTTGGTCATCTCTAAGGAGTTGCCATCACCTAAATAGTCTAAAACTTGTTGCCACACATTTGGTTCCAGCCGGTGGAAGGAGGGAGGGATAAAGGGGGTGCACCCTGATTTTAAGGATCTTATGTAGAAAGCTCTCATCCACTGACCACCACTTAAAGCTTTACTCTGAGCATCCGTGTGTTCTTGACCTTTGCCTTCCTAGAGTTTATAGTCTCCTGGGGAACACAAGGAACAATGATAGCAGTGATACGTGCTAATAAGAAAACAAACTCGGGGTTGGGGTAGAGATGAAGGTGGTCGGGAACAACCTCACTGAGGAGGAGTCGTGCGATCAGGGATCTCCTGGAAGAGGGACCAGCAAGCACAGATGCCCTGCAGTGGTAATGTGCTCGGCACATGGGAGGGGCAGCACGGTGTGGCCATGCACCTAGAGTCGTGTGAAATCAGAGGAGTGTAAACCACGTCAGGTGGAGCCTCGTAGGCTAGGATAAGGTAATCATTCTTAATTTGAGTGAGATGAAAACCTCTGCAGATGTGTGAGCAGGCAGGATGGCACTTACATTTTAAAGACCGCTTTGATTTAACAAGCTACGAACTCTGCATACTGTGGATCAAAGACCTAAACGTAAGAGCTAAAACCGTAAAACTCTTAGAACAAATTATAGGGCAAAAGCTTCATGACATGGGGCTTGGCAGTGATTCTGTGGATGTGACACCAAAGACACAGGCAATGACAGAAGAAATAAATCGGACTTCATCAAAATTTAAGATGTTTGTGCATCAAAGAATGTAATCAACAGAGTAAAAAGGCAATGTATAGAGTGGTAAAAAATATTTGCAAATCACATATGTGGTAAGGAATTAATACCCAGAAAATATGAAGAACTACTAAAATTCAGCAGTACCAAACAACGCAATTCAAAACTGGGTAAGAGTTGCACAAAAATATGAATGTATTTAATGCCACTGGTACACTGAAAAATAGTTAATTTTGTTATGAAAATTCTACCACAATTTAAAAAATGAATTTTAAATAGAATGCCCAAAGGACTTGAAAAGATATTTCACCAGAGGAGTTATCCAAATGGCCAATAAACACATGAAAAGATGCTCAACATCACTGATCATTAAGGAATAGAAATCAAAACCACAATAAGATAACGCTTCACACCCATTAGGAATCATCAAAAAAGCAGAAATTGGAACCCTTATACACTTCTAGTGGGAATGTAAAATGGTGTGGCTGCTGTGGAAAACAGTATGGAGGTTCCTTAAAAAAAACAACACATAGAATGTCCATATGATCCCGCAATTCCATTTCTGGGCATATTCCCAAAAGAACTGGAAGCAGGTACTCAAAGAGGTATTTGTACAACAATGTTCACAACGATATTTTTTTAATATAAATTTATTTTTCTTTTTGGTTGTGTTGGGTCTTCGTTGCTGCGCGCGGGCTTTCTCTAGTGGCGGCGAGCGGGGGCTACTCTTCATTGTGGTGCGCGGGCTTCTCATTGCGGTGGTTTCTCTTGTTGTGGAGCACAGGCTCTAGGTGCACGGGCTTCAGTAGTTGTGGCTCGTGGGCTCTAGAGCGCAGGCTCAGTAGTTGTGGCGCACGGGCTCAGTTGCTCCGTGGCATGTGGGATCTTCCCGGACCAGGGCTCGAACCCATGTCCCCTGCATTGGCAGGATTCTAACCACTGCTCCACCAGGGAAGCCCCACACAGCAGTATTCTTCACAGTAGCCAAAAGGTGGAAACACCGCAAATATCCTTCAGTGGACAATGACTAGAAAACAAAATGCTGCCTCTCCATACATACAATTGAATATTATTCATCTGTGAAAAGCAAGGAAATCCTGACATACCCTACAGCATAGGTGAACTTTGAGGAAATTACGTTAAGTGAAGTAAGCCAAAAGGACAAAAGTCAAATATTGTGTGACGCCATTTTTTATGAGATCTCTATAGAGTAGCCTTAGAGATGGAAGTAGAGCAGTGGCCCCGGGGGCTGGGGGTGGGGGCGGGGATTGAGGAGTTTGTGTTTAATGGGGACAGTTTCAGTGCAGGATGATGAAGAAGTTACGCAACGGATAGTGGCAGTGGTCGCACGACAGTGAGAACGTACTTAATATCACTGACCTGTGCACTTAGAAATGGTTAAGATGGCCTTTTTATGTATATTTTACCACTATAAAAATTTAGCTTAATTTTTAAAATTTAAATCTACCTACTCAAATTACCATATGGTTATTTAAAAAATTGGAAGAACTTTGACATACTGTTAAGTGAAAGAAGTTGAATGCAAGGAAAATCAAAGGCTGCCCAAGAAAGGAGATGTAACCGTAGTACACTGCTTGGTTGTGCAGGTAATAATATTTCTATCGTGCTAATCATATGAGCAGTATTTATTGAGAGAGTCCACCTGTCAACTCAGCAAGCAAGACAATTATGGTTACAGAACAACATAACACATTATCAGCTTGGCAGTGTAAAGTTATAGTTAACAGAAGTAGACAGGTGGCGGGGTGAGGGAAGGAAAAGGTAGAGAGCTGGAGCTCAGGTACGGCCGGCGTGGAAATTAAAGAAGAGCTACAGACAGTAATGAAAACCCTTGGAAACAGTGGAGGAGGGTGTAAGTGAATTAAATCCTCACGCAAAGCAGGAAGTCAGCGTGCCATTCATATACCCAGAAATAGGATCAGCGTGTTATTTAGAGCTATAGGGGTAAGCACCAGCAAAACAAACAGTTGAGAGTGACTGCTCTGAGGGGCAGCCTTGGGGTCAGGAAGGGGTGGAGCAGTTGGCTTTTATTTAAGCCCTTCAGTACTAGTAATGTTTAACCATATGCATATATTGCTTTGATTAAAAAAAAAACCTTAAAAACTATTTTAAAAATCAAATTGTAGGGTAACATGTAATCTATGACCCTGTTTTTAAAAAGAAACTAAACCCCAGCAAACCATGCATCTGTGTATAGATGATTATCTGAGCCCAGAGAAATATGTGAAGGATCGTGCTTGTGTCTGGGAGGTGGCAGCAAAGGGTGTGGGAGAAACCTTCACCTGTCCTCCACGATCTGTTGTCTGACTTGACCATGGATTATTTAGGTAAATGTTTTGCCTTTATCATTCTCTCTCTCTCTAAACCACTTGAGAGTGAATTGAAAACATCTTTGTGTTTAACCTCTAAATTCAGGGTTTATTTCCTAAATTCAGAGGCATTCTGGTAGAAAACCAGAGTGCAACTATCAAAATCTGGAAATTCAGCATTGATACAATCCTGTTATCTAATTTACAGCCCGTATTCAGGTTCTTCCATTGTCCCAATAATGTTCTCTTTTTTTTTGCGGTACGCAGGCCTCTCACTGTTGGGGCCTCTCCAGTTGCGGAGCACAGGCTCCGGACGCGCAGGCTCAGCGGCCATGGCTCACGGGCCCAGCTGCTCCGCGGCATGTGGGATCCTCCCAGACCGGGGCACGAACCCGCGTCCCCTGCATCAGCAGGCGGCCAATAATGTCCTCTTTATGGTGGTGGAGGTGGTGGTGTTTTCCTGGTGTAAGATCCATTCCAGGCATTGCATTTTGTTTTCATGTTCCTTAAGTCTCTTGATCTGGAACAGTTTCTTAGCCTTTCTTTGTCTTTTTCGACCTTGAGGTTTTTTAAGAGCAGAGGCCAGTTATTTTGTAGACTGTCCCTCAGTTTGGGTCTGCCTGATGTTTCCTTCTTATTACATCCAGGCTTTGCATTTTTGACAGAAATACTATATGTGATGTTGGGTCCATCTCCGTTCATCTTGTCAAGAGGTCCATGGTGTTGCTTTATGCCCATGTTGCCAATGTTAAGTGAGATCATTTGGTTACAGTGGCAGTCCACCAGTCTTGCTCTTTCTGACTTACTTCACCTAGTATGATAATCTCTAGTTGCATCCATGTTGCTACAAATGGCATTATTCTGTACTTTTTGATGGCTGAGTAGCATTCCATTGTCTGTATGTACCACATCATTTATTTATTTATTTGGCTGTGCTGCGTGGCATGTGAGATCTTAGTTCCCCCACCAGGGATTGAACCCGTGCCCCCTGCAGTGGAAGTGCAGAGTCTTAACCACTGGACTGCCAGGGAAGTCCCGACCACATCTTTATTCATTCATCTGTCATTGGGCATTTAGGTTGTTTATAAATTTTATTTTTTTAATTGGTTATTCATTTTTAAAATTTTATTTATTTTATTTTTTTGCACCTGGACAGGGACTTGAACACTGGGCCCTCAGATTAAAAGTCTGATGCTCTAGGAGACTTCCCTGGTGGTCCAGTGGCTAAGACTTCATGCTCCCGACGCAGGGGGCCCGGGTTCAATCCCTTTTCAGGGAACTAGATCCCACATACTGAAACTAAGAGTTCACATGCCACAACTAAAAAAGAAGATCCCACACGTAGCAACAAAGATCCCACGTGCTGCAACTAAGACCCAGTGCATCCAAATAAATAAATATTCAAAAAAAAAAAGTCTGATGCTCTAGGGGAGTTCCCTGGTGGTCCAGTGGTTAGGACTCGGTGCTTTCACCGCCATGGCCCCAGATTAAGTCCCTGGTGGGGGAACTAGGGTCGCACAAGCCACATGGCTGGCCAATTAAAAAAAAAGTCTGATGCTCTACCGACTGAGCTACCCAGGCATTCTCCCAACGTGTATTTTTAAGCTAGGCAGAAATGACAAGGAAGCACTTTAGAAGAGGGTTTGGTAAAGGCCAGCGTCTGGAACCCGCTGTCCTTCCTGCTCATCTGGTTCCCCAGGCCCCTCGGTCATCACTTGCCATCACTCCTCTATCCCATCCATTTCTGCCCTGGATATCTTCAGAGGCAGTGCGGGCCCTGTGCACAGTTCTTCAAACCTGAGGCCTAGGAGATGCTAAGGCAGTGGTTCTCAAACTGTTGTCGTTTGTTTTTAGGCCACAGCATGCGGCTTGCGGGATCTTAGTTCCCCCACTAGGGATCGAAGCCGGGCCCCCTGCAGTGGAAGCACAGAGTCCTAAGCACTGGACCACCAGGGAATTCCCCCTCAAACTGTTTTTAGAATGTAAAACAGATGAAATGGAAGTTGTTTGGGTTACAGAAGAGCAGTGAGCTGCAGCCGTGCCCAGAAGACCTTCGCCTTCCTTGCTGGCTGGCTTCTGAGGCCCTCAGCTGGCGCCCTGGGACAGCGTTGGAGCCTCGGGCACAGGAGGCACACCGATGGCCACTGGCCCCTCGGGAGGGCTGGCTAGAACAGCTCTGACCCTGAGACCTGGGCCACACGAGTCATCGGCTTTTGAGAAGGGACTCTCAGCCTGTGCCCAGGCAGCATCCCAACCCCCCACACCATGCCAGCTGTACTTTCTCGTTTGTTTTCCTGGGATATCGACTGCAGCCCAGAGAGGAGGCCAAGAAGAAGCATGAGAGCCCCAGCAAGGGCCCCCCCTCCCCTCTGCCCTGAACCTGAAGGCGGCTGCTTCCTTCCAGCCTGCACCCTGGAGGAGGCAGCCTGCTCGGATGTCCAGGCCACACTTCCTGAGCTCTCCCTGCAGCACACCAGCCCCATCAGAGGGGAGCTGGGAACGTGGTGGATGACCACAGCCGCCAGGAGGAAGTGGACTGGAAGAGTTCTTCACTTCTCCAAAGTTACGCTTACTGGTGGCTTTCGGAGTCTGTATAAGGTGGGGGTGGGAGTGGGGTGAAGACCATACCAGCCAGGAATGAATCCCAGCTTTGTTACTGACCACTAGTAGCCATGTGACACTGACAGGTCATTTCAGTGTTCTGATCCTCACTCTCCATTCTAAAGTGGGGGCAAAAATTAAGCAACTCCTACTGTTGTCACAGGGACCAAATGTCATCTTGCAGTGGGGTTTCCAAATCTTAGAACTGGCATGCCACCTGCATGATTTTGGCCATATCTTCATGCCAGTTTTACTATTACTTACCTAATTATCCCCCCAGTTGGTTTGCCTTTTAAACATGTCCTGAAGAGATACTGCTCATGAAATTGGGTTTGTTTCACATGTTATGTTTTCCTACTCTACCTTAAAATAAGTAGACAATGATTAAAATTTAAAACGTTCCTGTGTGTACCACAGTCGGGTAATGGATGCAGAGTGATGGCCCTGCTCTCTGCTAACGAACCACCAGCAGTCCCCCTCCCCCACCCTCTCCCCAGAGTCTCCCATTTAACTTCATGGCTTTGTTTGTAGGGAAGTGAAGGAGAACCCAAATCTCTGTGACGATAGGTATTTTAACTCCTTCCCTGTGTTGTTGCAGACACTCAGTTGGCCTGAGCAGTGGCTAGGGTTGTACAGCCCTTACCTTTGGGTGTGGAAGGAGGACAGATCTGTCAGAAGCAGGATCCCTGCAGCGAAGGCTGTGTCTGTGCTTGCCCTCAGCTGCTCTCAGAAGTGGTCTGTTCTCCACTGAGGCAGGCCAGGTCAGGGGAGCTTTTTGGTGGTGGTGGTGGTGTCCATGCTGCTTTTTGGGCATAACAACAATAGGCTGTCCAGAATGTAAGCCAGAGCCTGGACTTGAGCCACATTTTAGGTGGATGTGGTTGAATAGTCAGGTTTTTTTTGTTTGTTTGTTTTTGTTTTTGTTTTTGTTTTGCGGTACGCGGGCCTCTCACTGTTGTGGCCTCTCCCGTTGCAGAGCACAGGCTCTGGACGCGCAGGCTCAGCGGCCATGGCTCACGGGCCTAGCCGCTCCGCAGCATGTGGGATCTTCCCGGACCGGGGCACGAACCCGTATCCCCTGCATTCGCAGGCAGACTTTCAGCCACTGCGCCACTAGGGAAGCCCGAATAGTCAGTTTTAACGGCAAGCCTCTGCATTGATCAGAGTTCAGTTAGAGGAAACAAGCCATTCTACCAATTTTAATCAGAAAGGGATTTAATCCAGGGCGTTAGATGCTTACAAAGTCATTGGAGGGCCTCAAGGAATGTCTCTGAGTGGGCCTTCAAGAATGCAGCCAGAACAACACAGCAGAACTGGCCTACCAGGGGAGCTGCAGCCTCTCCCACAATCAGGAAAAGGGGGCATCACTGGAGCTATGTTCCAGATATAAGGGAGCCTCTGCCATGGCTGCAACTCTCTCAGTCTCTTAGTTCACACAAAGCTGAATTGCTGGGCTTCCCTGGTGGTGCAGTGGCTAAGAACCCACCTGCCAGTGCAGGGGACACAGGTTCGAGCCCTGGTCTGGGAAGATCCCACATGCCACAGAGCAACGAAGCCCATGCGCCACAACTACTGAGCCTGTGCTCTAGAGCCCGCCAGCCACAACTACTGAGCCTGTGTGCCACAACTACTGAAGCCTGCGTGCCTAGAGCCCATGCTCTGCAACATGAGAAGCCACTGCAATGAGAAGCCCATGCACTGCAACGAAGAGTAGCCCCCGCTCACCACAACTAGAGGAAGCCCACGTGCAGCAACAAAGACCCAACACAGCTAAAAATAAAATGAATAAAATAAATTCATTTTTTTTAAAAAGCTGAATTGCTGCTGAAACACAGTGTTTCCCTGGCTGTGCTAGCCAGCAGTAGCAACTGGAGAAGCGAAAAGATAACCATGACCTCACTCCTAGCTGCGTCAGTGCACTTAACTGGTGGAGCTAATTCATCCAGAATTCTAGCTGCAAGGAAGACGGGGAAATGTAGTTTTCAGGTTTCTGGCCTCAGCCTGTGAAGGCACACAAGGAAGTTGAAATGGATGATGAGAACCAGTTCACATACCACCACAGTCGGACAAGTGATGTGCCTTCCCCTCCAAGACCTGGGCCCAGCATCATCTCTAGCCACCATCCACCCTGTGTTCAGTTGAGTTGCTGGGGTGCCTCCAACGTTCAGTGCCTTTGCTCAAGATTTTCCCATTGTCAGGAAGGCTCTTTCTTGTTTTTTTCTGGATGAATTTGGACTTCCTCTTCTTAGAAGCTTTCTCTTTCCTCCTGGGAGAAGTTTGGTTCTCAGCTTCTATAGCATTTTGTGTTTTCCTTCTGTAATGATTTATTTACATGTTTGTCTCCCACACCAGACCTGGTAGGCAGAGACTAGGTCTCACCTGTCTTTGTTAAAACAGCTGAGCAAGGTCTGGGCCAATTCCTTTTAGCTCCTGGCATATAAAAAGAAGAAGACTGAAACAGGGTAGTACGTTTTCTGGTACAGTGTAAAGGTTTCAGTTTACCAACCTAATGCTTTTAATATAAAAATGATGATGCAGTATAACTGGGGCATTTTTAAAATAAGTACAGAAAAGGGCTTCCCAGGTGGCGCAGTGGTTGAGAGTCCGCCTGCCGATGCAGGGGACACGGGTTCGTGCCCTGGTCCAGGAAAATCCCACATGCCGCGGAGTGGCTGGGCCCGTGAGCCATGGCCACTGAGCCTGCGCGTCCGGAGCCTGTGCTCCGCAACAGGAGAGGCCACAACAGTGAGAGGCCCGCGTACTGCAAAAAAAAAAAAAAAAAGTACAGAAAAAAATTAAATAGATAAATCTGTAGAACATAAAAAGTATTAATTCATTTTTAAAAGGTATTGGAAACTGTAGGAGAGAATGCTGATTTTGCCCCAAATCAGTTCTCTACTTTTCATGTTATCATGACCCTCAATTTTTAGCTGGATATATGGTCAGCCAGATCAAATGCTACATTTCCCAGATTCCCTTGCAGCTGTGTGAGCCATATGATTAAGCCTGGGCTATGGGGTGTGGGACCAAGTGCTCTGTGCACTTCAGGTCCCCTGAAAGGGAAGAGGCCTTTTCCAATAGGCAGTCAGCCACATTGGGCCATGCAGACCTGGGCACCCCAGGGACAGTTGAGCAACAGTATGTATATTTGAAGCCTGGCTCCTTGATACTGCAAAGCTGGGCTATTAATAGATGAGAAAGAAACCTGTCAAGTACACAAGCGTTCTGGTTCTATTTGAGCAGCTGAAAGTACATCCTGATTATTCCTGGTTTGCAACTATGCAGTTATATGATGAGCACCGCTGTCTTGCAGATATGACTTAATCTGTACACAGTGTACACAGCATTAAAATCCTAAATGTAGCACCTGTTTGTGAATGTGTGGTGCAGGTGTGTTCTTCCTGAGTCCCTGCAATAGGGAGTTGGGCCCAGAAAAGACATTTACTGTGTAAAACAATTAATCATCTAGGAGGTCATATGTGTTTTTTACTCTGTCTCAGGTGTTCTTTTGGCAAGGTAGCCTGTTCCCAGCTTTAAAGGAGTTTCAGCAAGATATAGAAAGCTCATTTCATGGAGATGTTCATCACTGTGAAATACTGGAAATGAAGTAATAATAAATCGACATGGGAGGGATTAAAGAAATATTCATTTAGTCAAAGGAAAATTGCAGGCATTAAAATAATGACAATTATGTGTCAAGTATAATATGCTTTGAAGTTATGCTGAATCAAAGAAGATTATAAAATAAGGTTCAAACTGGGAATCCACCTGTGTCAGGAAGTGTGTACACAAAAAGAACAAAAAAGTCCTGATCACCTACTGTGTGCTAGGCCTCCTGCTGAGTCTTAAGGATACACAAATTAATAAAACATGGTCCTAGGCTTCCTTAGTGGTCCAGTGGTTAAGACTCTGCACTTCCACTGCAGGGCACAAGTTCAGTCCCCGATCAGGGAACTGATCCCACATGCCGTAAGTGCCATAAGATCCCACATGCCACGCAGCCAAAACAAAAAAGACATATGGTCCTATTATGGCTCTCTGTTATGATACCTGCACCCAGTGATGTGCAGTTAAATTCTTAAAAGCTGCCTGTCATTTGTGGGTGGGGGAAAATATTTTGTAATTTTGCCAGTTTCTGTGGTGTAAGCGTTTCCACCGTGGCTGATTTCAAGCTACCAATGGAACTTCACTGAAGGAGGGAATTGGGAAGAGATGTACACAAGTGGCTCTTCAGAGTCAGCACAAGCTGGTTCCTGCATGTCCCTGGAGCCTTCCACCACCTAATGTCTACCAGTCAGGAGATGGCTGTTAAATAAACAATAACATATTCATAGAATGGAATACTAATCAGTCATGAGAAGATCATACTTTGGAATAATTAGTCATATTTGAAAAATGTCAAGGTTTAGTTTCAAGTTTCAACACAAGCAGCTGTGAGTGAAAATGACAGTGTGAGTGAAAATGGCAGTGTGAGGATTACAAAAATTGCTTCCTCCATAAAGTCAACCAGAAGGTTGGCAAAAATTGTCAGAATCAACTTTCTGAGAAGTGTGGAAACTAGCCAAGCTCTTGAAACAAGCTGGAGAGCACTTATTCAAGAATAAGGGTGAACACTACAGATTCAGTGCAATGCCTTTCAAATTACCAGTGGCATTTTTTACAGAACTAGAAGAAAAAATCTTAAAATTTGTATGGAGACACAAAAGACCCCGAATAGCCAAAGCAGTCTTGAGGGAAAAAAACGGTGCTGGAAGAGTCAGACTCCCTGACTTCAGACTATACTACAAAGCTACAGTAATCAAGACAATATGGTCCTGCCTCAAAAACAGAAATATAGATCAGTGGAACAGGATAGAAAGAGATAAACCCATGCACCTATGGTCAACTAATCGATGACAAAGGAGGCAAGGGTATACAATTGAGAAAAGACAGTCTCTTCAATAAGTGGTGCTGGGAAAACTGGACAGCTACATGTAAAAGAATGAAATTAAAACATTCCCTAACACCATATACAAAAATAAACTCATAGTGCTTAGAGACCTAAATGTAAGACTGGACACCATAAAACTCTTAGAGGAAAACATAGGAAAAACACTCTGTGACATAAATGACAGCAAGATCTTTTTTGATCCACCTCCTAGATTAATGGAAATAAAAACAAAAATGAGACCTAATGAAACTTAAAAGCTTTTGCACAGCAAAGGAAACTACAAACAAGACAACCCTCAGAATGGGAGAAAATATTTGCAAACGAATCAACGGACAAAGGATTAATCTCCAAAATATATAAACAGCTCATGCAGCTCAATCTTAAAAAAAAAAAACAACCGAAACAAAAAATGGGCAGAAGACCTGAGTAGACATTTCTCCAAAGAAGACATACAGATGGCCAAGAAGCACATGAAAAGCTGCTCAACATCACTAATTATTAGAGAAATGCAAATCAAAACTACAATGAGGTGTATCACCTCACACCAGTTAGAATGGGCATCATCAGAAAATCTACAAACAACAAATGCTGGAGAGGGTGTGGAGAAAAGGGAACCCTCTTGCACTGTTGGTGGCAATGTAAATTGATACAGCCACTATGGAGAACCGTATGTAGGTTCCTTAAAAAACTAAAAATAGAATTACCATATGACCCAGCAATCCCACTACTGGGCATATACCCAGAGAAAACCATAATTCAAAAAGACACATGAGGGCTTCCCTGGTGGCGCAGTGGTTGAGAGTCCACCTGCCGATGCAGGGGACACGGGTTCGTGCCCTGGTCTGGGAGGATCCCACATGCCACGGAGCGGCTGGGCCCGTGAGCCATGGCCGCTGAGCCTGCGGGTCCAGAGCCTGTGCTCCGCAACGGGAGAGGCCCCAACAGTGAGAGGCCCGCATAACGCAAAAAAAAAAAAGAAAAAAAAGACACATGGGGCTTCCCTGTTGGCGCAGTGGTTGAGAATCTGCCTGCCAATGCAGGGGACACGGGTTCGAGCCCTGGTCTGGGAAGATCCCACATGCCGTGGAGCAACTAAGCCCGTGTGCCACAACTACTGAGCCTGCGCATCTGGAGCTTGTGCTCCGCAACGAGAGGACATGACAGTGAGAGGCCCGCACACCGCGATGAAGAGTGGCCCCTGCTCGCCGCAACTGGAGAAAGCCCTTGCACAGAAACGAAGACTCAACACAGCCAAAAATAAATAAAAATTAAGAAAAAAATACAACATACTGAAATTAAAAAAAAAAAAGACACATGCACCCCAATGTTCATTGCAGCACTATTTACAATAAATAGCCAGGTCACGGAAGCAACCTAAATGGCCATCGACAGACGAATGGTTAAAGAAGATGTGGTACATATATGCAGCCATAAAAAAGAACAAAATTGGGTCATTTTTAGAGACTTGGATGGATCTAGATCTGTCATACAGAGTGAAGTAAGTCAGAAAGAGAAAAAGAAATATCATATATTAACGCTTATATGTGGAACCTAGAAAAATGATACAGATGAACTGGTTTGCAGGACAGAAATAGAGGCACAGATGTAGAGAACAAACGTATGGACACCCAGGGGGAAAGTGGCGGGCAGGTGGTGGTGGGATGAATTGGGAGATTGGGATTGACATGTTTACACTGATATGTATAAAATGGGTAACTAATAAGAACCTGCTGTATGAAAAAATAAATAAAATTCAAAAAAAAAAAAAGGGTGAGCAGTGAGTGTTATGACATTTTAACTGGCCCTAGAGTCATCCTCTGTTCTCCAGGTCCACAGTAGCCTTTAGAAATAACAGCCTGCATTTCTGGTGCCACATGGCAGCTACCAGAGGAAGAGGAGTGGAGCTAGAACTCATTAAAGACACATTCTAAAATGGATGCCATTATTTGATCAGTCTGGTGGTTCCCTGGAAGCCCTCAGTTGCAAGGCTACCTTGGAGCTCACTCAGTGTGAAAAGTCTTCTCTCTAGAGGACATTTTTAAAAGAACAATTACAGGCAAGTTTTTTAACTATGTGATTGTTAGAGGCAACAGATAAGAGTTGGGTCAAACAGTAGACCTGAAAAAAAAAAAACTTTAAAGTTTAGGGAATAGAGTTCCATAAGGGCTTTGGAAGCTTTGACGCATTCCGGGAAGTCTGGATGGTCGTGCACACATGTGGGTCTGTGTGCCCAGGGATGTGCACTTGCTCAGAAAAGAACTGAGAAAACCCTAAGCTCTCACCTTTGTTGACCTTGAAGCATTGCCCACTCAGGAAATGAAGTCTAAGGTGGAGTTGTAAACTGCCTGTCTGCACCCTGAAAGCCTGTCCTAGCCACACTTACAGCCCCTTGGCAAAGAATGGGAGATTTATTTGTTCCAGGCATTTAAAGAAATCTCTGTCCTATCATTAGCTGACCATTAACTGAATAGAAACTTCAGTGACCTTATGTGACAAAGAATACAGACAGTATAGAATTAGCTCAGGGTAGTTACTTAACTACTACGACAAGCAGTAATGACAACAGACCTTGGGGACGGAGAAAATCATATTTCTAGAGCTGTACATTCAGTTATTTAAAATGTCCAGTTTTTACCAAAAATTATGAGAACACTTCCCAACTCATTTTCTGAAGTCAGAATTACCCTGACACCAAAACCACACAAAGACATCACAAGAAAAGAAAACTACCGGCCAGTATGTTTTGTGATCGTAGATACAGAAGTCCTGAACAAAATGCTAGCAAACTGAATCCAGTAGCATCTAAAAAGGATACACCATGACCAGCTGGGATTTATCTCAGGATGCAAAGCTGGTTGAACATATGAAAATCAATTAATGTAATATACCATATTAATTGAACAAAATGGAAAAAAAAAACACATGAGCATCTCAGTAGATGTAGAAAAAGCATTTGACAAAATCCAATACTCCATATGATTTTTAAAAACCACTTAACAAAATAAGAACAGAAGAGAACTTCCTCAAATGGATAAAGGGCATCTAAGAAAAATCCATGGCTACCATCATATTTAACGGTGAAAGAGTAAGAAGTTTTCCCTGAGATTAGGAATAAGACAAGGATGTCTGCTTTCATTACTTCCTTTCAGCATTGTTCTGGAAGTTCTTGCCAGGGCATTTAGGCAAGAAAATGACATAAAAGGCATTCAGATTGGAACGAAAGATGACATGATCTTACATATAGAAACTCTTAAGGAATAAATACACAACACACAGTGCTAATAAACAAGCTTAGCAAGGTTACTAGATACAAGATAAATATACAAAAAAGTTCTGTATCTGTGCACTAGCAATGAAGAATCTGAAAATGAAATTAAAATTCCATTTGTAATAGATTGAAAAGGATAAAATACTTAGGAATAAATTTAACAAAAATGCAAAATTTATACACTGAAAAGTTCAAGACATTGTTGAAAGAAATAAAGAAGATCTAAATAAATGGAAACACACCTTGCACTCATAGATTGGAAGACATAATATTGTTAAGATGATAATCCACTCCAAACTGATGTATAGATACAATGCAATTTGTATCAAAACTCAACTGCCTTTTTTTTTTTTTTTTGGCAGACACTGACAAGCTGATCCTAATCTCTTGGAAATGCAAGGGACCCAGAAAAGTCAAAACAACCTTGGAAAATAAGGACAAAGTTGGAGGACCTCACACTCCCCAATTTCAGAACGACTGCATAGTAACAGTAATCCAGACAACGTGGTACTGGCATCAGGATAGACGTGGATTAACGGAACCGATCAGAGAGTCCAGAAATACACCCATACATCTACAGGCAATTGATTCCAGCTAGGGTGACAAGCTCATTTAATGGGATCAGAATATTCTTTTCAACAAATGGTACTGGGACCACTGCAAGAGAATGAAGTTGGATCCCTAACGATACCATATACAGAAGTTAATTCAAATTGATCAAAGGCCCAAATGTAACTGCTAAAACTGTAAAACTTTTAGAAGAAAATGGGGGAATTCCCTGGCAGTCCAGTGGTTGGGACTCCACGCTTTCACTGCTGAGGGCCCAGGTTCAGTCCCTGGTCGGGTGGCTGGGATCCTGCAAGCTTCGTGGCCAAGAAAACGTAGATGTAAATATTTACGACCTTAGAGCACACAATGGTTTCTTAGCTATGACATCTAAACCTCAAGCAACCAAGGAAAAAAATTAATGGGGCTTCAAATTTTAAAACTTTCATGTGTCAAAGAACACTGTCAAGAAAGTGAAAAAATCCACAGAATGGAAGAAAATATTTGCAAATCATATATCTGCTGAGGATGTATTACCCAGAATATATAAAAAACACAATAAGAAGACAACCCAATTGAAAAATGGACAAAGGATTTGAATGGACGTTTCTCCAGAGAAGGTATACAAAAGTTCAACAAGCACATGAAAATATACAAACTTCATTAGTCAGTAGGAAAACGCAAATCGAATCCACAATGAGAAACCACTTCACACCCACTAGGATGAGTACAGGAAGAGAAAAATGGGCAATGACAAGCGTTGTCCAGGATATCAGGAAATCAGAACTCTCACCCACTGCCGGTGGGAATGTAAAATGATTGGAAAGTACTTTGGCAGTTCCTCAAAAAGTGATACGTAGAGTTACCGTATGACCAGCCAGGTTTATACCCAAGAGAGTTGAAAACATAGGTTCACAAAAATGTGTACGTGAGTATTAATAGCAGCATGATTCCTAGTAGCCAAAAAAGAGAACAAATGTCAATCAGCTGATGAATGGATAAACAAAACGTGTCTCTCCATACAGTGGGATCTTTCTCGGCCATAGAGAGGAATGAGCACTGACGACACACCACAACACGGAAGAACCTTGAAAACGTTAGTGCTCAGACGCCAAAGCACAAGATCGCATATATATGCAACTCATGTGTATCCGTATATGTAATATCCACATACTGCATATATGCATTTATGTGCAGTGTTCAGAATAGGCAAATCCATAGAGACAGACAGTAGGTCACTGGCCTCCGGGGCTGGGAAGGAGGGAATGGGGAGTGGCTACGAATGGCATGGAGTTTCTTTACGGGGTGAAAATGCCCTGGAGTAAGTGGTGCTATTTCCACACCCTGTGGATATACTAAAACCCACTGAGTTGTACACTTTAAAATTGGTGAATGGTAAGGTTTGTGGAATATGAACTATATCTCAAATAAACAACAAGTAGGTTACAAAATAATGTTTCATCTAAGTGGTAGGAAGGCAGCCTCTAAAATGACCCCAGTGATTTTCATCCCCTTGTGTCTCCCTTGGTCTTTGGTGCGGGCCAGATTTAGGGACTCATAGCAAACAACACAGCAGAAGTGGTGGAATGTTGCTTTTGACGTTCTAAAAAGTTCTAAAAAGATGGAGCCTGTCCATCACCCTTCCTCTCACACGCATCCCTCGCTCTGGGGAAGTGGCTCCAGGCCCCGAGCAGCTCTGTGGAGCTCCCGGGTGGGGAGGAACTGCTGTCTCAGACAAGCCATCGCAGACCTACGCCTGCCAACAGCCGCAAGAGTCAGCATCCAGGTGGGTCCTTCCCCCGTCAAGCCTCGAGGTGACTTCAGCCAGCACGTCAACTGCAGCCACGTTACCCCTGGATTCCCGACCCTCGAAACCATGAGATAATAAAGGCTTGTCGTTTTCAGCTGCTAAGTTTTAAGGTGATTTGGATATTTTCTGAAGATAACTACCGCAGTGTGTTATATCAAACATAGACAAAAGACACAAATGACGTATACCACATATTGTTTTACCAGTTGTCTCTAGGTGGAATGATTGTTGGTGCCTCATTTTCCTATTCACAGATGCCTGATTTTTCTAAAATGTTCATTAATGAACATATGTTGTTTACATAATCAGAGAGAAAGTGAAAGGGATAGCTGATTTCAGGATGCTTAGGAAGCATTTGGTGACATAAGTGCCTTTGGTATAACATTAGGTAGACTAGGCAGTATAAAAATGGTCCATAGGGAATTTCCTGGCGGTCCAGTGGTTAGAACTCCGTGCTCTCATTGCCAACGGCCTGGGTTCCATCCCTGGTCGGGGAACTAAAATCTCAGAAGATGCGGTGCAGCCAAAAAAAAAAAAGTCTGTATACTGATATTATTGCATAAAAATTCCATCTGCATCTGGACAAAGCCTGGAAAAGAAAACTCAAAACAGTTAGTTCTTTGGAGTCTCTGTTTTGAGTATCAAATTAATTGTTATCACGATGTTTAATTATTGAGTTCCATTCAGCGGAAACATTGAAAGTAAAGAAAGATCCCTGAGGCAGAGTGGAGGCCAGGCCCCAGTAGGAGGGTGGAATCGTGGTGCGTGCTGTATGGGATGCAAGGTCAGGCGTTGGAATGGAACAAAGGATGAACCCAGGAGAGGAATAGGACACCAGATGGGTGGATCCTGGTGCCTGGTTTAATGAAAGGGCAGAGAGAGAGATGATCCAGATAACTGTCCCACACTTGAGATACCTCCAGAGAGCACGGAGAAGGGAAATGAGGTTACTCTCTCAGCATTATTAATAACAGCCTTCCCCCACTATCCGAAAGTAAAGCGTTCCTAAGAAACCTTTCATGAGCCAAATGGCGTAAAGCGAAGGAGCAGTTACCTTAGGACACATCTTGCTCACAGATGCACAGAATAAATCTGGATAAGATGCTTGCAGACACAGTTTAAAGCTTGTGGCTTGACGCTGAGCTGCTGAGTGTGGCTCCTGGGGGAAGGGGCTTGGCGGGGCCGCTCCTGCTGCTGAGCGCGTGCGCTGCCTCTGTGACAGCTTGCGGCAGAACACACGATGAACACTACTTCTGCTTTTCGCCTTTGATCGTAAAAGTGAAAATCCTCTTTAGAGAGCTTTTGGTTAGTGAAAACAGGTAGTAACGTAGGTCTTTCGTGAAAGCGAAGTGGCATAAAGCGAACTTCCAAAAAGTGGGGAATACCTGCGTTAGGTTATTTTGAAAGCTTGACGTAACAGTTTGTGTTCTGTTTGCCTTGTTTCTTCCAAGAATGGAATACGGTCCTGGCCTTTTAAGTTGCTCACTAGTGCAGTCAGTGGGAGAGGAATGTCTAAACGGTGTGATAGTGGTCATTAATATTCAAATACTGTCCAGATATTCAATGCTGTTCATTAATACTCAGATTATCCTCCTTTCAGGGTCATAGTAAGATCATGCTTCCCTGCCTCATGGAAGTTGTTGTGACCAGGTGACAGGCTTTGTCTAAGGAAACATGAATGGAGGCATCATGTTTTACATGCGGGCAGGGGCCTTGAAGAGGCAGAGCAGGAGTTTCCACGTTTGCGCGCTGGAACAAACACAGCAGCGGCTGGTCTGCAGTGGTGGAGGCTGGCGCCATCGGCCCGGGTTCCTGAGTGAGGACGAAATTAAAAAACAGTCTGGTGGTGGATACACAGACCTACGCAGGGGATTCAGTTACGTAGCACACAGCATGCACGCGCATGGGCGTGCGCGCACACACACACACACGTGCAGAAAGGAGTACAAGACTGAGGAGCTCTGAGTACGACCAATGTCCGTGTCGTCCGCTGAAGAGCTATAGCTTTGCAAAAATGTCACCCTTGGGGGACATTCAGTAAAGTGCTCAAGCCGTCTCTCTGCATTATTTCTTACACCTACATGTGGATCCACAATTAGCTCCAAAAGAGAAAAGTGACAAAATTATTCGTTTTCCGGTTATTTTCCAATCTTTCTGAATACCTCAAGGAGAAATTCTAAGTGTGATAGCAGTGCGTATGTTGCATTTCTCTGACACTTGCAAATGCACATTTTGAACAAAGGAAGAGCAGGCTTCCTTCAGCAGACAATATCTAGTTATAATTCAATAATGCTTATTTTCATTATGCTTCTTTTGCCAGTTATCTTCTATATATATCAAGAGAGACTCGTTATCCCCTTATGATGGTGATATAAAGTTTTTCTTAAAAAAAGTTAAAAAAATTTCTAAGTCAACTCCCTTTCCATAAATAGCAGTGTTGATGGCATGGGAAGATGGTTTGCAAACAATGGAATTTGAGGGAACACAGACCCCCTGGGAAAAAAATGTAAAATTAAAAAAAAAAATCAGTGTTAATTGGTTGAAGAATCTCAATGTCTTATAATATAAATATGAAATATGCTCTGGGTAGCAGATTTCTTAATGACATTAAAAATTTTGAAGTGTAACATACATAGGAAAAAGCATTCAAATAATAAGTAAGTGTATAACTCAGTAAAATTCTCCCCAAGTGGAGTATAAATGCCATGCAATTCCAGTCTATATTCTAGCAGAATTTTTTGGGGTGGAAATTGACAAGTTGATTCTAAAGTTTACATGGAAATGCAAAAGGCCAACAATAGCCAAGGCCATCCAGGAGAGGAGGAAGGAAGTTGGAGGGCTCTCACTGCCAGATATCAGGATCTATAATGTAAGTATAGTGATTAGTGTGGTACTGGCATAAAGACGGGTAAACAGATCATGGAACAGGACAGTCTAGAAATAGACCCGTAAATACCCAGTCATCCGATTTATGCCAAAGGTGACACTGGAGAGCAGTGGGGAATGGGCCATCTTGTGAACAGATCTTTCAGGTCCCAGCTGCTCCGTGAGCACTGCCATCTCTGTTGGGCCTGCGTCCCGCACAGGCCGTGTGTGAGTTTTCCGCAGAGCCCTTTGGGGCCGTCCCACAGCTCAGGTCCGTGATGAGGGAGGGCTGACTCAGGTTTGAACTCTTCCTGCCCCTCTGGCTCATCCTCTTCAGGTGCCCCGTCCCTGGCCAGCCCTCCTGGCTGCGGAGCCAGTGAGGGAGCTGTGGTCTCCGGCCTCCACGTTGGCCCCCGTGATTCTTCCCGCCGGGGTTCATGTCCTTCCGTGGTCCCCTCTCCCACCGAATGGGAGCTGACCTGTGTGACCAGCTGAGTTCTGTGGAGGTGATGACACAGGACTTCAGAGGCTCGGTCCTATCCGACGTTCCAGCGTCTACCTCAGTTCTTCAGATCGTTTTCTCAGGGGGAAGCCAGCTGCCGTGTTGTGTGGACACAAACAGCCCTATGGAAATAAGCTTATTGGTCAGCACCGGTCGGCCAGCGTGTGAGCGAGCCCCAGGCAGGCCTTCAGATCATCCTTCACGGCTCTCAGCTGAGGCCCCAGACAGCACGGAGTAGAGATAAGTCATGCACGTGACCTTCAGTCTGACCTCCTGGCCCACAGGGATCATGAGATAAGAAATGACCCCAAGTTTATGGCCCTCAGGTTCGGGAGCGTTTAGTTTTGTCGTAGTAGATTGCTGATACAGAGGCTCAAGCCTGCTGCCCTTCGGACCAACCCCTTGACTCGGAAAGGCCTGCCTAGTGGCTTTACCCACGCAGGTTTGCAGGCAGCCGCCCTGCAGCCTCCTCTTTGAGCCCCTCTCCTGTCCCTGCCGGGAAGGCAGAGGACAGGATCCACACACCTGCTGCCCACGACGCAGAGGTTCCCTTGGGGAATGAGATGCCAGTCCGTCCTGCTTCCCCCACCCCAGCTTTACACCTCACCTTGGCAACGGCGGGGGAGGGGAGCCCAGTACTCTGGGCTCAGCAGCCCTGTGACTGCAAGAATTCCCTCTGTCCCCTCTGCCCACGATTCTGCTGCTGCTGCTTGTGTGGGTAGGGGAGGAGGGGAGCCGTCGTGGCGGGGCCAGTCCTGCCGCTTCTCTGTGCCTGTGCGCCCCCGTCTCAGCCGATGTCCTAGTCATCCGAAGTGTCAGATCCTCCATGCTCTTTGCCCTCAATTTTGGATCTTGGCTGTCAATACGAGGAAAACAGGAAAAGGCCCTGTTGACATCTGGATCAAAGGCATTCACGACCCACCACGACCCAGTCTTTGTGCGTGAGTTTCCTTACTGCTCCTGCTTCCTTCCCTTGAACTCTGTTCTCCAGGAACACTAAGCCGTCAGCAATTTCTGGAATGAGTTATGTCATGTGCTCTCTTTTCTCTAAACGTTCGCACCCAGCTGTCCCTCCCAAGCAGTCGCCTTCCTCTTGGCCCAGCAAGTTCTTAATCATCCTTCATGAGTCACCGCAGCACCTCCGGCTCTGGGAAGCCCTCCTTGACTACTCTGTCTCCCAGGCTACCTCAGGTGTTTCTCCTGGGCCGCCCCCGCTCCTTCACTTCCTGTACCCAGCGATCACCACGCTGTATCAGTGGCAGAGGCAGACAGCTCCCCAGCGAGGTTTGCTCTCCCTCTTCTTTAGTGCACAGCTGTTGCCTCACCTGCGCCCCTGTTCCGTAGGTCCTCATGCATCCAGGTGTGCAGCATGACTAGCTCTTACCAAAGTAACACGAGCAGAGGTGGCATGTGTCCCTTGCACACCCAGGCATCAAGAAGAAGATGTACCATCTCCACGAAGTTCTACCCCTGCTACCAGCTCTATCTAGACGATGGCGAGCCCCTTGGGAATGGTGTGGCCACAGGGGAGAATGAGCCCAGTCCCCACGTCAGTGTGTGGAGGAAAGCCACCTGCTTCTGTTTTGTTTGAGATCTGACTCATTTGGAGGCCTATTTGTTATAGCAGGTAGGGTTGCCTTCTGTAACACAGTACCGTGACGGTGTGTTTACCAATATATTCTTTTTTAAAAAAATCTTATTTATTTATTTATCTTTGGCTGCGTTGGGTCTTCATTGCTGCGTGCGGGCTTTCTCTAGTTGCAGAGAGCCAGGGCTACTCTTTGTTGCAGTACGAGGGCTTCTCATTGCAGTGGCTTCTCTTGTTGCGGAGCACGGGCTCTAGGCGCGCGGACTTCAGTAGTTGTGACACGCAGGCTCAGCAGTTGTGGCTCGTGGGCTCTAGAGCGCAGGCTCAGTAGTTGTGGTGCATGGGCTTAGTTGCTCCACGGCGTGTGGGATCTTCCCGGACCGGGGCTCAAACCCGTGTCCCCTGCGTTGGCAGGCGGATGCTTAACCACTGCACCACCAGGGAAGTCCCTACTAATATATTCTTGATGAACTAGCCTTAAAGGAAAGGGGGGAATTCTTTATGTGAAAGGAGAGGAGTAGGGGGATGGGAGAGCAATGAATTTGTCAGTCGTTCAGTGAATATTCGCTGAGTATCTGTCATGTCCCAGGCACTGTTCCAGGCGTTGAAATCACAGCATCAAACCAGGTAGACAAGGTCCCTGCTCTCAGGAAGGGGGAATTCTAGGAGGAGGGAGAATTTCCCCATAAAACAAGGAAACGAATAATTACAGGGGATCCTTGCTCATTGAGGTGCTTTGGAGACAATGTAACAACGTAACAAGGTTATATTGGCCCGTGAGGGCCTCCCTGTAGTGTCATTTGAGTTCAGTGGTAAGAAGGATCCAACCCGGAGAAGATCTTGGAAACGGGGGCAGGGGGACTGTCTGGGCCAGGGGAGCTGGATGGGCAGTGGCAGGGGCAAGCTCAGTGTATCTGGGAGCCGGAAGAAGCTGGTGCGGCAGGAGCGGCCTGATGCCAGGAGACAGGGAGGCCGGGGGCCGGGGTCACTCGCCACCCACTGCCCTGCTTTGTTTCTGTTCCCCACACTTATCACCATGTAATATACCATAATATTTTATTTCTTTATTTGGTTGAGCCGGTTCTTAGTTGCGGCCAGCGGGCTCCTTAGTTGTGGCATGCGAACTCTTAGTTGTGCCATGCATGTGGGATCTAGTTCCCTGACCAGGGATCGAACTTGGGCCCCCTGCATTGGGAGCACAGAGTCTTAGCCACTGGACCACCAGGGAAGTGCCTAATATACTATATATTTCGCTTATTTACATGGTGAAATTCTGTGTCTGCCACTAGAATATAGGTTACATGAAGGCAGGGATTTTTGTCTGTTTTGTTCTCTGCTGTCTCTCCAGTGCCCGCCACGCAGTAAGTGCTCAAGCTACGTTTGTTGAATGAATAAATAGATGAAAGATACAAAGGCCAGATGATGTAGGGCCTTGAAGGCCGTTCCGGGGGGATGGAAGGTGCACACGGGGGGCCCGTGTTGGTCAGGGAAGGCAGGACGAGACACCCACAGCTTGTCAGGATGGAGCCGCAGGAGGGCTTCAGTGCACAGCATAGGAAGAACGACGGGTGGAGGCGGGCGCCCCCCGTCCCCACAGTGCTTGTTAATCTGAAGCACAGAGTCTGAAAGAGTCAGGCGCAGTGACCCCGAGAAGGGGCACCCGCAGAGACGCGGTCCATGGGAGAGAACGTGGGAGGGCCACAGCTGCTGAGGGCGCAGCGCCTGCCTCCCAGCCCGTTGACTTGGGGTAGTGGGGCAGCTCTCCAGCAGTGGCTGCACTGACCCCTTGCCTCTGGCCTGGCCACCTCGCCCCTCCTAGGGTCGTTGACGTGCTCGTCCATCCTGGGCCGTGAGTGGGGCGGAAGTTGTCATCCTCGTGCCACAGAAGAGGAAACTGAGGCTGAGTTGTCACCAGGGCTCTTTTGGATGCAAGTGACAAACATCTACCTGAACTGCCTCGTCTTACCTCAGCTCCCCGGAAAACAGAGCCTGAGGCCCGGCTTCACGTGCTGCTGCTTTATGCCGGGTTCAGGACCTGGCAAACCAGGCGGGGAGCGGGAGGGAAGTGCGAGGTGAGTGTTATGCTGGCGTGATGCTCAGCAAGGACCGCCGCCAGGTTGACACAGGACGCCGCCACGTGGGAATTCCGATGAACACGAACGATGTTTTACTACCAGTATTTTTATTTGCTAATTCTGACAAACTTATTCGCACACGCCGTCCCCAGGAAGGCCGTTAGGAACAGCCACTGGGGAAGGTGGGAAGGTGACAGCAGACTCTCCTCTCAGCTCCCCACTTCCGGCGTCCGTCCTGTTGGCCAGTTTCCCGGTGGGGATGTCCACGACCTACGTTTCTGGGCTGCGGTTACTAGGGGAGCCGAGGCCTCTGAGCTTCCAGGCAGGTAGGACCTGGGCCCTGCAGCTGCTCGGCTCCATGGAGACCAGCCCCAGAGCGGCTGGGGCTCCCCAGTAAGCACGTGGGAGAGGCTGGGGGGCAGGGAGGACTCGGGCATCTCTGGATGAAGTGTCCCTGGTTGTGTCCCTCTGACGCGTCCCTGCCGCCCCACTTTAGCTCTGCCGCACGCGGGCTCTGCTCTCCAGGTGACAGGAAGCCCCCAGCAAGTCTAGGCATGGCTGACTCTTTCTCCTGGGAAAAAAGTCTTCCTTCTCCCAACAGGTCTGCTCCCTCCACCCCCCAAAAAAGACTGTGATGCTCTGGAGCTGCTCGAGTGCCCGTCCGTGAAAGGGTCACCGTGGGCAGAGGGCTGCAGTGCAGCCTTGTGGGCAGGAAGGCTCTGGAAAGCAGCCTGTGGCTAGTTGTCGGAGGAGCAGGGTCTAGGGTGATGTGTGGTTGTCTTTTTGTGGGCGTTCCACACACACACACAGCCCACTGGCACCTCCTGGAGCTCAGGGACTTGGGCTGGTTCATCTCTGTGTCCCTGTGGTCAACCTGGAAGCTGTGCTGTGCGGCATGTGGGATCTTAGTACCGTGACCAGGGATCGAACCCACACCCCCTGCAGTGGAAGTGCAGAGTCCTAATCACTGGACCTCCAGGGAAGTCCCTAATTACATTTTTAAAAATATATATATTTATTTTTGGCTGTGTTGCTGCGCATGGGCTTTCTCTAGTTGCAGGGAGCGGGGGCTACTCTTCATTGTGGTGCGCAGGCTTCTCATTGCGGTGGCTTCTCTTGTTGCAGAGCACTGGCTCTAGGCACGCGGGCTTCAGTAGCTGTGGCTCTCGGGCTCTAGAGCACAGGCTCAGTAGTTGTGGCAGTCCCTAATTACTTTTGAATGAATGGATGAGTGATCACATCTTAAAGAAAAGTGCCTGAAGCCACCACCCAGAAACCGACATGTAACTCTGGTCTCCCCCACATGTGGTGGAGCACCTTGGAAGTCACATTCACGTGTGAGTCCCCAGTGACCCAGAGAGGCGGGCTCATCAACACCATTTCAGAACGAGGACACTGGGGCCCAGGGAGCTCAGAAGAGTACCTCAAAGGCACAGGGCTCCGGCTGAGTGCTGGGCTCAGGGTGGAGGACCACCCAGCCTAACTCCTGGGCTAGTGAAAACTGCCAGGGGTGGAACCCTTGAGCCAAACCATCTGTGTTTGAATAGAAAATCTCAGAGAACTTTATCAATCATGCAAAGCTGCACCACACAGAAAAATTCAACATTTGACCCTGCGTTGAATTGGTCAGACATGTACCCAGCGGGTGCTGGGCCATTGAGGCAGGCCAGGGCAGGTGCTGGTCCCCAGGCTGGACGAGGAGGGAATGAATCAGCAGACATCAAGCAAGCAGTATCCTGGGGCTGCGGCGGGCCTGGACGGGCCATGGGTTGCCGTGGGAACAGGGGAAGGGCCGCAGTGAAGCAGCCTGTGAAGGGAGACACACCTCACACATAGACACGCACACGCTCTGCTTCAGACCCTCCCCGGACTTCTCCTCACACGCAACACACATGTCAAAGGCCTTCCCACCACCCATGAGATTCTGCGTGAGCCAGCTCTGCCCGTCTCCCCACCCCCTCTCTTCCCTCTCTCCCTTCCTCATTCTGCCCAACCACACTTGAACAGGACACCTTGTCTCTGCACAAAGCTATTGCCTCTGCTGTTCCCTTGTCCCGTAACACCTTCTGCTCAGGTAATCTCAGCAGGGTCGCTCCATCTTGTCAACAGGTCTCTCTGCTCAAATGTCACCTCCTTAGGGAGCCTTTCTCACCACCTGTGTCGAATGTCACCTCTCCTCCAACTTCCCTCACTGTCCGAGAAGCCCATCTTATCGCCTGCATCCCATTTATCACTCTGTGGATTTCTTTTTTTTAATCTAAATATTTTTTAATTAGAAAAAATTTATTTATTTATTTGGCTGCACCGGGTCTTAGTTGCGGCACGCGGCATCTTCGTTGCCGTGTGCAGGATCTTCAGTTGCGGCGTGCGGGGATCTAGTCCCCTGACCAGGGATCGATCGAATGTGGGCTCCCTGCATTGGGAGCGCAGAGTCTTAACCACTGGACCACCAGGGAAGTCCCTAATTTAAATATTTGGTAGTTAATACAGTCCCATAGTTAAAACTTAAAGATAATATAGGGACTTCCCTGGTGGCGCAGTGGTTAAGAATCCACCTGCCAATGCAGGGGACACGGGTTCGAGCCCTGGTCCGGGAAGATCCCACATGCTGTGGAGCAAGTAAGCCCGTGAGCCACAACTACTGAGCCTGCGCGCTAGAGCCCGTGCTCCGCAACAAGAGAAGCCACCGCAATGAGAAGCCTGCACACCGCAACGAAGAGTAGCTCCCGCTCACCACAACTAGAGAAAGCCTGCGCAAAGCAACGAAGACCCAACGCAGCCAAAAATAAATTTATTAGGAAAAAAAAAGTAAGGCCAACCCAAATGCAAAAGGAAGGGAAGTAGATTCCACAACTCAAAGGAAGGAGGAACAAAGAATTTACCACTTTTTTAAATCTATCGTGGTCTACCTTCAGGATACAGATTTTGTCTAGTTCTCCTGTGTGCCAGATATGCTCACCTCCTCCCAGAGGCCCTAAAAATCTCATCCCAGTACATCACTGGCTCATAGTGGATCTTGTGTAAATCAGGTCCTGGTGCAAATGAGGCTCCTCAGAAGATGAAGTTCCTGTGATTCCTCAAGAACAGTTTCTTGAATATGTTTCTCTTGATCTGAAGACCTGTGAGCTACGGGCATGTTTTCTACTCTCCACAGCACAGAGCCAACAAACAGAGTTGACAAGCACATGACAACCGGAGCAGACCCTTCTCTTCAAAAGGGGAAAAACAGGAGTGACATAGCTACGACTGGGTCACAGCAATTTTGAAATCCAGTTAGGCACATGTTGTCAGTTTTCTGATAAGGGTCCAATCCTGCTCCTTGGGAATAATTCTCTGCAGCTCCCGACTCCACCTTCTTGGCTGATGGGTTTCTTCGGAGTAGTCCTTTCTTTTTCATGAGAAATAGCCATGTTTGCATTTGAATAGCCATCTTGGTCTGCTTCTTAGAAAGCTGGGGGTTCACAGGTCTCTTTATTTTTGTGCTCTGCCTTTTTCTGTGTTCTCTAGTTGTTTCTTTAAGCCTAGCATTTTGAATGGCTGCAGAGTGGGGTGGAATTACCATAATTCTTGGCTTCGGAGTCCATTTCCAACTTGCATTGCCCTGAATACTCTATAAATGGTACTCACTGAGCATCTACTGTGCCCCAGCACTGTTCTAATCAAGGATATGGCAATGAATGAAACAGACAAAATCCCTACCCTTACGGAACTGCCATTCTAGTGGGGGAGAGGGACAGTAAGCAAACAAGAAAGCAATATGAAGAAACAAGAAAGCAGGAAGGGAGATAGCAAGTGGATGTTTTATGTCTAGTGTGATAGGAAGAGGAACTTCAGTTTTATTTAGGGAAGGCCATTCTCACTGAGAAGATGACATTTAAGTCAAAACATGAAGAAAGTGAGGGAGTGGCCATACAGATATCTGAGGGAAGAACTGTCCGGATCGAAAGAAATACAACTGCAAAGGCTTTAGTTACACGTGTGCCTTCTCTTTTCTTAAACTAGTGTAGTCTGAGCAGACTGATCAGAGGGGATGTTAGAAGGAGATGAGGTCCGAGAAGTATCTAAGGGGTCAGGACTTTTTTTTTTTTTTTTTTTTGGCGGCTTGCAGGATCTTAATTCCCCAACCAGGGATCCAACATGGGCCCTTGGCAATGAAAGCGCAGAGTCCTAACCACTGGACTGCCAGAGAATTCCCAGGATAGGACCTTTTGTTTGTAAAGCCTTTAGTTTTTATTCTGACCTATGGGAATAGTTTGAGCAGGAGAATGACATGGTTTGACATTTTTATAGAATTACTCTGGCTACTGTGTTAAGACTGGATAGGGAATGAGGTGGGAGCAGGAAACCAAGGTTGTTGCCATAATCCAGGTGAGAAATGATGGCGGTTCAGAAAAGGGGGAGTCACATTCCGGATATCTTTTGAAGCTTGTGGATGAGGGGTCCGAGAGAAGGGGAGTTGAGTTAGTTTCCTAGAACTGCTGTCACAAATCATCACAAGTTTGGTAGTTAAAACAACAGAAATGGGCTTCCCTGGTGGTGCAGTGGTTGGGAGTCCTCCTGCCGATGCAGGGGACGCGGATTCGTGACCCGGTCCGGGAAGATCCCACATGCCGCGGAGCGGCTGGGCTCGTGAGCCATGGCCGCCGAGCCTGCGCGTCCGGAGCCTGTGCTCCGCAACGGGAGAGGCCACAACAGTGAGAGGCCCGCGTACCGCAAAAAAACGCAAAAACCAAAAAAAACAGAAATACGTTCTCTCAAATACAAAAGTCTAAACTCAACACCGTTTCTCCCCGCTCTTGCTGCTGGCATTCTTTGGGTTGTGGCTACTCACTCCAGCCGCTGACTCCATCTCCACGTGGCCTTCTCTTCTCTGTGTCTCTTATAAGGACACTTGTCATTGGATTTAGGGCCCCCCCATGGTAATCGAGGATGATCTCTCTCCAGATCCTTAATTACACCTTCAAATACCCTTTTTCCAAATCAGGTCACACCCACGGGTTCCAGGATGTGTAGGGGGGGGTCACTATTCAACCCACTACGGGGATCAAGAATGATTCCAAAGTTTTTGTACCCAGCAACCAAAAGAATGAAGTTTGCATGAACCAGTAAGAAAAGGCTATGAGAGGAGCATGTTTTTGAAGATGGAGCCAAAGTTCTGAGTAGATTCTAATGTGTGCAGGTGGAGCTGGAGCTGGGTAGGGTGCCCCGTCCTTCGCAGAGCTCTAGTGGGTTCAATTTCTTTGCTTCTCTTTTGGTGCTAAGTTCAGGGGCTGAGGCATCGGTGGGTGGGTCCAGCATGGCGCCACCCTGCTCCCGGCCGGGCCTCAAAGATGGCCGCAGCCACTGGGGGCAGACATGTTTGGGCCACGTGACCCAGGCCCAGGCCCGAGGCGGCTGAACTTGACGCACGGTAGAGGCGGGGCTCCTCCCCCGCAGCCCTGGCGTCGAGCGTCTCGTGACAGGTACTTCCGCTCGGGGCGGCGGCGGTGGCGGAAGTGGGAGCGGAGCCGGAGTCTTGGCCATAAAGCCCGAGGCGGCGGCGGCGGCGGCGGCGGAAGCTTGGACAGGCCGAGGAGCCCGCCGGAATCGGAGCTTGGACTTTCCTTCGCTCCTGTCGACCCCTCGTCTCCTCCTCGGCGGAGCCCTCGCGACGCGCCCGGCCCGGAGCCTAGCGGAGCGGCCGCGGTAAGTGGCGGCCCGGCCCCATCCCCCTCCCGGCCCTAGGTCGCCGGTGCGCGCCGTTCGCGTCTTGGGCAGGCCCGGCCCGGCCTCTTGGGGAGCTCCGTGTCTTCGGGCCCGGCGTCAGGCCGGCCGAGCGTCCGCGGGGGTGTCAGAGGTCGCCGGGTGTGACCCCGGCTGGCGGCGCGCACGCCTGTTTCCCGGGGCGTCCGGCCCGAGACAGCCAGGGCGACCTAGCCTGGGCGGCCCGGCACTGGGGCGGCGGCCGAGGGCGGGGGCCGGCCGACCAGCGGCGGGGGCGCCGCCCACCCTGCTCCGGTGCCAGGCAGAGCCGCGTGCCCGCCGTCCGGTCCTACCGATGCGGATGAGGGTCCCCGACGCCGCGAGTCCACGGAGACCCGGGTCACGTGTCCCGGGCTCCCTCGGGCGCCTCGGGCTCCCGCGACTGGGAGCTTTTTATCACAAAGACGTTACGGTGAGGCGTGGAAGAAGTTTCCAAACTTGCTGGGGGAGAGACGGTGGCTGGGTGCAGAGCTGTGTTTGGTTCGGACCGCGGCGGGGCCCGCTTAGGGCGTTCAGTTCGGGCTTCCCCGAAAGGAATGGTTCGCAAAACTGGGAAAATTGAAAATAACAGTAGCAAACATTGGAGCGGTTACTTCATGTTAGGCAGCGTGGCGATATTTCTGCACCGATTATTGTATTTAATTCTCAGAATAGACTTCTCAAGTACCATTACTGTGCCGACTTACAGATAGGGAAATGGAAGATCGGAGAGGTTAAGTCATTTGCCCAAGGTCGCAGAAGTAATAAGTTATGGAGCGGAGATTTGAGTCCAGGCGCCCAGACTCCAGAGCACTGTGCTCGGCCTCCGGATTGTACTGCTTTCTGATGCCCCTGAAGCTTGTGAAGTATCTTTTGCCACCTGGTATCTGTCTCTCTCCGCCTCCTTTCTTTCTAGTGATGTCATTTTGGAAGCCTTTTCTGGTGCCATTAGTTCTGCCTTAAAACCATAACATATTCCATTTGCAGTTGTGAGTTTTAACACAGTTTTTTGTTTTCAAGTAGTGTAGTGCCAGTAAACTGGGAGCTCTAGCATCATAGCAGAGTACTCAATTGAGGTTTGAAAGTTTTTGTTACCTACGTCTTCTGTCAAATGAGTTGGGCTGGCAGTCCTGCCATGTGGTTCTTTCCTGTTGAAAATACTGTATCTTCTCTTTGGATTCCAAAAGAACAGGCTCTTGTCTCTTCCTTGTGACTGAAGCAGCTGATTACCCGCATGACTTCTCATCCATGGATTGATAAAGTCTTCTTTTGGTGTGCTTCTCTCTCCAGACTTAGGAGAGTTTGTTCAGATTTGAGTCTAAGAACTGGAAAGTGAGTTGTGAGTACTTCTCCTGAAGATCCTGTCCAAGCCCTGTTGTAGTCTGATTTCTTTTCTTTTGTTTTTAAACTTTGTTACCCAGCCTGATATACTTAAGTGGGTATTAAGTGTGGTAGCCTTAAGTATTGTTTGCATTTAGAGGAGTGTAACGATGAGTAGCGTTTCATCCATTCATCAGCTGTTTTGAGTATCTACCATGTATCAGGCATTGCCTGTTGACTCAGGGAGATAGACCTGGTTCCTATCCTCAAGGAATTTAAAGATGGTGAGTGATCACGGCCAGGAATTCTCTTGTGGAATGGCTTGGCGGTAGAATTTGAGATTTTTTTGTAAAAGGAGTTATTTTTCATCTCAGCAAGTGCATTCAGAGTAATCCAGGCAGCACGGTGTTCTGGGTAACTTGAAAGCCTTGTTCATTTTAACAACAGCATTTGATTTGGTTTGCTTTTGAAAAGAGTTCATAGAAGATAATATCACAGTTTCTAAATTGGTCGTGTTTTTTGAAGGGTAATTTTCATCTCTAAACTTGTTTTACCTTTTGCTCTCCAGCATTTTTTGTTGTTCACTGAAGAGGGGGTTGGTGTCACTGTCATCTTACAGTGCGAATGTCAGCTTCGGGGGCTGTCTGAGCAGAGGTGCACTTGGCAGGCTGGGGCTGCTGCTTTAGCCGACAGTGAAAGTTTCATGTGCCACCTCCCAGTCTCAGTACCAGTATCATCCTAGATAAAACCCTCCGCCACCCCACGTCCCACAAGTCCTCTGGTTTCCCTTCTTTAAGAGGGGACGTGAGTTTTGCATTTGTGGTAGAATTTCAAGAGTAGCCAAACAGAAGGGGGAGTGGAATATAGAAGATACTCTAAAACAGCTTTATTTGGACATTTTTTCAGGTAATTGTTAGCAACCTCATGGAGCAAAAATATTTCTTGGTGCCAACCAGGCCTAACCCCTGCCCCAAACCCCATAAACAAAGAGCATTGCTTTATAGTACAGTGTGGCTTTGAATCCAGTTCCTGACCCCACCACCAAGCGAAGCAGAACGTTTTGGTTGTTTGATTAGCTTATAATAAATTTCCAAAGGGACCTGCCCTGAGAACATCCTTGCCCTTCGGTTTGGCGTTAGTCTTTCTATGCAAAGGTGTAGCAAACCCAGACCACACACGTGGGAGAGCCCTTTTATGCACTATTTCTCTCTGAGATTTGACGTAGATATTTACCATTATTACTGTCATGAGTTGTCTGGCTCTCCATCTACGTAATTCACATATGGCTAAGGAGAACTCACCAGGCTGTTGGTCTGGGAGTTAGAGTCCGGGTGTTCCGGGGAAGTCTGGAGGAGTCCTCCTGCATGAGGCCCAGACGGTGGTTCACCTGGCACTGATGTCATGCCTGAAGGAGGCTGGAGCTGGGGAAGTTAGCTCCCCCCACTTCGCTGCTCCTGGCTTTCTGCTGCTTCCTGTCTCCCCTGTAAGGTGGCGGTTGTATTCCCGGCATTTGTTCCTCTGCGTGATCACACCTGCGTCTGTGACTGCCGTCTGCTAGAGCTGTGTGCTTCTGTCTGCAGTTTGCTGCGATGTGTTGATCTCTTCAGTTATTTGCTCTCGCACGTTCCTTGTATTTTCTGCTTTTTCCTTCCCGCATATGGCATTAAACACAGAAAAATAGTTTGCACTTATATTTTAAAACTTGTTAATGGCGGCTGTGGTTAGTGTGATTTGTGAATCAAAAGTAAAAGTGATGCGGTGCGGGAAATCAGAACAGGCTTTTTAGCACTGTCTCCGACTAGTTTCAATTTTAGTACTCCAGGCTGTGATTTCAGAAACAATTTAAGAATAGCTACTTGCAGAATGTCTCCATGGGGGAGGAAGAGAGCTTGGGAGTTGGTTCCAGTGGTGACATGCAGTATTGGCCTTGTTCATCTCCCTGAAGATGCAGGGCTTAATGCAGGGGATCTCAGGCCTTGCCCGGGGCTCTCTGTTTTGGTGATGTCGTCACTGCCGCGGAGATCAGTCTCACTGATTCTGTTGTCCATATCCTGGTTGTCTAGGACTGCTTGCTGTCTGCACAGAGCACGTTTGAGGAAGCCCATCAAGGGAGTCAGGGACCTTGCTTGGCTCTCAAGTGGCCTTGCGTGCGTGCCCGTCCCCAGGTGCAGGGAAGCGCCTTCTCTGGTCTCCCCACCCTCTCACAGCCAGAGGGCTTGCTCTTACTACTGCCTTTCCTGGACTTAAGCTCAGCTCAGTTAGGGAATACTTTAAAATTTCCATTGTGAAGTAAAAAGTTACGTCATTGGTTTCCAATCTTGGTATGCAGTTTTAATTTTAAAAATTTATTACCATTTGAGTTGTTTTGAGAGTACACAACAAAGCTACTATGAATTAACCTTTAAAAAACCTGATTGTAACAGCACAGACTTTATGAAAAATAATGCCTTCTTACATGTGCTATTCAGTCAGGCTACCGACAGTTCTCTGTGTACTTACAGGCCAGGGGACCCAGAAATAAATCTGGGTCGTTTGGGCAGCCCACAGGTTAAGAGCCACGTTAAAGTCCTCCAGCCTGTCCTGTTCAGTTGATGGTTGTTAAAGAACGTTCTTTTTTTTTTTTTAATGAATTATTTATTTATTTTAGGCTGCATTGGTTCTTCATTGCTGTGCTCGGGCTTTCTCTAGTTGTGGTGAGCTCGGGCTACTCTTCGTTGCCGTGCACCGGCTTCTCATTGCGGTGGCTTCTCTTGTTGCGGAGCACGGGCTCTAAGCATTCAGACTTCAGTAGTTGTGGCGCATGGGCTTAGTTGCTCCGCGGCATGTGGGATCTTCCCGGACCAGGGCTCGAACCCGTGTCCCCTGCATTGGCAGGCGGATTCTTAACCACTGCGCCACCAGGGAAGTCTGCATTCATGTTTTGTAGAAACTTTTCCTACATGGTATTTGTCTTTCAGTGTTTTTTAATGTTTGCCTAGTGCTTAACAGTTCACATAGGATTTCAGCTGGTGTTCACAGCAGCCCTGCAGGCTTAAGAGGGTGGCCGAGCCTGGGTGCTCAGGTGGCCCGGCTACTCTAATGCTAGTCTGGGTCTCCTGAAACACAGCTGAGGCTCTTTCTGATGCACCAGCCTGGCTTTTTGATTATTCATGATTGCTGTAACGCACTCAGCATTTGACTCCTTATAAAAACGTATCTTTCTTCCACTGTTTTTTATTTAAAATGACATTTCTCTTTTGCTGATTATTAAATAAGTCATTTCTTTTAAAAAAAAAGGTAGGAAAATTCAGAAGTAAAAAGAAGAAAAATTCAATTCACTACTCTGAGGCAGACTGGAGTGTTAACTGGTTATTTAATTCTTATGAATGTATACTTTAATGAGATTCAATTTTTAAAGTATGGTATGAGAGATTAACTTTGGAGGGCCCTGGATATTCTTTGGATCCTTTGACTTGTGGGACCCCTCTAGATAAACACTCAGTGGTGGGAAGCTGGGATCCGGAGACTAGCTGTATTTTTCAAATGTTTAGTGGTAACAGGTGAAGAACCTGATGCATTCAGTACCATAATGAGGTTTTTTTTGCCGTGGTGACAATGGATCAGTAAGTTGTTGCAACTTGTCATTTCTACATTTTAGTGAACTGTGAATTTGCAGTAGGGCATATGAAAAGCGTACAGATAAATGAACAACTTCGAGAGTTTTCATAAACTCAGAAATAAGCCCCCTTGTGCCTCCTTCAGGTCATTGTCATCCCCTCCTGCTGCTTTTTAAAAAAATGTTCTAGTTTTCCATTTACCTTTTTTTTTAATATTCATTTATTTATTTAGGCTGCACTCAGTCTTAGTTGTGGCATGCGGGCTCTTAGTCATGGTACGCATGCAGGATCTAGTTCCCCAACCAGGGATCGACCCCTGGATCCCTGCATCGGGAACTTGGAGTCTTACCCACTGTACCACCAGGGAAGTCCCTCCTCCTGCTGATTTTTAACACTGTAGTTTAATTTTGTCTGACTCGACTTTGTGTAAATCATACACTGTGTATCCTTTTGTATCCCTTTCTTTGAGTCATTGTTGCCTGTGAGATTTTCTGTTGGGTGCAGTGGTAACTCCATTTTCATTGCTCAGTAGTATTTGATTATATGATACACCGTAGTGTTTTTATTAACTTATTGATGGGCATTTGGGTAGCTTGTAGTTTGTGGCTGGTAAAAATAATGCTGTATCGGGACTTCCCTGGTGGTTCAGTGGTTAAGATTCCACGATTCCACTGCAGGGGGCACGGGTTCAACCCCTGGTCAGGGAAGTCTCACATGCCACGCGGTGCGGCCAAAAAAAAAAAATGCTGTATGAATATTCTTGGTTTGTCTTTTGATGACTGTATGCACACATTTCCATAAGTTAATGCTGAGGAGTGGAAAGTTTCAGCGTGTATATCTGTATATTGCTAGGGCTGCTATAACAAATACCACAGACTGGGTGGCTTAAACAACAGAAATTTACCTTCTCATGATTCTGGAGCCTAGAAGTCCGAGATCGAGGTGTTGGCCGGGTTGGTTTCTTCAGAGGCCTCTTTCCTTGGCTTGTAGGTGAGCATCTTCTCCTTGTGACCGCATATGGTCTTTTCTCTATAGGGGTCCGTGTCCTAACCTCCTCTTACAAGGACACCAGTCTGATGAGGGCCCACCCTCATGACCTCGTTTAACTTTAATCACCCCTTTGAGAGCTCCGTCTCCAAATACAGTCATATTTTGACATTTTGAGGTACCAGAGGGTAGGACTTCATAAATTCTTGGGGGGGTGGGGTGGGGGACAAAATTCAGTCCGTAACGGTATGTGCTGCACCTCGGTAGACACTGCCGGCTTTCCAAGGCTGTATCCTGCTTTACACTCCCATCAGCGGTACGTGAGAGTTCCAGGTATTCCACATCTTTGCTGACGCTTATTTTCATTTTGCCCTTGTGGTGCTAGCATCGTATCTCCCTCCAGTACCAGCATGGGGAATCCTTGAGGGGGTGGGGAGGTTGTTTCTGGAGCCATATGTGTCATAACTTGAGACTGCCTCTTGTAAATGCTTTTTAAACCCGTTGGGAATAGAAAAGCAGAATGACTTCAGTCTAGTGAGCAGTTAGCCCCCCTTAGTTGCCCTTATGGGTTAGTTTTTGCATTTATAATCTGGACTGATTCCTGGGGATGGAATTGGCTTCAAAGTGTCACCTGCAGGGTATAAATCTAGCCATGGTAGAGAGTGCTTTCACTGAAGTTCTTTTTCCGTCTGACACTTGGATTCCCTCATACATGTGCTAGGACTAGGTCTGTTCTGCATGTTCTGACTGACCATTTAGGTATTAGTTGGTGTTTGACCAGCCGCCTTCTGGCTGCGTGATCTTGAGCTTTGTGCATCCACTGTAGGCCTCGGTTTGATTGGAATAATAGTACATGCCCTTGCCCTTCCCCCACTCGAATCTCCTTGAGGGCAGGGATGAATCATTATTCTAGCATGGATCTTGAAATATTACTCAGTAAACTTAAAAATATTTTTCCAGTTCTCACTTTGGACACTGCTTTACTATCTGTAGCATGTAAGTTTTGCTTCTGGGCCACTGATTAATATGGATAGCCTTCCTGAATGATAAATTATGTGTTCTGTGTTCATTTGACACAGTTTTATTGTCTACTGTAAGAAAATACTGCTGACAGCTGTGGGGAGTATCAAATAAAAAACACTGGAGGTTTAGGAATAATTGTAAAAACAAGACAGGTGAGAGTCACAAAAATGCTGGAAGTGTTCAGTGACTGGGTTAGGTGGTGCTGAGTAGATTTTGGATGAATTGATATGGAGGGGAGACTCGGGAAAGCCATTGTAGTTGGAGGGAATGGCATAGCAAACGAATGGAGGTGGGGGAACGTAGGGCAGATGGAGGGACTATGGTACCTCAAATTGGGGAATGGCAGTATGTATGGGGGCCAGACGGGGGTGGGGAGGGGACGAACTCCAGTGCCATGTTGAAGGATTTATGTTTAACAAAGTGGTACTTCACTGGGTGGTGCTAGGATAGGGCGTAATCCTTTCACTTGATGTCACAATCCTATTGGGTAAGACTGATGCTGTCCCAGTTATGGATTTATAGTTTACCTAAAGAAACACACATTAAGGGATGAGTGGGGCTAGGACTGAAATACAGGTGGCATGCTTAAACCTTCAGAGAGGTACTTGCTCAGAAATGCGTTTAACACAGGTTAAAAGTAAGAGCTGGTTTGGGGGGGATGGGCTGGAGAAAGAGAGCAGTTAACTTGGTTTTCTTCTTGAGCCGGTCAGCACATGTGGACACTTCTTACCAGTTTATGGGCAATGTTTTATTGGCTAAATGCCTGAGATAATCTAGGGTTCATATCAAACGTTCAAACTATTGAAAAATAGTTGTGTGTAACTCTCGTTTTCCATTTTGTCTTACCAACAAATAAAAAAAAAGGCACTGTCGTCGTGGTCTGTTAATACAGACTCTTAGCTCTTGGTTTGGCACCTGCATTTAGAACAGTGGGAGCATCATAGTCAAGAATCTGTTGATCCAGGGGCTGCAAAGTCCTCGTAACAAGAATCGCTTTCCAAGGAACTTGATTCTTTGAGAAGGTGGGCTTAGTTTTCCCCCTCCCCACACATGAATCTGATACTTTGAACAGAGTATATATATACACACAGACAAATAATCTCTTTACTTTTTGTAGAGCTTAATGGTTACCTTGTTTGATGCTTCACTTCCAAGTTCAAACTAAGCAGCAGCATTTGCCTTGTCAGAATCTTTTTTCAGAAGCAAGAGCAGCCTGAAAGAACATGCTCAGTATCCCGACTAGCGCTCCATATTCCAGGTTAGTGGATCCAGGCAGATGTGTCTTTAACCCCAAGAATGCTGAGAAGAATAGCACCTTCTTATTTTCTTTTTTCTTTTCTTTTCCTTTTTTTTTTTTGCGGTACACGGGCCTCTCACCTCTCACTGTTGTGGCCTCTCCCGTTTTGGAGCACAGGCTCCGGATGTGCAGGCTCAGCGGCCATGGCTCACGGGCCCAGCTGCTCCGCGGTATGTGGGATCCTCCCGGACCAGGGCACAAACCCGTGTCCCCTGTATCGGCAGGCGGACTCTCAACCAGTGCGCCACCAGGGAAGCCCTCTTTTTTTTTTTTTTTTAAAGATAAGTACTTTTTTTTTTAAATTAATTTATTTTTAGCTGTGTTGGGTCTTTGGTGCTGTGCGCCGGCCTTCTCTAGTTGCGGTGAGCGGGGACTACTCTTCGTCGCCGTGTGCGGGCTTCTCATTGCCGGGGCTTCTCCTGCGGAGCACGGGCTCTAGGCGCACGAGCTTCAGTAGTTGTGGCTCACGGGCTCTAGAGCGCAGGCTCAGTAGTAGTGGCACACGGGCTTAGTTGCTCCGCGGCCTGTGGGATCTTCCCGGACCAGGGCTCGAACTCGTGTCCCCTGCATTGGCAGGCAGGTTCTTAACCCCTGCGCCACCAGGGAAGCCCAGAATAGCACCTTACGGAAGAGAATAGCCTTTGTAAACTTTAGTGATCTTTTTTAAGTGTTCTTTTAAAGTGTTTTTGAAAAGAGGGATGCTTTGACTATTCTGTTTCTTTTGAAATGTAAATTTCCAGGTAGTGAGTTTTCCAGCAGCATCTGACTGAATTGGCTGGGTTTTTCTGTAGTAACAAATAATCTCAAAATGGCCAGCGTGGGGGCTTCCCTGGTGGCGCAGTGGTTGAGAGTCTGTCTGCTGATACAGGGGACGCGGGTTCGTGCCCTGGTTCGGGAAGATCCCACATGCCACGGAGCGACTGGGCCCATGAGGCATGGCCGCTGAGCCTGCACGTCCGGAGCCTGTGCTCCGCAACGGGAGAGGCCACGGCAGTGAGAGGTGAGAGGCCCGCGTACAGCAAAAAAAAAAAAAAAAAAAAAAGGCCAGCGTGTCCAGTATGGATTTTCCGGGGGCTCTGTGTCATCCTTACTCCAGCTGAAGAAGCAGCCACAACAGTGTGGGACGCTGTTGGCTGTCTTGGCAAAGTAAAGGAGAACTGTTGGAGGGTCTTGCTCCCGTGATTAAGTGTTCCAGCCCAGAGATGACACGTCACTTCTGCTCACAGCTCACTGGTTAGAGTGAGTCACACTGCACAAGGGATCAAGAGGCGCTTGACTTGGAAAGCACAGAGTTGGAAATATTGGAGAAATGGTGCTAGCTTTACAGTGGCTGGCTTCCGTGGGTAATAGCTGTTGGGGGAAGGTGCCTCATTTGTAGATTCTTGTTCCATTAGCTAGTAATTTAAATGCAAAAAAGAATGCCAAGTTGCCCATAAATCTTCTCTCACAAATCAGCTTCCTATCGTAAGAAATTTATTTCTTTTAAATGATAAGTGGGATAATCTCAATTCGATTTGCCCGAAGTAGGCGTGAAAGGAACGTTTGAGTGTGAGCCCTCCCTTGCCGTCTACATTTTCAGTACCCTCGCCCAGCTCCCCCCCACCGCATCCTTCTTGTGAAGTGCTACTGGATAGTCTTGAAGTGGTCCTTAGGTCCCATTCCTTCCCTGGTGCAGAACCCTATGTTTTTCTACACAAACTGTCTCCAGCTTGTCTTCCTGGCTTTGTCCTTTTGATGCAGACCCTGTGTTGCCCTGACTTGCTGTATTTAACCTTTTCCTGACCACACTTTGTTCCCTGCTTCCTACAGTTCGGTTCCTACCACTCCCCTTCATCTCTGTGTTCTGTCTGTTGGCGTCCTGCCTTGCTCAGGCACCACCAGCTTCATTTCCTAAGTTATTCCCATCATATTCCCACCTTTCACTGAATCCCTGGGACCTGTATATGTGTGTCTTAAACACGTGTTATAGATGTTCTACCTGCTCTAGGAGAGGTTCTTAGGGTAAAACCCAGACTTATTTATTTAAACCAATAAGCCTTTTGCGGTGGGCGGGCACTGTGCAGCTTGCAGGATCTCAGTTCCCGGACCAGGGATTGAACCTGGGCCACGGCAGTGAAAGCCCTGAATCCTAACCACGAGGCAACCAGGGAACTCCCAGATCCTAGACTAATTTATGTTTTCCCTCCAAAGGTAACCGTATGAAAGAAAGAACTAAAAATACGTTCCCCGAGTGGCTTTTGATAGATACATACACACACACATCTGTTGTGCTCCCTGCTGAAAATTCCTCACCTTGTTTGAAATTGGTGGACCAGAAGCTGGAGGATTGTAGAGGCTTCCTTAAGCAGGGCCATGGGATGGATCTCAATGGAGTTGCTAAGCTTCAGTTTCCACTGCTGGAAAATGAGAGTACACTGGTCCCCCCTTATCCCCAGTTTCGCTTTCTGCAGTTTCGGTTACCTGCGGTCAACCGTGGTCCAAAAATATTAAATGGAGAATTCCAGAAGTAAACAATTCGTAATTTTCAATTGCGTGCTGTTCTGAGTAGCATGATGAAATCTCCCTCCTTCCCACCTGGAATCCCCAACTGTCCACATTCTCCGCTCCAGACGTCCAGGCCTTGACACTGCCATGGCCCCACCATCTGGGATCGCTGCAAGCGATGGTCCGCCTTTAGATGTGTAGTCAGAAGGCCAGCAGTGGCACAACGCCATTTTATCCTCTCACGTCACAAGAAGAGGTGGGGTGAGTACAGTACAGGAAGATATTTTGAGAGAAACCACATTCATATTTTATTACAGTATATTGTTATAATTGTTCTGTTTTGTTATTAGTTATTGCTGTAAATCTCTTTGCTTGCCTGACTGAAAGTTAAACTTTATCATAGGTGTGTATGTATAGGAAGAACACAGTGAACAGGGTTGGGTGCTGTGTGTGGTTTCAGGCATCCACTGGGGTTTGCCCGTATCTCCCATGGATCAGGGGGGACTAAGTGCCCACAGGATCCTGCCTATTCTAATTTTCTTTGGCTCTTGCTCATACTGCAGTGGCGTTTGCAGTATCCTAATTGGCAAGATGACGTCATGGAAACGTAAAGGACCCTTTCAGCCACGGAGAAGCTGTCACCTATGTGGAGCCCTGCTCATTCACTTCTTTAGAGGAGCAGGGGGGACCTCACTGCTAGGTGGCTAGATTTTTCCTAGAATGACTTGTTTCTAAATTACAGAAGCAGTGTAGAAGTCTTAAAGTCAATGGTTCTCTGTCATCCTTCCGATAGTTGGTGACCGTACTTCCAGACTTACATTTTTCTGTTTAAAGGGGGTCATACAGTGCACACTCTGTGTCTCTTGCTTGTTAAAGACTTCACTCAGCACCCGTCCGTGTCAGTGCCTGCTGTCGCTCGTGGCTGTGCGCTGCTGCTGCTGGCGTAGGCTAACGGTCCTCTCAATGAACACTTCAGGGACTTCTACCTTTTCTCTGTCACAAAATCATTTACTGTTTATCTTTGTCCACTTACCTGGTAGTTTCCCTGAGATATAGTGGTCATACCTACGTAAAATTTGCTACTCATTACTATAGTACCCCTAGGAAGGTTGTGTACTTAATATTTGTAGTTGGAGAATTCTATTTATATAGTTGCCAATTGTCAATTCTCTTAGTGTTTGCCAGTTTAACTAGTGGGGAAAATTTAAATGGTGCCTCATTGTTTAACATTTCCATTTCTTTGATAAGTGGATTAAACTTTAAAAAAAAGATTAGCCATTTATTTTTCTTTTGTGAATTGGCTTTTGTTCTTGAAAGCTCAGGTGAGGGTTTTTAAAAAACTGTATAGCGGGGCTTCCCTGGTGGCGCAGTGGTTGAGAGTCCGCCTGCCGATACAGGGGACACGGGTTCGTGCCCCGGTCCGGGAAGATCCCACATGCCGCGGAACGGCTGGGCCCGTGAGCCGTGGCCGCTGAGCCTGCGCGTCCGGAGCCTGTGCTCCGCAACGAGAGAGGCCACAACAGTGAGAGGCCCACATACCGCAAAAAAATCCCCAAAAAACATATATATGTATCAAGACTATTTCTTATATAATAAGAATATTTTTTATATAGGAAGAATATCAACGCTTTTTCATGTCGCAGTGTTCCTGGCTTGTTTCTTTTGGCTTGGTTTGGTTGATGCTGTGTTTTTGTAGTATAAAAACTTTTCTGTAGTCATGTCTGTCAATTTGTTTTGTTTTCTGGGTTTCATATTATACTTAGGCCTTCTCCTTTCCTAGGACAATAAAAACAATGGTTATTTTTTTCCTAGTACTTAGCACGTTTGGAATTCTTCTGTATGATGTGATGTCAGACTCTTTTTTTCCAAATGCATAGTTGCCTTAGTATTTCATTGTATTGTCATCTTTTCCTCACTGACTAGAAATTTTTTTTTATCACACACACTGATTTCCCATCTACATGTGTCTTTTGTGAATGCTTCTGTTCCATTCTTTGTTTCTGGGACAGTGCCGCTGGGTCAAGCTAGGAGATTGAGTCCGCTATCATAGACCTCCTGACAGGGAAAAGCCCTGGGTCAAGCTGCGAGATTGAGTCCGTTATCATAGACCTTCTGACAGGGAAAAGCCCTGGGTCAAGCTGGGAGATTGAGTCCGTTATCATAGACCTTCTGACAGGGAAAAGCCCTGGGTCAAGCTGGGAGATTGAGTCCGTTATCATAGACCTTCTGACAGGGAAAAGCCCTGGGTCAAGCTGGGAGACTGAATCCGTTATCATAAACCTCCTGACAGGGAAAAGCCCTGGGTCTAATGGCTCCACTGGTGAATTCTAACAGACATTTAAAGACAGCACCAGTTCTTCTCAGATTCTTCCCGAACATTGAAGAGGGGGGAAGATTTCTTAGCTCATTCTGTGAGACCAGCATTGCTCTGATATGAAAGCCAGACAAACACTACAAAAAAAAGAAAACCACAGAGTAGTATCTCTTATGAACAGTGATGCAAAAGCCCTTAACAAAATACCAGCAAATCAAATTCAGCAGCATATTAAAAGGATTATATACCGTGACCAAGTGGGATTTATTCCTGGAATGCTAGGATGGTTCCACAACCAAACAGCGATCATGAATACACCCCATTAACAGAATGAAAGGGAAAAAAACCATGTCATCTCAGTTGATGCAGAAAAGGCCTTTGACAAATTCAACACCATTTCACAATGAAAACGAAACACTGGGAATAGAAGGAAATTATTTCAACATAATAAAAGCCATGTATGAAAAACCCACAGTGAACGTTATACTCAGTGGTGAAAGACTAATACTTTGTCTTCTAAAATCAGGAACGAGGCAAGGATGCCCACTTTTACCCCTTCTATTCCAAACACTACTGGAAGTTCTAGCCAGAGCAGTTTGGCAAGAAAAAGAAATAAAACATCCAAATTGGAAAGCAAAGAGATACATGGTCTTATACGTGGAGTACCTTAAAGATTTCATACCAAAAAATTAAAAAACTAAAACCTGCTAAGAGCTAATAAACTAGTTCAACAAAGTTTCAGGATACAAAGTGAACACACAAAAATCAGCTGCATTTCTTTTTCTTTTTTTTTCTTTTATAATTTATTAATTTTGGGCTGCATTGGGTCTTCGTTGCTGTGTGCAGGCTTTCTCTAGTTATGGCGAGCAGGGTCTACTCTTCGTCCCGGTGCATGGGCTTCTCATTGCTCTGGCTTCTCTTGTTGCAGAGCACGGGCTCTGGGCGCGCGGGCTTCTGTAGTTGTGGCTTGTGGGCTCTGGAGTGCAGGCTCAGTAGTTGTGGCGCACAGGCTTAGTTGCTCCATGGCATGTGGGATCTTCCCGGACCAGGGCTCAAACCTGTGTCCCCTGCATTGGCAGGCGGATTCTTTTTTTTTTTTTAGTGAGATATTTTAATATAATTGCCTTATTAATAAAAACATGGAACGCTTTGCGAATTTGCGTGTCATCCTTGCTCAAGGGCCATGCTTATCTTCTCTGTATTGTTCCAATTTTAGTATATGTGCTGCCGAAGCGAGCACGGCAGGAGGATTCTTAACCACTGCACCACCAGGGGAGTTCCCATCAACTGCATTTCTATAGACTAAAAATGAACAATCCAAAGAGGAAATGAAGGAAACAATTCCACGTACAGGAGTATCAAAGAGAATAAAATACCTACAAATAAATTTAACTCGGTAGGTGAGAAAGACTTGTAAAGTAAAAACTATAAACATTGCTGAGAGGAGTTAAAGATGTAAATAAGTGGAAAGACATCTCACATTCATGGATTAGAAAAATTAATATTCTTGGGAAACCATCTACAGATTCAACGCAATCCTTATCAAAATCCCAGTGACGTTTTTTGCAGAAATAGAAAAACTTATCCTAAAATTCATGTAGAAAATCATGGGACCCTCAATAGTCAAACAAGTTTGAAAGCTCAAAGTTGGAGGTCTCTCACTTCCTGATTTTAAAACTTACTACAGGGGACTTCCCTGGCGGTCCAGTGGCTAATACTCCACGCTCCCAATGCAGGGGGCCCACGTTCGATCCCTAGTCAAGGAACTAGATTCCACATGCCACAACTAAAGACCCTGCACGCCTCAACTAAAGACTCCACATGCTGCAACTAAAAGGTTCCTCATGCCTCAACTAAAAGACTCCGCATGCCACAACGGAGATCCTGCACGCAGCAACGGAGATCCTGCGTGCCACAACTAAGACCCAGCACAGCTAAATAAATAAATAAACTATAGTAATCAAAACAGTGTGGTACCGGGATAAGGATACACATGTAAACCAGTGGAACAGAATAGAAATCCCAGAAATTAATCTTCACATTCATGGTGGATTGAATTTTGACAAAGGTTCCAAGTCCATTCAGCGGTGAAAGCACAGTGCCTTCAACAAATCATAATGGTGCTGAGAAAACATCTACCTGCAGAATGATTTGGACCCGGACCTATCATCATATAAAAAAATTAAAACCGGGCTTCCCTCATGGCGCAGTGGTTGAGAGTCCGCCTGCTGATGCAGGGGACACGGGTTTGTGCCCCAGTCCGGGAAGATCCCACATGCCGCGGAGCGGCTAGGCCCCTGAGCCATGGCCGCTGAGCCTGCGCGTCCGGAGCCTGTGCTCCGCAATGGGAGAGGCTACAACAGTGAGAGGCCCACGTACTGCAAAAAAAATAAAAAAATAAAACCAATCAAAGACCTAAATATTTTTTTCTTTTTAAAATTTATTTTATTAATTTTTGGCTGTGTTGGGTCTTTGTTGCTGCACGCGGACTTTCTCTAGTTGCGGTGAGTGGGGACTACTCTTTGTTGTAGTGCGCAGGCTTCTCATTGCGGTGGCTTCTCTTGTTGTGGAGCACGGGCTCTAGGTGTGCGGGCTTCAGTAGTTGTAGCGCACAGGCCTAGTAGTTGTGGCACATGGGCTCTAGAGCGCAGGCTCAGTAGTTGTGGAGCACGGGCTTAGTTGCTCCGTGGCATGTGGGATCTTCCTGGACCAGGGCTTGAACCCGTGTCCCCTGCATTGGCAGGCGGATTCTTAACCACTGTGCCACCAGGGAAGCCCAGACCTAAATCTTTTTTTAAAAAATTTTATTGAAGTATAGTTGATGTCCCGTGTTGTGTTAATTTCTGCCATACAGCAAAGTGACTTCGTTATGCATATTCTTTTTCATATTCTTTTCCATTATGGCATATCACAGAATATTGAATATAGTTCCTTGTGCTGTACAGTAAGACCTTGTTTATCCATTCTATATATACTAGTTTGCATCTGCTAATCCCAGACTCCCAATCCATCCCTACCCCACCCCTCTCCCCCCTGGCAACCACACATCTGTTCTCTATGTGTGTGAGTCTGTTTCTGTTTCATAGATATGTTCATTTGTGTTGTATTTTAGATTCCACATGTAAGTGATATCATATGGTATTTATCTTTCTGACTGACTTTGCTTAGTATGGTAATCTCTAGGTCCATCTGTGTTGCTGCAAATGGCATTATTTCTTTCCTTTTTACGGCTGAGTAATATTACAGAGCGTGTGTGTGTGTGTGTGTGTGTGTGTGTGTGTGTACACACACATACATGTATATACATACACACACCCCACATCTTCTTTATCCATTCATCTGTCAATGGACATTTAGGTTGTTTCCATATCTTGGCTATTGTAAATAATGCTGCAATGAACATAGGGGAATGTATCTTTTTGAATTAAAGTTCTGTCTGGCTATGTGCCCAGCAGTGGGATTGCTGGATCATATGGTAATTCTATTTTTAGTTTTCTGAGGAACCTCCATACTGTTTTCCATAATGGTTGCACCAATTTACATTCCCACCAACAGTTTAGGAGGGTTCCCTTTTCTCCACACCCTCTCCAATATTTATTATTTGTACACTTTAAAAAACTTACATGGATGCGTCGGGTCTTAGTTGTGGCATGTAGGATCTTAGTTGTGGCATGTGTGCTCCAGAGTGCTCAGGCTCAGTAGTTGTGGCATGTGGGCTTAGTTGCCCCACGGCACATGGGATCTTAGTTTCCCGACTGGGGATTGACCCTACATCCCCTGCATTGGAAGGCGGATTCTTAACTACTGGATCACCAGGGAGTCCCTTGTAGCCATTTTTTTTTTTTTTTTTTTTTTTTTGGCTGCTCTGGGTCTTCGTTGAGGTGTGTGCAGGCTTCTCTTGTTGCAGAGCACAGGCTGTAAGCACGCGGGCTTCAGTAGTTGCAGCACCACGGGCTCAGGAGTTGGCGGCACGTGGGCCCTAGAGCATATGGGCTTCAGTAGTTGTGGCGCATGGGCTCAGTAGTTGTGGCTCACAGGCTCTAGAGCACAGGCTCCCTCCCCTTGTAGACTTTTCTTTTTTCTTTTTTTTTTCTTTTTTTTTGCGGTACGCGGGCCTCTCACTGTTGTGGCCTCTCCCGTTGCGGAGCACAACTCCGGACGCGCAGGCTCAGCGGCCATGGCTCACGGGCCCAGCTGCTCCACCGCCTGTGGGATCTTCCCAGTCTGGGGCACGAACCCGTGTCCCCTGCATTGGCAGGTGAACTCTCAACCACTGTGCCACCAGGGAAGCCCCCCCGCCTTGTAGACTTTTTAATGATGGCCATTCTGACCTGTGTGAGGTGGTACCTCATTGTATTTTATTTCATTTTTTAATTTGGCTGCACCAGGTGTTAGTTGTGGCACGTGAGATCTTTAGTTGCAGCATGTGGGATCTTTAGTTGCGGCATGCAGGATCCTTTAGTTGCAGCATGTAGGATCTAGTTCCCTGACCAGGATCAGACCCAGGCCTCCTGCATTGAGAGTGCAGAGTCTTAGCCACTGGACCACCAGGGAAATCCCCCTCCTTGTAATTTTGATTTGCATTTCTCTGATAATTAGCTATGTTGAGCCTCTTTTTATGTGCCCGTTGGCCACCTGTATTTCTTGGGGGGAATGTCTGTTTAGGTCTTTTGTACATTTTTTGATTGGGTGGTTTTTTTGTTATTGAGTAGTGTGAGCTGTTTGTATATTTTGGCAATTAAACCTTTGTCAGTTGCATTGTTTGCAAATATTTTCTCCCAGTCCATAGGTTGTCTTTTCGTTTTGTTTATGGTTTCCTTTGCTGTACAAAAGCTTGTAAGTTTGATTAGGTCCCATCTGTTTATTTTTGGGTTTATTTCTGCTGCTTTGGGACACTGACCTAAGAAAACATTGGTATGATTTACATCAGAGAATGTTTTGCCTATGTTCTCTTTTAGGAGTTTTATGGTGTCACGTCTTGTGACCTAAATCTAAAGAGTTAAAACTTTGAGGGACTTCTGTGGTGGTCCAGTGGTGTTAAGACTCCGTACTTCCACTGCATGGGGCGTGGGTTTGATGCCTGGTTGGGGAACTAAGATCCCACATGCCACGTGGTGCAGCCAAAAAAAAAAAAAGTTGAAATCGGGGGTATTTCAAGAGATGGATTCAGCAGTGATTTTGTAGATATGATACCAAAGGCACAGGCAACACTAGAAAAAAAAGGTAAATTAGACTTTATCACAATTAAAAACTTTTGTGTTTCCAAGGACAGCATTAGGAGAGTAAAAAGTCAGCCTACAGAATGGGAGAAGATGTTTATAAATCATACACCTGATGAGGCTTAATATTCAGAATACATATTTAAAGCTCCTGCAAGTCAACAACAAACAAGCAGTTTGATTAAAAATGGGTTCAGGACCCAAATAGACATTTCTCCAAAGAAGATATAGAAATGGCTGATCCACACACAAAAAATACACAGCATCACTAGTCGATAGGAAATTCAAAACAGTGATATACTACTTCACACGGATTATGATGGCTCTTGTTTTTAAAAATGCAAAAAATTGGTGTTGGTGAGGATGTAGAGAAATGGGGACCCTCGTGTATTGCTGGTAGGAATGTAATATGGTGCTGGAGTTGTGGAAAGCAGTGTGGTGTTTCCTTAGAAGATTAAACAAAAGTACTATATGTCCTGGCACTTAGGTGTATATACCCACAAGATTTGAAATCAGGATCTCAAACAGATACTCGTACACTGTTGTTCACAGCAGAATTATTCACAACAGTCAACAGGTAGAGAGTACCTGTGTGCTCATCAAGTGGTAAATGGATAAGTCAAATATGGTATCTAGATACAGCGGTGTATTATTCACCATATAAAGGAATGAAGTTCTGGTGTGGGCTGCAATGTGGACGAATCTTGAAATGAAAGCATGCCAAGTGAGATAAGCCATTACAGGAAAGGAGAAATATTGTATGATCCTGCTTACAAAAGCTATTTAGATAAGGCCAATTCAGAGACAGAAGGTAGAACAGAGATTACCTCTCCCCTGCAGGGGGAGCAGGAAATGGGGTTATTGCTTAATCTGCATAGAGTTTCTGTTTGCCCTGATGAAAAAGTTCTGGAAATAGGTAGTTGTGATGGTTGCACCACAGGGTGATGTTCTTAACACACGCAGAAATTAAGATCAGTATCTTCTCTTCAAACAAGTTCTTTCTCCCAAATAATAGCCAAACAGCATCTTAACTGACAGATCTCTGACCTTGAAATGTGATTTTGTAGTTACATCAAGGTTGGTAAACAGCAGTAGGGAAACTGAGAACCTCTATTCTAAAGCTGCTGTCCTAAGTCGACCACGCATCACCACCTTGCAGTGTGCTCAGCAGTGCTGCGTGGACCTGTGCGAGAGCACGCAAACCTGACCTAGTTACAGACTGTTCGGCCCTTTGCCTTTGCAGCGTGGTACTGGTGTGTTTCCACCTTGAGTTAGTGTTTGGCAATGATAATCCTAAATGTTATCCGAGGCAAGCTGTGCATTGGTGATCTTCTGAGGCATGTGGATCTTTATTTTGCCAGAATCTTGCCAGCACAGTTTGAGTCCCTTTAAACCTATACTTCAGTAATAACCTGTGGATAGTAACCTTTGAAATGGAAGCAGAGTGTTTGGAAACTTCTGACATCCTGTTCTTTAGCACTTCCTCCTCAGCCTAAGGAGCTGGACTTTTGCCTGAGCCCTGCAGTCTGCCGGGTTTTCACATCTACCTGGTGTGATGGTTAATTTTGTGTGTCAACCTGACCGGGCAAGGGATGCCCAGGTATTTGCCTGAAGCATCATTCTGGGGGTGTCTTTGCCGTGTTTCTGGATGAGATTCACAGTTGAATGTGTGGACTGAGCAAAGCAGACTGCCCTCATCCAATCCTGGGAGGCCCAACTAGAAAGAAAGGCTGAGGAAGAGAATTCACTTTGTCTGCAGGTTTTCTCCTGTCTTCCATCTCAGACTGGATCTGACACCACCAGCTCGCCTGGTTCTCAGGCCTTCAAACTGCAGATCGTGGGACATCTCGGCCTCCATAATCACGTGAGAACTTCCTTACTAAATCTAAGTACTAAATCTCATGTATGTATTATATAATCTCATACAGTGTTACATAAACATAAATCTCATATATATGAAGTTTATTTTGTTTTTTTTACAAACAAAAAAATTCTATTGTAGTTGAATTTTGTGTAAATTTCTGCTGTACAGCAAAGTGACAGTGGTACATTTATGTATACATTCTTTTTCTTTTTTTTTAACATCTTTATTGGAGTATATTTGCTTTGCAGTGTTGTGTTAGTTTCTGCTGTATAACAAAGTGAATCAGCTATACGTACACATATATCCCCGCATCCCCTCCCTCTTGTGTCTCCCTCCCACCCTCCCTATCCCACCCCTCTAGGTGGTCACAAAGCACCGAGCTGATCTCCCTGTGCTATGCAGCTGCTTCCCACTAGCTATCTATTTTACATTTGGTAGTATATATATGTCAGTGCCACTCTCTCACTTCGTCCCAGCTTACCCTTCCCCCTCCCCGTGTCCTCAAATCCATTCTCTATGTCTGTGTCTTTATTCCTGTCCTGCCTTTACGTTCTTCAGAACCTTTTTTTTTTTTTTAAGTTTCCACATATATGTGTTAGCATACGGTATTTGTTTATCTTTTTCTGACTTAATGAAGTTTATTTTTAACAACAGATTTTAAATATCACTTAAACGTAACTGGTAAAACGTGGGCTTATATATGGTGTCAACAGAACCATTAGGCTCTGTTCCTTCATCCTAATGGTTCTGTTTCTCTGGAGAACCCTAACTAGTACATCTGGCGTTAATAGAGTTACTCTTCCTAGAGACAGGCCCCAGAGCATCATTATGCTGATCTTTTCCATACCTCTGCTTCACAAGTACTTCTTACAATTCAGGGAACTAGTCTGATTTGAGAATGGCCAGATGTACTCTGACTGGCAAAAAGGTCATTGCAGTCGCCAAGCCAACAGGCTTTTTTTTTTTTTTGCCGTACACGGGCCTCTCACTGTTGTGGCCTCTCCCGTTGCGGAGCGCAGGCTCAGCGGCTGTGGTTCACGGGCCCAGCCTCTCTGCGGCATGTGGGATCTTCCCGGACCGGGGCTCGAACACGTGTCCCCTGCATTGGCAGGCGGATTCTTAACCACTGCGCCACCACGGAAGCCCCAAAATGATTTTTTAAAATTCTATTTCAGTCATTCCTTCTGTATTCCTTCTACTCTCTTTTTTAAATTAAAGTAGTTGATTTACAATGTTGTATTAGTTTCACGTGTACAGCAAAATGATACAGATATATATCTATTCTATTTCAGATTCTTTTCCATTATAGGTTATTACAAGATACTGAATATAGTTCCCTGTACTATACAGTAGGTCCTTATTTTTTTATCATGTATTCCTTCTACTGGCATTCATGTGTTAAAAATTTTTTCCCACTTGTCAACTGGCAAATTTTTCTCCACTTGTACAGTTCCTTTTTTTTCCCCCCATAAATTTATTTATTTTATTTATTTATTTTTGTCTGCGTTGGGTCTTCGTTGCCGTGCGTGGGCTGTCTCTAGTTGGTGGCGATCGGGGGCTGCTCTTCATTGTGGTGCACAGGCTTCTCGTTGCGGTGGCTTCTCGTTGTGGAGCACGGGCTCTAGGTGCGTGAGCTCAGTATTTGTGGCTGTCAGGCGCTAGAGTGCAGGCTCAGTAGTTGTGACGCACGGGCTTAGTTGCTCCACAGCATGTGGGATCTTCCTGGACCAGGGCCCAAACCCGTGTCCCCTGCATTGGCAGGTGGATTCTTAACCACTGTGCCGCCAGGGAAGTCCTACAATTCCTATTGAAAAGGCAGGATACACTAATTGTTTTTCTCTAATCATGGGCTTTCAGAGTGAGGAATTATTATATGAAATAATCTTCATCAGAATTTACACTTTGTAACATTTTTGGTAGCTGATTATAAAGTCATGACTGCAGAAAGGAATCATATGGTACATTTAGTTCAGTCTTACACTTGCTCTCCTGATGAGTGTCCTGTCTTCTGCTTACCATGACAGTGTTTTCCCAGTGCTTCTTGGTATATCCTGCTTTATTCAGCAACTGGTGGTTATTCCGTTTCCCTGATTCAAAACTCATTTGTTAAACCACTGGTCCGGATCCTGTCCTCTGGAGTAATGCAGTTGGGCACACGTTTCTTGTGTATTGAGGCTGCCACTGTTTGAGTGCCTTTTTTCAGTGGAGCACATCAGAGTTCATGTGACGTTTTTGCGTTTGTGTCTGTATAGGTAGAGGGGCCAGCTGAGAACCTAGAGATTTCTTCACATTAGAAGGTGTTCCGGTGTTATTTGGGTTGGGTTAGGCAGGATAGGTGAGTAGGTGTGAGAAGCAGTGACGGTGAGGAGGGGCAGGAAGGTCATTCCAGTTAAAAACATGTCACGGCAGAGTCCGAGGTAGATGAGTTGAGGGCGCTGGAAAGGGACTGGATCTGGAGAAGTGGGAAGCTGTGGGCAGGAGCCTGGTGTGTGGTCAGGGCCATCACTGCACTGCTCCTGGTTGCCGTGGACTGGGTGGAGGGTTCCTGGCACCCTCCCAGGAGAACCTGGGAATCCACGTCCCGCCCAGCGTGGTGACGGTGAGACATCCCGTGATTTCACCTCTCTTCTCCGTTTTTGACTTTTTAATCCTGGGGGCCCAGATTATTTTGCTTACGTGTAGTTTGTTCTGTGTTCATTGGTTGATGCCCGTTGGGATGTGTGTTCTGGAGTTGTACTTCAGCACAGGTGGACTGGCTGGGGCTCACTGGTGTCCCTGAGGGCTGTGTGTGTTTGTAGCAGGTGCTTAGTTCTTGATTAGACTCTTGCTGCTGTTCCTTGTATCTTTAAATGTTAAGAAAGAATATATCTTAATTTTAAGTTTTGTATTTGGTGGAAGATTCCCTCAGTCATGGGGCTCATCTCAGAAAGAAGGGTAGAGACTAAAATAGGTTCTGTAATTGAGCTGTCACAGGACAAGGAGCCCCACAGCGCACTGAGTTGGAGAACGTTGTACTGGATTAATGTCACCAGGACCCGGTTGTAGCTCCAGGAATTTGAGAAGTAGAGACATGTTGGTCTCTGGCTCCTCTGCCTCTTCATTCTCATATCTTCTCAGGAACACACCCACCTTTTACAGAGTTAGGAATTCAGTGAAGGCCCAAGGAGAGGAAATTACTTACCTCAACTTGCACAGCTCGTAAGTTTCAGAGCCCAGATTTGAACCAGAGCCTTCAGGTCCCAAGCCCTTGGTTGGTCTCTCATCCCCCAAGTTCCTCTTGCATGTGAGTGAGGAGCAGATCTGAGCCCCTCTGGGGGAAAGGAATTGGGAATGCCCCTGGAGCCATAGCCTGCTGACCAGCCTTGTGTGACCAGCTGTAGACCAGTAGGAATCTTGTCGCTCTTCGTGTTCTCTTCAGAGTATTGCGTTTTTGCCTCTGAAGATGAACCAAAATGCTTAAAACTTTTTTGGAAATGTTGGCTGTTTAAGTCTAGTTGTTGGGTTTTTGGTTGTTGTTTTTGGTTTGGGGGGGCGGGGGGGGCGAGCGGAATGCAGGATATTAGTTTCCCAACCAGGGATCAAACCTGCGCCCGCTGCAGTGGAAGCACGGAGTCTTAAACACTGGACCACCATGGAAGCCCCTAGGTGATGGGTACTGTTCAAAGATAATTTTCAAGAAAATGTAAGATCATGACTGTCATTTAAATATGAAATGAACAAAGAACAGACATACATGGAAGTTGGTAATGTTGCAGGGAACCTGCAGTTGGACACAAAACTGTCTTTTCCATGGTGGAAATTTGTCCAGATAGAATTCATTTGTGTAGACAAGAGCCATTTGTTCTACCATCATTACTACAACCTACAGTTGGTAAGGGCAGTGAGACCCCAGAGTCTAAGTAGTGCATCATTTCCCATTGGAGGCATCCCATACTTTTTTTTTTTTTTTGGCTGTGCTGGGTCTTAGTTGCAGCATGCAGGATCTTTAGTTGCGGCATGCGGGATCTAGTTCCCTGACCAGGGATTGAACCTGGGCCCCCTGCATTGGGAGCGCAGAGTCTTAACCACTGGACCACCAGGGAAGTCCCCTATACTCTTTTTTTTTTTTTTTTTCTCCAGTACTTGGGCCTCTCACTGTTGTGGCCTCTTCCGTTGCGGAGCACAGGCTCCGGACGCGCAGGCTCAGCGGCCATGGCTCACGGGCCCAGCCGCTCCGAGGCACGTGGGATCCTCCCAGACCGGGGCACGAACCAGTGCCCCCTGCATCGGCAGGCGGACTCTCAACCACTGCGCCACCAGGGAGCCCCCCCTATACTCTTTTTAATTGCAAGTTTCCTTACAGCATATGAGTTGATAATGCTACTCTCTCTACTTCTTTCCTTTCATATTAAAAATTTTTAAACACTTGTTTTAAAAATGTTTTTGTTGGGGAGGCTTTGTGAATTGAAGCCCCAGTGGTTACATATTAGATTTAATGTACTTTGATGACATGATATGAAATATGGTCTTTATTTTAAAGCTGATGTATTTGGGAACATTTTCTTCTTCAAGTATCTGTTCTGAGAATGATGACCCTTGTGACAAGGTATGGGACTCCTGGTACTCCTATATTCCTAGTATCTGACTTGGAAGCAATACCCAAGGTTTCGAGCCTGTAGACCCTTAAACTTTGGGCAAGAGTTTGCTGCTGTAACTAGCATTTCCCCTGGGGGTAACTCCACCTGTGCGCTTCAGTGTCGGAGAGGTGAATGCTGTGTAGCCACGGTTTTGTATTCCTTTGATCTTATTCTTTGGAGAGGTGGAGGGGTTTGGGTGTTGTGACAGTGCAGAAGTTGAAATTGAAGTTCACCGTTTGGAAGAAGCAAACCAGTCTTTGGAACTAAAGGGCTCTTGCATCCCTGGACAGCCAGCGGCCATTGAGAGTCCTTATGTCTTCGGTTAAACGTGAGGAGGGTGGGCTGCCCTGCAGGGGGAGTCCTCTTTGGGGGTCTGTTGACTGGAGAATAGCAGGAGCGCGGGGGAGGAGAGGCAGCACTAATGCAACCTTCACATTTGTAGCCTGGCCTTTGGCCACAGCTTGTGTTGACTTGGGGAGGAAGGCTGCTGGCTTAATGATGCTCTCCACCTTGCCCTCCTGGGGACTCTGCTTGAATCTGTCTTCCATTGGTTTCCACCTTTCCTCTCTTAGGAGGGTAAAGGACACATTTGCTTCTCATCTGATAGAGCTCAGCCTGCCTCTCTGACTTCTTTCCCTCTGTCTTGGTGGCATGTTGTGTCACGTGACCTGGGCTTCCCTGCCTGAGATTCTAGAACATGGACCCGTGAGCAGTGGCGTTAACTTGTTGGCGCCTAACATGACCAGGCGTATTACATTCTGCAATGTTTGCTGTACTTGTTTTGGAGCTGTGGAGACAGATTATCACTTACCTGACTGGATTTTTGTGTTTTATTTTGGCTTCTTGATTAGGAAGTGGCCAGGAAGAAATTGTTTTGAAATGTAAGTCTAGCTGTGTGAGACACCTCAGTCACCATGGTTCTTCCAAGGGTTCTTGAGAACAAAATACGTGTGACCACCTTCTGCCATCGCATCCAGCTCCTAAGAGGATGTAATGAAACTCTCTACACTGTCAGGAGAAGACTTTCACACCTAATCAAAGGAGGATTTCAAGATTTGGTTGACGTTTTCGTACTTTGACCTTACGCAGGCAGATTGGTCAGCGTGACCTGTGTCTGGTCCTTGATGCTCCTTGTGTGGTTCACAGTATGGTTTGCTTTCAAACAGTTAACTGGACCTCAGTCTCAGTGGGTTACAAAGGACCTAGGGTAGTGTTTGGACACTCCTAGGCTGCTAGGACCAGTGGCTCCAAATATTTTGAAGTGGTTATGATGCAGCCAATATCTTGCTGTAATATTCTAACGAAAAACTCGCATGTTAACTAATACTTTCTAAAGTTTGCTCTTGAGGAGCTAGTATCTTTACTGTGTTTTCAAGAGTGAAAGAAGATGAGCTAGATAATCGGTAATTAATGGCCATAAATCGAGATATGAGATGTTTGAGGACTGTCTACTAATGCTAGTAAAATCCTCCAGGGTTGTTTAGACCAACACCATACCATAAAACTTCCGGTGATGATGGAAATGTTCTCTGTGCTGGCCAGTGCGGTAGGTGCTAGCTGTGTGGCTTGTGAGCACTTAGTGTGGCTGGTGTGGCTGAGGAGCTGTATTTGATTTCATTTAAATGGCTAGTGACTGCTGTGTAGGACAGCACAGGCCTAGACCAGCCTTTCTCGACCTTTTTTTTTTTTTGCGGTACGCGGGCCTCTCACCGTTGTGGCCTCCTCCGTTGCAGAGCACAGGCTCAGGACACGCAGGCCCAGCGGCCGTGGCCCACGGGCCCAGCCGCTCCGCGGCATGTGGGATCTTCCCGGACCGGGGCACGAACCCGCGTCCCCTGCATCGGCAGACAGACCCTCAACCACTGCGCCACCAGGGAAGCCCTGTCAACCATTTTTGATTATTGCACCTCCCTTCTGCTCCGCAGGGCTTTTTAGATTTTTTTCCCCTAATTGTCTCCCCTACCCCTGTAAAGTTTTAATACCATGCATGTACTGTGTCTATCTGTTTTTATATTGCAGCTTCTAGAGGGCCACAAACCATTGTTAATAACATCCCTGCTGGGAATGCATGGCCTGGACTAAGCAAGGGTTGGCATTGTCGAGAAGCTTAGCCCGATGGCAGTACGCTTCCTGAACAGTTAGAATGACTGCTAAGGCTGGTGGTACCTGTGAGTGCAATTAAGAACATCAAAGCTGAGTGAGTTTTTAGAGGTTTGTAAAATTCTCCACATCCTTATGGCATCACCATGTGTTAGTGATGGACGGTACTTTTACAAAGAGGCAGGCATTTTAAGAAGTACAGTGAATCTGATCTTGTCAGGGTAAGCAACCAGGAAGTTGAGTGATCTGGAAGCCACGTTGCGTGGACAGGAGTTGAGAAAAGATGTTGGCACTGGTGATGGAGTGTCTGAGTGTCTCTAAATCCCTCTGCAGCCTTTGACAGTGGAACACTGCACAGGAGGTACTTCATGGTCACTGTGAGTGTGCAGGCAGGAACTGGGCAAGGTGTCGGTGCCACGGAAGAAGTGTCTCTGCTAATAAAAGCTCAGGATAAAATGACTTCTAAGGACCCATTATGGCTGAGTTTAAGGTGATTTGGCTTTGTTCTACCCTTGGCCTCACTGTTTTTTTTTTCCCTATCTATTTATTTATTTATGGCTGCGTTGGGTCTTCGTTGCTGCGTGGGGGCTTTCTCTAGTTGCGGCGAGCAGGGGCTCCTCTTCATTGCAGTGCACGGGCTTCTCATTGCAGTGGCTTCTCTTGTTGTGGAGCATGGGCTCTAGGCGCAGGCTTTAGTAGTTGTGGCTCGCGGGCTCTAGGCATGCAGGCTTCAGTAGTTGTGGCACACGGGCTCAGTTGCTCTGCGGCATGTGGGATCTTCCCGGACCAGGGCTCGAACCCGTGTCTCATGCATTGGCAGGTGGATTCTTAACCACTGCGCCACCAGGGAAGCCCCCTCACTGTTTTTAGAATCACACAGAACCCCTTGTCCAGCAGGGAGTTGTGAAATAGCCAGCTGAATGTGGCCACTGAAGTTTCCAGTTTAACACTTGAAAGCTACAAAACAGAATGCTTTGTTCAGCTTACAGAGAATTATGATGGCCTCCTTTTGAAATAAGAAGTGTTTGTAGTTTTCTGTAGGTAAACCCCAGCCTCCAACCCAGTAACTGACACCTACTGGACCCTCAGCAGGTGTTTGAACTGAACTATGTGTTCTTACCCCTAGGTCATGGTTAGTGACCACTGTTACTGAAAAAAATGGGGATACATGATTGGACATGTTTAAGTCTGAAGCATGGAGGACGGATCGCAGGACATGGGATGTTTTAGTCTGAGGTCGTCTGATCGACGTGGGTCAGGATCTTGGGAGCCACCCTCCTAGGGCGCACATGCCTATACAGTGAATGCACAACAGTAGAACAGAGGCAGGAATTCAAACTGTAAGTCGCTTAGTGACCCAGTGCCCATTTCTCAGTTCTGCTTTTTCTTGCATGGCATTGGCCATGGATCTTCCTCCAGTGACAGGTCTCATGCCGGATATGACTCCACTGCAGTGTTTGCTGCTGTACGGCACAGGGCCTCAGTGCTGGTGTACAGTGTGGTTTTAGGAAGCACGTAAGTGAAGGTGCGATTTGTCTTAGATGAATAACTAGGACCTCAGACACATTTATGTGGGTTAACATGCAAATATAGCAAAAGTCAAACAGGTAGTATGAGAGGCTGTAGTGATGAGATTTGGAAAGTGAAGTAATGCTAGTTGACTAGGTACACGTTTTTATTCACTGTTAGAAAAGCCCTCATGTCATAATAGCCACTTATTGAGTAGATTTAATGAGCCAGATAGAGCTTTCTCTGCATTATCTCACTTGTAGGGGATGCTCGTTTTTCACGTGAAAGCACATTTAAGTTCACACAGCTGGATGTGCGAGATGGGATTTCATCCCATGGTTGTGATCCAAAGCCCATAGTCTTTGCATGGCCGTTGCACCTCCCCTGTGGAGGGGTGGCCTTTAAATTGCCTTGCTTGGTCAGTTTCTAGCCGTCCTTCTCTCCCTGGTGTTCAGTTCAACCATTTATCTGTCTCCCTGAGAGTTTGGGAGCGCCCGCTTCTGACTATCATTCAGTGGGTCTGTGATCGCAGGTTCCTTAAGCAAACTGGAATGGGACAGTCAGAGCAGAACTATAAAATAGAACCTGGCCTGGTGCCTTGCACTTAAATACCCCGTGAAAATTTCAATGTTGGAGAAGCCAGTGATTCTTGTTGGAAGAACTCTGGAGCTGGACTGCCTCATTTCAAATCCTGGCTCCAGGGACTTTCCCTAGTGGTCCAGTGGTTAAGAATCCGCCTTCCAATGCAGGGGACGTGGGTTTGATCCCTGGTCGGGGAACTGAGATCCCTCATGCCGCGGAGCAACTAAGCCCATGCACCGCAACTGCTGAGCTCTTGTGCTCTAGAGCCTGTGCACCACAACGAAAGATCCCTCATGCCGCAACGAAGATCCTGCGTGCCACAACTATGTTATTTAACATAGATAAATAAATATAAAAAAAAAATCCTGGCTCCAAGATGACTAGCTGTGTGGCCTTGGACAAGTTACCTTACTTTTCTGTGTGTGTACATTTTGAGTTCTAGGGAGAGGCTGCCATTTGAGCCCGAGCTGAATGGAAAAACATTGCAAATGCCAGGACAGTTCTCCCTGTGGCAGAGGCTGGTGCCCAAGGGGTGGGGACGCTTGCTGTGTGCCTCCTCCTTTCACCTGCCTGATGGTTGGACATAATCTACCTGGGTTAGAGCTGAGGAGCAGCACCGAAGGCTGCGGAGGCCTCTAACGGAGCAGCGCTGTGCGCGAGTGGCCACCGAGTCCCCTCTTGGCCCAGGCAGACCTTAGTGAGGGGCGGGGCTAGCCGCGAAAATGATCCAGGCCTGGGACTTGCCTGGTGGTCCAGGAGGTAAGACTCAGCGTTTCCAGTGCAGGGGGCCCAGGTTCGATCCCTGGTCGTGGAGGTAGATCCTGTGTGCCGCAGCTAAGAAGCCCGCATGCCGCAAGTAAGAGTCTGCATGCTGCAACTAAAAAAAAAAAAAAAACAAACAACATCCTGCATGCCACAACGAAGATTGAGCATTCTGAAACTAAGAGCTGGTGTAGCCATAAAAAATATTTTTTAAAAGAAAATGATCCAGGCCTGGGGAGGAAACGGAGCTGCCAAGGCATTTCTTTATGTCTTGTGTAATCCGTCTAGATTTTTGCCTACTCCCTTAAACCTTTACTGCTGAAGGATCACAGATCACTGCACACAAGAAAGTAATGTCTCCACCTTTTAAGCGAGAGCACAGACGACAGTTAATACTGTGGCGGATCCAGAGAATGTGCCCTGGTGAGAATGGTCAGCCAGGCTTTTCCTGCTGAGTGATGGGCAGGAGGCTTAAAGTCTTCATGTGAATAAGCGCTAGCCTTGTGCTCGGAAGCTTGGCATCATCCGTGTGGGCCGAACCTAGCAGAAGGCGCTCGCGGGGGCAGCCCCTGGACCCGTGTCTCCACCAGGGAAGGCTGTGCTCTCCAGGCCCGTGTGGGGCCCCGTGGGAGTTGTCCCCAAGCCCTCACGTGCGGGGCCCCGTGGGGAGTGGCAGGTGCACCTGAGACGGAGCATTTGCGGGGAGATGAGGCCTGTTGGGAGCAGTGTTGCCAGATGAGACGAGGCGGCTCCCTCGAAAGGTTGCCTGGAGCAGCGAGGTGGCTGTCTTGGGCTTTGTGTGCAGCTCAGGCCTCCCACCTTGGTGACGTTGTACTCCTGTGTCCCGCCTGTCTTGGCCCCCCAGGCCTGACGCTCCACGGTCCTGCTTTCTCATCTCAGTCCTCTAGCACTTTCCCCTGGGCTTCCTGGGACTGTCTCTGAAGCTTATGAGGAGTTGACAACACTGCAGCGTCCTGACAGTTTGGACACGCTGAACGCTCCTTCTGAGGCCTCGCTGTGCAGCTGTTTAGCCTTGCTTTGGAAAATGTTCGGTGTTTCTGCCGGTTGGGTTCTCTCTTCTACACCAGTCTTGTCTAGAAGTCCATATTTGTCCTGCCCTGCGTATTGTTTGTCTTCTTGCCACCAGGCAGCAGCCTCTAGGAGGCAAGGCCCACCAGCATCGTCCTTCGCACTCTCATCCAGGGAGTGTTGCTGTTCCCGTGTTCGCACAGCGGTGCAGACTGAAGTCATAAATCCAGCACAGTTAACACTGAAACTTAAGATGTAACTAAGTACAACCATATCTTTTAAAAATAGATTTGATTGCAAGATTACCCCAGGCCCTCAAGTATTGGAGGAGAGGGGAATATGATAAAATTCAACTGAGTTCATGTTTTTCATAGTCTTGGAAATCTCTGTGAACTATAACACGGAAGTAGGTGAATGTGAATCTCAGCATACCTGTTCCTTACCAGATCCTTGAGTCAGTTAAAGCAGTGGCTCTTGAACTTTGCAGAGTACAAACTGATTCAGCAAGGCAGGAAATTCCACACGTCCTGCGCACTGCCCCCAGCCATTTACGACCCTTGTGTGGGCACCCTCTTCGGGCATATTCCATTCTGGGTTGGTCAGAGATACTGGCAGTATCTCTGCTTTTAGTGGGGTTTTCCTACAGTGAAAGGTAACTATTACTCAGATTCTTTATCACATCTGTATTTTGATCCATGTCTGTCCTCCACTCAGTTAATATATTTGCCACTTAAAGATATTTTGAGCATTAACCAAGCAAACCATATGCTTAATTGAGTGAAGACTTTTTTTTTTTTTTTTTTTTTGCGGTACGCGGGCCTCTCACTGTTGTGGCCTCTCCCATTGCGGAGCACAGGCTCCGGACGCGCAGGCTCAGCGGCCATGGCTCACGGGACCAGCCGCTCCGCGGCATGTGGGATCTTCCCCGACCGGGGCATGAACCCGTGTCCCCTGCATTAGCAGGCGGACTCTCAACCACTGCGCCACCAGGGAAGCCCCCTTCTCTTCTTTATGTCAGGGTCACTTCAAACTTAGCATGTCTAAATCAAACATAATTCCCTTCCAGAAAACACCTGGCTCTTTTTCAGGGTTCCCTGTCCGAGGATGCTTTTGGTTGCATTGCATATGAACCTGGGCGCTTCGTGGCACGCCCCTCGTGCCCTGCCTCTTCTGAGTCCAGTTCACTGCTTGGTGCTGCCCCGCTTTTCTTGGCCCTGGGAGCACCTCCGTTCCCCTCAGTCTCACCGTGGCTCTGGTGCAGTCCCCTTGCCTGGAGGTTACAGCAGCCTCTTCACGTCTGCTGTAGGCTCTCCTGCTGCTGAACACTTCCCCCTCCCCCCGCGGCAGACAGGTTGATGCTTTACAGTATGAACACTACTGTGTAAGAATCGCAAACGGTGGGCTTCTCAGTGCTCTGGTTTCAGGGCCCCGCCATGGCCTGCTAGGTCCCCTGTGGTCTGGCCGTCAACCCCCAGGTGTTCGTTTCTCCCTGCAACAAGGCGTTTGCATGCTGCATGCGCTGGTTTTCCTGCCAGGGAAATTTTGGCGTGCTTTTCCACCTTCAGATCCAGATTCAGTCAGATCTTCCTGGAGGAATCCTTCCCTGACTCTCCCAGCTAAGGTAATTACCCTTAAAATTAATTTAATATGTCTCGATCACGGTAGTCTTTTAAAGTAGTTGGGCACCTCCTTAATGTGCTACGTAATGAAAGAGTGTCTATCCCTACCCCTTGGGCCCTCAAACTGTCCTTTTGAAGGCTTCTAGTAACATCTTCCTGCTGAGTTCCCACGTGGAGGTGGTGGTTCTAAATGGAACATCAGACCAGCAGCCTATTTGCTAGTATCATTACAGTAGTAAGTCTTACTTGGAGCGTACAGGTTATGCATTATCTGCAGGCCACGTATTTCAAGCTGTATAACCCCAGTATCTCACAACAAACGGCACCCCTGCATGGATGGCAGCGGCGCTCGGTTAGAGGACCGCAGTCCAGGGCGGAGAGCCTTTCGAGGACGGCGGCAGAGGTGAAGATGGTCTTGCAGGTGACTGTCGTCGTGTCCTGCACTGCCCGCAGCCTTCCACATGGTCAGAGAGCCATGCCCTGAAGGTTGACCTCTTCCACCCAGAGGGCCCTGTAGAGCCCCATCCTCCCCTGGCAGTGCGGGAGAGTGTAGCGGACACAGTGGAGGGAGGCGTGAGTCGGTCCTGGGCTCTGGGGAGGTCAGAGGGAGCTTCTCAGTGAAGGTGGCATTTGACCTTAAGGGAGTGAGGAACAGCTCACCACAGACAAAACCTGGTGCCCTCGGAGTTTATAACCAAGATTTAAGGGTTTAAGGTTATTCTGAAACAGTTGTGTTGAATGAAGGGAAATTGGGAACTGGACAGTGGAAGGGCACAGAAGGTGTGCTAGGCCAGGCTGATGACTCAGGGGAGAGGAGAATAGTGCAAACAAGGCAAAGGCTGGTCACAAGTCGAAAGGAGGCCTAACTGCCTAGATGCCTGTTGTACATTCAGAGGCACTGATTGTCGTGCCCAGTTGCTAAGTTCTGTGTTCCAGTCTAATCACGTCTGCATTCCTAGAACACCAGCACTGTCCTGAGTGCCCTGGAAATGACTGGATGATTCCACAGAAATGGCTTTTGGCCTCCTACATTTTTCTCTCCTTCACTTCCTTGTACCTGCTTTTGGTCCCTGTACCACCTGATCGTGGAGTTTCAAAACATCTCCAGTTTCCATCTTTCTTTGTTGGTGGGACATTTTTGCTACTGTTTGAAGTTACGACTTCAGTTTTAGTTCTGTAGCTTTTAAAACGTTACTCAGTGATGCTTTCTTTTGCCTCTCCCCTGGGCTTAGAACTTGGAAGCCATTTTCATTTTTAACCCAAGCCAGTCTGTCACACCCCGTCCTTTTTCCTCTTTCTTGTAGTAGAATATTTCCTAGATTTGCTAATAACCCTTGGGTCGTTAAAGTGGCCACGCTTCAACTCCCATCCCCAAGGACATGCTGGCCACCCTTAACAACACTAAGTTGTCTCAACCTTCCTGCTTCCCCAGGTGAGATGAGCAGTTAAAATGCTTATTAGCCTGGAGACAGTCAGTAGTGAGCTTGCAAGGGAAGCAGTTGGTGATGAGAGCTTACTACATACATCAAAATGGTCTGTTTGAGCTCAGGCCTCTGGGTAACTAGTCCTCCTTCACGCATTCGTGACCTGTGTTCCCCAGGCCCGTCAGGCAGACCTCCCTTCTGTACCCAGCATGACTTCCTTCCTTCGTTCCACCTCCTGGCTGGGAGGTGCTGTTGAGAGACGTTTTTTTTAAAATTTTTATTTATTTATTTTAACATCTTTATTGGGGTATAATTGCTTTACAATGGTGTGTTAGTTTCTGCTTTATAACAAAGTGAATCAGTTATACCTGTACATATGTTCCCATATCTCTTCCCTCTTGTATCTTCCTCCCTCCCACCCTCCCTATCCCACCCCTCCAGGCGGTCACAAAGCACTGAGCTGATCTCCCTGTGCTATGCGGCTGCTTCCCACTAGCTATCTACCTTACGTTTTGTAGTGTATATATGTCCATGCCTCTCTCTCGCTTTGTCACAGCTCACCCTTCCCCCTCCCCATAGCCTCAAGTCCATTCTCCAGTAGGACTGTGTCTTTATTCCTGTCTTACCCCTAGGTTCTTCACGAGAAACATTTTTTATTCACCTTACAAACATTTTATGGCTGTTTCCTGATACTTCAGAACCCTTGCACAGTGCCTTTTAGCCACTGGAATGAAGTTGTCTTGGTGGTATTATTGGCTGAAAATTCTGATCTCATTCTGACTTTTCTCTTTCCTTCTTAAGCTCCTCTGGGATCGGAATCCAAATTCATATTTGTGTCACCTTTTTCTCTCTCAAACTGTTATTAAAAGAAGTTACCTGTGGGACTTCCCTGGTGGCCCAGTGGTAAAGAATCTGCCTTACAATGCAGGGGACACAGATTCGATCCCTGGTCAGGGAAATAAGATCCCACATGCCCTGGGGCAGCTAAGCCTGCGCACCACAACTACTGAGCTCCTGTGCCTAACTAGAGCCCGCGTGCTGCAAACTACAGAGCCCGTGCACCACAAGAGAAGAGGAAACCCGCGCACCACGAGAGAAGAGAAAACCATCGCCCCACAACGAGAGAAAGAAAACCCGCGCACCACAACGAGAGAAGAGAAAACCTGCATGACACAACTAGAGAGAAGGCCACACACCACAACGAAGAGCCCACGTGCCACAGCAGAAGATCCTGTGTGCCACCACTAAGACCCAGTGCAGCCAAAAATGAATAAAATAAATAAATAATAAATCTTAAAAAAAAAGTTACCTGTTCTTACCAAAACCCTAACATAATTTTTTGCTAGACATTTCTAACCTCAGACGTCTGCGGTGGCAAAAGTAACACTCCTGCTTGCCCCGCAGCCAGAGGCTGATGATCACAGATGGCCAGAGAGGATTACCAAGCCTTAATCTGGGATACATCTGCCAGAAAAGTTTGTCAAATGCTTTTGTTAATGAAAACGAATGTATAAAGTCTTGATATCTCTTCCAGATATTCCTTGTGTATTAAAAGTGTGAATTGCATTTACAGTTTTTACTACAGGAAATCTCAGGTGTTATGAACCTCCCTGCCTCCCACCAGTGACTCAGCCTCAGTTACCATCTCACCCCGTCTTTGGCTGTGCACGTGGTCTCACCCTGTAGGTTATTTGAAGCATGAAATGCCGTTACGATCTTGGTGATCAACCCAGTGTAGTGGCTGAGATGAAGGCCTTTGTAATCAGTCCTGGGCTCCAATCTTATGTCTGGATATTTTTAGAAATGCAGTGATCACTTATGAGCTTCTGTGTCCTCATCTGTTAACTGGGAATTCAACCCTATGGGCTTGTCCTGAGGATTAAGTAGACGACCTCACGGAGGCCTGGGGTGCAGTTCACTAGCTGGAATTTGCTTCTTGCTGTTCCATGAGCTGTGCCCTTCCACTCTTTAGGTCCTAGTCTGCTTCCTTAGTTTGGAAAGTTAAAAAAAAGAGTCTGCCTACAACAGACGCTACTGTTCAGCTTGACGACCAAACACGGTAATATTATGTGAGTTCAGATGCCTTCCCTGTCTCTCCACGTAACCTTCTTCAAAACTTTATCAGCAGACATCGCTTGCCTCCCTCTCTCGAGCCTTGAAGTCCATCAGTTTGGAGAGCGAGAAGACGGCTGGGTTTCTCTAATGGTCAGGAACACAGCCCAGACTCTCGGAGGCAGTGGGATGCTGGGTAAAGTTTAGAATGGTACTTCTTTTCTGCTCAGAAGCCTACAGCTTGCGAAGTCTGTGTCCCAGTGTTGCTTCCTTCGCGATGTTATATTTAGACCATGTGTGCAGTAAATCACATTCTAGTAGGTAAAATAGGCAGAGACCATCAGACAACTGAGAAGTACATGGTGGCAATGTTTGACTCTCCTAATGTAAGGAGTACAAATAGAACCCGCTGACCCTCATTTGTGGCTGTCTATCTGATTAACAGTGATTTGTGCCAGTGATAGCTGGGGGTGGCGAAATTGAAATGCTAGTTCATTGCTGGCACGGGTGGAAACGGTTATTCTGGAAACTAATTTGTCAGCGTATTTCAAGGGCCTTTCAAATACTTATACTATTTAGCTGAGTAATAACTCATTTGTGAGTCTGATCAGATTGTATACATGGGTTCATCTCATTATAACTAAAAGCAACCAATTAATAACAAAGGAGTGGGATTATCCATATGCTGATGTATTACCAGCCTTAATAACGTGGGAAGATATTTAATGTAGAACAAAATGGGATGCAAAGTTATGAACAGCATGATCTCAGCCGTTCGAAGGAAAACTGGCAAGACTTATATACCCTGATGCTAATAGTGATTGCTTCTAAGAGATGGAACTGTGTTTGGCCTTTGTCTTTGCTTCATTCTTTTGTACTTTTCTGAATGTTGTACAGTTCAGTACTTTAATGGGGGCAGAAAAGTCAACTGTCTGGTTAGGCTGTAGCTGTTAAAGGCAGGCAGCTTGGAAACACACACCAAGTAAAAATGTTAATGGACTATAGAAAATCAATTGGTTTAACTGTCCCAGCTTTGTTGAACCTTTAGCACTTGTTCAGATATTTCGTGCCATCGTTAGTTTTGTATCAGACACACATGCAAACCAGAACAGCAGTTTTTGACCTCACGTCACTGGTTTTCCAAACCTTGTGTGTGCGCCTCAGTCCCCAGAGGGAGCTTTTTTAAATGCCTACTTCCTGGAGAACCAGGGGAAAGCTGGTATTGCTGAGTGGCAGGGCAGTCAGGTGTTGGGTCTGGGCTTACACACCTGTTAACTCCAGCTCTGCCACTTGATTGCTGTGTGACCTTGGACGTGATGACACCTCGTTCAGTTTCATCCCCTGCGTTTTACACTGTTGTCTTGACGGCTTTGCAGACACTTTGCTCTCACCTCCTTGGCCCTGCATCTCCCTACAGAGCCTCACCTCCACTCGAGCATAGTCAGCGTGTTTCTGATCACCAGGCAAAGTCGTTCCACCTCCACGAACTCAGACTTTGTGGTGGCCTGCTGACCCCCAGCTTCCTCTCTTCCCCTCTCCAGCCCTTTATCCTCGTTGCCCTCCGCTGACCCCTCTCCGTCAGTCCCTTTCTGTCCTCACTGACCCTGCCTAGCCCAGAGCTGGGGACGGTATTTTCCTGATGTTTTTACCTGCTTGGGGCTTCCTTGTTTTGTCTGCCTTTATGGCCAGCTGGCTGCTGTGCTTCAGCAGTGAGGAAGGCGGCAGCTCCAGCTGATGGGGGGAAGTTCTGGCTTTTGATTCATTACACGGGAAACACTGTACGAGGGAAAGAATCGATTCAGCGTATGGAATAGTTCGTGTTCTAAAAAAATGCTTGTTCTTCCAAGGAAGAATGCACCCCAGAGCACACTGATCAAGTTTGGTTTGATAGCAGAAGGAAGGAAGTGTGTTCGGAATATATCTTATTCTAGAAAGGCTTTTAGAGAGCTTCCTGGATTAATGGATGCTATCTAAAATGTTCATTTCCAGGCAACAGGGGTTAGGGACCTCATATAGCTCCTTCTGTTCTCTCTGCCTGCTTCCCTTTCTCCTGTAAAAGTGTAAAAGGGAAGTGGTCTGTGCGTTGAAGAATGGTTTTCCACTTAGAAATTTCTAACTTGGTAGGATTTTTAAAAGTAATTTCAGTCTTCAAAAATTCATGAAGATGGTGGTGGAAATGGATAACAGAAAGCAGAGACTGCCAGTGAAGGTTCTAAAGCCACTGCTTCTTGTGGCAAAAGTTGTGTTCAAGGTTTCGTTTGGTTTTATTTTTTTCTTAGCTCTTTTCTAGAAACAAGTGCCCCATTCTTGGTCCTGGAGAACATTAAGTACAAAAACATAGCTCTTAGCTTCTGCCAGTTTGAAGCCGTCAGCGTCCTGGTGAAGCCAGCCGGGGGTTTCCTCCGGGCTGGCGCCCTGTTTGCAAAAGCCCGACTGTTCACAGGCACCGGGCAAAGAGGAAAGTCTGCCTTTAGGTGCACCTCATGGCGAACAGGAATATTCTTGCAAGCAGAAAATTTACCTGAAAAATCAACAGGTGAACATTGTCCTCCAAAATGGAAATAGCTTTTTGAGTTTAAAAGAAATGCGCTCTTCACATGAATATAAAGAAAACGAAATCATTTGGAATCCCACCACCCAGGAAAAACCTGCCAATCTTGTATGTATTCCTTTCAGCTTCATACGTAGCCATTCTTACACTTACATCTTTACTCCTGTGGGAATCTGTTGTGGAAGATGAGGTTTAAGGATGTTAATTCTGGCTCTCACCACTTGGTAAATTGTTCATCCTTTTGCTGCTAAATTTTGTAACGCTGGACCTGCCGAAATTGTTCCTTTCTGGACCCTCTTCCGTTTATTCCAGCCCATGGTGTTCATACTGTATTTTTGTAACATACTTTCCAAGACTGTTAGGCAAATCCCTGTCATTACTCTTTTTTTGAGAGGAATGGGAGGGACTCTTGTGCATTTATTTTTATGAATAAAGTTATAATTACTTCATCAAATTCCAAAAAAAACCCCTTGGAATTGTTTAAATAGGGAAGAATTCGTATCTTTACATTAAGGCTTCCTATTGGAGGTATCTCTTCATTTATTCAGATTTTCTTTGTCTCAGTAAAATTGTCATTTTTCTCATTTAGATGCTATATGCTGTTAATCACTGCAACAGTGGTTGCAGTGTAAATTTGGAAAATCCTTCAGGAAAGTGAATTAGCAAAAGTTATGGAAGTGTTTATACTTTTGACTCAGTTACCCCATTCCTAAACAGTACCCGTGGGTTAAGGTGGACAAAACCCTTTCCTGTGAGTGAGAATTTGCCCTTTGTTTAACTTTCTAGCTGTTTCCCTGGGAACCCCACTAAAGGCAGCGCGGTTTGTGATAAAATGTCTCCTGGTTGGTGATTGCATCTGACAGATGGGGAGTGGCTGTGAGTACCTGATGGGCCCCAGGCCCACTGGAGCACAGTGGCTCTCGCGCTGGACGTGTCCCTCGTGGGGAGCCCCCCAGGAATGAGGGCTCAGAGTCAGGGTGGTGAGTCCAGGCCGCCTCCCTATGCCTGAGCTGTCTGCGGTGTGGGCTGTCGCGAGGACAGCCAGCGATCCGTGTTCCTCAGGGCCGGCATGGCCTGTGATAGTCACGTGAGTTTGAGCCTAAGAGACCTCCCCAGGGGCATTGCTGCGGCCCAGGAAAATGACCCCACAAATGGAAGTTCAGAGCTGTTTCTTATGGCGTTGTTTTTCCCAGATTTTTGATATATTAAACAAAAGGTAGGAATGGCTTTTTAAATGCTTAATTCACTCAAAGAAATATTAGACACTGAGACTCATGGAAGCAAGTACTGGAAAACAAGGCTAAATAGTAACATGGGAGAGACAGAATACCGGGTTGTGTGTGGGGCTGGGTGAGCTCTGATGGGGACTTGGGACTTCCTGGCTGTGCCCTCCGCTGTGTTCTGGGGGTTCTGTGACTGGGTGTGCAGGTGAGGAAAGATGCTCAGGCGTCGTGCTCTGCTGCCCAGGAGGGTCAAGGTGGCCGCATGGGCCCACCTGCCACCGCTGTGAGCAGAAGCCTGAGAGGACACAAACGTGAGGTCTGTCGGGTGGGAACAGGATGGGTGAAGTGTGTTTCTTACTTCCTTCTAATATTATGAAATAATACTGGATGCACCGTGAGCCTTACTAAACCAGGTCGTGGAAATCCTTTTCCCATTCTCAAAATCAGTGACTTAAACATTCTTTAAGAATTTCTTTGCAAAGCTCACCTTCTTTTCATACCTTTCCTTAATTTGCCCTTTGGATTTGAAACTTGTCCCAACTGTCATAATTTGATCTCTAGCCCAAAATATGGTACCAGACCTTGGGGTGAGACTCTTAGGTTAAACTTTGGTCAAGGTAGTCCCTAGGGAGGAAGGTAGGGCTGTGGGTCTCGTGGGTGATCATGGGTGATTGGGGGTGTGTACCTCTAACTGCAGAGAGAAAAAACCAACACCAACCCTAGATCTGATGGATGACTACAGGAAACAGGCAGAACTCGGGCTTGTCTTATGCCGCCCCCAGCTAGCACTGGTGGGCGCCTCATAGACAGAAGCTATGTCTGTGTCTCCAGAGACTGCACAGACACGAGGCTTTGGGCTGAGACAGCTTGCCCCAGGCTAGGTCGTGGTGCCTGCTAACTGCCTCTGCTTTGACTCTCGTCCCCACACCATTTCTGAAGCTGTGGAAGACACCACTTTCAGGCGCGTAGGGCTCGCCACCTAATCCTGCCCTGTGGGCACTAGCTCCGTTCTGATAATTTCCTTCAGTTTCCTTGTGATGCCACCAGCTGAAAGGGAACAGTTGACAGCCAGGCATCTGGAAGCCGAGGCGTGGAGCTGAGTTACCGCCTGGGCTCTGCGACTTACTGCTTCTCTCGCCTGGGCCTGCGACTTACTGCTTCTCTTGCTGCCTTCTGGACTCTGTTCTGCTGTTTATTCATCTCGGTATTTGGCACACATGAAAATCATAGCACCAACATTTACTAACCACTTACTATATCCTAGTCAGTGTCCTGAGCATTTTTCTCATCCAGGCCTCACATCACCCATGGGATGTATGCCAACAGGTTAAATGACTTGCCCCGGGTTACACAGCTGGAAAGTGGCAACGCCAGAGGAGCATGGGATCGGGATTTGCATGCTTAAGTCACCCCCACCGTAGGTAGGCAGTGCGGTCATCCTCACCTTCAGGAAGCCAGGTGGATAAAGGTGAAACTAAAGGTAGCTTTTTTCAGACCCAGTCTTGACTGTCTTGTCTTCCCAAACTATGGAAAAATAACAGGCTTTATTTAACCCACATCCTTACCTACTTTGCTTAAGTATAAACACTTAATTTCCCCCAGCTCCAGTGAAGGTAGGAGTCGGATATTGCCCCGTGACTGTTAGTGGTAGTCTCCTGCCGTGGCTGTTTCAGCGTCTCCCGAGGACAATGGCCAAGGCTAGAGGTTCTCAGAAGGCATGGGTGTCATTTCTGAGGCTCACGTGCAATCATAAATTCCTGATTCTAGAGGCGGTTGCAGCTCTCCTGGGGATCAGCTGCCTGAGGAGTGCTCCTCTGGTAGTTTCAGTTAAGTCACGGACATCGGAGGCCAGAATTTAGGACTCCTGCTTTCTTGAAAGTTGTTCATCTTCTGAAAGTTACTGGCTCAGGCCCTGAGGACTGAGGGGCAATTAAGACAGGAGGTCGGTCTCAATAAGTAAATTGACCACGCGGTCACGTGGTGGCAGAGAGTTGAGCACAGATCGTATTGTCTGGTCGAGGCTGTGGAAGGCTACCCGAAAGGCTTTCTGGGGAAAGGTGGTCTCAAGAGCTGCGAAGTCAAATATTAATTTGTGCACTAACCCGATATTTGATAATTCTCTACTTGGCACTGGAGAATAAAACCGTGGGGAATAAAACTGTTTTCACAGAAATTATTAGGAAAGGGAGAAGAGAAATGAATATAATACATTAAAATGTCAAGTACAGTTTATCCTCGAACAGCACGAATGACGCGACCCTGCTCGGTTGATACTGTGGCTGCAGGACCGCGGATGCGGCGCCGCGGATGCGGAGGGCCGACTGTTAAGTTATAAGCGATTTCCAACTGAGTGGAGGGTCAGTGCCCCTAACCCTTGAGATGTTCAAGAGTCAACTGTAGTGGTAAGTACTCTGAAGGAAAAATAAGGCAGAGTAAAGGATAGACGGCAAACGGGGAGAGGGTGTTCCGCTTTCCTTCAGATCAAGTGGTTGCCTCCGAGGAGTGATGTTTGAGCAGAGACCTGCCTGAAGCAGGACCCAGCTGTTGAGTAAATGGAGCATTGATCCAGCATCCAAGTGGGAGAATCATTCCTTCAGACTCCTCCCAGGGGCGGGATGGCCCTGACACACCATGTGGCCGAGCTCTTGGGTCCAGAGTTCCAGTACTGATACTGTGTTCCGTCGAAGGCCCTGGACGGCGGGGAGCCACTTGCAGAAGAGCTCAGGCGCAGTGCTCTTGGGGCTGCCGAGGAGTTTTGTGCCCAGGGAGGTGGTCCCCCTGGGTGTTCCCATCCTACTTAACGTGCATTCTCCTCTCTTCCAGCTTGAAGGATGACCTCGAGGAAGAAAGTGCTACTGAAGGTTATCATCCTGGGAGATTCTGGGTAAGTGTCCCTCCTAAATTTGAGCCAGCACACTGACCTGGGTTTAAATTTCACCCGCTTGGAGCTCATACCCTCTGTGCTGACATTTGCTGCTTCCGTCTCTAATAGCCGTGGCATTAGGGCCCTACGTTTCCGTGCTCTTGGGAGCACAGCAAAAATCGGAATGACCCCTAGTCAGGTAGTCCTTTGTTCCCCAATTTGGGGCATGATTTAGGGAAAAGGGTGGCTGTTTGAACTCAATTAATGATAGTTTCATGGGGGCTTCCCTGGTGGCGCAGTGGTTAAGAGCCCGCCTGCCAGTGTAGGGGACACGGGTTCGAGCCCTCCCTGTGGCTCCGGGAAGATCCCACATGCCGCGGAGCAACTAAGCCCACGAGCCACAACTGCTGAAGCCTGCGTGCCTAGAGCCTGTGCTCCGCAACAAGAGAAGCCACTGCAATGAGAAGCCTGTGCACCATGAGGAAGAGTAGCCCCCACTTGCCACAACTAGAGAAAGCCTGCGTGCAGCAGTGAAGGCCCAACGTGGCCATAAATAAACAAGCAAACAAAGAAATTTACTTAAAAAAAAAGAATCCGCTTGCCAACGTATGGGACCACGGGTTCGATCCCTGGTCTGGGAGGATCCCACATGCCGTGGAGCAACTAAGCCCGTGTGTCACAACTACTGAGCCTGCGTTCTAGAGCCTGCGAGCCACAACTACTGAAGCCCATGTGCCTAGAGCCCATGCTCCACAGCAAGAGAAGCCACTGCAATGAGAAGCCCGCGCGCTGCAACGAAGAGTAGCCTCTGCTCACCGCAACTAGAGAAAGCCTGCGTGCAGCAAAGAAGACCCAACACAGCCAAAAACAAAGAAAGAAAATATATTTTTAAAAAATTCATGGAATCCCTTTCCCAAGCTGGTTAGACTAGGGAGCGCTGTTTATGTAGGCTTGTTGCCGTTGGCGCCGTGTCCACGAGATGGAGGTTTGGGGTGCACTGTGCAGCACACGCAGACCCCCGAGACACTGCGGGCTTGGTTCTGGACTGCTGCGACGAAGTGCATATCGAAGTGAAGGGAGTCACGTGAACTTTTTGGTTTCTCAGGGCATCTAAAAGTTAATGTTTGAACTATACTGTACAATTAAGTGTACAATAGCCTTATGTCTAAAAACAGTGTACAAACCTCAATTTAAATGCTTTTATGGCTAGAAAATGCCAACCATCATCTTAGCCTTCAGGGAGTCGTAATATTTTTGCAGTAGTAACATCAAAATCACTGATCGTCATAACAAATATACTAATGAAGAAGTTTGAACTATTGCGAGAACTAACAAAATGTGACACAGACATGAAGTGAGCAAATGCCATTGGAAAAATGGCACTGAGAGACTAGCTTGACACAGGGCTGCCACAGACCTTCAGTCTGTGAGAAGCGTAGTTTGCACAGAGCGCATTCAAGTGGGGTATGCCTGCATCCTCCTCCTGCTGTGCCTGAGTCAGTAGAGCCTGGGACTGGAGAACTGTGTTCGGGTCTTAGATCTGCCGCTACTGCGTAACTAGCTAGTTCTTTCATCACTGTGAAGATTCAGGGGGTTACGGGGGGAGCTTTTCAGACTTGGCATCTGAAGTGACCCATGAAAACTTAGACCAGAGGCTACATATTTTTAAAAACAATATGATAATAAATTGCAGGTGCACGTCCTTCTTCCAAAGTTCTTTTCAAAAGGCAGTGATTTTTCTACCGTGGCTGGCTTTTTTAATCACCCGAGGAGCCTTTTAACAATTAGCATTTGCCCAGACCAGTGGGTAGGACCTGGTTGGCAGTGCTTAAATAGACGCGCACTCATCTGTCCCCCCTCCTCTCTCCCTGTCCCCGCTTCCGCTCACATACATTCTCCTGGTGCCTCTGGTATGCTGTCAGGATTGAAAGTACTGCTTTTAGCCTGTGTTACCCAAACTTGCCTGATTACACATTTCCTGTCTTTTCCCCCTGGAAATTCTGGTGCACGTGACCAGGTGAACACTGCCTTGGGCTGTTTGTATTTCCAGGTCCCCTCTGCATGTGAAATGCATGTGTTCCTTTGTGAAAAGGAAGGTATTACTGGCTGTGAGGAAGGCTTGCGTTGTCTTTGGCCTGTCCTAACTACCTCATCACCAAAAAAAAATCACACATTGTCTCTTGCTGAGTTTTCTTACTGGAAAATACCTCTGGAGGAGCATACTTTGAGGTGGATTCTGGTTTGGTGGAATACTGGTGCTTTTTTCCGCTTCAGATTTTAAACTTGGAAGCGGCAGATTGGTTAACTGGCGTAAATGTCTGCTCGGAGCCAGTGGCTTCCTCTGGCTGTTTGCTTGGACTGAACAGCAACCACTAAATGGAGACACACCCAAGGCGGCAGAGATATTTTTGGACTAGTGGAGCGATCTTATTGCTGGGGCTTCTTTTAGAAGGAGAGAAATAACACTAGGCTCTACCAACTACACCAGAACCTCGAAGCAGCTTTTCCAGATCTGGCCTGCGTCTGTACCCTGTGTTTTTGTCCCAGGAGAAAGCATGTCGTCAGGCGAGTGAACTGGGAAGTTTTCCTCCTCTGATGGGGGTGGGCAGGTTCCTTCCGAGCTGCAGGTGTCAGAGTCAGTTTTCAGTGCCTTCCTAGTTGACTTACACTTGTGGTTTTTCTCCAATTTCAGAGTCGGTAAGACATCACTCATGAACCAGTATGTGAACAAGAAATTCAGTAATCAGTACAAAGCCACAATAGGAGCAGACTTCCTGACAAAGGAGGTGATGGTGGATGACAGACTAGTTACGATGCAGGTAAGCGCACGCCTCACCTTGGCCAGCCAAGCCTTGGTCATTCCGTCTTCACCCATCTTTCATGCCCAGGCATCTTCCCCTCCCTGTTCTTTAGATCTCACTATTATATTCATGGATAATTGGCTTATAGATAGGATTGCCATATAAAATGCAAGACATCAAGTATGTCCCAAGTACTGTGTGAGACGTACTAAAAATTTTTCATTTTTTTCCAGAGTTCAAATTTAACTGGACTTCCTGGTTTTCATTGTCTTTTTGCTGTAAATTTGGTAACCTACAGGTTCTTGTCTTATGTCTCCAAAATGTGTAACTTGTCTCTTTCCTAATACCCTCGCCTAGTTCTTCAGGCCAAAAAAATCGTCGTGTCTCTCCTAGGTTCTTACAGCAGCTGTTAAATTAGTTTTCCTGTTTTTCTGGCTTCTTATAATCTGTCCTATCTGTAGCCCTTAAAGTTGTGTTTCTATTAAGCCAATCTGGTTTTTCACGTATCAGCTTAATCTGATTTCAAGGGCTTCCCTTTCAACAGTTAGGATAAAAACAGATTCCTTCACATGGCTCTTTAAAAGCCTTCACATTCTGGCTACAAACTATTCTTCACTTTTTCATCTCCTGCCAGTCCTTCCGAATCATGTGCTGCTCTTACAAAGCTGTGGTTGAACGTGTCTCTGCTTGCTAGGCCCTTTGGTCACAGCTGCACCCATCCTGAAGTCGCCAACTTTCAGCCCAGATGTTGTCTTTGGAAGCTCCCACCTCCACACCAGTTGTTCCTTACTTTCTCTGCTAAATGATGTCCTGGGGAGACTGAGACATGGGGGTCCTAGCGAGCACCGGGCTCGCTGAAATGTTTGGATGGTACAGGTTGCAGATAGTTTTTACATGTGTTGACCTCAAGCTGTCACATGCTCCCAGGGGAACTCAGACCTCCAGGATGGGGCTAATGTGGCTCCCCCATACCGCAAGCATACACACAGAGGTGCTCAGTGTACAGCTGGAGGTGGGCGAGATAGGTCAAGGGGATTAAGAGGTACAAACATCCAGTCATACAATAAATAAGTCCTGGGGAGGTAATGTATCGTCGGCAGGATCGTAATAACTCTGTGTGATGACAGATGGTAGCTAGACATTGTGGTGGTCCTTTTGTAACTTACAAAAATAAAAAAAAAATCACAGTGTCCGTACACCTGAAACTAATATAATACTGTACATCAGTTATACTTTAATAGTAAGTGTGTGTGTGTATAAAACTAAAGTTTGAATAGGCCAAGCTTGAGAGAAAAGGAAATTACCAGATAACAGGAAAGAAGAGAGAACTGAAAGCTCATCATAAGCTCAGGGGCTCCTGCCATGGTGATCTGTGAATTTGTAACGGGGACTTGAGTTCTGTCTGTCATCAAGGACAAGAGGCGTGAACTGCACAAGATGCGGGCCCAGAACCCCCCTGCACACATAGACACACACTCATTAGGACCTTGGAAAGATGGGAAAACAGGACCCAAAACCTCAGCCCACGCAAGTGGCAAAGCTGGCATGTGCGGTGCAGGCTGGGGCTTTGCTACTTGCTTCCTGGTTGCAGACTCCCAGTCCCACTGTGCCCGTGTGTGGATTCTCAGTTTCTGCTCTGCCAGGCACAGAGAGTTTAGTCTGGAGGATCTGACATTAACCCTCTGTCACTCCTGGCAAATACAAAGATAAGACCACCCTATAGGGACAGAGGATGAGCTCAAGGGGGAATAATGGCCTGCAGAAAATGCTCACAGTGACTAGAGATTTCTTGGAATGGAAACCATAAATGAAAAGGGGCACTATAAAAAACGAGGATATGGGAAGCTTAGAACTTCAAGAAGTGAAAAAACAGTCACTGAAATCAACTGAGCAGTTAAACCTCAGATTAAACATAGCTGAAGAAAACAGTAAACTTCAAGATTAAGCTGAGCAAATTACCTCAAGAGTAAACTCGGAACTGGAGTGCCAAAAATCAGAATCCTAAAAGCAACTGGAGAGAGAAGACAGCTTACAGATAAAGGAACAGCAGTTAGATAAGTTCTCGGCTGCAACAGAAAGCAGAAGGGAAATGGGATGTCTTCAGGGTGCCGGGTCAAACGCCACCTGAAGATTTCCCGTGTCGCGTAGCAGGAGAAGCAGATGGAGAGCCACGCTGTGGTTCTGACAGCCGGGTGGGCTGATGAGAAGCGAGACTCTGTCCCTCCTGGCTCAGGGGCCATTCTGATAGAGCCCCACAGGTCCCACGAGCTCAGATCTTGGAGTTTCCCGGAGTCGACCCCATCTGGAGAACCCAGGGCACCAAAGCAGAGTCTGGAAAGGGTGGGAGGAAAGAACATGGTCCTCAGGTTGAAACAAAAGGCTGGCCCTTGTGCTCCTGCAGCCAGTTTAAAAGACTAGAATTAAATGAAAACCGTCGTCTCCGGACAAAGGCGTCATCATGTTGGATCTTGAGGAATCCTCCCCTGTTTTTCACGGGCCTTCAGCACTTGCAAAAATAGATAATTCAGATTAAGACAGCAAGGCAAGAACCAGTGGAAACCCCCCTGGCCATTCAGAGTGGTCTTTGTATTTAAAGAAACCAGGCAATCTTGTGTATCTGTGGAGAAGAAACTAAGCAGGTGGTGTAGGTCAGTAGAACTTCTAAAAATGAAATGCAATAACCACAGTTTGGAAATATAGAGAGTGTTTTTAGCAACAGATAGGATACACCACAAGAGGGCTGAAAGGAAGAAAAATGGTGGGAAATGGGGAAAAGAGGTAAAAACAGGATTCAGTGAGTAGGTCGCTCGCACTTAATTTTAATTAGTCTCAGCCGAGCGAATAGGTGAAAGTTATTTGCTGAGGATTTCTCAGAACTGATGTGGCACCAGATCCACAGATTCAGGAGGAACACAGAAGTCTAGAGGAACCATATGGAAAAAATTCCTTTAAGACAAACTTGAAGGCAGCCAGAGGAAACAGAACGACCTGGAGGAGCAGTGAGGCTGCCAGTGGGACTGGCAGGCTGTGGCATGTGAGCCGGGGCTGTCAGCAGGGTGTTCTGAGCCCTGGAAATGCCCGCCTCCAAGAAGGAAAGCGAGCGCCTCCTTAGGCTCGGGCAGAAATCCTAAGAGACGCACTTCAGGCGGAAGTGGAAAGGTCTGAGATAAGATAAACTTAATTGTATTGCATGCATCTGTTTTTAGAATTATGACCCTAATAGTAAGAGTATGTAGCTTCAAACCAGTACAAGGAAACCGGGATTGGAACTGTGTAATTTAATGTGTGGGGAAAGATGAGTGACCGTGTGCATTTTTAAAATTTCTTACGTTGCTCAGGAAGAAGCTAGAAATCAATCGGTATTAAACATTAGATGGAGTCAAGTGTGCGTGAAAAACCTAAAGGTAACTTACGAAGCCATAGTAATGTAAACAGTATGACATTGTCACAGAGATCCACAGATCAAGGGCACGGAGGGCACAGAAACAGGCACACCTAGCTGACACTGGGTAGGCAGAGGAGGCTTTGCAGAATGGGGAAAGGACAAGTCAGAGGACAAGTCGTACTGTAAACAGGCCTCTGGGCCGGCGGCTTTCCATTTGCTGAGGAGTAGCCAGAGTGTTCAAGACCTGAATGGAAAAAGCACGAAATGAAAACCTGTAAAATGAAAATACAGGTTCTTTTGGGTTTTCTTAACTTTAGGCATTTAAAATAGAGAAAGCACAAATCATAAAAGGTTAAAGATTGATAGTAGACCACAGTAAACATCTGAATAACAAGATTCTAAGTAACAAACTACAGACTGGGAGAAACTGTTAATAATGCCTAATAGTATCCATTCGGCAGAATGACCTAGTGGGTAACAGGCAACTCTCAGGAGAAACCACGTCCTGTGGCCTGACGTCAGGGAATTGCAAATTTAAAAGGCTGACAAAATCGAGTTTTGGCTACAAGTAGATAGAATATTCTCAAACCGATGGTGGGAACATATCCGTGCAGCCTTTCAAATGGAGACTTTTGTTGGCTCTCCAGCGTCACACACACACATCCCTGACAAGCAGCCAGTCTGCATCTGGGTTCAGAGCCTAGGAAACTGTGGGCCCGACGACAAGTGAGGAAGGATGCTCACTGCAGCCTCTGTGCAGTCACGAAAAGCTACGGATGATGTAGAGGCCCAGGGGGTCAGCGGTGGTGGTTTAAGGCACCGGATACTGTACAGCTGTTAGCATCTGGAGGAAACAACAAAAGATGCAGAGGATCTTGCACATGATATATGGAATTATGTTACGGACACTGTCTGTGTGACACAGGTCTCGGGCCGCTTACTTCTAAGGGGGGAAGGGAATGGAAGGAAGGCTGTGAGGAAGGGCTGACTCTCTTCCTGAAGAACTGATGTAGAAACAGCAGTGTTGATAGTTGTCACCTTGGAGTTCTGGGTAGATAGATATATTGGGTGTATTTTGAAGGTAGAAAATAAAGTATTTCAGTTAAAATATTACAAATTTTGAAAGATCATAGCCACAAGACTGTACTTTTGTAAGTGTTAAGTTAAATTAATTTTGGAAACTTGCTGAGAATAACCCCCAGTTTTTCAACTTTTCTTTTTAATTCCTTACTTTGCCTTCTCAGTATCTGAGTTCCAAATACCCATTTGGTTCCACCAAGAGTCATAAAGTTCCGGTGTAATTCTGCTCTTGGGATCCTGTCCTAAAGAAGCAATCTGAAACACAGGAAAGACTCTCTGTGTTAAAGCTCATTACTGAGTTACTTATAATTATGGGAAATTGGCAGCAATATATTTTTTTAAGCAATATTTTTTTAAAATGAGTGAAGTGGTTTGCTGAGTGTTGGGCAGAGTAAGGATGTGCGCTCTCGCCGGGGAGGGTGCTGTGTGTTTTGTGGGGCGGAGAGGAGTGGCCTGTGCACTGAGATTCCAGCTGCGTGAGTGACCCTGCAACGCGGGCACCTAGAGAAAGATGTGTGCTCGTGAAGACCTCTGGGTGGGAGGACACCAAGAGTTTCGGGGCATTTTTTGGCTTTTGCTTTACTTATCCAGATATTTACATAGTGACAATGTTATTTCTCTAATGGGAATTTTGTTGTTGTTGTCCAAGCCTATATTTGTTTATAATTTTTTTTTTCCTGTGTTTCTCTTTATAGAAGTAGTTGTCAGTTTTTACCTGCTGTGACAGAGTTCTCGATTCTCCCTCCACCTTGGTCTTCTTTTATGGGAAAAGGCTCTTTTCTCCACTCAGGGACACGCATTCAGGGTAGGACGTCGGACAGCAGGAGAGCACAGAGGTGACCCTCACAGGGTCCGGCTGCTGCCGCGCTGTCCACAGAGACCGTTTGTCCGCACGTGTGCTCTGCTGCTCACGTGGGGCGGGGCGGTGCCCTTCCCTGCCCACTGAGAGCAGCCACAGTCTTCGGCTTTGTTTCTTTCATTGCCCTTCAGCCTTACCATCACTTCTTCTGGTTCCCAGTGGCTGCTTCCTTCCACGTAGTGTGAGCACTGCTAGGCCCCGCGTGGACATTACCACAGCCTCCTGACTCCACGCCTGCAGGCACGCTGAACCCCCGTGGCCACTAGGACGTGTCCTTTTCAGGAAGGTTCTTCCCAGAGTGCTTGGAGCACGCGTGGGCTCGAGGTTCCCGGGGGGTGGGGGGTGGGCAGGGGTAGGCTGCCGTGGTCGGGCCCCTTGTGGCCAGAGCTGTGACCCGGAGTCTGTGTGCTGGTTGTGGAGGGCCCCATACGTCGGAAGAGAGGGCTGCGTGGGCCCTGCAGAGCTGCCTTCCTTGGAGGGTAACCTCTGGGCTGGGGTGGGCACTCTTTGCCCCGCACTGATGGGCGACCACAACAGCCCCCTTCCGCGTGCACTGTCCTTGGCCTGTCTGTGAGCCAGAGTTTAGCCTGTGTAGTTGCACTGCTTTATGGGAACTTCTTCAAGGGGTTCTAATGCTGCCGTTTCCAGCTGTAGATATTTCCAGACAATATTTAAGTCCTGGCCCTGCTCTGTCTGCCATGATGTTGTTTGAGCCCGTCCCCAAGGGAAAACCAGCCTTCAGCATTTGCATGTTACGTTTCAGGGCTCCTTTTGGAGAACATTCTCGGCGGTTCTGTGGGGTTTAGAACATCATGAGTTGGGTAGTATTAAAGAAATGCAAATCCCATGATACTGCCCTGTTCTGCTGCGTCATCCTTCTGTGTATTCACTCACTGCGCAAGCATCCTGTGCGCTTCCTGTGCAGTGAGGCTCTTCCTACCTGAACTGGAAGCTGTCTGTGGCCGCGCTGGAGTTGGCGTGTCCCCGAGTGCTGTGGGCTGCCTGGGAGGAGCTTCGGGGAGGAGCTCAGCCCTGCTTCTGCAGAAGCTGCTTCTGCAGAAGCCGCTTCTGGAGATGAAACTGTCGTGGCTCAGTCCACACTCCGTGTTGGTCTAAGTCGCAGGCCTTCGGTTCACTGGCTGGTGGTTTGGACATAAGGTTGAAATTTTGGGGGGTTATGAGGATTTTCCAGATTCTCATGTTGCTCTGAAGCTAAGTGGTTTCCTGCAGACAGTGGAGCCAAGAGGTGAAGACTCCTGTCAGCTGAAAGTAACTGCGAACCGCTTTGGACCCCGGCACCGTGGCTCGCCGCGGGTGTGCGGCCATTCTGGGGAACACTAGTCCTCTCCAGGCAAACCGGGGGCCCTGTTGGGATCTGGGGCGTTGAGGAACTGCATCCTTGCTCTTGGACCTGGTGTGGCAGTGAATGGTGGGAAGTTCTTTGAGCTGAGCGCCTGGTGGTCCATTGATGAGAAGCGACTTCGATCTGTCTTCCTTGGTGTATTCTCACATTGCTTGTCCCTTTATTCCTCGCCCCCTGTCTCCTTCCCACCCCTCCCCCTTTTCTGGTACTTTTGTTTCCTTTGTCTCTTAATTAAGGTATAATATAACTAAAACATACTGGGGTTTTTTTAGGTCAACTTTATGTATACAGTAAAATGCATACATTTAAATGTACAGTTTGGGAGTTCCCTGGTGGTGCCGTGGTTAGGACTCAGTGCTTTCACACTGCCGTGGCCCGGGTTCAGTCCCTGGTTGAGGAACTGAGATCCCGCAAGCCGCGCAGCACGGCCAAAAGTAAAACTGAATGTACAGCCCGATGAATGACCACCTCCCTAGCTTTCCACCAGCCCAGGAAGCCCCAGGGTCCAGAAATCTTACGTTTACATTCAGGTTTTCCGTAAACATCTACCCACGTGGCCACCACCTCGATCAAGACTAACGTTTCTCTAGCGTCCTCCAGACGCATGGGACACGTCCACTTACACTGCTGTCTGTCGGTGTGCTCTGGACACTCGGGTGCTGAATTCTGTTCCTGATGAGTCCTGAAGTGATTGTCTCTGGGGGGGCCCCTGGCGTCCTCCACACACCCCACTCCTGGCACTCCGCCCCAAGGAACGACCGTTTTGTCTCTCGCAGATCTGGGACACGGCCGGACAGGAGAGGTTCCAGTCTCTGGGTGTGGCCTTCTACAGAGGCGCAGACTGCTGCGTCCTGGTGTTTGACGTGACTGCCCCCAACACGTTCAAAACCCTCGACAGCTGGAGAGACGAATTCCTCATCCAGGCCAGTCCCCGGGATCCTGAGAACTTCCCCTTCGTTGTTCTGGGAAACAAGATTGACCTCGAAAACAGACAAGTAAGTGCCAACGATGCCGGGGGTCATCACTATGGGGCTTGAGAACCTGAGAACCTGCCCTCGCTTGGGTAAGGGCTACTGAGTCACAGGAAGGGCCTTCTTGTAAAGGGGCAGCTAAGTTTTGGATGACAGGTGCTGTTTTTAGATTTGACTGGGAAGAAACTATATGCCACAGGGATCTACACCCCATGTCTCTGGCTGTGTGTGCCCCATGCGGGGGTGGATGTGGGAGACAACTAACTAGCCACCTGCCCAGCCCTTGGAATGGGGCCTTGCTCCCTAACCTGTAAAGACCTACCATCCTGGCCTCCCCGTGGACAGACGGGCAGCGAAACTCTGCAGAGGTTGGTATTCCCTTGGGAATTACGGCAACAAAGCAGGAAGCCCGCCGAGTGGGGCTGCCTGCACCGGCAGCTCTCTCGGTCCCGGTGACGGGATTTCCCTTGAGGCCGGGTGATATTTGGTCTTTGGGACGCAAAGGCAGACTTGCACTTCGTCTGGCTCATGCACTCTTAGATCGGGGATGCTTCCTGAGTCTGATGCTGTGTTCATCTGACGAGGACACTCAGATGCCAGATGACGGTGTGTCTGGGGCTGTGGTGCCCAGGAGGAGCTTTCTAGCATTTTCCTCTCCTGTGAGAGCCCCCTGCTTCTGGGGTACTGCGTGAATTTGGAGGGTTCTGTGCTGAGGCCAGACCGACTCTGGGGGTGCACTACCTCCTGGCCAGCTGCCTTTGGGGACCAGGGCCCAGGAGGCCAGTTCACATCCCCATGCTGCCCCTGCAGCTGTGACTTTGGGTCATTATGGGTCATTATTACCTTTGCCTCTGAGCCTCGTTCCCGTTCCCTTTCTGTGCTGGGAAGGAGGGGATTCGAGTGTGACCTTCTCAAGTGCTCTCTCAGCGCCTCAGGGGCCTCCCTTGATCCTCGTGTGTACAGGAGATGCTTTGGGCTTTGAGCAAAATTGCTCTAGGTTCCTTTCAAATAGCACTTGTCTGGGGAACGTAGGCTCTTAAGTGTAGCTAGGTGTATTTCTGACCACTCGTCTCTTTTTCTCCCTTTCCTGAGTGGCATGGTCCTTCTCATGCCTGAAAATGGGCTAGGGTGGGGAGAGGTCAGGACATGCGAGGCAGGGTGAGGGCCTCGGGGCTCTGGTGCCTAGGTGTGTGGTCAGGTGAGGTGCCGTGAGCAGTCACAGAAGGGGCTGCAGAGCTGAAGACCAAGCTGCCAGGCCTGTCCTGTGCTGAGGGCTGCCTCTGAGGTCCCAGGAGGGACGGTTACTTCTTCCTGGGCTGGCGTCTTACTCCCTTCAGAAGCTGCTTCTAATCTTAGTGCGGCTGAGGGTCCGAAGGTGTGGGTGGTAGGCGGGGTGCTTTGGCTCCTGGCTCTACTGTGTGTAGGGGTGACCGGGGCGGCGGGGGGGACAGTCCTTCCCTGGTAGGATTCCCGCTGTTCCCTGCACACACATGCCCTGCCTCTTCTTCCAGGTGGCCACAAAGCGGGCACAGGCCTGGTGCTACAGCAAAAACAACATTCCCTACTTCGAGACCAGTGCCAAGGAGGCCATCAACGTGGAGCAGGCCTTCCAGACGATTGCCCGGAACGCGCTGAAGCAGGTGGGTGTCCAGCGGTGGTCTGGCTACCTCTGGTGATGGGCCGCTGAGCTTGGCTGGCTGCCTTGGCTGAGCTTGGCTGGCTGCCTTGTCCTGCCGGCCTGGCTGCCTTGTCCTTAACCTTCTTTCCTCGCTGACTCTTTTCCATGTAGCCAGAAACCCCTGTGTTTATCCAGGAAGGTAATGGCACAGTCTGCTAAGGCTTCCAGAAATTCCGCTCACTTGTGAATAACCTCAACCGTGCGGGGCAGCAAAGACCTCAGCCGAGGTCTCCCTGGTCTGACCAGCTGCATTGTTCTTTCCTTCTGCAGCTGTCAGGTGGCCAGGCCACTAGATGGCCCTGGTCAGACTGGTCCTTCTGTTTGAGGAGGGGATAAACGGGAATTTGAAACCCATCATTGGATCCAGTTTTTTTAAACAAATTAAATGTATAATTATTTATGTATGTATGTACGGTTGTGTTGGGTCTCTGCTGCTGCGCTCGGGCCCTGTCTAATTGCAGCAAGTGGGGGCCACTCTTTGCCCTGGTGCGTGAGCTCCTCACTGCAGTAGCTTCTGTTGCGGAGTGCGGGCTCTAGAGTGCAGGCTCAGTAGTTGTGGCACACGGACTTAGCTGCACTGCGGTGTGTGGGATCTTCCCGGACTAGGCTCGAACCCGTGTCTGCTGCATTGGCAGGTGGATTCCCAACCACTGCACCCCCAGGGAAGTCCTGTTTGGTTTTTTTTAATCATATCTGAGCTGTAAGAGATTGCGGGCTCTAGGAATTGTGTTCCTTGGATAAAGTTTTCCTACATTTTTTCTTTATTTATTCAGTTGTTCCCCTGAAATAACAGTGGCTTCTTGTTGGCAAGGGCCAGTTGAAGACTTTGTGACTCAGCAGCTCTGTTGGGGCCAGTGCATTGAGGCAGGTCCCAGCATTGTCAGTCGTCTGTAGTGGGCAGGTGAGGGGTGCGGTCGGAGGCAAAGGGCCCGTGGCAGCTGCAGAGGGCAGGGTGGTTCTGCAGCTCCTGGGAGCGGGTTTACAGAAGGCGTGCTTCTCAGCAGTCGGGGCACCTGGCCTGCGGGCTGTACAGGAGTCGTTTTTCACCAGTTCCCTGTTGGCTGGCATCACTGTTGGCGTTTTCCTCTCTGAATATTGCTGTCCCTAGAGCCTCATTACAGTGGCGAGCTGGCATCTTGGGAGTGAGACTGTTAGACTGCAAGGTGTGTGTATTTTTGCGGGCAAGCGCCACCTGGCTTCCCAGGGACAGTAGTAATCCTTCAGTTCCTGCCAGCGCGCTGTGGGCCTCCCCCTGGAGCTCCGCTGACACTCCCCACGGCAGAGCCCGTAGGCAGCCCTCCCACGGGACCCCGCAGTGCTCAGGAGCGCTTTTGAATTGAACCTCACTTCACCTGTTACTGCAGTGGATTTTTTTCAATTCCTTTGGCCATAGAGAATTTTTTAGTTGAGTATGCAGTATTCACATACGTTGGGGTCTGTCCTGGCCGTCTGCCTGCTCCTTGCCTGGACCATCTTGATTTCACTGCCTCTGCGTCTGACCCCTGATCAGGCAGGCCTCCCCTCACTAATTTTATCTTTTTGGTTCATTTTATTCATTTTTTCTTTCTTCACCCTCCCTCCAAATAAGACCTTATTGAGATTCTGATTGGAAATGCATTACAGCCGTTGTATTAGTCTCTCTGGGTGCCTTAACAAATACCACAGACTGGGTGGCTAAAGCAATAGACTTTTATTTTCTCTCAGCTCTGGAGGCAGAAGCCCATAATCAGGGTGCCAGCAGATCCGATCTCCGGTGAGGACTCTGTTACGACAGGAAGTAGCTAAGTGTGTGGGAAGGGCTGAGGGCATCAGATAGGGTCCGGGGTGGCCGCCCATGGCGCACACTTTCTTTTGGGGATGACAGAAGTGTCCTGGAATCACGGCGTGGTGGCGGCTGGCAACTTTTGAATATACCCAACAACACGGCACACGCACACTGCTGTGTTCAGCAGAGCTTTTTTTAAAATATGTAGTCCTAGAGGTTGTTACTTTTATAGCAATTGTGAATGGAATGATTTTTCCTAGAGAACTTCTGATGGATAGAACCAGTCCCTGCTTTCCCGAATCCTTGAACAGTTCCTGCTGTCAGTGTTTAAGTGACAAATTACTTCTCTACATCAGGAAGTAGAAGGCTGCTCCTCCCTGGAGACATGCTCATCAGCGCAAGGCCCGCTGAACTGACCCCAGTCTGTATCCCCACCAGACAAAGGGATCCGTCCTCGGCTGGGCTCTGCGTGTGCAGATCTGGAGATACAAAAAGGAAGCTAGACCCTGAGTCCAGAAAGATGAGAGCAGGTAGAGGGCCGGAGGAGCGCCCAGGAAGAGCGCCCAGGAACCTTGAGGACATGCTGGCTCAGAGCGGCCAAATCCAGGCCACGGGAGCGTCTACCTTCTTGTCAGACGTTGGTAGAAGCCTCGGAGCAGGCGGCGGCCCCCAGGCTGACGTCACACGGAGGGCGCGTTGGCCGTGTCCTGCCTGCCTACTCAGTGTCACCTTGCCCCATCTTCCGCTCACTTGGCTTCGAGCACCTTCTGCCAGGGCCCTCACTGCACTGCTGGGCCTGCTCCGTGCCCATGCCCCCCATCTGCCCGGGCTGAGCTCGGGAGTCTCCCCGAGCCTGGACTAACCAGCCTGTCTCTCTCTCCCTGCCCAGGAAACGGAGGTGGAGCTGTACAATGAATTCCCCGAGCCCATCAAACTGGACAAGAACGACCGGGCCAAGGCCTCGGCAGAAAGCTGTAGCTGCTGAAGCGGCAGAGCGAGCAGAGCACAGAGCCCTTCGCGCATCAAGAACACAAGTAGGCCTTCCACCACGAGCCCCTCTCCTCTCCACAGTCAGTCATCTCTCACATCCAGCTGCCAAAAGAACCCCCAGACACAGTCTCCCCTGCACACACACACCCGACACAGACTCACTCCACAGCCCAGGCCTGTGCCGGCTCCATCGGGGTCCCTGCGTCAGCCCTCAGATGGCAGCAGGACGGACCGGCTGTAGAAATCGTTCCGGTTTGGAGTCGGCCTCGGAGACGACTTCTTTTTGTCCACTGGAGAGAGAGAACTGTTTACAGTCAACCTGTGTCTAATTAGTTCTGGTTTTTTTAACTTGTCTTGTGGTCTTTTTACCCCCCCACCCCCGTGAAGGCTACCACTTGGGAAGGCGGGTGCCCTGCGCTTCATTACAGGCTCACACCCAGTCTGATCAGGCTGAGTTTTGTATGTATCTGTTAATGCTTGTTACTTTTAACTAATCAGATCTTTTTACAGTATCCATTTATTATGTAATGCTTCTTAGAAAAGAATCTTATAGTACATGTTAATATATGCAACCAATTAAAAATGTATAAATTAGTGTAAGAAATTCTTGGATTACGTGTTTAAGTCCTGAGATGCAGGCGTAGAGATGGAGGGTGAAGCCTGTCTGGATCGCAGAGTGTTTAGCCACTCAGATTTCAGAAATCCAGCTGGAGGCAGTATTCTGTACAGTAGACACGAGAATCATGTACGCCTTTTAATCAAAGACTTAGGAGCCAAAAAGCTTTTCATCTCTCCAGGGGGAAAACTGTCTAGTTCCCTTCTGTATCTAAATTTTTCCAAGAGGTTGATTTGCATAATACCATGGTGTGTGCAATGGAGAAACGGCTGTTTCAGAAATATAAAACTCTCATTTTTCTTTTTTTTCTCTGCTCCACACTTTGAAACTCCCTTATTAGATCAGCATCCACGTACAAGAGAGAAAGGAAAAGGAAAATCCTACCAGACCTGTCCTAGGGACTTTACCTTTGTTCTGGAAGGTGCTCCTTTCGGGGCTGTGGCATCCTTAGGTGAGCAGACCTTCTCTCCTTCTTCCCAGTACAACCCGCCATGCCTTCCCCGTGTCCTGGGTGTGGAGCCAGGCAGCTGTGCCCCAGGACCTGCCCCGCATTGTAGCTTGCTTCTCAGAGCACCTCCCTCTCTCCAGAGGCCTGCATTCTAGGGTGTGGGCCAAGTTCTTCTGTAAAGAGATGAACGTGATGCCAATAAAATGTAACAAGAACAAAGACCATCTGTCTTCGCCCTGTCTTTTTTCCCTCTTCCAGACTCGGGCTCAGGAGAGACCCTGTTAGCTAATCCCTGCCGTTGCTTTTTCTGGGCCCGCAGGACTCTGAGGCAGAAAGGCCTTCTCCTCTCCAGCCCTGCATACCTGCCCCTGGCTTTTGTCTTTTGCATTTTTAATCACAGTATTGGGGGGGGACCCTGCATGGAGAGAGCATTGTCCCTTTAGAGGAGCAACCACGAGCTGCTGGGGACCCATGGACCACCACGCACAGCCTGGGAGTGTCACTCGGTCTTTGTGCTGCCTTGTTTTTAATGCTGTGATGGTCGACCGTCACATAGTTCTGGATCAGGACAGGAAGACCTGGCAGCACCAGCCCCATGTTCCAACATAGATAAGCAACAGCCGGGACTGAGTAGATGCCGCCCAGAGCCAACTGTACGAACTAGTCGTGTTTCCCGCAGCAGGACAGTGTAGGTTTTGCAGACGTAGCCTTTGGATTCTACTTGGGTCCACTTCTCAAGCCCCTCAGTCGTGTCTTTCCCCCGCTGCTCTTGGCCCGGACTTCACGTGTTAAAGTAGCGTCCTCAGGAGCTCACAGCCACAGCGCCGCCGCGGCCAGCGGGGCTTACCCCTGCTGCGGCCCCGCACCCGGGCTGGGCTTGGGGGTATGCTGTTTGGCCTCAAGAGGAGCAGAGTCCTTCCCAGCTGGCGGCCTCGTGCTGGGCCGTGCTGTGTGGACCAGGCTGCTGTTCTCAGAGCGGGTCCCTCTCGCCCTAACCCTGAACATGACGTGGAAATGGACTTTGACCTCTGACCTCAGCCATGCCCTAAAACTGGTGACCATCCTTACACTGACCTGCTTTATTTTTGAAATGAGCCCGAACATAACCTTGTGGCCCTGATCGCAGCCGTAGCTGGCTGATTCGAAATTTGACTTTTAACCGACCTTGACTCTGTGCTCAGCTTCGTCTTGTCACTGACAATCATCCTAAACATGGTCCCCTTTGAAATGACCTTGAATCTGACCCTCCTCCTGACCCTGTCATATTCAAACTGAAGTTAACACTGAACCCTACCTCCCGTGACAGCCTTCCTCTCCAGCCTGAGACTAGTCCACACCACGTCCCGTCAATGGCTGGCTGACCTTGGTCTCACCTTATCTACCTAAACTCCGTACGCACAGCTACACTTACCTAGATTGGGTTTCTCCACAGTAAGAAGTAAGGCTGAGACTGAACTCTGCACTAATATAGCATCTTTTCCCACATTCCTACTAAGAGTCAGCATCAGCACGTGCTTTTGAGAGAAACAGGTTTGCTCCAGCAAGCAGTAAGGTTTGCTTTTGAGGAGAATGGGATTTGGAGTGTTTGCACTAACGCAAATTCTTTTCAGTAACACAGTTGAGTTCGTTTGAATTTGCTGTGCCTCCCGGTAAGAATGTGAATCGAGACGAATGTGTGCTGCTGTGTCTACATTCATCTCAGTTTGTTCTAACAAGAGGAAGTTACTTTTGAGAAGAATGGGAATGATTAGTTGCACGGATACAAATTCATCTCAGTAGTACTCCTCAGCTTGATGCAAACCCAGTCACCCTGTGACTGTGCATCGCTGCGCTTGCATTCACTTCACTCCAACAAGCTGTAAGGAGTCTGGGACTGACGTTGTTGCACTGATGGGAGTTCTTATCAAAACCTCTATTCAGATTGGTCCTAATTCCTACCTCGCAGTAAGAAAGTGCCTTTAGATGAAGGTGTGTTGCATTGCTTCCGTTCATGTTAGTTAACACTAACCAGCAATAAGGTTTTATCTTTGAGAAGAATGCCTGAGGCCGAGCTTGTCTGCACATATCTAGTAGCACTGGTTAGAGCTGAACGTAGGTCCATCACGGTTTACGCTGACCTGCAGTGGTTGAGACTAAGCTGCTTACAGTAATACGGATTCTCCCCATTACCACTAATTACACTCATCCTAATTGGCTCAGGCTCTCAGCAAGAGCTTGCTGTTGGGGTGAAAGTATACTGCTGAGTATATTCACCTTGTTTCATTAATCCTGACCCAGACCCTGATTCTCAGCCAGACACACTCAGGTTGAACCTCTTGCCTTGTCACGACCCTAAAGATCTTCCTGGACCTCACGCTGGTGTTGCCGCGTCTTTGCCTTCCGAATGACCTGACCACATGATGTCCTAATTTTAGGTTGACTTCCTGCTTCACCTCACACCAGATGTTTACCTTGAAACTGACCCTGAGCCTGACCCTGATCCAGTCTCTCACCCTATGGATATGTGTTCCTTGTGAATTGCCCTGATTTCTACCTTGTCCTGAACTTGACCCTGTGTCACACTTACGTTACAACCTTGGAATGACCCTCCTGATGCTGCACGTTAACCAAAGTCAGTGCTGAACTGGTCCTTGAATTTGATCATCTTGAAGTTGACCTTGAAACTGACCCTCACCCCTGGCCCAGATCATGCTGCCAGTGTCTCACACTGAGAAAACTGACTTTTACCTTGAACTTCTCCACTCCAGTCTTGTCCTTCACACCGGGATGCTCCTGACCGTAATCCCCGTGAAGCAACCTTGGGTAAGCTTCAAACTAACCTGGAACCTGACCTCGGTCCAGGGTTCTGTGCCTCGCTCTTCAGCTTGATCCTGAACTTCACCTTGACCCTGTGCCCTGAAAATCACCTGGCCTCAATCCTCCTTGAAGTTCACATAAGCAAGAACTTGACCTCACATTTGAAAGTGGCCCTGTACAACTCAACAACAACAAAAAAACCCAGTAGAAAAATGGGCAGAAGACCTTAATAGACATTTCTCCAAAGAAGAGATACAGATAGCCTACAAGCACATGAAAAGATGCTCAATATCACTAATTATTAGAGAAATGCAAATCAAAACTACTCATACCAGTCAGAATGGCCATCATTAAGAAGTCCACAGGAATTCCCTGGTGGTCCAGTGGTTAGGAAGGCATGCTTCAACTGCAAGGGGAACGGGGATTCAATCCCTGGTCGGGGAACTAAGATCCTGCATGTGTGGGGGCAAAAAAAAAAAAGAGAGCTGTTCTTAAAAAAAAAAAAAAGTCTAGGGCTTCCCTCCCTGGTGGCGCAGTGGTTGAGAGTCCGCCTGCCAATGCGGGGGACACGAGTTCGTGCCCCGGTCCGTGAGGATCCCGCATGCCACGGAGCGGCTGGGCCCGTGAGCCATGGCTGCTGAGCCTGCGCGTCCGGAGCCTGTGCTCCGCGGCAGGTCAGGCCACAACAGTGAGAGGCCCGCGTACCGCAAAAAAAACACACACAAACACACACACACACAAGTCTACAGGTAACAAATGCTGGAGAGGGTGCAGAGAAAAGGGGACCCTCCTGCACTGTTCGTGGGAATGTAAGTTGGTGCAGCCACTATGAAGAACAGTATGGAGGTTCCTCAGAAATCTAAAAATCGAACTACCATATGAGCTGGCAGTCCCACTCATGGGTGTATGTCCAGAGAAAACTCTAATTCAAAAAGACACAGACACCCCAGTGTTCACTGCAGCACTGTTTACAATAGCCAAGACATGGAAACAACCTAAATGTCCGTCAACAGATAAATAGATAAAGAAGGCATGGTACATAAATACACTGGAATACTACTCAGCCATAAAAAAGAACATTACGGGCCAGGACCTTTGAATATAGGTGCAAAAATTCTAAACAAAATATTAGCAAGCCGAATCCAATAACACATAAAAAAACATCATACACCACAATCCCAAGTCTGAATCCAAGTGGGATTTAACCCAAGTTCACAAGGAGGGTTCTCAACATCTGCAAAATCAATGTGATACATACATTAACAAAAGAAAACTCAAAAACCAAATGATCATTCCAATAGATGCAGAAAAAGCAAAAACAAAATTCAGCATCCATTCATGATAAAACCTCTTACCAAATTAGAATAGAGGGAACACATCTCAACATCATAAAAGCCATTTATGACAAACCCACAGCCAATATAATGTGAAAACCTGAAAGCCTTCCCGCTAAAATCTGAAACAAGACAAGGATGCTCACTCTCACCACTTCAATTCAACATAGTCTTGGAAGTCCTAGCCACAGCAGTCAGACAAGGAAAAGAAAGGTGATGCAAACTGGAAGGGAAGAGGTAAAGCTCATTATATACAGATGCTATGATACTATATATAGAAAACCCTGAAAACTCCACACAAAAATTACTAGATCTAGTAAATGAATTCAGCAAAGTAGCAGGATACAAGATTAATATTCCAAAATCAGTTGCAAGGACCTTCCTGGTGGTCCAGTGGTTAAGACTCAACCCTTCGACTGCAGGGGCCATGGGTTCCATCCTTGATTGGGGAAGTTATGCATGCCACGAGGTGAGGCCAAACAAAACAAGACAAAAAAATCGGTTGCATTTCTTTACACTAACAGTGAAATATCAGAAAGGGAATGGAAAAAACAAGTAACTTCTAAAATAGAACCAAAATCCTAGGAATAAACCTGACCAAGGAGGTGAAAGGCTTACACCCTGAGAACTACGAAACATTAATAAAGGAAATTAAAAAGGATTCAAAGAAATGGAAAGATATCCCATGCGCTTAGATTGGAAGAATATTGCTAAGATGGCGATACTACCGAAAGTAATCTACAGATCTAACGCCATCCCTCTCAAAATTCCCAAGATACTTTTCACAGAAATAGAATAAATAATCCAAAACTTTATATGAAACCATAGAAGACCCGGAATTGCCAAACCAATCCTGAGGGAAAAAACAAAGCAGGAGGCATAACTCTCCTATACTTCAAACAATACTACAGAGCTACAGTAATCAAAACAGTGTTGTGGGGCTTCCCTGGTGGCGCAGTGGTTGAGAGTCCTGCCGATGCAGGGGACACGGGTTCGTGCCCCGGCGGGGAAGATCCCACATGCCGCGGAGCAGCTGGGCCCGTGAGCCATGGCCGCTGAGCCTGCGCGTCCAGAGCCTGTGCTCCACAACGGGAGAGGCCACAACAGTGAGAGGCCCGCGTACTGCAAAAAAAATGTTTTATGGGTACAAAAACAGACATACAGATGAATGGAACAGAAAAGAGAGGCCAGAAATAAACCCACACACCTATGCTCAATTAATCTCTGACAAAGGAGACAAGAATATACAATGGAAAAACGACAGTCTCTTCAGCAAGTGGAGTTGGGAAAGTTGGACAGCTGCATGTAAATCAATTAAGTTAGACCACTCCCTCACACTACACACAAAAATAAACTCAAGATGGCTTAAAGACTTAAGACATGACACCATAAAACTCCTAGGAGAGATCATACACAAAACGTTCTCTGATGGGACTTCACTGGTGGCTCAGTGGTTAAGAATCCGCCTGCCAATGCAGGGGACATGGGTTCGAGCCCCGGTCTGGGAAGATCCCTCATGCCCTGGAGCACCCACCGCTTTGCACACTTGCCTTCTCCCTGTGAGTGTCACTTGCACGTGCTGGCCAAGAAGCGTGTGACTGCCACCTGGTGCTGCCAGAGCCCTGGTGTGTGGCAAAACGAGGCGATGGAGGCGCTACTCCACCAGGCGGGCTCCGTCTCCCGAGTTTCCTGACGTCTGGGGAGAAGCGAGCTCGCTGGCGGGAGTCCTGCCTCAGTTGGCACTGCAGGGCTAGAACCGCCCCTGTCGCTGGGCACTCGCCATTTTGCCGGAGCTCCAGGGAAAGGAGCCAGCGCTGGAAGTACGTTACCACTTAGGGTCTAGTCTAGCTCATGGGCGAACCTTGAGTCCCTACTTTAGGCCAGAGGGGAGGAAGGGTAAGGGCTGTAATAAACCCCTCGCTTTAGAGGAGGAAAGCCAACTGGCTGAACTGGGGTCTGCACGTGTATCTGTATCTGTTGCTTCTACTTGGAGAAGCCAGCATGGCTGTTAGTTCAGAGAAGCACGCTGGGGCCTTCCCTGGCAGTCCAGTGGTTAAGACTTCCTCTTCCAATGCAGGGGGTGTAGGTTCGATCCCTGGTGGGGGAGCTAAGATCCCACATGCCACACAGCCACAAAACCAAAACATGAAACAGAAGCAGTATTGTACCAGATTCAACAAAGACTTTTAAAAAATGGTCCACAACAAAAAAAAAAAAAAAAAAAAAAAAAAGACCCTGGTTCTCTCTCCAGTCAGCCCTCCACGCCTGGAAAGGACTGTTTGGGGGCTGTCTTGTCCAGGGGTTGTGGAAGGACAGGGAAACTGCCTGCCATCCCCCATTTCTGGCGCTGGGATAGGATCCTCCAACTCTGAGATCAACTCAGGTTACCCTGGGGATCATGAGAATCCTGTCAGGTCACTGATTCTCTGGCTATTCTCGCTGTAAAAACGGAAACTGCTGAAGCATATGAAAAGGATTATACACTATGTCCAAGTGGAATTTATGCCTAGAATTCAAGGATGATTCAACATACTCAAGTCTATCGATGCACAACATTTACAGGATGAAGACAAAAAAACATGATCTCAACTGATGCAGAAAAAGCATTTGAAAAAATTCAACTAGAAAGTTTCTGCAAAGGAAGCCATGAACACAATGAAAAGACAGCCTACTGAATGGGATAAAATATTTGCAAATCATACAGCTGATAAGCGCTTAATATCCAAAATATATTTAAAAACTCATACAATTCAAAAGCAAAAGAACAAACAATCCAATTTAAAAATGGTCAAAGGGGCTTCCCTGGTGGCGCAGTGGTTGAGAGCCCGCCTGCCGATGCAGGGGACACGGGTTTGTGCCCCGGTCCGGGACGATCCCACATGCCGCGGTGCGGCTGGGCCTATGAGCCATGGCCACTGAGCCTGTGCGTCTGGAGCCTGTGCTCTGCAACGGGAGAGGCCACAAGAGTGAGAGGCCCGCGTACCGCAAAAAAAATAAAATAAAAACAGGCAAAGGATCTGAAGAGACATTTTTCCAGAGGACACACACAGATGGCCAACGGGTACCTGAAAAGATGCTCAATGTCACTACATCGGGGAAACGAGGCAAGACCACGATGAGATACCACCTCACACCTGTCAGAATGGCTATTTATCAAAGACAAGAAATAACAATGTTGCTGATGATGTGGAGAAAAGGGAACCCTTGTGCACTGTTGGTGGGAGTGGAAGAGAGTATGCAGGTTCCTCAAAAATTAATAACAGAATCATGCACCGCACGTTTGTGGGGAACCTGGAGCTGAACCGTCTGCAGACGAGCTGCTTCTGGGTTGGGCCTCGAACGCAGCAGAGCGGCTCCCTCGCCGCGATCTACTGAAAATCGGCCCTCGACACAGGGGTTTGTGAAAAAGTAAAACGAACAAGTCAATTAAAAAAATAGAACTATCAACCCATCCAGCAATTCCACTGCTCAGTATTTATCTGAAGGAAGTGAAAACACAACTCGAAAGACGGCTGCACCCTCATGTTCACCGCAGCACTATTCACAACAGTCAAGACATGGAAACAACCCGAGTGTCCATCAACAGATAAACGGATAAAGATGTGGTCCACGGATGCAATGGACTCTTAGCCGTAAGAAACGAAGGAAATCCCGACATTTATGTCATCGTGGATGGACTTTAGGGCATCAGGCTAAGCGAAGTAAGAGAAAGACAAATACTGTATGATCTCCTTGATATGTGGCATCTAAAAATAAGTAAATACGCCAAACCCACGGACACAGAGAACAGACTGGAGGTTGCCAGAGCTGGCGGGGGTGGGGGGTGGGCGGTGGGGCTCGGGGGTGGGGGGTGAAATGGGTCAAGAGGGCCAGGCTTCCGGTTACAACGTTGGTCCTGGGAATGTAACGTCCTGGATGGCGACCAGGGTTAGTCATATTCGACTGCATATTTCAAAGTTGCTGAAACAAGCTGTCTTACCTGACGCGCGGCAAGCCACAAGCTGAGATGCCGAGGTCGGAAAGCCGAGCGAGGAGACAGGAGAACAGACGCCACGGCAGGCAGGGGGCCCGGGTGGTTTCGGGATAAGGAATAAGGAAGCAGGGCGGGGTCCACGCATGGGGGGCGCGGAGAAAAGTGACGGAAGAAGGGTGTGAGCCGGTGGAACTAGGCCCCCGGCCTCTGCAGGTTCAAAAGGCCGCCCCGGGGAAAGCTGCGCAGGCCCAGTTGGAGGGCCGGCGGTCCTAACCGGTTTCAACCGGCTCAGCTCTAACCGGGTACAGCTGACTCTGGGCTTTCCGGACACTATTAGGCTGCGTGGAGGACACGCAGGTCTTTTTGTAGCAACAATTAAAACCGCCTTGATGAGTCAAGGCAGGTTACAGGTGAAATGGATTTAACTAAGCAGTCCCTGCAGTTTCACTAAGAGACTAGACCTTACAAGTTCTCATCAGAAGAAAAAGAAAATTTGTAACGATGTATGGTGACGGATTTGACTACACTTACTGTGGTGATCACAGTATATACAAATAGCGGTACACCTGAAACTAATGTCATGGTAGGTGTCAGTTACCAGTGTTTAAAACTTTAACCCCTTTTTGTGAAACAAACACTGAGTCAACTAGCAATAGAAGGAAACTGCCTCAACATAATAAAACCCACATATGAAAACCCCACAGTCAACATCATACTCAGCGGTTAAAGACTGAAAGCCTTTTCCCTAAGGTCAGGAACAAGACAAGGGTGCCCCCTTCCATCACCACATTCCGCAGAGCACCGGCAGTTCTATCCAGAACACTTAGGGCAAAAAAATAAAAGGCCTCCAAATTGGAAAGGAAGACGTAACAGTATCTTTGTTCACAGATGGCACAGTCTTATATGTAGAAAACCCTGAAGAGTCCACGATATAACTAGAGATGATAAACTACTTCAGCAACATCGCAGAATACAAAAATCAACACACAAATCAGCTGCATTTCTATATGCTAACAATAAACAATCCAAAAAAATAATTCCATTTATGATAGCGTCAAAATTAATAAAATAGGGCTTCCCTGGTGGCGCAGTGGTTGAGAGTCCGCCTGCCAATGCAGGGGACGCGGGTTCGTGCCTCGGTCCGGGAAGATCCCACATGCCCTGGAGCAACTAAGCCCGTGCGCCACAACTGCTGAGCCTGTGCTCTAGAGCCCGCGAGCCACAACAACTGAAGCCCGCGCGCCTAGAGCTTGTGCTCTGCAACAAGAGAAGCCTCCGCAATGAGAAGCCCGCGCACCGCAACCAAGAGTAGCCCCCGCTCGCCACAACTAGAGAAAGCCCGCGCGCAGCAACGAAGACCCAACGCAACCAAAACAAAAGAAACAAACACCCAAAAAAAACAGAAAATGAGTGTTCCCAAGGATGTGGAGAAATTGGAACCTTTGTGCACATGGAAATAATGTAAAATGGTGTGCCTGCGTGGAAAATAGTTTGGTCATTCCTCAAAAATTTAAACATAGAGTTACCATATGAGCCAGCAATTCCACTCCTATGTATTTACCCAAAAGAACTGAAAGCTGGGACTCAGAGAGATGGTCGTATAGCAAGTTCATAGCAGCATTATTTGCAATAGCTATAAGGTGGAAACAACCCAAGTGTCCATCAACAGATGATGAGTAAACAAAATGTGGTTTATATATGTATAACGGAATACTATTCAGCCACAAAAATGGAACAAATTCTGAATAATGCTGCGACATGGATGAAACTTGAAGCCATTTTGCTAAGTAAAATAAGCCTGACATAGAAAAATAAATATTGTATGACTTCACTTAGATGAAGGCGCTAGAATAGGAAAAATCCTATCAACCGAAAATAGAATAGATGTTGTGGGCAGTGGGGGAATGGAGAGTTACTCTTCAGTTGGTACAGAGTTTCTGTTAGCAATGACGGAGAAGTTCTGGAAATAAACAGTGGTGATGGTTGCACAACATTGTGAATAGATGTCATGACACTGAACTGTATACTTAAAAACGGTTAAAATGGTAAAAAGTTTGTTACGTGCATTTCATTTTTGTTTTTAAAAAAGGGGAAAAAGGAAACTGCCGAGCTAAAGAAGTCAAAGGCAGTGTCTGCAGCTCACGAAACCTGAAAAGAGGCCTCAGCCTCACAGAACCCCAGGGGCCCCTGCCTCTGCCCGCAAACATCCTCCATCCTCTGTGATGTCCCTGCGCGGGGTGCCCTTTCGGCAGAAGCGCCCTGTGTGGGCAAAGCCACACCGCACACGAGACAGTTCGGCCAGCTCGACTTCTGCTGCCACTCCCCCGTGTATATAGAGAACACGAGCTTCTTCCAAGGTGTGGGAGGCCGCAGTGGTGTGGGACTAATTTCTTTGGCCATCAAGCCCTAAAAGAGCCAGTGGGCAAGGCCTGCCAGCCTCACTACCTGAAGGAGGTGGAAGCGGAGGGGGCCAAAGAACACCCCCTCAGGCACCCCTCCCTCCCCCGAGAAAGGCCCCAGACTCAGATTGCCGCCCATCCCCCCCCTTGGAGTGGCTCTCACCCACCCGGCATCCCATCCCGGAAGCTGGGAAGCCTGCCCCCTGGACCACAGGGAGCCCCAGGGCTCACCTCCTCCCGCTGGGGGCAGGGCAGTGTTTCCACTGCCCCGAGGCAGGCATTCTTTCTCTGGTAATGCCCCCCTCCCCCCCGGAAATCCTAGTACCCGTCAATTATATCCCAATAAAACTGGAAGAAAAAATCCTCATGCCTGGGCTCTACCTTTGGCACTGTGGATTTCACTGTCCTGGGAGAAGGCGCTGGGAGTTTTTAAAGCTCACCAGGTGATCTGAGTGGGCAGCCAGGTTGAGAACCACTCTTCTGGATTGTGACCAATCAGCAGAGGCCGTGGCCCAAGCCTCCTTAGGGAACTAGGAAAGGAGCTGGCGTCACCGTGGTCATCGTGTTCCAGTGTCCGTGGTCCTGCAAGGTGGCGGGTTGGCAGCAGACAAGTATTAGAGGGCACAGCAGTTGGTTTCTACTTCTGTTTTGTACGTTTCTGGAAAGGGGAAGAGAGAAACCCCCTTCCCTTCTCAGTCAAGGCCTGAAGCCCGAGGAACTACCGTCACACGCCCCTCACTGTGCACAGGAACCGTCCCCCTGGGAAGTCACACCTGGACCTGGAGGCGCCCAGGGCTCCCCGGAGCAACAGGGCCCCTGAGCTGCCCACTGGGGCCCCAGAGCAGGGCGCTGGCTTATGCACAAGTGCACGTCGCTGGGTAGCACATAAACCATCCGGAAAGGGGCCAGGAACGAGGTGCAGATTCTCAGGGCTGAGTTTGGGAATCTCAGTGCTGCGCGGATGCTGCCAGAAGCTGCCTTGGAAGCCAAGCTGCTGTGCTGCTCTTTCCACGCTGACCTCTAGGTCCAGGGGCTGGGAGGGGCTTTTGAGAAAGTCGGCTCACAAGTCTGGGGCCAAACTCAAAGCGGGAAGAGTGCGCCCTGCGGCTGGCCTGGCACCTGGTGCTGAGAGGCCCAGAGACCCCCACCTCCCTCTCCATCTCCTTCTAGACTGGTTGCAGATCAGTTTGGTAAAGAATCTTTGGGCAGCCCTTGCTCCTCAGGGAGAAGCAGGTGAGGGAGCTGGGCCAGGCACAGGGTCCCACCCTGAGGAGCCCCCAGCCGGCCAGTAACACGGAGGGATCTCTGGGGCTCAGGCACATGCAAAGAACAGTGTCCAGGGGGTCTGCACACAGCAGGCTTAAGTGGAGTTTTCATAAGATCACGGGCAGACAGGGCTGAATCTGCGCTGAAGTCCAGGCTAGCAAGCCAGGCAGGCCAACCCTGAGCTGCAGACGTGCCTTGTCTTACTTCTTACAGTTTTTTCTTTAATCTAAATTTTTTTTAAATTTTATTTATTTATTTTTGGCTGTGTTGGGTCTTCGTTGCTGCGCACGGGCTTTCTTGGAGTTGCGGCGAGCGGGGGCTACTCTTCGTTGTGGTGCGCGGGATTCTCATTGCGGTGGCTCCTCTCATGGCAGAGCACGGGCTCTAGGCGTGTGGGCTTCAGTAGTTGCAGCACGTGGGCTCAGTAGTTGTGGCTCGCGGGCTCTAGAACGCTGGCTCAATAGTGGTGGCGCACGGGCTCAGCTGTTCCACGGCATGTGGGATTGTCCCGGACCAGGGCTAGAACCCGTGTCCCCTGCACTGGCTGGCGGATTCTTAACCAACTGTGCCACCAGGGAAGTCTTTTAATCTGAATTTTGAATAATGTTGAGAGAAGAAGAGATTATAGACTAAAAAATGTCGTTTTGCCACTTGTCTTCAGAGTGTTCTGCAGCCCGGGGCCTGCCTTCTACCTGGCATAGCAGCGGGGGCTGGGCTCATTGCCCCCCTTATGGGCGCACCGTGCCCCTCAGATCACCAGTCCCTCGCAAACCATCTCATTCATTGATATTTTCTACCTGGCCAGGTAGGCCTGTAAGTCTGTGAACCCCGGGACAGAGAAAATTAATGCTTTTGTCTTCTGTTTTGGTTTGGACTTTTTTTTGTTTCCTGGGACAAAATTGGAATAGAAAAGCATCCCAGACAGGTGGACAAGAAAGGCACAGAGGTGTGCAGTGTGGTGGTTCCACACGAGGACAGATCTCTGGTGGTTTAGCATCAGGCAAATCTGCAAAGCTCTGGTCCCCAGTGTCCGGTGTCACCACAGGGGCTGGTGGCGTGGATTCCTGACATACAAAGGCCAGCAGGTGCCGACTGTACAGGCCTTGAAGGCAGCATCGGGAGTGGCCAGTGAGGACCAGTTAAAAGGTCACTCTGGAAGCCAGCTCTAGTGGTTGGTGCAGTGGCAGGTCAGGTGTGCACCAGCGGTCACTTGGCCATATCCCGGGAGAAGTCAGCTTTCAGGTTAGCCAGTCCTCTACTGGGGCTGTGGACATCTAAAAATCTGTGCAGGGTGCGGGTCTTGGGAGGAAACCAGCAGTTGGTCTCCTTGGCGGGCGTAGATGTGGCCTAGGCTGTTCTCTGAGCCTACCAGGCAGAGGTCAAAGACCAAGGTCAGCTTTGCAGAGCTTCTGCCATAGCCTGGCTGGGATCTATGGGGGCAAGCGGTCCCCACAGCGGGACGCCTTCCCTGGTGGCTGCCCGGCGGCGTCGGGGGGAGTCTTGCAGCGTCCTTCACAGAACCTCATCTCAGAGCCTCGTCCAGTGCAGCCCCGTGGGGAGTGACCAGAGGGATCTGTGCCCAGGGGACGAAGTCCTGGGGTCTGGCCTCGGTGCCACCCCAGGGAAACCTTGGCAAGGCCTCAGGAGGACCTGTGGCAGGAAAGCTCCAGCGCAGGTCCTGGACCAGCAACAGTACCCAGGGGTCCAAGCTCTCCAGGCTTTGGGTCAATTCCTTTTCCCAAACCTGCCCCAGCATCGACCCTTTGTTAAACGAGACACTCCCCCCCGCCCCTTCCTGGGCCTGTCGAGAAGGGGGTCTGGGGGTCCCCGTGCTGACATGCGTCTCCGGGCTTGAGGATCCGCGCGTCTGCTCCCCAGAGCCGCGCAGCCGGTGGGCTGTTGGGAGGGAGGCTGGCAAGCGGTTTCCATGGAGACGGGGCGGGGCGCGCGCCCAACGCCCGCCGGCCGAGCGCAGTTACCCGCTGGGCAGTCCAGCCGCACGGGCGGGGCGGGAGGGAGGCGAGCGCGGAAGGGCCGGGGACGCGGGTGAGACCACGCGGCGCGCCCCTTAAACCCGGAGGGGACTTGGGCAGCCGAAAACGCAGAAGCTGGGCGCCGGCTCCCGCTCCCCCTGACGCAGAGACGAGCATCCTTCCCGAGCATCCCGGGGACCCTTTCCGCTCAGTCCCCTCCACAGCGATTGACCCCGGCCGTGGTCGTTACTCACCCTAAGGGTGAAGACTGTCCTTCCCGAGAACTGTCCCCGCTCCCCACACAGAAAGCTGCCCCAAGGCCCCAACCTCTCTCCCGTTTGAAATGCTAGTTCCTCCACTGGAGCCAAACGCTCACTTGTCGAAGGCCTAGGGTCTGGGGGAGGGCAGGGGAAGGTGCTTTCTTGGACCTAACCCCCAGGCTCTCCAGGCGCGCAGTTTAATACCTTGGGCAGAAAAAACGGGCCGAATCTCACTACTCCCTGTGAGGGCCCTTTCTCTGTCACTTATTCGAACAAATGTTTATTGAGCATCTACTGTATGCTAAGTACAGAGAATTCGGTGACCCACACACCAGACAAGCTGACTCCAGGTGGGGAGGAGAGACTAGGCTATAAATGCAAAAGCTCAAGTAGTGATAAGCGCTTTAAAGAAAAACTTGTCGAAGTGATGGGGAAAGATGGGGGTGGGTGGCCCTACTTCAGACGGGGTGTTTAGGGAAGGCTTCCCTGAGGTGTTATTCACCTGACTGGCAAGAAGTAATAGGGCCTGAGAGTCCAAGGAGGAGGGAACAGCAGCACAAAGACACCGCGTGGGGTGGGCCGGCTGTCCAGGGCAAGGACAGGAAGGCAAGCCGCATAAGGCCGTGGGGAGACGCCTGTATTTTATCTTAAGTGTGATGGGAAGCTGCCGGCGTGTTTGAGGGGTGGGCAGGATCTGATGGGGTCCAATGGGGGCTTTGAGAAAACCTTGGCCTCTGTGAAGATGTGGCAACAGGGAGATCCACTCTGAGGCTTTCTCAGTCTTCTGGGGCAGATGGCGCCTAACAGGCAGGTCCAGAGTGAGCTTAGATGCCTCAAGACTGCTTGGCCCTCCTCCGGCTGCCCTTCCGCCGTTCCCTGGCTCCGGGGCCTGGCCCGGATGGAAAGACTTCTGCACCCAAACCAGGCTGGAGCTTGGCGAACACCTGTCCTCATCCTGGGACCTAGCCTTGGCCTTGCTGCCCCTCCCCCGGCCCTGGCTAACTGGACAGATGAAGTGTCAGGAAGGGCAACAGCCCTGCACTAGGAATCAGACTCGGAGCGCAATCCAGTGGCACCGTGTGAGCCCTGCGTCTTCTCTGGACCTCAGCTTCTGCATGTAAGGTGGGGACAGGGCAGACAGGACACAAGACAGGGTCAAAGGGTCCTTCCCACTGGATCCATCGACGGTCCCAAAGCGCTCAGGAATTAATATCTGATTAGAGGGAAATAAAGTAAGGGAACTCATTTTTGGAGAGCCGTTTATGTCGAGCTCTAGACCAGGTGTTGGTTTGGCCGCTTGTTTCCCCCTTTCACAAATATAATTCTGAGTCCTAACGGACCTAACTCCTGAGTTTGGAGTTAGATTCCTTTCTAGATTCTCATCATGCAATGCTACACAAGACAGACAAGCTCTTGGGGGTGGGGGACAGATGCTAAAACAAAAGATACTTTAGCTACAGAAAACTTACGAGAAAAGGAATGAGGATGACAGGACTGAAGGAGCCGATGGAAGTCAAACCAGGGGTGGGAAGTGGGCTCTGGGAGGGAGGCCGCGGGGAGGGCAGGGGCGCCAGGACATAAAGTCTGAAGAGGTCAGCAGGCCCGAGTGCTGCAGGACGGTCGGGGAGCCCTGGAGGGTCCTGAGCGGGGAGGGCGGGGGCCCGGGCTGGGGGGTGGCAGCCCCCCCGGACAACGGCAGTTAGGGAGTGGAGTCCCAGCCTCTCAGGGCAGCTGTGAGTTGTTCTTGACCAGGAGAGAATGTCGGGATCGCCAGTCACACTGACATGAGCATCTGCGAGCCTCGCAGGCCCCTCGGGCTCTCGGCTCGGCCCTGGAACCGCGCAGACTCGCACTGGGACGGGAAGCCCGCCAGAGTTTGACTCCCATCTCATTCATTCAACGAATATTTATTGAGGACCTACTACGTGCCAGGCCTCGTGCAGCATGGGTTGATCGGGTCCCTGCTCTCCTGGGGGTGGCAGGCATGAGAAAGCGAGAGGTGGTGTAAGACCACGTGCTAAAAAGTGGGGTGGGGGGGCCGCCTTGAAATGAGGTAAACAGCAAATGCTCTGCCATCTCTTCCTGGCCAGGGGTCACCGGGGACCTTACCCAGTCTCTCCTGGGTCCCGGTTTTCCACCGCAGGCAGAAACGCAGCCCCGGCCGCACGGGATGGGTGGATGCCCGGCGCCTGGGCCCAGGCTGCTCTCGCCACCTGTAGGGCTTTGCGTGTCCCCCCCTCCCCGCCCAGGCCCCCACGGGAGCGTCTCCACAGCTGAGGCTACTTGTAAGAAAGGAGATAAAGCCAAGATTCCCTTGTCGGCGCCTCCGCCCCGCAGGGCGATGATGGAAGATGGTTTCTCTCTTTGTAGCGTTTTGTCCTGGTCGCCGGGGCCCCTCCCCAAATGGTCTCTCCATCGCAAACCCGCCCGGGCTCCTCGGGCCTCAAACCCCGGGCCTTCTGGAGAAGAGATGTCAAGCTCTACCACAGCCCCAGGCTGGAAGACAAGTCTGGCCTCGCCCACTGGGCCGGCTCCCTCGCCGGGGGGCACTGGAGCAGGCAGCCTGGGTCCCAGGAGACCCCTGCCCCGCAGACAGGGGGGCCGGGAGCCCGCGTCTCCTGGGCCAGGAGAGTCGCCGGCTCCCCTGTCCTTGAAACAAGGGCCCAAACGCCATCCAACTCCACTGCTCCCCCCAGACCTGGCCCAGCCAGGCAGAGACCCCCGCAGGGGAGGCCCCTGGGGAGGCTGGGCTGGGCAGAGGCCGAAAGGAAGGGCAGGGGAAGGTGGGGACGGCAGGGCCAGGCTGTGAGGGGGGCAGGATGCCACGTCCCTTCACACCCCCAAAGGCTGGTGGCCGCGGCCCAGAAGAGATGAGGGGTCAGGAAGCCCTGAGGAGGTGGCCAGGTCACGGGGGCGGGGGGATGGCGGTGCCTGAAATGGGGCGGGGAGGTGGGGACACACACAGGCCAGGCTGGGTGGAGTCACAGAAGCCGGGATGGGCGTTCATGGGGGACGCGGGTGCGGGGAGGAGGGGGCGCTCAGAGGGCTGCACGGTCGCGGGGCAGCAAGGCTTAACCCGATTTATAACAGTGAATCTGGCGGCTACTTCTGGGCTCGTGAACAAAGGACAGTCACGGAAACACCTTAGTAACAGCCCCGCCTGCCCCGCAGGAGGACACGACCAGATGGCTGGCGCTGCAGCCGTCAGGACAGGCGACCTGGACGCGGACCCGGTGTCCAGAGTCAGCGACACGAAGCCCTGTGCGCGCACAGCTCGCGAGCTGGGGCCAAGGGCGGGGGCTTTGTTTTCACTTCACATCCTTCTACTCCCGTTGGGTTTTATACCACAAATAACTTCACCAAGAAAAAACTACCCAGCACTTAAAGAAATGAAAGGAAAGAAAAGTCAAAGTCCTGGAGAAGATCCCCAGCTCGGGCACAAGCGGAAGAGGGAGGTGGTAGGACCCCTCCTGGAGCCGAGCCACTGTTCACGTCCCAGGGTATGGGCTCCACTCTCCACGCCGCGCCTCTGATCAGCACTGCAGGCCCGTCTCTAGGATGGGGTCCTTACTCGGCACCCACGGTCCTCAGTCCCCCGGAGTGGGGGCCTCCCTCACTCTGACCCTGACACACAGCGCCAGGGGGTGGCGGGTCCTGCCGAGGTCTGGCTCCTTCCACACTGAGAAGCACCTAAGTCCCTTCTTGACAACCTGCACGTTAAGGACAGCAGCACTTTGGGGGTGTCTGCAGAGGTGGTGGGCAGCCGGGGCCCCGGGGACAGGACAGGACGCGGTGGCAGCTCAGCTCCCCGTTACACCTCCTCTAAGCGTCAGCATCTACTCGTCCGCTCCTTTGACCTCAGCCTCCCGCCTGGCGGTCCCGCCCCGCCACACCGCCGGCCCTGGGGTTGAGCGGCCAGAGGCCCTCACCACGTCCCCATTCAGGGCTTCACAATACACATTTGCATCTTAAAGGCAACCTCCCCGCAGCCTCGTCTGGTGAATTCCCCTTTTTCTCCCCTTAAATACTGAAAAGCACTTAATGCCTCTTATTTACATTTCAAACCCCAAACTGGGCCCAGCCCAGGCTAAGGCTGGAGCCAACCTCTCGGTTTAAAACAGCTTCTGGGGAGACAAACCCTTTGGCCTCTTAACTGTTACCCCAGCAGCCCAGCCACAGCCGACTGGGCCTTTCCCACAGCAGGCTGGCGACCCCACAGCCCTCTGGGCCTCCCCACCCGGGGCTCCTGCCCAGGCTGTCAGAAACACTCCGAGGTAGAGGTGCCTCTGTTTGCCCCTTTGTGCGTGCACCCCTTATACAGATGGCAACACTGAGACCACCCGGGGCCCAGGCAGGTGGGTCACACAGGGAGTTTGGGGGAGGGGAGCTCCTGACTCCCAGAGTCCACCTTCCTGCTGCTGCGTCGCCAAGCAGGGTGTGCCCGGGGCTGGGGGCCGGCAAGGAGCAAGGCAGACCCAGCTACGCTCTCGGAGCCCCCCCAGAAACAGGCAAAACAGGGTCAGATGATCGTTAAGTGCTAAGAAGAAAATAAAGCAGGGTAACGAGACAGGAATCCCAGAGAGGCGTCTTGGCCCGGCTGGCCTGGAGGCTGCACTGAATGGGTTCTGGGTGAAAGGAGCTAGCCACACAGCAGGTGCGAAGGCCCCAAGGTGGGAGCCCCTGGTGTGTGGGAGGAACAAAAAGCCTGGAGAGGGAGGGCGGCAAGCGCGGCGGCTGGGGGAGAAGTGCACACAGGCACCTATGGGTGGGGGGAGAGGGAAGAAGAGATGAGGAGGGGCCCATGCTTTCTGCACGTTTGGGGAGAAGCAGGATTGCAAGAGAAAATGGGGAGTTTTTGTTTCAGCGAGGACACAGAAGAGATGCTTTTTAGACATCCCAGGGGAAGCGGTGGGCAGTTCGCGGCGCCTGTTACTTGGGAGAGAGACAGAAATGGGCGTCACCAATGTACGGATGGTGTTTGGAGCCCAGGACTGGAGGAGCCTGCCTAGGGAGAATATGCACCCCCGGCCCCGGGGAAGGGGTGGCCCTCTCCACCAGGCCCTGGCCAATTCCAGGTGCTCCTTTTCCCATATTTTGGCATTTTCCCATTGGCCACGTGAGGTCTTCCCCACCTGTGACGTCCTTAGGATGGCAGGGGGCTACCCAGGCGCGTTGGGTTCAAGAGGCATCCCTGAAGGCCTAGCGTCCTGGAGAACTGGGTAAAGCTGCTAACTGCCACCAGGCCTCCGTGTCCTCACTTGTATAATGAGGTCACTGGGAGGAAATCGCCTCCCTGCCCACTCCCCAAGCCTAGAATTAGTCTCCCTGAGCCCTGGGCCCCAGGCAGCAACCCACCTCCGGGCAGGCCAAGGAGCCCAGGAGGGCCGGTGTGTCCTCCCTGTGGACTGCCCTGCCTGCATGTGTCCATTCCCTGCTTTGATTCCTTCTCTCCTCCAGTTACGGCCAGGCCTCCCCCAGGGCAAGGGAGCCTCCCGGCACCCTTCACTGAACTGTTACTCAGGCCCTGCACCCTCTGCCCACTCCCCCCAACCCACCCCGGTCAAATCTTCAGATTTTTAAAAGGGAAATCTGAAATCTGGACTGCATTTCTACTGAAATCGCCTGATTTTTAAATCCTGGAAGTAATTCAGGTCTTAGTAAAACACCAGGCGAAACAGGCAGGGTCCAGGCAGAGGGTCTCAGAAGCCGGCTCTGAGGACCAAGCAGCTTCCTGAGGGAGCTGCACTGGACAGACCGGCCCTTCCTTCTTGAAACTCTCTCCTCCTCGGCTTCCAGGACACCAGCCACGCCTGGCCGTCCCTTCCCCTCTGACCGTTCTTTCTCTGTCTCCAACGGGCAGCCTCCCTCTCCAGCCAGCCCCACGTCCTTCCTTCCCCTCCGATGACCCGGGGAGACAGCCCTCACCCCGCCTGCTGCTGCAACCAGCTCGATTCACATTTCCAGCGACCTGGCCCCCTCCACGGCGACGGCTGGGCAGGTTTCAGTCGGGGGTCCTTCTGGGCTATCACCCTCTGCTCTCCCTTTGACCTTTCAGAGACCCAAGCTGGAGCCCCTCGTGCCAGTCGCCCGGGGGCCCTGGGCCAGCTCTCTCGTGGGCGCCCCTGCTCCCACTCGACCTCAGTGCGCCCTGGTCCTCCTGGGAGGGCCGCCACGCCCACCCCCAGCACACCCACCCTCTGCTCACTCCCAGGGCTTCTGCTCCCAGGCAGACCCCTCGGGGGCACGGGGTCTACATCTCGCTGCTTCTCACCCTGCACACACCCTGCATCTTCGGAACCCAAGATCTTTGCTCAAGCCATGCAGTATCTGCAAGCTCCTTGCCACTGCTCCCTATTCCTCCCAAGGCTCAGCTCTCACAGACCCGTGTGTCCCACCCCACCCCCCCACGTTAGGAACTTCGGATGGTCTTTCGTCACCTGGGCTGGGCTCGCTAAGCGGCCCTCCTCCCTGGGAGAGGGTCTTGGCCTTCTCTGCTGGAGCCCGGGCTGAGATCCATCTTCCCTCTCCTACGGGCTGTACTCTCTGCCCCCTTTTGTGGCTCAAGCCCCTGATGCCCGCAAACACCCCACCAGCCTCAATTTCCTTCTCCCCTGGGGCTTATTCCCCAGCTTGTCGGAAAGCAAATGGGGGCCGGACAAGCGCCGTGACGGGGAAGCACAGACCGCTCAGGGGGCTGCTGGGTCAGAAGGCCCGAGACGCACCCGCTTTTTTTGGCTTTCACGGGCTGCACCTCTTCTCACCCCTGGAGCTCCAGTCCAACCCCCACCCCGTCCCACCCCCTCTCCTCCATGCTCGGGCCTCAGGGAACTGTTTATCCTGCCGTGGCCGTGGCCGCGGCCGCAGGATCCGGGCCTAAATCACTCACCCCAAAGGGATCCGCCCTCCTCCCGGAGCGTCTCCCCGTGGCCTCAGCTCCCCAAGTGGGGGCTCCTTTGGCTTCGAGAAAGATGGTCCAGCGCCTCCTCCGCACCCCCAATACTGGACCCAGCGGCAGGGCCACCAGATTTGCACAAGCCTCCGCGTGGTACCCGGAGAGGGAGCCCCCGCTCTCAACTGCGCTCCCCACACGGGAGGGGGAGGGGTGTGGCCCGGAACGAGGAGCAACTCCCCTCCCCCATCCTCTCCGGGAAACCGTCCGGAGTCCGCGGCCTTCCCCTCTCTCCCAGCCGGAGCCGCCATTTGGCTTTGGGGGGGAATGATGGAGGCTGCTCACCCACCATAAAATGGGGCACTTGTAGCATCTGCGGCGGGGGCGGGGGCGGGGGCGGGGGGGGGACGGCGGCTAGGAAATGTCCCCAGAGAAGCACCTGCGGTCTTCTCCGCCGCCTCCCGCGTCCTGCCCAGGCCCCCGAGGCGTAAGGAGACCCCGGGCGCGCAGGGGAGGGCGCCAGCATCCGCTCTCCTCTTGCACTCTGGCGGAGACCCCCCTCGAAGCCGTCCCGGCTCCCTCCACACTGCCCTAGCCGACCGCGTGAGGGCGTGCCCTGTGTTAGTTCGGACAAATTAAAGCGCGTCTAGCGGGCAGGCCAGGGCCCCCCCGGACGCGGTCTGGCCTTGGGGGCCCGTGGACCACTCTTGGCTGACTGCCGCCGAGCTCCGGGCCGCGGGGCCTCCCCGGGGGCCCGCGCTATTCGGCCCTAAACGGGGTGCCCCCCTCCTCTCGCGCTCCCGCAGCCTAGGGTGCGCCCCTCCGTTCCCCTCTGCCGAGCCCTCCCTGGGCGCGGGCCGCCTCTCCGCCACGCCGCAGGCTCGGGCCCTGTCCGGGGCGCACGGCGGCGGGCGCGGCGGCGCCGGGGAGGCGCGGTCTGGGAAGCCAGCGGCCGGGGAAGGGGCTCCAAGAAGCACAAGTTGGCGCTGGCCCCGGACCAGGCTGTTGTTGTTCTCAACGTGGTCCGCCGTAGAGCCATAAAAGCAGAGCGGGGCGCCCTCCTCACCAGAGCCCAGCGCGCACGCCCAACGAGCTCTGGCGGAGGCGGCGACGCTCGCGAGGCCGACTAAACCCGCTCCGAGACGGTCCCCGCTTCGTCTATCTCGCGTCGGACTCCTGCGCTCCGGCCGACCCCGCGCCGGCCCCGGCTCGGGACCCCCGCTCCGGCCGGCCCGGCCCCCACCCCAGCCCTGCCGCCCGGCCCCAGGCACGGCCGCGGCCGCTCCCGCCTGGAGCCGCCGCGCGCCCCCAGCCCCCCGGCGCCCCCGCGGCCCCTCGCCTTTCTCTTCCCGGCGCGGCCCCCGGGCTTCCGCGCCCCGCCCGCCACCAACCCGCTCGCCACCATGTCTGTGGAGCTGGAGGAGGCCCTGCCGCTAACGACCGCCGAGGGGGCGGCCAAGAAGGCAGCCAAGGCCGGCGGCTCAACCTCGCTGTCCCCGTCCAAAAAAAGGAAGAATAGCAAGAAGAAGAACCAACCAGGAAAATACAGCCAGCTGGTGGTGGAGACCATCCGCCGACTGGGCGAGCGCAACGGCTCGTCGCTGGCCAAGATCTACGCGGAGGCCAAGAAGGTGGCATGGTTCGACCAGCAAAACGGGCGCACCTACCTCAAGTATTCCATCAAGGCGCTGGTGCAGAACGATACGCTGCTGCAGGTGAAGGGCACTGGCGCCAACGGTTCCTTCAAGCTCAACCGCAAGAAGCTGGAGGGCGGCGGGGAGCGGCGCGGAGCCCCAGCGCCCGCCTCCGCCCCGACGCCTGCTGCGCATAAGGCCAAGAAGGCGGCCCCGAACGCGGCCTCTGCGCGGCGCGCGGACAAGAAGCCCGCCAAGGGCCCGCAGCCCGAGAAGCGCTCGCACAAGAAGGGTGCCGCCTCCAAGAAGGACAAAGGCAGCAAGGCCAAGAAGGCGGCAGCCGCGGGCGGCAAGAAGGTGAAGAAGGCGGCCAAGCCTAGCGTGCCCAAAGTGCCCAAGGGCCGCAAGTGAACGCGGGGTACCGGCGCCCGCTTTTCCACCCCGACTGCACGTAGGTTTTGCGCGGGGCACCGGTCCGGGCCGCCGTGCGCGCTCCAACTTCAGGGGACCCGGGCCCGCACCGGCCTGCCCATCCCCCGCGTGGGAGCGTTTTTTTGTTTGCTTTAGATTTTTGAAACGGCCCTGGCGATGCTCCTATTGGCTCTCGCCCTTGGCAACGGGTGTCGCCTTGGTTACCGGGCCCCGAAGGCCGCGCCGCGCCTGCGCGCGAGGCCGCTCAGTCCTTCCCGCCCCCGCCCTGCCTGTTTCCGGGCGCGCGCCGAGCAATCGCGCGGGGCGCGGGGCCGCGCGGCGCTCTTTTTTCTCGTCGCCGTTTTTGGGGCACAATAAATTGGGCACAATAAATTGTTTAAACCTTTGAACCGCTCTTGTTTTCTTCCGAGTGGAGTAGGGTTGGGCGTGGCCGCCTCGGGGCTTGGGCTGGATGGGGGGCGGGTCCCCAGCATCCCGGATCCGTTAGAGGTGCAGGCCCGGAGCCCGGCATGAGAGGGGGCCGGTTGGTCCCCGAAGGAGGTGTGGAGTTTACCTTGGTAGATAGACAGTTGGGTCCACCGCCTGGGGGGCGGGGGAGCGGGGGCTTTGCGGGGTCTGCGGGTTAGAGACCTTCACGTCTCACAAGGTCACCGCACGCTGGGTCTTCACAGAGCTTACTGCGAATTCAGTGAGACTTCGTGTTACTCTGACAGGGACAGTGGAGCCAGGTTTTGGTTCACTCACCACTAACAGGTGTGGTCTGAGCAAGGCTCTGACCCTCCTGGAGCTTGTAAGTTACTCTGGAGTGCACACGGGACCCAGGGTTACAGACAAATTGGCAGGAATGACCCTCAACCCTGGGACACCCTCCCACCCTTCGTGTCCATCTTATGGAATAGTTGTGCTTCTAGTTGGGCACTAGACTTGAGGCCTATTCTGACAGATGCTCCTATGAAGGGACAACCCTCCAAAACAGGGAGAGCCCTGGAGCAGTGGAAAGCCAGACAGCATTCTAGGGTAGTGCATATGCACAGACCAGGCTGAGCAAGTAGGTGAGAGAGCTTCAGGGGATCTCGCCTAGAGAAGAGGCCCTGGCCGGCAAGTGACCCTGACCATGGCCTGGCAGCCACTACCCTCCTCTGGCACACAGGCTGGGTAGCAGGGCAGACCCTTCCCACGTTGAGCAAGTGGCCAGCCAGTCCCACTTCAAGTCTCTCTCCACCCTGCTGCAGGTTCTCCCCACTGCTTCCTGCTGCAGGGCCAACTGCCAATGTGTTATTGCCCTGGCCTGGGCCCAGGGCACACAGCAGCGGGCCAAACCAGCACAAGTGCTTGCCCTGCCCACGCTTCCAGTGTGGGAGGAGTGGGGAGACAGAAGTCACAGGGGTGCCACATCATTGCCCTCGAGGCAGAAGCTCGGAGAGAGAGACTTGAGAGCCAGATGGGGCCCTGATCTGGCTGGCATTAGGGCAAAGGCTGTTTTCAGTTATTGGGAACTCCACCCACCTTGTCAGCCCACGTCCTGGCCACTTCCTGATCAGTAACAGCTTCATCTACTTTGCAGTTTTGATTTTGGGGCAGTGTGCCCAGTGCCCTGCTGCAGAGCCACCGTGCCAGCCTTGGCCGGTCCCAAGCTGCCTGCAGAGCCAAGCAATAGGCCACCAGCAGCTAGCAGCAGTGAGAGGCCGCAGCCTCCCCAGGGTTCTGGGGGATGGCGCTCCTGGCCAGCTAAACGGGAGCCCTCCCATTCCACACCCTCTTTCCCTAAACCAGAAACCCAAGCCCAGATGCCACCTGGGCTCACCCCAGTTGTCCAAGTCTGCATCTGAGGCTGGGGCCTGGGGCTTGGGTTTCTGACACTCTCCTAGGTTGCCCTGAGGTTCAGAGAGGGTTGGAAGGGCTGCAGGGACCTGGGCACGTGGACACTACTCCTTCCTGCCCAACCCTTCACACTGAGCCACCTCCCCTTCCCAGAGTCCTCCCTGACCAAAGCTCCACCCCTACTGACTCTCTATCCTTTGAAGACATCCCGTGAGCTCCAAGGCCCGAAAGTGCCCTTCATGTTGGCCTTATGCCACACTGTCCTTCCAGATTTCCCACTGAAATCCGCCCTTCACTGCTCATACCACCTGGCTCTTCCAGCAGCCTCTGGCCCTGATGCTGACCCCCACACCCTTGTCACCACTGCCCCCCTCCATACTTTGAAGTCTTAGCCTCTGGCTTGTTGTCCATGCCAAGGCCTGTCTTCTCCAGGTAGCATGGCTCATTCTTCTGATAATAAAAAGCACTTTAATTTTCTTCTGGAGACAAACCGCTCCCCTACTCTCAGGCCACATGGCTCTGGGGGGTCTGACCCTACCAGTCCCAGGGATGGTTGCGTGACCAAAGACCTGGCTGTTGGGTGTTTCGTCTGTTCCTTGGCCACAATGATTGGAGAAACTGGTTCTTGACCCCAGTGAGTTCAATGAGTCAATCCTGAGACTTGCTGGAACTAGTGAGAAAGAGGTGCTCTCTCACCCAGGATCACTAAGGGTAGGGACACTGGGGCCAGAGCTGCCAGTGGCCATCTTTGTCAACACATAGGGAAAACCCACCTGAAAAAAGAGCCAAGACATAAAGGTGGAGCCAAGAACAAAGGACATTAATGCAGCGTCTGGATCCAGCCATGCCTGAAGCTACATAGACCTGGCTATTCTGTGAGCTGATACTTGTTTTTCACATAAGCTAGTTGAAATTGGGTTTATGTCCCTTGCAATCTGGTCTCTCATTCCTTTAACTCACTTTATCCTCCCATGCCCATATCCTGGACCTTGTCATCTATTCAAATTGCTCTTCCTCAAAACCACTCTCCTAGGGTCCCACTGTCCTCCACCCACAGGTCCCCCACCTTCCCAACTTGCTCACTCAGACCCTTCGGCTGAGCTGCATCTCTGTAGGTGGGCCCCACATCCTGAAGTTGAATGAACACTCGGCGTGTGCCAGGCACTCTGAGGAAGGGCAGAGACCTCAGCCTCAAGAGAGCCCAGCGAGGGAGGTGTTCCAACACTCACCTTACTGGTGCTGAAGGTGTATTTTCTGCCCTGACACCACACTCAGCTCCTGCACAGAGCGGGGGAGCTCATTTACTTACTGTCTCTTGCATTTGGCTTCAAGGGGCCTCAATTCCAGGTGAACACTGAAGGCACGTGACACTGAGGCCCTGGAGGAGGTATCCATTGTGCAGCAAAGGAGACAAAGGACTAGGTGGTTTTCTTGTCTGTAAGATAGGGCACAGCAACAGCCCACGCCCACACCCACCGATGGAGGGGACTTGGGTGGGGGGCCCACAGAGGATGAGGTCAGGGTTCTGAGCCTGGGTCCACCATGGTCTTTTCTCTGGGGCAAGGCTGTTTTCTCCAAGCCTCAGTGCCCTCACCTATAAACAGAGCCAAAAAAGATTTCTCTTACTCACCTGCTGACCAGGGCAGTCTGAACACACCACCCCTGGCCAGGGTCTCAGGTTTCGGTCTCTTGCACCCCTTGGGTAGCGCTCTCTCCTCCTGTGAAGCCGCTTCCTTCCCCTCACAGGGCTGGGACCCTGCCTCCCTGTGAACCTCCTCAGGATCTCGGCTCTACCCTCTGCACTCCTGGGTGCTACTTCTCCCTGGGCCCCGGACAGCTCTGCACACACTGCAAAGGCCCCTTTCCAGGTCGAGCAGCCTGAGCGACCCAAAGGATGGGGTCTCCACCCATTCAACTGCTGGGGACCAACCCAGCTAAAGCTGTCCTCTGCCAGGGCAGGGCCTGGCACTTAGCACAGGACTGAAACCCATGTCCATGTTGCCTCTGACCTTGGCGATGAGGGTATCCTGCAGAAGCTGAGACCTTTCATCCAGAGCTCAACATGTCCACACCTGGCCCAGTAGTCAGAAAAACTGAAGCAGAGTCCAGGGAAAGTAGAGTAATTGCAGGCCCAGGTGCCACTTCCCAGCAAGGAGGTAAATCAGCAGCTCACCAACCAAAATGGTTGCTTCCTTCCAAATCTGGCAAGAATCTGCCTGTGGCCCACCCTACCGGGAAACCTAGCAGCGAGGGCGCTCTGGGAGAGGTAGTGCAGTGCAGCCAAACTGACACAGTACGAAGCCATCATGGTTCCCCACAACAGAATGGGTGCGTGTGAACTGCACCAGGGTCTCAGACACAGAGGAGCACAGGCCCCAGGCCGGGCAGGACAGCCTGCCCAACTGGAGGACACAGACCCCCCTGAAGAGGGGCAGTGACCACCCAGTCCTGCTGATGGTCTCCAGGCAGCAATGCAGCGGAATGTGGACAGAGCTTCCCACCTTCTCAGACCTATTAGGAGCACCTCCTGAAAGTTTCTGATTTCCCCTCCCGAGGCATGGAGGGGCGTGGGCCATCCAGGGAGGCCTGGCAGGAGGGTGCCCCGGCCGGCAGTGGTCCCACATGGGGCTCAGTCATCAGAGCCACCTCCTGAGAATTTTTTTTTTAATTATTTCTTTTGGCTGCGTTGGGTCTTTGTTGCTGCACGCGGGCTTTCTCTAGTTGCGGTGAGCAGGGCCACTCTTTGTTGCGGTACATGGGCTTCTCATTGTGGTGGCTTCTCTTGTTGCAGAGCACGGGCTCTAGGCATGCAGGCTTCAGTAGTTGTGGTGTGCAGGCTCAGCAGTTGTGGCTCGAGGGCTCTGGAGCACAGGCTCAGTAGTTGTGGCGCACGGGCTTAGTTGCTCCGCAGCATGTGGGATCTTCCCGGGCCAGGGCTTGAACCCGTGTCCCCTGCATTGGCAGGTAGATTCTTAACCACTGTGCCACCATGGAAGTCCCTCCTGAGAATATTTTATGTGGAAACTATAAACTTCTTTTTGTGAAACCTCCCACTTTTAAAATGTGGGCTTAAAAAAAGAAATATTCCACCTCACACCCATTAGGATGGCTACCATTAAAAAAAAAAAAAAAGTTTTGGTGAGGGTGTGGAGAAACTGGAACTTTGTGCCCTGTTGGTGGGAATGTAAGATGTTGCAGCTGCTGGAAAACGGTATGGAGGTTCCTCAATCAAACGTAGAATTGATCCAGCAATTTTACCTCTGGGGACACACCCAAAAGCACTGAAAACAGTGACTCAAAGAGAGATTCGCACACCCATGTTCATAGCAACGCTATTCACAACAGCCAAAAGGCGGAAGCAACCCAGGTGTCTGTCAATGGATGATGGACGAACAAAGTGTGGTCTCTACACACAATGGAATATTATTCAGTCTTAAAAGGAAGTTCTGACACTTGAGACAACACGGATGAACCTGGAAGACAGCGTGCTCGGTGAAATAAGCCAGTCACAAAGGGACAAGGATGATCCCACTTATATGAGGTTCCTAGAGGAGTCAGCTTCACAGAGACAGGAAGTAGGATGGTGGGTGCCAGGGGCTGGCGGGGGATGGAGAGTTAGTGTTTAATGGGCTCAGAATTTCAGTTTTGCAAGATGAAAAGAGTTCTGCGGATGGGTGGTGGTAATGGTTGCACAATAATGTGAATGTATTGTATTTATACCACTGAACTGGACACTTAAAAATGGTTGAGATGGTAAATCTTACGTCCTGTGTATTTTACCACAACTAAAAATAAATAAACACTGTATGGCCCAAGCAAAATCACGTGTGACTCCATGTGGCCTTCGGTCCCCACCTCTGCGATCACTCACCTTGATCTTCTGTGTGGGCTGTTCTGGCTGCGTCACGAGACAAGAAGCTTCGAATGGTGGTGTCCTGATGGAGCCGGAGCCAAAGGACACCACACAGTGGTGACAGCAGAGACCAGGCTGCCCGTGCTGAGGGCCTGCACCAGGGTGACCACCTCCTCCCACAGGGCTGCTCCTAGGACCCCAGAGCCTCGCACAGTGCACCCTGCACATATGTGCTTCCCTATTCTCACTCACCTCCTCTTGCCTCTCCCAGCTCCTGGCTTTCTTCCAGCTGCCTCCATCAGGGGCAAAAAGTGTGGCACTGGGGCCCTGCCCCAGCCTGGCTTGCCCTATAAAACTTTTTGTGTTATTCAGTGTGATTATCCAACCCCTTTCACTGAAGCCCCAGCTCCTCCAAACAGTCCTTTAGCTTCCGCTGCCTGCTGGGAGTGTTGCCTGCGGAGCCTGCAGCATGCCTCTCTTCCCTGGAGCCCCGGGACGCAAGGGGGACCCTCACCCATCACCACATGAGGGACACCATGACAAGAGGTAGGTTCTCGGTCTCCAACAACCAGCGCCTGTGGCTGTGGGATCCTGGGAGTTCAACTGTGAGCACCTACTCTCCTGATTCAGAGACGGGCAAACCAAGTCTCAGAGAGAGCCAAGGACTTGGTCAGTTTTGTATGTACTAGGGACCCTTCCATACAGCCCGAGCCAAAGCTCCTTTCCCCAGGGAATGAGGTTCCACACCTCCCATCGCGGACTGCTCCTCATTCTGGCTAAGAAGAGGTAGAGAGTCTGAGTCCACGCATTACCCTCTCTGGTTCCCACCACCGACCTACCCTCTGGGCTCTCCTGGCAGCAAGCAGGGTCTTGTCTAAACTCTGCAAACTGAGACACCGTTCCCAGGCCAGGAGCCCCTCAGATCTGCCCTCAACTTACCTATGCCAAGCTGTGCACTGTGGGCCAAGCCCCTCCCTTGCCTCCGTCTGTTCTGCTTGCTTCTATACAAAGCAGGACCGTGCTTCAGGTACACAAGCTTTGCAGGAAGAGATGGATCCAGAGGGACCGCAGACAGCAGTGGGGGAGACACCCGTCTACTAGAATCTGGAGTCTAGGGGACCCTCTGCCTGCTCTAAGGCTTCAGAGCAGGAAAGGGTCCCCTAAGGCCTGGAGCAAGCCTGGTCATCGTGCAGGTAGGGTGGGTGAGGAGGGCCTGCCAGCTGGGAGCCCAGCTGAGATGCCAGACAGCCTCATTCAAGAGCTGTACCTCCTGCCCTGAGAACAGTTGGGGTCCTGGTCTACTAGATCACACCATGAAAGGAGACCCAGCGCAGCCAAAAATAAAAAATAAAATAAAAAATGAATAATTAAAAAAAAGGAAGAGCAGGGCAGGACAGGATGCTATGCTGCTCTAACAAGCAGGAGTAAGTATTGGCAAAAGGTGGGAAAACGGTAATCACATGCCCCTGAAACTAGTGAAAATTTGGAGAGCAACTTGGCAATACCTAGTAAAGCTGATGACTCAGATAGGGGGAAAAAACTGCCGAAGGAAATGGCCAAGATGATACCATTTATGTAAACCTGAATATCACAAAACAATGTTTTGATACAAGAATGTGCTTTTAACATCACATTTATGTCAAAGTATAAAAACCTGAATGAAAAGGACACAGGCTCCTGAGAACACTCTATTCTGCCTGGTAAACGACCCCACCAAACTGAACCCTGAAAAAGAGTGGGGAAAAGCGAGGAGAAACAAAGGGAGTTTTACTTTTGTCGCTCATTAAACTTGAAGCAAATACGACAAAAGTCGTTAACAGTCAACATTCTGGTAGTAAGGTATCTGTAAGATCTCTTACTACAACCCCGTGCCAAAGAGCCCAGAGAAAACTGCAGGCCCGGGGAAAGCGCCCCGCGCCCCTCGCGCCGAGGTTGCTCTCCAAACCCCACCCGCCACCCCGTCGCCGCCGCCGCCCCCCGGAAGAAGAGTTTGGAGGCCTAGGGTCTGGGGCGGGGATCCCGCCCGCCGGCGTCGCTCGCCCCCATTGGCAGGAACAGCGCCGGCGCCCCGCTCTGATTGGTGAGGTTGCGATCCCTGATTTGCATAGGCCCGGCGGCGGCGTGCGCGCGTCGGCCTGCGCGCGGAGGCGCCATATCCATCCCGCCGCCAGGGCCGCGTTTGGCGGGTTCCGTCTCCCGGACGCCCGGATGCGGGGGGGAGGGGGCGTGCCCGGCGCGGCCCTCCTGGAGGCTGTCCCCGGATCCCTGGGAAGGCCCCTCGGCCTCGGCGTCCCCACCGTGGGCGGCCCGCTCCTCGCCCCCCGAGGCGTGGCATCCGGTTAAGCCTGGAGGGCTGCGCGCGCATTAGCGCGCAGCTACATTATAGGAGCCTTGGCAGGCCTCCTGTTCACGTGGGCCGAAAGCGGTCCGTGCCTTCACGGATCCAGTCATCTGGGTGGGGAGGCGTACAGTCACAACCACCCAAACATCTAATTACAGAGTGGTGCCTGGGACGAGCCTGCAGAACAAACCGCGGGGGCGCTGACCAGGCTGGGGCGGATGGCCCCAAAACCCGTGTCACCCTCCGTGCCCTGCTCCACCCAGGGGCCGCGAATCTGGGCAGGGCTCGCACCCAGATCCTGCACTCCCCATGCAGGGGTCTTGGCCTCTGCAACCCCTCGTATTTGGCAGGCACTCTGGCTGGTTTTAAGCTAAAAGATTCGGGCAACTTCCAAGTGTTAAGAGTGAACAGAGACTCAATGAAGAGTGCCCCACCAAGTCTTTTTGTTTCCAGAAAGGAAGTTTTGTCCACAAAAACCCCAGTGCCCCACATTGTGACAAAACCATTCCCTAGGACTATGCCAGGAGAAAACAGTGAGATCCCGAGTTCCTCCCCCCAGCAGCATTTTCTGAAATGTAAACTGTTTATCAAACACTTTATTCAGAAAAAAATACAATGTGTTAAGAACTTAATTCCAAAGCACTGAAAGAGCCCGAAGGCTAAACAGAAAACAGCCTCTGCTAAGCACTACCAGGTCATGCTGAGAACCGCCAGCAGGGTCAGACTCTGAGGGAAGGTCCCTGGGCCACCAGGAGACAGCTGTGGGCACAAGGCCCCCCCGCCCCCCATCATGAGTTGATGGTGGTACCTCTCCCTTTTCCCAGGCTGCCCACCCACCCCACTGGGGTTCCCCGGTCACAGTCAGGACACCCCTTCCCCCAAGAAGCCACAACTGTTAACACCGTGCTACCTCCTCCAAGGAACACCTCCCCCCCAACCTGTCATCACCATGGTATTCAGCGCAGCACGCCTTGGCCTTGGCCTCTGTAAGTCCTGCGCTACTGGGTGTGAGGCCGCTTGGCCACAGGCTCCTCCTCCTTCTCCCGCTTCAGCCATCGCTCCAGGAGGTCAGCGCCTCTCCTGTGGGAGAGCGGGCTCTTCTTCAAGAACTGGCTGGACCACTGGGGCACATCTGACTCTGCCTTTTGGGGTGCTTTGGTGTCTTCCTTTTTGGGCGACTTTGTGGCCAGCCATTGCAACATCTTCTGGCTGCTGCCACTTGCCTTGGGCTCCTAGGAGAAAGAAGGAAAAGCTCAAACCACCAGCTCAAGCTTGTGGAAACAGGCCAACTCCAAGGGAAGAAAGAGGGGAAGAGGCATTAGGTATTGACCTAGGCTTGGAAAATGTCACCAAGGGCCAGATGGGGCCCCTAATCAGGAGTGGGATAAGAGGAGCAGAGTGCGTTCCAAGGGCTGCAAGGAGTAGGGAGCAGCTCTCAGAGGAGGCTTCCCAGAGGTGTGTGGGACCAGCCAGAGAAGAGAGCTGCTGGGCACTCCAAACACGGGCAGACAATGAAGCAGTGTCAGGGAAAAGTGTGTGCTTCAGCAGGACCAGGCAGTGTGGTGTGGGGAGGAGAGTCGCAGGGCGGGAGTCAGCCGAGGGCCGAGGGCCGGAGCACAGCTCTCTCCCGCGGCACCGCCCTCCGCACAGCCCCCCACCAGCCCCGCTCCCTCCGCTTCCTCTACACCTTCGCCAACCCCAGACTGAAGCTTCTGAGTTCACACGATGCCACCTCTCCAGAATGTGAATTCTTTTTTTTTTTTTTTTGAATTCTTCTGGAGGAAAGACCATGGCAGAAATGGGGCAGTGTCTAGTGCAAAAGGAATGCATACAATGACATTTTTAGAGACGGGTAATGAAAAAAAGTGTCAGGGGTGCAGGAGTTCGACAGAACTGAGAGAAAAAAGATGACACTGACAGTGAGTATGAAAACTTAATAAACTTAGAAGAGTGGGGAAGGGGGCAGCTGTTCTAGCCATCACTGTCCTTCACACTTCTCAGGCACCCTAAGACGCCTACTTTGGAACACTCAGATCCATGTCTTACTTCAGGTCCCTCTATGCCACCTACAAACAGTTGCTACTCCTAAATCTTCACCCCGGGTATCAGCAGGGGCCAGCTTCTACTCTGGAACTTCCTTCTCACTGAGGCCTCTTGCCTGTTCACCTTCCCTTCAAAATACATCATCTGGATCCCTGCCAATTCTAAGAAGTTAAAGTTCACTGCAGGAATGTTCTCAGATCCCCCTGAAGGAGAACGATGATTGGAATTCCTCCATCTTGTAGCTGGGAAAAGAGGTGCAGAAAACAGACATAAATCACACATCTGGTTGGCGAGAGATGCAGTTATGGTCGAGGGCTCCTTGTCCTTCTCACAATCGCCCTCTAGATGAGGAATCCTCAAACTTGGGTTATTATCAGACCCACCAAGGCAGCTTCTTAAAGATACAGAAGCCCAAGCCCAGCCCTGAATACTGAAGCAGTAGGTCTAGACAGAGGCTGGCATTTACATTTTGAAACAGGTCTCCTGAGGACTCCCGGGTCGCAGCCAGCTTTGAGAGTCACTGCTCTGGTCCACCTTGCCGTGCACGAGGAAGGTGAATTTGGGGTGGTTTGTATTCAATCTCTGATTGTGAAAGTTCATGGCATAAAATTAACAGGTCACACTGACAGAAGACAGAAAGCTCAGAAAGGACTATCATAGTCATAGGCCCTACCTTTTTGACCAGCGAGTCAACAGGAAGCAGACACTCAGGAGTGTTGTTTCGGGAGTTGTTCACCACGGAAGAGACTGCATGGAAGGTGATGTTCTCTGTGGGGTGAATTAACTTCAGAGCTTCTTGAGCTGAGACCTCCCCAAAGTCCAGCCACTTAGAGACTGCCTCCTCTCCATCTAATATGGCAGGCATCCTAGCCCGCGAGGTGAAGACAGTGGTTGGGAGCCGCGGGTGGGGTGGGGGGGGGGCGGGGAGAAAGGCCCGGTCAGTTGAAGCGCAAACTGCCCCAAGCAGCAGCTCACCCTCTCTCCGCGCCTCACGTGCCAGTTGCTGCCCGGTGTCCCCCCCCGCCACCCACAGGGCACAAAACTCAACACCAGGAGACCCAGCTTAACAGAGTCAGATGGCAAAGACAGTGCCCCGTGCTATGAGTGGATCCACTCCAGTGTACACGCTAGCAAACTGGTGACCTTTACGACACTCCAGCCTAGACTTAAAGGGAAAATAAACCCTGGAAAACTTGTCTATCAACAATACTCTCCAGCCTTATCACCCATGGAAGATTTATCTAAGAAAGAGCTATTTATATAATTGTGAACAAAAGGAAACTATGGCAGAAAAGCAAAGAGCCTGCCTCAGATGACTCCTGGTACCCAGCAGATGTTAGGAAAAGATCCCTTGTTTAGCCCCCAATGTTATGTTCTAGGCCAATGCAAAGAATGTACACACTTCATTGGTGGGTGGTACAGATAGGAGATAAATGCGTTAACATCTATTTTAATAATTATTATTACTTCAACAAGTCAAACATTTTATTTTATTTTAATTTAATTTATTTTTTTGGCCGCACTGCATGGCTTATGGGATTCTTAGTTCCCCGACCAGAGATCGAATCCAGGCCCTCAGCAGTGGAAGCACGGAGTCCTAACCACTGGATCGCCAGGGAATTCCTCCAAACATGTACTTTTAAAAAGTATTTTAAGGGACTTCCCTGGTGGTGCAGTGGTTGGGACTCCAAGCTCCCAATGCAGGGGGCACAGGTTCCATCCCTGATCAGGGAACTAGATCTCACACACATGCTGCAACTGAGAGTTTGCCACAACTAAGAAGCCCACAAGCTGCAACTAAGGAGCCCGCCTGCCACAACTAAGACCTGGGGCAACCAAATAAATTTAAATAAATCAATAAATATTTTAAAAAAGGGTATTTTAAGATCTTTTAAATCCAGATGCATTTTATGATGAATGGCATCTCTGCACTATCACAGTTTAATTGGCAATAATTGGCAGCACTTTATTTTTCTTAACTATGTATAAAATAGTGGTACAACATCTTAGATTAGATGAAATAGGAATTTATTTTAAGGTGAATTAGCAAAAACTAGAACTATTATATCCCATGAAAGCATCATTTCAGACAGAACGCTTAGGACAAGAGGGCTAAAACAGGTAATCCAGTTTGTGCAGCACTGCATTCTTTTCAGCAAAAAATCATAAAATTACTTCTGAGGACACTCAGATCTGGCAAAAACTGTGAAAACGTTACACTAGTCAGTTCTGCTAACGTTTTTTACTTTATTAAATATCTTTTAAAATATTTATTTATTTGGCTGCGTTGTGTCTTAGTTGCAGCACACAGGATCTTTGTTGCCTTGTGCGGGATCTTCGCTGAAGCATGTGAACTCTTAGTTGCGGCATGCATGTGGGACCTAGTTCCCTGACCAGGTATCGAACCCAGACCCCCTGCATTGGGAGCACAGAGTCTTAGCCACTGGACCACCAGCGAGGTCCCATAACGCTTGTTTTTAAAATGAAAATCTGTTCCAATGTGATTGATCTATTATTTTTTTAGAACATAATGCTAATTTTGCCTTTGCTTATATACGGTTTTGTCTGTGAGAAACACAAAGTGAACACAGAAAACTGCACCCTGCTGAACTGAGCCTTGTAAGAGCACACAAAACGCACACATCTCAAACACTGACGGCTACCTTGGCTCACTGCACATTATCCTCCGAAGTGCTCTGCTCTTACTTTGCATTTGTAAACTTTTCTCTATATTAAAAAAACCATTCGTTCAACATCTGAAACACGTCTAAGCTTCCTGGCTCAAACACGCTAAGCAGTGCATGCAAACAGAAAACTTGTAAGTCTTGATGAGAAGCGTGAAATAATAATAAAGCGTCTTGAAAGCAAGAAGAGAACATGTGACATCTCCTGAGCAACAGACATAAAGGATCCACAACAGTAACAGGGCTGGGAGAAAAGGAACATCCACGGCTGGAACAATTGCAAGAAGTGTTATAAAGTCAATACCAGCCAGGTCTGAAGGAATAGAAGCAATGGCAAGATTTAGTATATGGACTGAAAGCCGAACAGTAAAAAAACTAAAAAACTGGAAGCTTTCTCACAAAGAGAATGCCCTCTCTATACACAAAGACCACAAAAACACCACAGAGGTGGCTCCTCTTAGCGCTAGTAATGGCTGTTTTGGTGGCCTCAAACACTGCTGCAATTTCCAGAGCTCTCAGCTGTTGGGAGAAGACATGAGCACAGATGAAGATGCTGCTAAGGAATTTCCACTAGTGATACTGAAGTTAACTGGAGGAGGCCATACATTGCACCAAAATGTTCAGTTTTGATTAAATACGTAAAGGCACGCCTCGAAGGAACAACGTTTCAAAGGCAGAAGAACATGCCCCAGGATTTAAGACTGCAAAAGATGATAATTTTGCAGAATCTTCCTTCTACCACTGCACAACAACACAAGCTGCAACTCTTCCGACGCTCACTTCCACAAGTCAGTTTCAGGTCTTTCTAAGGTAAAATGCCATATTTATTGTAGTATCTATGTACTTCTTAACCACTTAATGCATGGAACGATAGTACTGTTTTTACTAGATTCCTATTTTCTTTTTGTTTTACTGTGTCACTGACAAAATTTTTAAGTGTAGTCCCCTTAGTCCCACATTTCCCGTAAGTCCTATGGTTCTCATAGTGCAATTCTGCATAGTGTGGTGATTTTTAGGAATGCATGTCATGTTACAGCCAAACTGACTGTATTTTGTGAAGCAACTGTCTTAGTTTCCTACTCTCTAAATCTGTGCGTACAGAAGCTGCCTATCTAAAAGCAAAGAGGACAAACCCTGCCCTGAATCCTTTTGGACCCAGGCATGAGAAGTGTGACTTGCCGGTGGTGGATGTCATTCAAGCCTTTGCAGGAATCCACTGTGATGATGGTGTAAGAATACAGGCAGTCTCCTCCCTCCGGGGGCTCCCAGCAGTCAAAGAGCCCGGCCATCGTCAGCGGCCTCCAGTTGTCCCAGACTTTCTCCCAGTCCTCAGGGCCATCTGCAGCACCCATGCTCTCTGACTGGAAGCAAAATCCATGGTAGATTAGATACTCAGCAGCCGCCCTCCCCTCTGCAGGTTGGGTACTATTACAGACTCGAGAGCACGGCAATCATTTTAGAAGGAATTCAGCCCGTGCCTTTAGCATGGGTCCTCTTGATCCACCGTCGCGGAAGGAGAGAGGTTTGGTGGCAGATACTCACTGAGGCAATAGATTTATGGCTCCTTAACGCTTTCACAATACAGTTTAACACCTTCAGTGGATATTCCAGCCTTCCATGACCTGGATCATGATTCCGGCTTTCAATTACAATGTTAACTTGAATTAAGCCCAGCTATTTCTAAATGATGATGCTCTCATGCAATTTCATGCCCCTGTATCTCGCAGAAGCAACTTTCCTCTGCCCCAAAGGTCTTTCCTTCCCTTTTTCACCATGCCAACTCCTACTTGCCATTTAAGATTCAGTTCAAGGCCTAGAATACAGAAAGCTGGAAAGTGTCACCTCCACCCTAACAAAAAAAAAGGTAGAGGGCTTCCCTGGTGGCGCAGTGGTTGAGAGTCCGCCTGCCGATGCAGGGGACATGGGTTCGTGCCCCAGTCTGGGAGGATCCCACATGCCGCGGAGCGGCTGGGCCCGTGAGCCATGGCCGCTGAGCCTGCGCGTCCGGAGCCTGTGCTCCACAACGGGAGAGGACACAACAGTGAGAGGCCCGCGTACCGCAGAAAAAAAAAAGGTAGAGAATCTAAATAACCGTAACTTAAACTCATCAGAGAACTGAGGTCACAGGGCAACCAATTAGCCTGAACTTTATGGAAAGACAGGGTCATCCAAGAGGAGATGAGACACCAGTCCTGGCTTCCCAGTGGTAACAGAAGGAAAACAAGGCCTCCTTCAAACAGCAGGTAAGAATTCAGATAAAATTATCAACAAATTGCTCGATGCAGAGTGTGGGCTAGCCTGAGGGCACAGAACCCCTGGGGGCTGCAAACTTCAGGGAAGTTTGCCTCAGCTTGCAGACCACACTCCACAGGAGCTCACGAGAGAGACTGGGGGCAGGAGACTGGAGAAAGCTTCTTTGCCAATGTGTGCTAGACACGGGGAGCTCCTTTGCCTCAGGGATGGTGAGAGGCCTTACCTGGTCACTTCTCCTCTAAGGAACAAAAAGCTTAAGGGGCCAGGGTAAAAGTGATAAATCCTATCGCTCCTAAGATACAGGTAAAGACCCCCTGAGGCTGGAAAAGGGCAAAAGAAAAAACCCTCTACGCCCCTGGAGAAGCAGGATCACTGAGAAAGCCTGAGCCTGAGAGCCGGGGACACAGTTCTGCTTCAGCCTGAGACTGAACCAAGGCCACGGAGAGCTCTCTCCACCTCCCTGTACACCAGATGACAAGCAACAGCAGTCTGCTTCTGGGGGAGCGGCAAGAGCATGGAGAGATCCTCTCGAAGGCACAGGCTCAAAGGGAAGTAACAAGAGCTGCAGGGAGCAGGGCTATTGAGAAAAACCCTCTGGAAAACCAACCCTTACCCTGAACACAAGGTGACAGCAGAGAAATATTTAAAGCCTGTGATGCACAACAAAACCAAACCCAGTTCAGCTCCGGACAAGATCAACTCAACCTCGGACATTAATGGCCTAATAAAAGAATAAACAGGGGCTTCCCTGCTGGCGCAGTTTAACAATCCGCCTGCCATTGCAGGCAACATGGGTTCGATCCCTGGTCTGGGAAGATCCCACATACAGCAGACCAACTAAGCCCGTGCACCACAACTACTGAGCCACAACTACTGAGCCCGCGTGCCACAATTACTGAAGCCGACGCGCCTAGAGCCCATGCTCCGCAACGAGAAGCCACCATGATGAGAAGCCCACGCACCGCAAGGAAGAGTAGCCCCCGCTCGCCACAACTAGAGAAAGCCCATGCGCAGCAACAAAGAATAAACATATCCATTTCCAGACATAAATATTATTGATCTCAGTCTCTGTCCTATCTACTATGTCTGGCAATCAATAAAAAATTATAAGACATACAAAAAGCCAAAAATGAACTGCCAAGATATATACAAATCAACAGGACCAGACTCAAGAGATTACATTTCCCAAATGCTGAACTATCAGACAGGAATTTAAGTGTAATTACTATATATACATATTAGCTACGTATTACATATATATATAAAATAGCTCTTATAGAAAAGGTAGACAACATGCGTGAACAGGCAGATAAGCAATTTCAGTGAAATAAGACTGAACTTAAAAACAGGTCAATAATCACTCAAACTGAAACACAGAGAAAAAAGAATGAAATATACAGAAAAGAACATCCAAAAACTACGGGACAATATCAAACTAACACATATATAATTAGAATGTCAGAAAGAGAAGAGAAAATGGGGCAGAAGAAATAGTTGAATAGATAATGGCTGAGAATTTTCAAAAAAACAGGAAAGACATCAAACCAAAAATCCAAGAAGCTCAGAGAACATACCAAACACACAAAGACATAGTCACAGATACACACTGCTGATGATACCTTTTCTGTTTTGATTTGGGGGAAGTAGATGAAGTAGGGCTGCGTCTTGTTTGTTCCTTGACATCGCTGCCACTCATAGAAACCATCTGCTAAAACAACACAGCGCCTTCCCTTTCCCAGAGGCACCTGAGGGAAAACATGAGCAAGATATGGTCTTAGTGACAGAAACGTATTTCACAGACTTAAAAATCTCAGGTCTGCCAATGTGTGACCTCAGAGCAGTTAATTCCTCTGTATGTCACATTTCTTACGTATAAAGTCACACTTACACAGATGCTGAAAAGATTAAATAATGTACATAGCAGGAAACAGGCACTGTGGTAGCCAGTCTCCAAAGCTGGCCCCACAGAGAACCACGCCTACCAATATTCACATGCTAAGTAGTCCCCTCCCTCAGTGATGTCAGGCTGGCTCTGTATGACCAATAGAACGCAGCAGAAGCGAAGCTGTTATGATTTCCAAGGCAAGGTCACAAAGCCCTGCAGCTCGTGCCCTGCTCTCTGGAATGGTGAACTCTGGGTAAGCCAGATGCCATGCGAGATGCCTGACCACCTTGACACCCCCAGCAGGCACACGGAAAGGCCTCCAGTTGTTCTACTCAGCCCAGCTGAGGTGTCACACACGTGGGTTAAGAAGCCACCTGGGACATGCAGCTGTCATCTGATTAGAACTACATGAGAACCTCTGGTTGAGTAAAAACTGTCTAGTTGAGCCCAGGCAGCCCATGGTTTATTATGAGAAATAATAAACTGTTGTCTTGGCATGCTCTGTCACACAGTAATAAACAGAACAACACTCTACATTAGTAACTGGGAACACACTTTGGAACTATTTCTCAGGTATATAAGGCACTAATAGTTCTGTTAGATAAAATAACGAATATGTGCCTTTTCCCTAGACCAGCTACCTACCTTAAAGGACCGTTTCTCCATTATGGTATCACTACGGCAGTTGCTAGTGTTGAACTGCAGCTTGGAAGGATCAGCTTCTTTAAACCAAGATGGGACCAAGCCCCACCGCATGGGAGCAATGACACGCTCAGATGAGTCTGCGCCCTGCCACGAAAAAGGTGAAGATCCAGTGAGGAGATCATAATGAAATTTAGAAAACCTAATTCAGTACATGCATTACATTACTACGAGTCTCAAAATACAAAGAGGATTATTAATAGGGAAATATTCTACTTGAAAACAATTTTAATGATGTATCATGATGTGAGTAACTTGAGTTCTCTAGCAATCATATTTATCAGAATGTATGACATTCTGCTTGGGCAGGATGGGGGATACAAAGAGGTTTAATTTCTGTAAACTTTTAATTAGTGCCTACTGCAGGAGAGACATAGTACTAGGCCCTGCACACTTCACATGGCCCCAGCTCTCAAGAAGCACACGTTACAGGCAACCATCATGTAAAACGGTACATGCTATGATTAAGGGATACATAGGGTAGTACGGGGGCACAAGAAAGGTGCTTAACCTCAAAGGGCTTGCACTATAACTTGTGAGGCCGCACAGACATTAAAAATATGAAGTACTAAGATACTATAGGCTAAGGGCCATATAAGTGGTACAAGGAGTGTCAAAAAAGTTCAGTGGAGAGTGCTCTGTGAGAGATGGAATGAAGAAGTATTATCAGCTCCTTGGGAGGGGCAGAAGGGGAGGGAATAGGGTGAGGTGGATCTTGGATTGGCTCCCACAAGAGGTACAGGAATCAGACAGAGAAGAGATGGGAGGAGAGACCAGATATGAAATTAGGGGCCGTGTCAAGAATGTGCAGGAAGTGGTTTTGTGCAGCCAAGTTATAGCAAGCCTGAGGATGCTATTTTTAGGAAGGCCTGCTTACAGGACTGGCCCTCAGTTAGGATCTGAGAACGTGGATTGTGTTTCCACCTTCCCCTAACTGATAAGGATGGTACACTATGCCTACTTTGTGCAAAAAATGAGGTTTATGCCGAGCACCTGCTTTCCTTCTAGGAGTCTACCATTTTGGTACTTGCTAGGCAGAGAGTGCCTACATGACCAGCCCCCAACAAAAACCTTGGGCTTAAGTTTCTAATGGGTTTCCCTGGGCAGAAACAGTGCACAAAGTTACCACATTTTTCACTGCTGGAGAGAAAACATGCTTGGTGTGTCCCCTCACAGGAAGGAGAGACTATAAGGAAGCTTGTGCATAAATTTCTCCAGATTTCTACTTGTTTCTTTTCCCTTGCTGATTCTATTGTGTATGCTTTCACTGTAATAAACCTTAGCCACGTCATATGCTGAGTCCTTCGAACGCATCTCCAAATGTGGGGGTAGTCTCAGGGCCTCACCCTCAACACATGGTTGTTAAACTCTTTTGGGGTAACTGGCCCCTTGAGAATTTGATGAAATCTACAGATTAAAATGCGCGCGCGCACACACACACACACACACACACACACACAATTCTCACGGTGTACTACACTGAGCTGGAAGACACCAGTGAGCAGACAGTGCATTTTAGGTTCTACTAGGGTGGTACAGTAGGTCTGGTGACAGTAGTGAGAATAAAAGACATTCAAAAGATAGAAAGAAAAAAAAAAAAGAAATTGTGGTGTCAAATGGACAAAGAAAACAGGGATGATTAAGGTTTCAGGCCCAGAAGCCTGAAATAATGATGGTGCTATTGAACAAAAGAGAAAAGTCCGAAAAGAGGTTTGATGTGGGGAAATATCACACACTGAATTTCAGATAACAGTGGGAAGTCTGTGGCAGCTTGGAAAAATGGTCCCGAAGTCTTCGACGCTTCTCCCATCAAGAGCTGTGTGGGGGACCTATGTGCCCTTTTCTTGAATCTGGACGGGCCTGTGACCTGCTTCTATCGAACAGAATGTGGCACAAGTGACACTGCATGATTTCTAAGGCTAAGTCAGAAAAGGTTTTTCAGCTTCCTCCTTGTTTGCTGCGACACTGCCTTTGTTGCCCTGAGCTGCCATATAAGAAATCCAGCTACCTTGGTAAAGAAGCCCAGGCTTTGTGGAGAGGCCACATGTAGGGGCTTTGGTCAGAAGCCCCAGTTCAGAGCCAACATCAACTGCCAGATAAGACAGTGAAGATGCCTCTAGATCAGATGTTGGTAAACTTTTCTCTAAAAGGCTAAATATTAAGTACTGTAGACTTGACAGTCTTTGTTATAAACGCTATTATAGGGACAGAGCAGCCATAGACAATAGATAAATGGATGTTGCTCTGTCCCATAAAATTTCATTTACAAAAATAATCAGAGGGCCCTAGTTTTCTGCCTCCTGCTCTAGATGATTCTAGCCCCAATGCCTTCTCAGCTGAGGCCCCAGACTCCAGGGAAGAGACAAACCATACCTGCAATGCCCTGTCCTAATTCCTCACTGGTGAACATAATATAAAGGTTGTTCTGAGTTAGTTCTAGAATAAAATCCACAGACAGAGGTTTACTATGTCCAACAAGCATGTGGAATTAAAGCTTAGGAGAGAGGCAGCATGGTATACAGAATGGGTCAGCAAACTTTTTCTGTAATGGACCAGACAGTAAATATTTTTGGCTTTCTGAGTCCACACAGTCTCTGCTGCAACTCAACTCTGCCACCGCTGGTAGTGTGAAAGCAGCCAAAGAACAAGTGAGCATGGCTGTATTCTAATAAAACTTTATTTATAAAAACAGGCAGTGAGCCAAATTTGGTCTGAGGACCACGGTTTGCCAACCTCTGGTATAAAGGAAAGAACATGGCCTTTGTAAGAAGACCCTGGTTCAAAAGTCCCTTCTCCGCTACTTATGAGGTTAGATGTGTGGCATGGAATAGGCACACTAATTGTAGTTTAATATTTTTTGAGGTTATGATGAAAAAGAAACAGCAAAATCTTCTATACAAAGGTGACTGGTAAAGCCATTAGGATAAAGTTTCTTAGAGAGCAAATCAATCACAGGATCAAACCCGGGGGTACAAAAACAAAAAGGAGAAATGAGGAAAAAGTGCAGTCCAACAAAAAGTTCCTAGAGAGATAAAAGCAGAATGAAAAAAGTTGAAAGGATGGAATTCTAAGAGGAATCGTCAGTAGTCGTGTCTTAGAAGGGCTTCCCTTTTTTTTTCTCTTAAATTTATTTGGCTGTACTGGGTCTTAGTTGCAGCACATGGGATCTTTAGTTGCGGCATGCGGGATCTAGTTCCCCGACCAGGGATCGAACCCAGGACCCTTGCACTGGGATCGCGGAGTCTTAACCACTGGATCACCAAGAAAGTCCCGGGCTTCCCTTTTGTTTAAAGCTAATTCCTCCACTGTGCTCTTCACAGGATCCTGTCCCACTTCTTTCAAAATCTTGCCTGTATTAGTTAATCCCCTTGCCATACACACACACACACACACACACACACACACACACACACACACCCACAGAACCATTCTTGTTATACATGGCAGGTAGGCTGTACAAAGTTGCCATGACACTGAAGTAGGGAACACTGAACTGCAGCTCTTAGGGGAAACACCGTTAGGTTGCCAGGAACCTATAGTGAGAACATTTTCATCAACTGATCAATATACAACCTTGTCTTCTGTGTGTTTTTGTTTAAAATATTTATTATTATATGTTAAACTTTATTTAACATATATTGTTGGTTCATTAATGTTGAATTCATGACCAGCAGCCACAGTAACTCACGCCTGAACGAAGCATCTCTAGCACATGTATTTTCTCTGTAAGGCATATTACGCCCTTCTTGCATTTACGAATTCTAGCCTGCACTTTACCACTATGCTTGGGGACAATTTTAAACACTAAGATCACCAACAAGAAGCATAGAAATGCAAAAAACATGGCAATAAACAGATCTCAAAAAAGACACTTGTTTATAGTATGAAAAGTGAAACAAGAAAGTAGAACTTCATCTTACTTGATCTCAGTTAGGAATACGTATTTGGGTAACTTGAATATTTCACCACTCTGTATGTCCACGAATGGCTACGAAAGCATCATGAGTATTATTTTGGGGGTTACAAAGTAGGCAAGTAGGCAAATTTACCAACAGAATCTACGAAGAATGAGGGTCAATTGTATGTATATATACATATATGTTTCCTTCTCCTTAAAGACAGAAGCAGCCTTTAAAACCAATAAATGAGCTCGCAGGATAACTAAGGAAAAGGTGGCCCTGGAAGAAATGGTAGGGTAGAGAATGAAGGAAGAGAAAGAATGTGTGAAAACACAGAACTTTTGTAAATCCTCTTTCCCTTCCGGAATCAAATGTGTCAAATGTGCCTTCCAAGCAGAAGGGCCCCCAGTACAAACCATAAATGAAAATAAGAGATAACATTATCTCACAGCCAACTAAACAATCTTGCATCAGAAATTTACAAGACAAAGCTCTAAATCTGAGGTTCTGGACATGGGGCAATTCTGACACTGCCCGCCCCCACCACCTTCACTTCACCAAGCCCGGGGGTGAGGGCTGGCCCACTGGCATCCAGTGGGTATATCGAATGGGTATTTGGCAATGTCAGGAGACATTTTTGGTTATGATGACCTAGGGAAAACTGGCATCTACTGGGTAGAGGCCAGTGACGCAGCTAAACATTCTACAACTCACAGGTCAGCTTCCCACAACAATTATCCCACTTAAAATGTCAATAGTGCCAAGGCTGAGAAATCATGCTCGTAAAAATTCCACTGATCACCTTTAACCTGAGTGTGTTCAATGGACAATTGTAAACCAAACCCAAATACAGGGCTGCCCCATACTGGGAGCAATGAATAGAAAGCGGCTTCTAAGCCAAAATACTGAAAATATTGCTCAATATTAGTCATCTTTTCCTCTACCCTCTTGGACTTGTAACCTGAACAGCTGGTAGCACTGGGGGTAGATAAATGAAAGAGGAAGTAATTTGCAAGTCAGTGGCTTCAAATGCAAATGTTACAATCTATACACATGCGCTGACACTGATGATACGGATTAGTGACCTGAAATAGTTCTATTTTCACTTTACAATTTACTATTTTCACTTTCAGATAAATGACACCTCAAATATTTATCAAAATTAGGAAACCCCTAGCAACCTTTATAAAATTTATTAGAGATGTGGAGTCAAAACATTCCATCAGCAAACTGACACCACTGACAGAAGAGGAGGGCTATGCTGTGCTTAGGGGCTCCACCTTCCCCGTTCCTAGTTCCAGGAAGTATCCACTGGAGTGGGAACAGTGGACTGGACCTCGGTACCAGCTCTTCCCTCACTGACTGGGTAACCCAGGACCACTCACAATCTTTCTACACTTCTGTCTTTACATCTGTTAAAGTTTTCTTCCAGCTAACATTCATTCTATAATTTTAATGACGTGGTACAAAGAGAACCGAGGCTAAAAAAATAAGAAACCTCAAACAGTTAATCCTTCTTTCTCTTCAAATTATTCCTCCCTCTGAAACGTTTTATTTTTTCCTTTTCCAGTCAAGGTTCCCCATGATATTGTTTTTACTTTGATTTGCCTCTCATTAAAAAAAGTTCTTTTAGTTTCAACAAGTATGCATCCACTAAAAATGGCTCAAGAATAAACTATTTCATGTAAATGGCTTCATTCAACCAAAAAGATCAAAGGCGTCTGGTATTTTTTTTTTCAAAATAATCTGATCCCCACAACGGAAAAATGAATCTTTTTTGACTACCATATTATCACAACAGTTCTGAAGAGTATTTAGCAGGGTAGTATAATCAATTGTATCAAGTGACTTAAGCATTATGGATCAGATAGAATAAATATCCAGGATGGAAACAATCAGGATTTTAAAAAACATATCAAAGATATTTAACATATTTAAGACATGGAAAAACTACTGATTTCTGGAATGAAGCTTTTTTTTTTTTTTTTTTTTTTTTGCTGTATGCCGGCCTCTCACTGTTGTGGCCTCTCCCGTTGCCGAGCACAGGCTCCGGACGCGCAGGCTCAGCGGCCATGGCTCGCGGGCCTAGCCGCTCCGCGGCATGTGGGATCTTCACGGACCGGGACACGGACCCGTGTCCCCTGCATCGGCAGGCGGACTCTCAACCACTGCGCCACCAGGGAAGTCCTGGAATGAAGCATTTTTATTACACTGCAGGTATGCATGCATACGGGCACATACTCCCTCCCTTTCAGGAGATAAAGCCAAGAACCAAAACATGATTATAAGTTATCGGCCACTCCAACACTACAGAAGTAGATTCCACAAAGATAAAAAATGCAATTAAACTTCAGAACACCAAACCAAATACCTCTGTTCCTAGCTTCAGTAAAAGACAAACATAAAAAGACTGAAGACGCAATCAGAAAGAATAGAAACTTAAACGTTCAAGAAACGTCAGAGGTGTTTTTAGACTAGCTAGTCTTAATCCTGCCCTAAGCCCAGAGATTCTGACTTCGCTTATGGACTCATAAGGGGCATGGAAATCCTTTTTTTTTTTTTTTAAAGATATTGAAAAGTCCCTGATGATCAGTGAGGTGTGAAAGACGCTACCTTAAAGTGTTTTCAAATGCATATGAACCGGCCAGGCACCAGGGCTGGCGCGCCTCTTGCAGAGCAGCACTCAGCTGGGGCCCCAGGAACAGTGACCCGTCCCGGAGGCCTCAGCACAGGCGCAGCGACGGGCGCAGGGCAGGTCAGCGCTCACCTTCTCCACGTGCAGCCGGGACAGGAGCACCGGGCTGCTGGACTGCGGGCTCTTGTTGTACGACGGGCAGTACCGGTCCGGGTCCCTCCACTCTGGGAGCCGCCGCTGGCCCTGCCGGTCCCGGTAGGCGCAGGCCCGGGCGAGGACCTCCTTGGACAGGTGGCAGGACGTCCGCCCGCACATCTTCGGCGCTGCGAACACCGCGGCCCTGGACGCGAGGACGGGGTTCGAGCGCCTCACACGCGGGTCTCGGGCCTCCGCCCCCAGGGTCTCCCTCCGCGCCCCGCTCCGCCCCACCCTACCCCCACCCCAGGCCCGCGCGCCGGGCTCACAGGGCCACCTCCCGCCCCGCGGCCCGGCCAGGCGAGGAAAGGAAGCTTCTCAGCCGGGGGCTCCCCCTGCCTAGCCGGCCCTGGCCTCCCCAGCTCCTCCCCGCTCCCTCCGGGACCGCTGACCCTGACGACCGCGCCCCACCCCCATCCCCGCCGCCCGTCCGGTCTCACTTCCCCCTCAGGCCCGCCGCCCTCCCATCCCGCCTCGGCTCCGCTCACCCCCGCTCAGCCCCCGTCCGTCCCACTTCGCCTCCCCCTCAGGCCCGCCTGCCCGTCCGCCTTTCCCCACCTCACCTCCACCTCAGACCCAGCGGCCGCGTCGCTGCCCGCGCCAACGCGCTCCCCGCACCAGGCCCCGCCCCCAGCAGGCCGGCCCCGCCCCCCAGCGGCCGGCGGTTCCGCCTAGCGCTGGGGCGTCTTCCCCTCCCACATCTTGCAGAGCGTTGGGACTGCGGAACCTGACTCTCCTGAAGGAGCCCGAGCAGGAGCCCCTGATTGTCTCGGGGACTCGTCCTCCGTGTGGGCCGTTCCCCTGCGGGGTTAACTCCCTCCCAGGGCGAACCTCGGGAATGGGACGGGAAGGGTCCCGAGGGTGCAGGCTGGCAGAGACCCTAGGTGCGACCCGGAGGCCTACAGCCCCTTCTCCGTACAGCGGGAACCACGACTCCAGGGCACCAGGTTCTCGTAGGGGTGAAATCGGGAAATTTTCTTTACTTCGCAGCCCTACTAACGGCCCATAGCTTCGGGCAAAAGTTGAAAAACCATCAGGAAAACTGCCATGGATCACGCAAGTCACTCTGAAACTTCGGTGGGCACCAGAACACTTTCCAAGGCCCCACCTTTCCCCCACCCCCAAACCTGAATCTCTAAGGGTTGAGGCCTATGTTTTTTAAAACTAGGCTTTACAGGTGTATTTCAGCCACAAAATTGGCAAAACACCTGGCTTGTGTTTAAAAGCCCAGCAGAGGAAACCAGGGACTTCTGCTCTGTAAGGGCTGTTCCTCCGGCAGAAGTGCAACGGCCACCTCAGAGCTGGCACTAGGCAACAGCCGGGTAATCCACCCAGACCCTCCGGCCTCACTGATCTCCTACAAAAGGAGGGTGGTTTAAGGGCAAAGACTCAACGCCTGCCAGCTGCTGTCATTCCCTCATCAAACCTGCACCGCTCCTGCCCCTGGGCATGGGGCTCGGGCGGGGGCCAGTGAGAGGGTCCTGCCTCATGCTAAGTACAGTGGCAAAGGGCTGCAGGTGCAAACGGGACGCAGAGGTGTCCTTGGGGGTAGGGACGCCGGACCCCTAAGCACGAGTCTGCAGAAGTAGCAGTCATTCAATAAATACATGCTGATTTTATTTATAGGGATAAGATGGTTCCTTAGCGGATCAATTCAAGAGGTGGTGCAAGCACTTTATTCATTTGAGATGTCCCTTCCCTGGCAGGCAAGGCAGCAAGTTCTAGGACAAGCTAAAACCACCCCCCTCTTTCAAAAGTTACCCTCAGCAGGGAGTTTTGGGGCAGGGGTTAAATTAAAAAAAAAAAAACAACCCCCCTCATTGATTCCTAATTGTTTTTGAATACAATTGGCTTGGAAAGGACTTTCCACTGGGTTCATAAGGAAGGCCTGACTTCTGCACAGTGTTGGGGGGAAAGGGTAGGACTTGGTCCTATGCAGGCTGGCCTCTTAGCCCACAGACGCCAAGACGATGTCCACTGGCAGCTCCTCCGAACTTCTGGCTGTCACCTGCATTGTTACTGTGTCCAAAAGCAGCAGCCGGGAGCGCACCAGGATGTCATGACCCCCCCGGAAGACGCCTGGAAGAGAAGAGAAAAGGACAGGTGTGTAAGGCAGAAGGGGGCTGAGAGCTGGGCTGAGAGGGCCACCTGCAACAACTGGCGAAGGCAGCTCTGGGGCTTGAGATGGGAGGGGCCCGCAACCAGGAGCACTGGCTGAAATCCCTGCGTGAGGCCCTGGGCACGTCACTTTACCTCTTGAGCTGCAGCATCATCAATGATCTCAGTAGAGATCACTCTACTAGCCGTATTTCACGCTTCGGCCAAGCTAAAATGAATTAGTGGACACATATGGCTTGTGTCTGACATCACAGGGGCGCTCACACACGCTAATGGAATCTAAGAGCACAGACGAAGGGACAGCCCCACCATGACAAAACCACAGCGCAGGTGTCTGCAAAACCCGGGGGACTGGGTTGCTTCACTGTGGTCAGAAATGATGGGCTTGGGGGCTGTCAGCTGTGAGCAGGGCACTGAAGCAGAACTACTTCCTAACCCTGTTTATAAACACTCAGAAAAAAAAATTTCCTTTCGTTCATTGTTTTAGGTGTGGTAAGTGTACTGCTAATGACAAAGGGTCATTAGCTTTTAGAGAAGCATACAGATCAGAAACATTTACATATGAAATGTCTATATATGGAGTTTGCTCTAAAATAATCTGGGGGTGGAGAATGAGTATAGGTAGAGACACTATCTGTTGTTGCAGATGGAGGATGAGTACTTGGGGGGGTCCCATTTTTGTGTAAATTTGAAAATTTCTGTAAGTGCTTAAAATCCCACTCCTATTAGAAAAGACCAACCAACCCAATAGAAAATTAGACAAAGGATCTGAAAACAATTCACAGAAAAGGAAATACAAATGGCACTTTGCATTTGAGAAGATACTTAACTTCCTTCAATATACAAGAAATGTAAAGTAAAGCTATGCGGAGGGTTTCCCTGGTGGCTAAGTGGTTAAGAATCCGCCTGACAATGCTAGGGAACACGGGTTCGAGCCCTGGTCCGGGAAGATCCCACATGCCGCGGAGCAACTAAGCCCGTGCGCCACAACTACTGAGCCTGTGCTCTAGAGCCTGCCAGCCACAACTACTGAGCCCGTGAGCCACAACTACTGAAGCCCGCATGCCTAGAGCCCGTGCTCCGCAATAAGCCACCGCAATGAGAAGCCCACGCACTGCAACGAAGAGTAGCCCCCGCTCGCCGCAACTAGAGAAAGACTGCGTGCAGCAGCGAAGACCCAACACAGCCAAAAATAAATAAATAAATTTATTAAAAAAAAAAAAGACTAGGACAATCTAAATGTTCATCAATACATGAACTGGTTCTACAAAATATGGTCCATCCATAGAATGGAATAGTAATCAACTACAAAAAAGACTGAGCACACAGTTTGGGAGGATGAAAAAGTTCTGGAGTTGGATGGTGTGATAGTTGCACGACAATGTGAATGTACTTAATGCCACTGAACTGTGCACCTAAATACGGTTAAAATGGTAAATTTCATGTTATGTTAAGAAAAAAAAAAAAAAGGAGGAAGCTCTGAGTATCGATAAGGAAGTTCTCCAAGAGGCACTGTCAAGCGAAAAACCAAGTGCAGAACAACATATACACCACCTGTATGTAAACATTTGAGTTTAAAAAGGGAAATGCGTACACGTTTGCTTTTACACCCCTACGGTCACAGGAAGGATATACAGCGCGCTTTATAATATAACACTGGTTGCCTGGTGGAAGGGAAACTGAATGACTGGCAGCAAGTGTTGGGAGGGAGACATTTCGCTGCAGGTCTCTTTATGCCCTGTGAACATTCAACGCTGTGAATTCTGAATTCCCAGGTTCCCAGGGGGCGCCCTCAGCCCAGGATGCGGTAGCATCAAGGCCCTTCCCACCAGAAATGCCGCTTACCTGCCAGGAGCAGCGTGTGCGTGTTCTTGTTGTCTGGCACTCTGTCTGACCTCTCACAAGGGTGCATTCCTAAGAACTTCACAATATTGCCCACAGCCTCTGTGGGGAGAAATCCCGGTGTTATTAACCCCCGATCTCCCCCTGGTGCCACCACCACTCCCCCATCCCCTGACCCCACTCTGCAGTTTTTAATGAAGTGGCATCTGAAGTACGTGCTCTAGACATGGCCCTGGATCTTTGGGGACTTGGGGGCAGGGGACGGGGGGAGCTCTTCAACAGTAGCCAAGGATCTTGTAAGGCAAGCAAGCTGGAAATGGCATCCCCAGGATTTACCTTCAAGTGTCTTGATGGTGGACAAGGTGAATGTTTCCTCCTTCTCAAACTCATCCCCTACCTCATCCCAGGCTGCTTCAAAGTTCAGCTTCATGACCTTTTGGATGTGATCAGCTATCGTGACTTCCAGATCTTCCAGCTGGGGAGATGCAGGGGCGCGTTAGGCACACAGCTCTAGGGGAGAGACACCTCCGAGCCTCTGCTCCACTCTGGCCACCCGCCCCTTCCCACCACGCAGCCACAGGTGCTCACAGCCAAGTGGTGGCCCCTCAGCGGAAAACCCTCACCTGTTTACAGCCATCCCTCAGTATCTGTGGGGACTGGTTCCAGGACCCCCTCGGATACCAAAATCGCAGATTCTCAAGGCCTTTATATAAAATGCTGCAGTATTTGCATTTAACCCACACACATCCTCCCTTATACTTTGAATCACCTCTAGGTTACTTATAATACCTGATACAATGTAAATGTTATGTAAATAGTTGTAAGTACAATGCAAACACTATGGAAATAGTTGCCTCGTGTGGAAAACTCAAGTTTTGCTTTTTGAAATTTTCTGGAACACCCCCCACCCCAATTCTGAATACTTTCTATCTGTTGGTTGAACACATGGAGGCAGAACCAACAGATGTGGAGGGCCCACTGTCCTCATCCTCGGGTGGCAGCTATGAGAACACATCACTCTGAAGCCTGGAGTAAGTGCCAGACTGGACGGGAGCGAGGCCTGCATCCTGTGACTCAGCCGTGTCCTCCCTGGGGCCGACACGTTGTACTGCCCTCCACCTTGAACTAACTACATAAAGGTTCCCCATTCATTCACCCAACAGCTCTTCACTGAGCCCCCACCCCTGTGCACGTGTAAGGTGTTCACAAGCAGGACTCAGCTCCTACGGTAGAAGCTATGCCTCAGACCCAGCCCTCCTGTCCTGGGGCAGTTCCCGCCCTTAGGTCATTGCTGGCTCAGGGAAGGCCCATCCTCAACAATGGACCTGGGAGGACACAAGTGACCATCAGCTGTTATTCGGTGACTGCCCCTCTGGACATGAGGGCTCTGATAATCTCCATGCCAGGTTTAGTATCAGGGTCTGCACTCAGATGGCACTGAGCCACTGTGACCGGGGCAAACCCCAGAACAACCCTGCACTCAGCTCCATGCAAGCTCTGAGCTGGAACTGAAAGGGACGTTTCAGTGCATGAAAGGACTGTCCAGCAGATGCAAACTGATCCAATTTCTCTAGAAAGCAATTTGACAGTATGAATCAAAGTCCTTTTTTTTTTTTGGCTGTGTTGGGTCTTCACTGCTGTGCACGAGGTTTCTCTAGTTGTGGCGAGCGAGGGCTACTCTTCATTGTGGTGCATGGGCTTCTCATTGCAGTGGCTTCTCTTGTTGCGGAGCATGGGCTCTAGGGCACACGGGCTCTAGAGCAAAGGCTCAGTAGTTGTGGCGCACGGGCTTAGTTCCTCCACGGCATGTGGGATCATCCTGGAGCAGGGCTTGAACCCGTGTCCCCTGCACTGGCAGGCGGATTCTTAACCACTGTGCCACCAGGGAAGTCCCTCAAAAAAGTCTTAAAATCAGACTTAGCCTTTGACCTAATTATTCTACTTCTAGGAATCTGTCCTAAGAAGATAACTTGAAATGCAGATAAAAATTTGTACCCAAAGGGATGCTTAATGTAGCATTTAAAAAGTGAAAATTTGGGAATTCCCTGGCAGTCCAGAGGTTAGGACTCCACGCTTCCACTGCTAAGGGCCCAGGTTCAATGCCTGGTTGGGGTACTAAGATCCCACAAGCCGTGCAGTGCGGCCAAAAAAAATTTTTTTTTGAAGTGAAAATTTGGAATCACAAATGCCAAGCGTTTAAGGAATACGAGGTCAAGTGAGTTAGGATATATTAAGATAAGGGAGTATCTTAAAGTCATTAAAAATTGTGTTTATGAAGTATTTGTAATGACAGGATAATACACTCTGGTTCTAAGTGAGCACAGCAAGATCTGTAATGTACAGAATAACCGCAATGATACAGCTGCCCCCGCCCCCCCCAGTCATTCCCAAGGACTATGGGTAATGTTTTCCTGTTTCTGTATACTTTGTTTTTGTATTTCCCAAGTTTTCTTTTTATATATTTTTTAAGTTTAAAAAAAAATTCTTTCAAAACCAAAACCAGCAAGAAAATGCTTCAAGACTGGCTGTCAGCTCCTGAAGCCTCCTTGCCCCAGCTTCTTACCACATACTCATCCTCATAGCCTTCGTCGTCGGTCTCCCCGGTGGTGGGATCGCAGTCCTTGACAGTGAACTTCATCATGCAGCTGAACGTGCAGCCCACTGCGGGGAGGGAAGGCCAGGCAGTCGGGCGAGGTCCTCTGTGGGCACGCGGCCACAGCCTGCCCTTTAGGCCTCAGCTGCATCTGCACTAGCGGCAAATGCCACCCGGCCCCACAAATCTGGACAGAGGGCACCGGCTTGTAGAAGGCAGGAGAGCCAGGTTGCAGCCCCCAGGAGTTGCCCTCACAGGGAAGGAAGACAGAGGAATGCAGAGATGCTGCAGGGTGGCTCCTGGAGAAAGCACCTGGTTTCTTTGGTTGGAGTGGACCTGGGACGGTCCATGTTTGTACCTGTCTCTGGGCCTTCCTCTGTGCTCTCTCCTGGTACAATGAGAGAGTCCTGGTTTGAGGACCAGGCGTCCTACCAGCCACGTGAACTCAGACAAGCCATTTGACCCGAGTCTTACTTCCCTGCTCCCCAGGGGTCTATGAGGAGGAAGTGAGCGGATGCGTGAGAAGCCCCAGGACTTAGCCGTCCTTCTCTTCTTCTCGGGACTGACCTCAAGGAGCTGAAGCTCTGACAGGAAACAAACAGCTGGCGCACAAGCCACCCGCCCCCAGGGGCTCCCACAAGGCCGGGGGGCATCTGCAGAGGGGCTCACCCGCCGTGGGGTCTTCCTTGGGCAGGGCCACCAGCGTGTAGCAGGTGCCGGGCTGATTGTAGGGCAGGCTCCGGGCGGGCACGTAACACAGCACCTCGTAGGCCTCCGTGGGCTCCATCTGCACTGTGACGTTCTCCAGAGTCTGGTCGTTGAGCGTGTTCGTGCAGTCAAACTGGACCAGGGAGCGGGGGGTGGGCGCTGAGACACTGCCCTGGACCCAAGCCTGCTGCACAGGAGCAGCCAGGAGGTCCTGCCTCTCACCCCAGGGCCACGCCGACGCCCATCCCAGGCCCCCGTCCCAGGCCCCGTGTCTGCACGTGGACACTCAGGAGCCACAGAGGCCCTGCACCAAGGACTCGAGGGACACAGCAGCTGGTCGTGGATCTGGCATCGGGCTGGGCTCCAAGCACCGGTGTGGGGTGCCAGGGCCCTGCGGGAGGGCCTCCCTCCGGCTCACCTGGAAGACCATGTGCTCAGGGAAGGTGTGTTTGGTGCAGCGGATCACGTACTCTGTCTCCGACTCAGTGAGGGCCACGGGCTCAGGTGAGGACTTGAAGAGGGGCCCCAGCCCCTGGAACTCGGGCACTGCCGCCAGCTGCTCTGAAACCCCCAGGCCACACGCTCACTCAGCTGCTCAATCCTCAGGCCTGGTCCTCAAGCTCTCCCACCCACTGCAGTGGTCACTCCCGACTTCCCGAACAAACCCAAGCGTTTCCTCACCTCCCTCACTGCTCAGCTTGTGCCACCCACATGAAACACCCCGCCCCGCTGTCCCACACAAGACGCCAGAGCAACCAATGGACATCAGGCCCAACGTCCCAGGCCTAAGCCATTTGGAGACTCCCTCAACCTTAGAAGCTCAGCAAGGATTCTTAAAAGAGGGAGACTGGGAAAAGGCTACGAGGAGCTGAATGCCGTGATGGCCACGGAACCAGGTGAAAGAACAAACTGGTCTTCGACATGGGGCAGTTAAGACGGTGGCCCAAAAGGACAGGCTGCAGATTCAGAGTGTTGCAGAAAACACAACTTGGTGTGGACGGTGGGCGTTTGGTAAGGCCTCTCCCTGCGGCCCACAGCCAGGTTCCAGCCCTGGCGAGTCCAGGTGAACAAGGCGTCTGGCAGCTGCCCCTATTCTACGGCAGGGGCAGAATTCCCCACAGAGTGGTCATGAATCACCTGTGTCAGAATTACCTGGGGGTGAGGGCTTGTTAACAACGCAGATTCCTGGACCCATCCCAGATCGGCTCTATCAAAATTCCTGGGTTTGGGATCCAGCAATCTGCATTTCTAACAAGTTTCCTCAGATGACTCTGATGTATACTGATATCTGAAGACCACTACTCAAGAGTTTTAATTTGTCTTCCCAGTTAAATTGAACTCCATGTGGAAAAGAACTGTGCCTGAGGCCAGGGATTTGACATTCTGCCTGAGCAGGCACTCGATTCACACTTCAGGGACAGGGAGAGAAGGAAGGCATTATTATTATTTGTCCTTCTCCCCCCACAAAGAGGCAGCCTGTGTGCCTGCTTCAGCCGTCTGAACGTGCAGGCGATAAGAAGCCCAGAGAGAGCCAGCTTACGTATTAGGAGGCACATTCAGGCCCCCTGTGGGCATCAGCCGCCAGAGTGCTTTTCTATGGGAACTGATTTCATTGGGCATCAAGTTTGCGGACACGCTGCCCCTTACTGCCTGGGGGACTCTGCTAGTAGCTATAAACTACCGCCCCTGAGTTTCAGACTCGTCATCAATAAAATAGATACAATCATCTTGTCCACAGGGTTGTTGTGAAGATAGAAGAGGCAATAGAGGTCAAGATCTAGCAAAGAACCTGGAACTTAACACGTGATCGATAAACATTAGGCTTCGGAAGGTTGTTTACAAATGGGCTTGAGTCCCTGGAAGAGGCTTCAAAGGAGTCTTCCCTGGAGGGCGTGGCAGAACAACAGCCCCCAAGATGTGCACGAGCTAATTCCCAGAACCTGTGAGTATGTTCCCTCACTTCGCAGAGATTACGTTGCATCTTGAGCTGGGGAGCATCTCCTGAATTATCTGGGTGAGCCCAAAGTGACCACAAGGTCCTGGTGAGAGGGAGGCAGGAGGGTCAGAGGCAGAGAGATGTGACTGTGGCTGTACTTCTGGCTTTGAAGACAGAGGACGGGGGCTCTAGGCAGCGAACGTAGGCGGCTGCCAAAGACGAACCCCTCAGAGCCTCCAGAGGGAGCTTGGCACCGCCAACACGGCGGAACCCATTTTGGATTTCTGTCCTCAGAACAAGGTAATACATTTGTGTTACGTTAAGCCACTAACTTCACGGTAACTTGTGACAGCAGCAAGAGAGAACTAACACACAGGAAACGTTTCGGATTACAGTGATCCCACTCAGCTCAGGATCCTAGTTTTGCTGAATCTGAGACAGTATGTTGATGGAAGACAGGGTTCGGGAAGGGAATGGAAAAGGTGGGATTTTGTTTAACTCAACGATAATTGGGAGCCTACTGCGGGGAAGGAAGGCACTAAGTGCAATGACAGAGAATATAGACGACAGAACGTGGAGAACTGCACAGGACCACGGAGGAGAAGAGAGGAGCTCGGGGAGGGCATCACCAAGGGCGAGGGACACGTGCTAGGCCTCAAAGGTAGGAATCTAGTGGATAACGTGGTCTGGCAACTGGACACGCAGCCTCTCCCCTTAAAAAATGCAGAGGGACAGATGAAAACCTAAACAAAACCCTGCAAGACAACGTGGACGGAACACGTCTGGAACCCGAGACAAAGGACCGTGTCCCTTGAGTCACCTATATGGCATCAGACATCCGGAACTGGCCTGGGCCTCAGGGAACTGAGCCTTAGAACCAGGGCCGAGGCAGCTCTGAGCCAGTTGGAGCTGGATCTTAATTCCACCGCCACCCCCACACCTCCCCTTCTTGCTGTGCAAACTTGGGCAAATCACTGTCTCTCTCTGAACGTCCGAATCTTCCAATATCAAATGGACCCAATAACCTCCACCTGAGGGTCAAACATGCTGTCTAAACACTCTCAGAGCCCAGCACTCAGGAGAGACTCAATCAATGACAGTTCCTACTCTTAATTCCCTGGAGAAGAACCGCTACCCTAGCCGCGGCCCCGGGAAGCCCCGCCAAGCACCACTACTCACCTTGGAAGATCTCCTGCCGGGTGGCTGCCACCTTCTCAGGCTGCTTGGCTGCTGTGATGGGGGTGCTTTCTGCAGGAACAAACATGCATGGTGACCCACAACTCCAGGAACGGGCCAGGGTAGTGTTGACCACGGTGCTGTTACTCAGGGATTATAACTTCCACCCCGCAGAGTGTGAAGTACAGAGCACGTGAGGAAGAGAGCAGGTGTCTGTGCCTACGTGTCTTCATTTCCTGTGGCCAGAGGCAGACGGGATAACTCCCTCCGCCCAGCACAGCCCCATCCATCCTGGGCAGGTTTAGTGACTTTGCAGCCAACGCAGACCCTCCAGCGGAGGCCTGGACCGGAGGGTCTATGAAAGGAGTGCAGGTGTTACTTACCTGTTCTCTGCTCTGCCATGGGTGTGGTGGCCAGGGGCACAGACTTGAGGTCAAAAGGCTTTTCTGATGGTTCTAGAGTGTACTGCTGCAGAGCCCTCTCCAGACCAGGGATGGACACGGTCAGACCTAGAGGCCAGTGGGAGACTGAGGTCCTGGGGTCGAGGTTGTAGGACCTTGGGAAACCACTTAGGCCTCTGAGGTCCCACTTTCTCATGACATCGTCCTTTGCAGGACTGATGTGGGGAGTAAACGGACATAGGAGAGGGACTTATAAAGGGTAAAGCACTCTGCAAATGGAGGCTCTTATGACTAACTAGTGTTTCAATTCACTGGGCTGTTTCCACCCACAGGGCTGTGAACGCAGGGCCCTGGGTCTCCTGAGATCACAGTGATGCTGTGCAGTTGCCATGAAAGCCCAGCCGAGAGCGTCTTGCCTCCGAATCCCCCTGCCTGGCGAGACTGCAGCTCCGTTACGGGGCTGCGTCAGGCTCAGCCAGGAAAAGACTCACCGTTTAGGATATAGCCTGCATTGAGGGCCTTCTGCTTCTGCTCCAGGACACTGAGATAGAAGGTGGCCCGGTCCCTTACTTCATTGTCATCGTCCATCACACACCTGTGGCCAGAACACAAGGTCCTCCTGACCAGGGTGGTAGGAGGGATGCTGCAGGGCTTCAGCAGAGGTCAGTGAGAGGAAGCAGGTCTCTTAAAGCTCAGTCCTCGGATGTGGACCCAGGCATTAAATGCCAGAAGGGCCCACGGGACTCTAATTAACTAGGAGGTGGCCGTATTCATACTCCCTGGACCCTCTCCCCAGAGCCCACCCAGTGAGGGAGGCAATCTCCTATATCCACAGCATACATCACAAAAGAATTTAACATGACCCAACAATTCCACTCCTGGGTATACACACAAGAGAACCGAAAACACGTCATACAAAAAGTCGCACACAACTGTTCACAGCAGCACTAGTCACAACAGCCACGAAGTGGAAACAACCCAGATGCCTATCAACGGATGTACCGACAAACAAAATGTGGTCTATTCATGCAATGGAATATTATCTGCCCATAAGAAGGAATGAAGTTCTGGCACATGCTACAACACGGATGAACCCTGAAAACATCATGAAGAAGCCAGACACATGAAAGGCGACACACTGTATGCCTGAGTTTATATGAGGTGTCCGGAACGGGCAAATCCAGAGCCAGAAGAAAAGCGAGTGGCTGACTAGGGCTGGGGGGCTGGGGGGAATTGTGATGACTATTCATCGGTACACTGTTTCTTTTGGGGGTGCTAAAAATGTTGTCGGGGCTTCCCCAGTGGTCCAGTGGTTAGGACTCTGCACTTCCACTGCAGGGGGCACAGGTTCCATCCCTGGTCAGGAACTAAGATCCCACAAGCCATGCGACATGGCCCAAAAAAAAAGTTTTCAACTTAGACTGTGGCAATCGTTATGCAACTCTGAATATACTAAAACCATCGTATTATACATTTTAAATGGGTACATCGTATGGGTCTCGAATTATATCTCAATAAAGCTGTTTTTTAAAAATAGAAAACACCTCAAATTAACGCCTAGGTGGAGGGATTTTTGCATGACATTATTTTTCATGCTTTTCTTTTTTTTTTTAATTAATTAATTTAGGCTGTTCAGGGTCTTAGTTGCGGCATGCAGGATGTAGTTCCTCGACCTGGGATAGAACCTGGGCCCCTGGCATTGGGAGGGCAGAGTCTTACCCACTGGACCCCCAGGGAAGTCCCATACTTTTCTGTGTTTCCATTTTTTCCTATAATCAATAGTTGTGTATCTTTTCTCCCCTTTTTCAATTAAAAAGATACAAAGGACAGCGGCCTGGGCCCAAGGGAACACTTGTCCACCAGGCCCGTGGCCTGGACTCACCTCTTCAGCAACACCAAGATACTGGGCAGCATCTCTTCGTTCTGCGCTCCGAACTTGGCCAGAGCACTGACAGCGCCTGTGTTTACGAAGCAAATACGATTTACTGCCAGGGCTCGGAACGGGCCATCCAGAGCCAAGCAGCCCCGACCCAGCAGGCCCAACCCGACACCATGAAACAAGGAGCCTCGGTCACGTGGGCACCACCCGGCCTCAACTCCTCGCCTCTCACGGGGAAGGCAGCCCTGTTCTTGGGTCCCAGGAGTCCTTTTCAGTATTAACTAAGAAGAGGCCACGAGAGCTGCCCTCAACTTCTGTATCCAAATGGCCTCAGCTCACGGTGAAGCAGTACACGACCATAAACAAGAGAACAAACTACTACTGAATGAGTAACAACTGCTGAAAGAGGAACATCTGTCCAGAGAGGGCTTGAGTAAAAAAGAGCAATAAATTAAAAGTAAAGTTAAGAATATGACGGTTGCACGTTGAATTGCACACTCATTTAAAAGAGTGAGTTTTATCGTATGTGAATTATATCTCAACAAAGCTATTACTAAAAATAAAAAACTAAACACCAAGAAGAAAGAAAGAAAGAAAGGAGGAAAGAAAGGAAAAAGGGAGCGAGAAAGAGAGAAAGAAAGTTAAACGACGACATATAGTGACACTTAAAAACAAAAAAATCACTAAGCCGAATTAGAGGTTAAGAACCATTCACCTAGATGACGCCCAAACATCTAAGGTCCTTGCTACAAGATTATAAAACACCGAGCTTGTGAGGCAGGGGCCCGTGTCCCCCCGGGGGCTCAGGGCCCTTTGCTGGGGGGTCTACTGCAGGGCAAGCCCGGGGCCCAGGGGCAGCCCTGCTGACCCACCTGCCCGGACCTCCTCATGCTCCAGGACCACTCGGTTGTAGATGAAGCGGATGTACTTGGAGGGGTTGTTGGTCTTGGGCCCCTCCTGGCCCAGGAGGTGCAGGATGCGCGTGGCCAGCACGGTGAACTCGCAGTCCTCGATGAACTCGCACAGGTGCGACAGCCCCGTCTCCTTGCTCTCCGAGTTCTCCTCGATGATGCTGATGATGCAGTCCACAATGGCCCGCTTGTACTCAAAGCCGCCCTGCAGCACAAGGGGCGAGCTGAGTGCCGAGGCTGCTCTCTCCAGAGCCTAACGGGACCCGGCACAGCGGTCCAGGCACTGAACCCGGTGACGAGGGCCCGGCTCTCCCGGCCTCGACCTCCCTTTTGCGTAAAACAAAAGGCTCGGGCTGAATGCTCGCTGGGGCCCTGCCGGTTCTAAGAGTAGATGGCTTAAGAGAAATATTTGGGACTTCATTTTCTTTCCAGGTTTGAGATAAAGGCAGAATGGGTGATGTGGATGCTGGAGGAGTGGGGTGTTAGTGTTTAATGGGAACAGAGTTCAGTTTCACAGTATGAAAACGTTCTGGAGGTTAACTGCACGCCAGTGTGAATGTACTTCACAATACTGAACTCTACACTTAAAGGCAGATAATAGAATTCTATGTCGTGGGTATTTTATGACAGTTTAAAAAAGGCAGAATAGGGCAGTAGAGAGACAAAAGATCCCGGGTCAAATCTATGCTCTGCCACTTACAGACTTTAATGACAGAAGTGGCAAGTGAGATACCCGCTAGGCGCCCGGCCGTAACCCGGCAACGCGCAGCACACGGGATGGGATGCTGGCGCATGCATAGTGCCCATCCCACCTAAGGAGCGAAATCACCACGCGGCCTAGCGTTGCCAGGTCTTAGAAGTTTTTAAAGAGAAACTGGAAATCTATCGAGGTGGTTTTCCTGATTTTTAAATAACGGCTACTAATTCAAAATGTGTAAAACTCTGCACAACCGAAGTAGAACTTGTCTGTGGGTCAAATCTGGCCCCTGTTCTCAGATTAGTTTGTGTTACGGCCGTGATAAGTCACTCTCTTTGTCTGAGCCTCAGGTACCTTCATAACAAGGACCATTAGTGTACTGACCTCATGGGTTACTGTGAAGAATAAATACGCTCTGTGAATTACACACGCGCCTTACATTTCAATAAGGCTGTTCGGTCAGCAGGTGTCCCCGCTATGATACCGGTTCTGCAGCCTGCCCGCCGACTGGGCACTGACAGGTTCAGAGTAACTGCAGGGCTTTGCCTGCAGCGGCACATGGCTGACACACCCTGGGCTGAGGGACAGACCCTTTTCTAGCAGACAGGGTCTCGGTGTCTGAGCGCTGTGTTCTAATGAGTGAAGCTCTCACGCTGTCTTCCGTGGAGCCACACGTTGTCCTGGGAGGCAGGGAGGTCCGGGAGAAAACCACGGGCTCTGGAGCCAGACACTTACTGACCAGGTGGCCACAGGCAGGTGGTCTCAGATCCCTGATTTTTAAAGGGAGAAAATAACGTCTACGACAAGGCCTGTTATGAGGATCACAAAATGGTTTATGCTGTGTGGTGTCTCCACTGTGCTGGGCCGTCAGCTGAAGGCACTCTAAGCCCTGCTCCCTTCTCATATTCCTGGGAACCCCAAAGGCACCCAAGGCAACGGTTCCTCTACTGCCTTGGTCCAAGGGCCCATCTGGGGCTGGGGCAAAGGGCCAGCAAATATCTGGGGACCAAATCTACTGCATGAACACTCTGCTTCTGCTCCTCTGAACGGACCAGTTTTGTTGAGACAACCAAGAAAGGTGGCCCACGTGAATCACGAATTCACGTCAGGAACAAAAAGAACCGATGTCACGTTATTAGCCTCAGTTTCCCAAGAAACCACCCTGGAGCTCCTGGAACGGCTGGAATATTTCTACGCGAGATGACACCAGACAGAGCTCAGTTTCCCATCTTCTACACAAGCGTCACCTTGGGGCATCTGCTGGGTCTTTAGAGCCCGGGTAGCGTGCCATTAGGGTTATCAGTGTGATCACAGTGACTGGTGCATGTTTACACTGCCAGCCCATGAGGAGTTTCAAGGGCCGCGGGCACCGGGAAAGCAGCCGGCCAGCAGGTGGACTGGGTACACCCGAGAACTAGTTGGGTGTGGAGCCAGCGGCCAGGCCACCACCCGCACAGGAGACCTGGCGCCCGAGCGCCCTGCTCTTACCTCCTCACGCAGCATGGAGAACAGGAAGCTCATGAGCACGGCGTGCTTGCGAGGGTACTTCTGACACAGTGCGCTGATGGCCTGGACCACCACCACCTGGGCCAAACAGACATGCGTTAGCGGCAGCCCTGCCACCTGGTGGTTACTTCATGCACCCAGTGCCAGCAGAGTCCTTCCTCAGGCAGGGCCAGGCCCTGGGAGCAACAGGCCAAGACGCGAGGGGAGCCCTACCTCCACCCTCGGGGGGCCCACAGCCCCGAGCCCCCCAGACAGGGAGGCATGCACAGAAGTCCCGAGGCCCAGATCCAGACTCTGGGTCCCTCTACTCAGACTTCAAGCAAAGTCCGCCAGCCCCTCCATCCCGCCTGTCCTGCTTCTCCCCTCCCCCACCATTCCCACCCCTGAGCCTTCCAGCTCAGGCTGCCCCTTGGGGTGCTCTGGCCCCAGCCCTCTACTCTTCTCGGTCTCTTTGGCAATCTCATCTCCTCCCGTGGTTTTAACCACCTCTTCTATGCCCCCAACGCCCAAATCTTTGTCTCTGGTCTGAGTTCAAGAGCAGTGCTTCCAAATGTCTACCACACAACTGCACCTGGTGCCCATGGGCACCTCAAACTTGGCCGCAATCACCACCATTACCCCCGCTTCCCTCCTCTCAGCCCTGACCATCTCCCTCCTTCCCCAAACGCATCCACAGCACCGTGAACCCCAACTAGAACACGGACTCACCTCTGAGGACGTTCATGCCCTCAGCTGTCACATGGCGCCCTGACACCTGGCTCTGTTCCCCAGGGGCTCTGAGACCAGCCCCCCTCCCGCTTCCCAGGCCTGCGGGTGCCTTCGCCTCTCTGCCCAGCTCCCACAACCAAGCCTCAGTCCAGTTCACCCTCCAGCAGCTTGGGAAGGATCTCTCTATATGCAAGTCTCGCTGTGTCATTCCACAGTCTACAAAGTATTCCTACAACCCACAGGCAGAGTTGATTCCGCCTACTTTGTATCATTCCTGCTACAGAACTCACCATGCTCTATCACAGTCATTCACGTTGCCGTCTGTCTGCCTCCTGCCCTGATTAAAGCTCTCCAACAACACACTAACGTTTATGTTAACTGTTGTGAAATAACATTGTTACAGAAGTTGAGAACAGCGTGTAGGGAGGGGAGGAGGGGATGGGAGTCTCCTGGTGGTGGTGCAGTTGAGCATCCAGTATCTTACGCAGTTTCACACACACACACACACACACACACACACACACACACACACACACACACACGTGTAACTGGTGAGCAAACTGTGGCCTGTGCCTGTGCTGTGACACTGTCCTGTGGCCCTGCGGGTGCTGGAGGACGAGGCAGCTGGGGGAGGGGAGCACGGGAATTCTCAGTGTATTTCTTTACAACCTTCTGTGAATTGTTTGAAAATAAAAGTTTAGAGAACACTACAGAAAACGCTTTAGCAGCTTCCTTAAAGCCACAGCTCTTTATCACGAGCCCCCGGGCCTCACACGGTCTCGCCACCACCTGCTCCGACTTCATGGCCTCCACTGGCCGCGAAGCCCCCAACCTGGCACTTCAGCCCCTAACCTGGCACTTCAGCCCCTTCCTCTTGTTCCCAACACACTTGCTTCTGCCTTTTCTCCCATGTCTTCTCAGGTACCTCCCCGGTGCAGCTCCTCCTGGGAACCTCTACCCTGTGGGGTTTCCTCCCTGCACTAGTGTGTGAAATTACCGTGTCCCACCTTGTTGACTGTCCCCCTCCCCTCCTCAGCAAGCAAGCTCCACGAGAGCAGGACAGGTCTGTCCACTGCTCTGTTCCCCTTTCTCCAAACTCTGCCCAGCACATGGCAAACGCACAAGAAACACTGAAGAACTTAACAAGCTGGCCTGGAGGCTCCTGGCCTCGCTGGACAAAAGCCGGAAGCAGCATCGCGCGCACTTCTGCCCGCCCTCCGCCCCACCAGCCCCACAGAACCTCCGCCCCGGCTCGGAGTGGGGACGCGGCAGGCGTGGGCTATGGACCTTGAACTCGTCCGAGATCTCTGACATGAAGGAGGAGATCTGCTTCATGAGGCGGTCGATGCTGCCCTCGCTGCCCGTCTTGAGGAGAGTGGTGATGGCCAGCGTGGCGATGCTGCGGTTCGAGTCTGTAACCAGGTTCTCCAGGTCCAGGTTACAAGCTGTCACCGCAGATGGATGCTTCATGGCCACCTGTTTTGATTCGGGAGGAAAGACATGAGGACAGGGACGGGGTACAGCAGGTCCCCCACCGTTCCGCTGGTCCTTCGGGTGAGCTCAGGTCACTGCCAGAGGACAGAGGCGGGCCAGGGCTGCACCTCCCGCAGGGCGGGAGCCGGGAGACTCCCCCAGCCCCACTCCGCCCACTCCGAACTCACCTTGTTGAGGGTGCGGACGGCGGCATAACGGAGCGCAGCCTTGGGGGAGCTGCAGAAGAGCTGAAGCACTGCGGGGAGACAAATACGGGTGCTGGGCTGCCGGGAAGCCCAGGGGCCCCCGCGAGGGGCAGGGACCGGGCACAGCGGCGGGGCACACATGCAAGGGCTCTGAGGCTGCGTCCAGCTGTCTTCCTGCTGGTGCCACCACCCCAACCAAGGAGACAGCCATCCTCTGCGTGGGCACCTGAGCCTCGCACGGACCCGTGGACACACTTGCAACCGCCCAGCGGTTCACACGTGGGAGCCTAGAGTGCCGGGCAGAGGGCTGAGCACTGCCTGCCGTGTCCCCGCGAGTCCCCACACGCCTGCAAATCAGCTCCCGTATCTCCCCATTTCACAGACACAGAGGCCAAGGCACAAAGGGGCAGAGCAACTGAAGGAACGAGGCTAGCAGCCAGGAAGTAGCAGATCCAGGACTGACATCCGGGGCTGCCTGCCCCGGGGCCCAGGCCGTTGCCCCACCCGGGGTCCCGGCCGCCCCAGCCCGTGCCTTGGCTCAGGAAGCTCAGGCTCCGGGTGCACTCGCTGGAGCGGAGAACATGACTGCTGTTTTCTGCGGTGTCTACGCTCCTCTCCTCATAACTTGGCTTCCATTCTCTTATACTTTTTCAGCACTTATTTACGGTTTTCTTAAACAACCCTTATTTTAAAAGCTCTCTGTTTGACTTTCGTTATTCTGGAACATGAGTAATAGAACAAGAAAGAACAAACATTCGAACCAGGGAATGAGTTCATTTAGTTCTTTTGCTTCTGTCGCCAAGGAGGAGGAGAGACTTCTCTCTGCAAATGTGAACCCCATCTCTCTGCCTGACAGGTTTGCAACCTTATTCTGGAGAGCATAAGAAAAGCAGGAGGGCCAACCATTCCTCAACCTCTGCAGCTGGAACTCTCTGGCAGAACATCATGGCTTCCATTACTAGGCCTGTCCTTCTGGGACGCTTGCCCCTTCCCTCCTGCTCCAAGTCCCACTTCTCAATGCACCCGCCTTCCAGGACCGAACACTTAGCCCACCGTCACGTGCCTGCTACCCCGACATGTAGTGAGATCTCAATGCTCAGCACAGGGGCCTGCACGATCAAGGCACTGATCACTCAGCAGCTGGCCCGACAGCAGCGGGAGCCCAGCGGATTCTGCTGCACGACCGCCCAGAGCGCAGGTGCCGCGTGCATCAGGCTGCCAGTGTAACGGCACGATTGCTATCCTTCCCGCAGAGAGGACAGCTGGCTCGCCCAGGCTCGCCCAGCTGCCCTGCCACAGAGCCAGTACTGCAACCCACGCTCCTGTCCAGACTCTGACCAAGCCCTCTTTCTCCTCCCTGAGACGGCCCGGGCCCTGGCTTCATAAAAGCGAGCTTCCTCCGCCGGGCCCTCCTGCCACGGCAGCCACCCGCAGGCGGCAGAGCGCCTCTGAACCTCGCCTCCGCCACCCGCCAGAGCCCAGGTGAGAGGCCCTGGCCCGGCAGGGAGCAGGCGCTGCCTGGGGACTGATGCCCTCTCTTAACCGTAGCCTGCGGCCCGCCTGAGGGCATTTCCTTTCTTTCCCGTGCCCCCTGGCCCAGGGCCTAGCTCCTGGCAGGCACAGGCGTGCGGGGCTTGGGTGGGGAGCGCCTGGTCACCTGACACGGCCGGGGCCAGCTCCTTGGCACTGCAGCCCGGCAGGTTGACGATGGCCGAGGCGGCTTCGTACACCACCATCTCGTGCTTGTTGCGCAAGCAGCTCTCGATGAAGTCGAACAGCGGGCTGTCGCGGCTGCGGGACAACAAGCGGCAAGAGGACGCTGGGGGGCCCGTCCAGGAGACGGGCAAGGCCTCGCTTGGCATGAGGGGGGACACAGTGCCACTACCTGCCGTCCTCCTCCTCCAGCTGCCGGCTGGCCACGCGGATCATCATGCAGTAGGCGAAGGGGGACTTGAGGCCGTGCCGCGTGAACTTGCTGATCATCTTGCTGACGGCCAGGCGGTCGTTCTTCCGCACGTGGTACAGGAGCCCCAGCGCGTGGTACTAGAGAGCGGGAAAGGGCAGCAGAGCACGGGCTTGTGAGGCCGGGCTCCCTGGCCGTGGGGCTCTGAAGGTCACGGTCCCTCTGGGCTCTGGCCTCATCTCTGGGATGGGCATCGTGGTCGCTTCCTCCAGAGCCTGGGTACGACCGTGCCCAACAAGCCACCTGGGTGTCTGCGGTCCTTATCTGTCCCCAATTTCAGCAAGGGCCTCGACAGGCAGCGTGAGTGCAGGTGTGGAGAGGACAACGGGTGCCACAGATGGAAGACCAGGAGGAGACCAGGTGTCTCTGACCAGATAGAGAAAGCGGGAGCCAGGCCTCGAGGGGGACACGTGTCGTAAGGTGCTGTGCAGATGTGAGCCCTCACAGCGTCAGACCTTACGTGTGACACCGTGTGACAGGTACTTCTGCCCCCACTGCCCTGCCCAAAGACTTGTGGCTGCTGCCGGCAAGGCTAGGTCTGCAGAGGGAAGGCACACGGAGTTACCTCCTGTCCCCTCTGCTCTTTCCTAATTCCTTACCGGGGTGACACTCAAGGGCCTTCTATGTGGGAAGCTTCTCTGACCCTGGGAAGGGTTTGAGGGGCCACAGCTGGTCCTGGAGATGAGACCCAGCACAAAGGGCACAGAGGGAGGGAACAGATGCCCACACAGGGAGGCTGCAGGTAGGCAGATGGGCAGAGGCTACAGAGGCTCTCATTTGATCCTCACAGCTTTGTGAGGCGAAGACTTTCTTTCCTGTTTTACAGACAAGGAAACTGAGACTCACGGAAATAAAGGGGTTCCTGGCTGAAGTCACTGAGGAAGAGATCAGCACACGAAAGCCCCACCAGGATGCTTCCGTGCATCACTACCAAAGCCAGCTGGGCCAGGTCAGCTGCGTCGCATACCCCAAAACAACACCCTGGCTATCAAAACACTCGATTATTTCGGTACCAGCTAGTAACGTCTCCAACCCAACTCCCCCTGCAAGTGGTGCCCTGGATTCTTTCCCCAAACCCCCCAAGTCTCCCCACAACGACAAAACGATTAAAGCCTGCTCCAGCCAGGGGCCGCCAGGATCTCCGTGGTAAGAGTCCATGCTGTCTGGCCAGGACAGCGCCACCAGCCTAAGTATCTTCAATATCACTGCTTTGCTCACCTGGACCATGATGTTATCACTGGATGCCGCCTCCTGGGCCTCATTCACCCAGCGCTTGACCACGTCGAAGCTGCACTTGAGCAGGTGCTGTGGGGCACAGGGCGCATTGAGGGGTGGGCAGGCAGGATGCTCTGCCATCACACCTCCCGGTCTGGCCACAGTTCAGCTGGCTCTGGGTCTTCCCTCAGACACAGCCCAGGGCCCCTCTGTCGTCCGGGTCCTCTGAGAAGTGCACAGACTCGGGAGAGCTCCCACCCTCACTCTCCCTGCCCTGGCAGACTTCCTGCCAGGCTCAAATTCCAAAAATCTGTCACCCCAAAGGATGGGTCAAGGCTGTCCAACTGGCCCCTCAATTAACCCAGAGTTCCCCGGGAGCTCTTCACTGAGAAGGGGGTGGGACTCTCAGATCTGGGGATACGAAGCTTTTCTTTTCTTTTGGAAAGTGACTTTGATGTTTCTTCAGTCTCCCAATCCAGCGCCCGCCCCCAGCCCCTGCTGAGGCTACACACCAGGGAAGACACCAGAGCAGAGCTGGAGACGCTGGGCACCTTGTCCACGATGGCCTGCTTCATGTAGCGCTCGATAGCCTGTAGCATGGTGCTCTGCGGGGACAAGGGGTGGGTGGGAGGGGGCCCGGTCAGTCCCTGCCGCCCTCAGGAGTGCAGGAGACAGGGTGTGGAGGAGGGATGGCCAGGAGGGAGGAAGCAGGCTCATGTCCTGCGTCCCCGCACCCCTCCCAGGAGCCGGGGGACGAGCTAGAGCACGTGAAGGGTGAGACCCCGCGGCGACCGAGCTGGCCAAGGGGGACTCACGTCAGTGATCTGGCAGAGGGCGCGCACGGCCGGGCCCCGGTAGCTGTCTTCCTTCCCAGTCATGTCCTTCGTCAAGCTGCAGGGACAAGGCGATGGCCTCACGCAGGGGCCGGGCCTGCCCCCCCGGCCCTGCCCTGCCCACCCCAGGTCACCACGCCAGTCTCCTAATGGGCGTCCTCCCTGTGCTCTTAACCCTTCCCCACCAAACACCACACAGCAGCCAGAGGGTTTTTCATAAAACTGAACAGACCGGGTCACTCCCCTGCTCTGACTGAAACCTTCCAGAGGCTTCCTGCTGCCATCCCCATCAGCCCCTCACAGAGACGTCCCCAAACAGGCCGTGCTCTCCACCCCAGGCCCTGGCACCTGCGTCCCCTCAGCCGAGCGCACTGCCCCCCTCATCTCCACCTCTGTCCTGCTACTTCTCACTCAGCCCTCAGGACTCCACTCAGACAGTTCCAGGAGGCCTTTCCTGACCCAATTTCAAGTTGGCTGTCCTCCTGATCTGCTCTCAGAGCCGTCACACTTCCCTAATGCCTGTCTGCTGGGTTACTTCTCGGTAAATTCTGGGGCTGCAGGGGCCATGCCTGTCGTGTTTGCTGCTCTATTCCCGGAGTTACACGGGGGCTGACAGACGATAAATATTGTCTAAATGAACCTACACACGAATGTATAACGTCCCCCCCGAAACTGTGGCAAGAAGCAATAAAAGAACTGAGCCCAGGGATTATATTTCAGTCCACTCTGTCCCCTGAATCCCTCAGCCTAACACTTAGTGAGCAAAGCAGTCCTTAGTGAGTGAGTCTGCCTGTGCTCCCCGTGTATATATACCCCTAGGTGTATCCTCCCTGGGCTTTCTCTTGGTACTCGATAGAGTCTTTGTGAAACTTCCGGCTGCCTCAGTTGACTGAGAGGAATCAAGGGAAGGAAGGCTCTGTGCCTAAGTTCAGGCCAGAGAATTAAAAGGGAAACCGCCCACCCTGGAGGTCGCCACTGGTGGGCAGGGTAACTGAAGGACGAGGGAGACAGGAGAGCAAAGGAGAAAAGGGCACGGGCGGGCTTCCCTGGTGGCGCAGTGGTTGAGAATCTGCCTGCCTATGCAGGGGACACGGGTTCGAGCCCTGGTCTGGGAAGATCCCACATGCCACAGAGCAACTAGGCCCGTGAGCCACAGCTACTGAGCCTGCGCGTCTGGAGCCTGTGTTCCGCAACAAGAGAGGTCGCGATAGTGAGAGGCCCGTGTACCTTGATGAAGAGTGGCCCCCGCTTGCTGCAACTAGAGAAAGCCCTCGCACAGAAACAAAGACCCAAACACAGCCAAAAATGAACGAAATGAAAGAAAAGAAGGAAGGAAGGAAGAACTGAGTTAAAAATTTAAAAAAAAAAAAAAGAAAAAGGGCGCAGGCAATGCGTAAGCCGAAGTCTGAGCGCCTGGTACTCGTGAGAAGATGGGCTCTGTGTCGGTGGATCATTCAGAGACCAAGACTTGCCTGCTGGTCACAATGATGACATCCTCTGCGATGCAGGACATCTCCTTGATGGTCAAGTAGCACATCCGACGGAGGGTGGGCTGCGCAAGAGATGCGAAAAGCCCTCTGACCCCTGGCACAGCATGAGGCAGCCTTGCTGACAGGAGGCCCTCCCACCACCCTGTCAGAGCTGCCCCCTCTGGAGGAGGGCTGGGGTGGGGACACTTACATCATTGGACTGAAAGAGTTTGGTCATGGCAAAGAAGGCCTCGGTTGCTTCTGTGGTCCCCAGGTGCTCCCCCTGTTTTAATCAAGAAAGAAGTCTCAGCTTGGGACAGACGAGCCAGAATACTCTTCCTGCCGGATCAGCCCAGGCCAGACCCTCGGACCCTGCAGAGGCTCCGTCAAGGGCAACACATCGGATTGGGACGCTGAGGGGACCCAGAGCTGGGCCGCTGGCTACAACTACACAGGGTCTGTGCCCCTGCCCCCAACACACCCCAGTACCATCTTCCCCACCCCCAAGCCTCACCCTGTTACCTGGTTTATGAGGTAGAGGATCTTGGTGAGGATGTGGGCACATTTCCGAGGATTGATGGGAGTTTCGTTAAACACGCGGGCCTAGGAAGAAGCGACCAAGGATATTACCTTCTGGCTGAGTTTATTTCCCTTCCCTGACTGCCCTCAAGCACGTCGAGGTCTGAGAAGGCCCAGCGTAAATAAATACACTTGCTCAACCTTATTTTCATAAGGAAAGAGTCTTGTTTTGCTTTTTTCTTACTTTACCTATTAACAACTCCTGAAATTTTCCCTAAATATTAGCTGAGGATGTGCTGACTTAGTAACTAATGGATAGTCAGACAACGCTTATTTTTATTTATTTATTTTTTGTGGTACGTAGGCCTCTCACTGTTGTGGCCTCTCCCATTACGGAGCACAGGCTCTAGACGCACAGGCTCAGCGGCCATGGCTCACGGGCCCAGCCACTCCACGGCATGTGGGATCTTCCCAGACCAGGGCACGAACCCGCATCCCCTGCATCGGCAGGCGGACTCTCAACCACTGCGCCACCAGGGAAGCCTGGCAACGCTTGTTAATTAACTAGAAGAAGAAACGAAGACAAAGAAAAAGACAGGCCTAATGAACACTCCCCGGGAACAAAGTGCCCCCGTCTTTCCAGGAGCAGGTCTCTCCCCTGCTGTCCTTTAAACCAGCACTCTGAACGCGCCCGCACGCCGACTAGGAACACTCGTGACGGAAGAGACAGAAGCAAATGACACTTGCCTCCTGGAGCACTGCGCTCTTCTCGAGGTGCTGGAACGGGTTGGAGCCTCCACCTACAGTCAGAGCACAGGCAGGACTGAGCACAGGCTGCGACCCTGAATTTCAGAACTCTCTCAGACGTAGCCAAGGGAAACATGTCCCAGTGCCCAACCTAGTCAAGTTCCAACTCCTCTGAGTGGCAACCAAAGCTCTACAAACTGCCAGTAGATCCAGCCATCCTCCTGCAAGGGGAGCTCCCTCCATCCCAAGCCACTGACTCACAGTCACCCAGCAGCCCTGGTACAGTCCTTGTGTGCTTCTCAGAGTGTCACGTCTTGCATTCATTTATGCAACTGGTACTTAACTGAGTTCCTACTACGTGCGGGACCACCACTTCCAGCGACTAGAGTCTGTGCTTGGCAGATATCACACGTGTAATTAGTTACACACCTCAGTATCTGACTGACGTCTGTTTCCTCCACTACGTCGCGACCATTCTAATATTCTGGGCTCGAGCACTGAGCGTCTCACTTGTTCTACTGCAATGTCAGGGCACAGTACAGCCTGGCATGCAGTAAGCGCTCAATATATGCTTACTGGGTAAATGCATGAGAGTCAGGGTTCTCAGCCACGGGACACTGTGCTCCCCAGTCCGGTCAGCACCGACGCAGCCCCAGCGAATCCCCACAAGAGCATCGCGCGCGGCGCCCTCCCCTAACAGATGGGGAAACTGAGGCCCAGAGAGGCGTGCGACCCGCCCAAGGTCACCCAGCGAATCGCGGTCCGAGCTTACGAGTGCGGGGCAGTGGAGCCTGCTCGGGCTCTCCAGGGCTTGCCACTGACCGGCGGCAGCCCCTCGCACAAGCCCCCGTCCCTCCCGGGGCCTCGGGTCGGGACAGAGGCCGCCGGGGAGGCCGCCGAGAGCCTGGGCATAGGTCCGGCCTCCCCCAGGCCTCGCCCCCCTCACCCGATTCCTCGTCCTTCTTGTCAAATTTCTTCAGCATGGTGGTGCCGGCGGGGGCGCGAACCAGCACCTGGCACGGGACTGACAGACTGACTACGGTGGTCCTCCGGAGGTTCCGCACGGGCCACTTCCGGCCGGCCACGTCGCCCGGCGCTGTGCGCAGGCGCACTCCGCGCTCCGCGCATGCGCACATCCGGGACGCTTCGCCCCGTCAGGCGTAACCCCGTCCCTGCCGGGAGGGGCCGGGGCTTAATTCGGGGCCTTACGCCCTCCTCTCGGTGCATTCGTTCCCGCCTCATGCCTGTGGCGGGAGTTTAAATGTGCTTTCGGAGGCGAGGCCCTAGCACGCTGGCCCGAGCAGCCGCCCACCTCCGAGGTGCTACCTCTTCTGGTCACCTCCTCCCGGAGGCCCGCCAGCCTCGCCTCACTTCAGCCCCTCCCCTGCCGGATTTCTCTGCCTACCTCGAATCGCCGTCTGACACACTAACTACATTCTTACTTTACCGCTTTGACTGTCTTTTATTCCCTGCGGTGGATGATGTTCACATACAGTAGGTGCTCAGACAATTGTTGCGTGAATGGGCTTCTACAGTTCAACTCTGCCCACCCCCCTCACATCCGCTCCCGGTGCGAACTGCTTGGTACTTGGCTAACTTCCAGGGATCTGACTAGCGTGAAAGGTCGGCGCGGCAACGTTAACTTGCTCTTGAAATCTGTGGGTATTTATCGAGCACCTACTGGATGCGCCGCCTGGCGCTGGGGGAGGGAAAGGACGCGAAGGAGAGACGGACGTCGCCCAGGGTTACCTCCACGGACCTGGGAAGACACCCCGAGGCCAAGGTGAGGACTTGCGCGACACCGAGACGGAGTCCCCTGGCCCGAGGGGAGGAGTCCAGGTGAGCCGCGGCGCGGGCGGTGCCCAAGGTGCGGGGGGCGTGGACCGCAACGCGCCGGGACTCCGGACGCACAGGCGCCCGCCTCTGCAGTCCTGCTTTGCAGAAGCTGGGGCCCGGGGGCCGCGGGGGAGGGGGGCGGGGGTCTTGCGCCAACGTGAAATTGTCAAGAGCCGGAAAGATGTGCAAAATCTTTAACCAGTAACCCCACCCCTTCCTTATCCGGAGGAAATCATCCAAAGGAAGAAAATCAAGTTGCTCACTGCAGCAGTTTGGAGCAAGATAATTGGAAACACCCTAAATGCCCAGCAGTAAAGGGATGATTAAGGGGATTGTGGTGCATCCATCGGATGAAACATTCCACACCCTTCTAAAGGGATATTTCTGAGGACTTGGGAGGCAGTGTCCAAACTTCTTAAACAAAATGAGACGTTAAAGGGGAAAAGCAGGGTGTAAAAGTGTTCATAATTAAGGTGAAATAAGTATGCCTCATGGTTAAAAGCCAGAAAAGAACCCCAGAGTTTTTCGTTGTTGTGTTAAGACCGTGAAGTACAGATAAAGTGTGTTGAGATAAATATCCTTTTATATTATGATATTAATTCTATAGAACTATATACCAAGGGCAATTTTTATAATACCTCATTTTTATAATGAGAATTGTGGGTTGTGAGTCCAGTTTTCTGTATAAGCTAATACGTAACTGTAGGGTTTTTATTATTTTTAAACTGTAATATACATTCTTTTTTTAAAAAATATTTGCAAGGTTCATCCATATTACAGCATGTATCAGTACTTCATTCCTTTTTAAAAAAAAATTTTAGTTATTATTTATTTATTTTGGAACCGGGGCCCCCTGCCCTGGGAGTGTGGAGTCTTACCCACTGGACCACCAGGGAAGTCCCTTTAATATACATTCTTCATGATAATTGCTGAGTCCTCTGTAGAAACACAGGATACTGAAAGTACAGGAGAAATTAGGGAATCTGAATAAGATTAGTAGGTTGTACCAATATCAATAACCTGCTTGTGGTATTTTTTTTGTTAACATTACTCGTTTTGAAAAATTGAGATATAATCCACATATCTTAAAATTCACCCTTTTATAAGTGTACACTTCAGTGGTTCTTAGTATATTCAAACAGTTGAGCGTGCATCACCACTACTTCCAGAACATTCTCATTACCCCAAAGATATATATATATATATATATATATATATACACATACACACACACACATATTTTGTTTATTTAACATTCATCAGTTAATGGACACTTGGGCTGTTTCCACTTTTTGACTCTTGTGAATAATGCTGCTGTGAATACTTGTGTACAAGCTTTTGTGTGACACATGTTTTCATTTCTCTGGAGCATATAAGAGTAGAAATGCTGGTCATATGATAACTCTGTTTAACTTTTTGCAAAACTACCTGGTTTCCAAAGCATCTGCCCCACTTTATTTTCCCACTAGCAGTGTATTAAAGTTTCCAATTTCTCCACATCCTCAGTAACATTTATTGACTTTTTGATTATAGCCATTCTAGTGGGCTTCTCATTGCAGTGGCTTCTCTTGCTGCGGAGCACGGGCTGTAGGCGTGTGGGCTTCAGTAGTCGCGATGTGTGGGCTCAGTAGTTGTGGCTCTCGGGCTGTAGAGCGCAGGCTCACTAGTTGTGGTGCACGGGCTTAGGTGCTCTGCATGTGGGATCTTCCTGGACCAGGGCTTGAACCCGTGTCCGCTGCATTGTCAGGCGGATTCTTAACCATTGCGCCACCAGGGAAGACCCACAAGTATCTTTTTGAATTAGAGTTTTCGTCTTTTCCTGATATACCCCTCAGGAGGGGTATTGCTGGATCATATGGTAGTTCTATTTTTAGTTTTTTTTTTTTTAAAGGAACCTGCATACTGTTCTCTATAGTGGCTGCACCAATTTACATTCCCACCCACACTGTAGGAGAGTTCCTTTTTCTCCACATCCTCTGCAGCATTTATTATTTGTAAACTTTTTGATGATAGCCATTCTGACTGGTGTGAGGTGATACCTCACTGTGGTTTTGATTTGCATTTCTCTAACGATTAGCAATGTTGAACATCTTTTCATGTGCCTGTTGGCCATCTGGGTATCTTCTTTGTAGAAATGTCTACTTAGGTCTTCTGCCCATATTTTGATTGAGTTGTTTGGTTTTTTTATATTGAGCTGTATCGAACAGCACAGTTTTATGTTATCTTCCAAAGATTTTAAATTTGCCTTTCACATTTAAGTTCTGACTTCATCATAATTTTTTTGTGTGTGTGGTGTGAGGTAAGGAGTCAATTTCATTTTTTTTCCATTTGGATAATCAATTGCCTAACACATTTTATTGAATAATCCTTTCTTTCCACACTGATTTGCAATGCCATTTTTGCCCCCTATCAAACTTCCATTTATATGCTGTTTGTATGTTATCTATCAAGGGCCATCTCTGTGGGTCTGTTTCTGGGCTTCCTATTCTGTATCATTGTCAGTCTGTCTATCCCTGTGTCAATTCCGTACTGCGTTAATCATCATAGTCAGGATAAGCATTGATGTTAGTATCTAGGAAGGCGAGTCCTTCCATCTTATTCTCAGAGCATGTCTTGCCTCTGCTTGTTCCATAGACAAACCATGGGATTTTAATTAGAATTGAATTAAATCAGGCTTTTCTGGTGGCGCAGTGGTTAAGAATCCACCTGCCAATGCAGGGGACACGGGTTCGAGCCCTGGTCTGGGAAGATCCCACGTGCTGTGGAACAACTAAGCCCATGCGCCACAGCTACTGAGCCCGCGAGCCACAACTACTGAGCCCGCATGCCACAACTACTGAAGCCTGTGCGCCTTGAGCCCGTGCTCCACAGCAAGAGAAGCCGCTGCAATGAGAAGCCCACACACTGCAACGAGGAGTAGCCCCCCCCCCACCGCAACTAGAGAAAGCCCGCGCACAGCAACGAAGACCCAACACAGCCAAAAATAAATAAAATGAAAAATAAATAAATTAAAAAAATAAAGGTAACCTTGGTACTTGCATTTCCCCCAGTGTCTCTGACAGGTGCCAGGTACTGTGTTTATGGGCTGCACAAGCTCTCTAATTTAATTCTCACAGTCTCCATTTTCCAAGTTCACTGAAGCTGACAGAATTTGATGATTTGACAAAAGTTGCCCGGGGGAGGCAGCGGAAGAGCCAAAGTTTGAACCCAAGTCTGTCTGACTACAAGTTTTTTTTTTTAAAGATGTATTTATTATTTTTAAATTTTATTTATTTTTGGCTGCATCGGGTCTTAGTTGTGGTGCGTGGGGTTCTCTCTAGTTGTGACGTGCGGGTTTTCTCCTCTCTAGTTGTGGCGTGCAGGCTTCAGGGCGCGTGGGCTCTGTAGTTGTGGTGCAGGGGTTCCAGAACGCGTGGGCTCTGTAGTTTGTGGCACGCAGGCTCTCTCGTTGAGGCACCCGAGCTCAGTAGTTGTGGCGCATGGGCTTAGTTGCCCTGCGGCACGTGGGATCTTAGTTCCCTGACCAGGGATCAACCCTGTGTCTCCTGCATTGCAAGGTGGATTCTTTACCACTGGACCACTAGGGAAGTCCCCACGCCTCTAGCTTTAATGCACCAAAGCGTCTTCCTCTCAGGCATTTAGCTGTTTCCAGTTTCTCCACGGGTAAACGACATTGTGATAAACATCTCTGGTATATATTTTGCCCCTGTTTCCAGAAAGTTCATGTCAGTTTTACTTCCCCAGCTAGTTCTAGTGTCAGCATTTACCAATCAGTGCCCCCGTTGAACAACCAGCAAAAGAAACTGACATTTCCACAGCCGCTTCTTTGCGCCACATGGGACGCTAACTCATTCTCTTACGTTATCTCATTTGATCGTCACAACAACACCAGGAAACTGAAGCTCAGAGAGGTACATTCATTTGCTCAAGATCACACAGCAAGCTAGGGACACAAAGCAGCCAGAGGGTTAACAACTTCTTAAAAGCTTCCAGGACTTCCCTGGTGGTCCGATGGTTAAGACTCCGTGCTTCCACTGCGGGGGGCATGGGTTCAATCCCTGGTCAGGGAACTAAGATCCTGCATGCTGTGAGGTGCGGTCCTCCCCCCCAAAAAAGTAGAAAAGCTTCCAGAGGATTCCCCTCACACTGGGAATAAAATCCAGACTCCTCCCCGTGGCCTGTGAGGCCCTAACACCCTGCATCCTGCCTCACTCTCCTGCCATGGTCCCCTCCAGCCTCTCTGGGATTCTTCCTGTTCCTCCAGCTCTCTGTGACCCTGCCCTGTGGGCAAGGCCTCTGCCCAGCCAGTCCCCTACAGCTTTTATGTGCCTGTTGCTCTCCTGCTGTGGTCAGCTGAAAGGCCACCTGCTCAGAGAGGCGTTCCTGACTTCTGTGGCTAAAGTACCACCCCTTCTCTTTTCCACGGTCTTGTTTTACTTTCTTCATGGCAGTTTATCACTGTCCGAATTGATCATTTGTTGGCCTGTCGTATTAGTCAAGATTCTCCAAAAAGACAGAAATAATGGAATGTGTATGTTTGTGTGTGTGTATATATAGAGGCAGAGAGACAGAGAGGTTGAGATTTGCTGTAAGGAATTGGCTCATGCAGTTATGGGAGTGGGCAGGTCCCGAGACCTGCAGAGTGAGTCAGCAGACTCACCCCAGGAGAGCCAATGATTAAGTTGTGGTCCGAGTCCAAAGGGCTGAAGAGTAGGAGAGCTGAGTAGTGGTTTCTCTCTGAGGACTGGCAGGCTTCAGACTCAGGAAGAGCTGATGTTTCAATTTGAGTCCAAAGGCAGGAAAAAAGCTGATATCTTAGTTTGAAAGGCCGTTAGGCAGGTTTAGTTCCCTCTCATTCAGTTTTTTTGTTTGTTTGTTTTACTCAGGCCCTCAGCTGTTTGGGTGAGGCCCACCCACATCGGGGAGGGCAGTTGGCTTTACTCAGTCTAGTGGTTTAAACGTAATCTCATCCAAAAACACCCTCACAGAAACACCCAGGGTAATGTTTGACCAGATATCTGGGTGCCCCGTGGCCCAGTCAAGTTGACACATAAAGTTAACCATCACACTTGTTTACTGTCATCTCTCCACCTTCAGCTGCTAAGGCAGCTCCTTGTCTGGCATATTCCTGACATGTGGCACATAATAAGTGGTCAGTAAATAGCAGTGGGATGAATGAATGACAGAGCCCAGACTCCAGCCCTGCTCTGAGCGATCCCACGTTTATTCGTTTTCTGCAATGAGACATTCCTTCATGTTGATCACTGCTGGTTGACTGAGGAGAAAAACATAACATCTGCAGTCAAATCAGTGTCCGCACGCAAATGCATGGTGTTCTTTTTGTGTGATGAAAGAGCCCCGGCCTGGGAGTGTCAGGCAGCTCAGCTTCTTGTGGCTTCTCGGTTCCCAAGCAACAAAATTAACACCTATCCTGCTCTTCTCTGGCTGTGTGGCTGTAAGCCTGACAGGCCTGCAACAAAGCTTCAAGGTTCCCCAGAGACAGTTTTCCTGTCGCTGCAAAGTAGGAGGAGAAGCAGTCCTCTGCAGGCTCTCACCCTCCAGGAGGGGTGGCGGGGCCGGGATCGTTTATTAGTGACTCACCAGGAGCTGGTGACAGTAAATAGAAAGGGTTGAGCACATCTCCACCCGCCAGCAGACTGGAGGACAGTGACAGAATAGTGACAGCTCGATAAACCAACAGGGAGTGCCTGTGATGAGCCCTCCGAGCCCTACACCCACCCCACGGGGCCCACCAACCTTGGGTTGTACGTGGTTCTGCGGATTCTGTAGTCAGAAAGGCCCCAGAGCAAGTCTGCCTTTGCATGAACAGCTAAAAGACACACGCACGGTATCGTGGCGTGTACACAAGTCACACTGTGTGACTAAGGCGGGGACACATTTCATGTGCAGGGACCTGGTACTGGCATTCCCCTGGAGGGTGACCCTGGTGCAGCTTGTAAAGGGCCCGTGACTTGGCAACCCCCAGCAAGTTCAGCCCTGGGGCGACATGCATGTAGTTAACAGTACGGAACAGGACATTTCAAATGGCTAAGATGGTAAATTTTATGCTACGTGCTTTTCACCACAATAAAAAATTAAAAACCATCCATTTCTTATCTCACAGTTTGTGCGGCTAGGAATCTGGGCCCAGCTCAGCCGGGTCCTCTGCTTCAGGCTCTCTCACGAGGCTGCACAGGGGCTGGGGTCTCATCTGAAGGCTGGGGAAAGGTCTTCCAAAATTGCGTGACTGTTGGCAGGATTCAGTTCCTTGTGTGCCACTGGCCCGAGGGCCTCTGTCATTCAATGGCTTGGGCCAGACGCTGCCCTCGGCCCCTTGCCATGCGGTCCTCTCCACATGTCGGCTCACTTCCTTAGAGTGTGCAAACCAGGAGGGCAATAGAGCGAGTCTACTAGTGAGATGGAAGTCAGAATTTTTTGTAATCTAACTACAGATGTGACATCACATCACTTTTGTCATGTCCTACTTGGTAGAATCAAGTAATCAGGTCCAGCCCGCGTTCCGAGAGGGCTTTGCACAGGGTTTGCACAGCGGCTCACCCGGCAGACCTCCGCACCTCTGTCAACGGTACCACCCAGTTGCCTCACCCAGAGACCGAGATCCATCCTCAACACCTTCCTTCCCCCGTCTCCACATCCAGTCCATCCGCATGCTTCTCTGTCTCTCCAGCAAATACATCCAGAGTTCCTGCTTATGGACCAGGCTGTGTTCCCAGCTTCTGGATCAGCAATAACCTGGACAGGCAGGCTCCCTGCCCTCCTCGTGCCCGCAGGCTTGTTGAGGCAGTAGTTTTAAACTTGTTTCCTTAGTTGTAAAGTTAATTTAAAATGGAATTGGGTAAATGAGGACCAAGTGAACTAACGTGAAGTAATATGCTTCAAGCAGTGTCTGGCACACAGTATATGCTCAACAAGTCCTAGCTGTGATTGTCGGAGAAAGTGAGAAAAGTTGTAAGTGAGAACAAAAGAGGAGGCTGTAGGAGAGGACAGCGTGGCCTCCTCTCCCTGGGTGGGCAGGGAAAGCTTCTCTGTGGAGCCACATTTTGCACGAAGCCAGAGGGATGAGAAGGAAGTAGCCAGGCAGGCATCCCGGGACGGAGCAGGTGGTGCAGAGGCAAAGGGGGCGCCAGTCTGGACTTTGGTGGTGGAGGTGGAGAGAGAGAAAAGAAGGCCCTTGCAGATCGATTTCAGAAGTAGACATGATATGATTTGCTGGCATGTGGGTGAAGCAAGGGGAAGGAAGGGACCAGAGGATGCTGTATTTCTCACTCTAATTATCCTGTATCACCTACCGCAGTGCTGAAGCCGGGACGCCACCGGTTTGGGGAAGTGGGGGGATTCCCAGTGGAGAGGCCCAACAGCCATTTCCCTTGGTGGCTTGAATCCACCCAGCCTCTCTCTCCCCACTGCCACCCCCGGTCCACGCGCCAGCCTGTCTCTCTGGGCTTCTGCAGTCGCCTCCGCCCTGGTTCCCTCCTGGTCCTCCCTCACTCTGCAGCTCCAGTGGCCTCACCTACACGAACCTTCTCCAGTCACTCCCTGGCTAGCAAATTGTCGCTTAGTCGAAGAGTTCAACAGATGCCTATTGGCGTATGGATTTATGAGTCGTTGGAGTCAGGAGGGGCCTCAGCCGTCCCTATTTCAGCTCCTCAGTCAAGTGGCCTTCCTGCTTCCACATTCCTCACCCCCTGCTCCGTCCTTGCCAGAGGCAGTACATGGTGTGTGGTGACGGGGTCCAGGCCTTTGGAGTCTAGTGGAACCTGCATCCAGTTCAGTTAAGTTACTTAAGTTCTGGGGACCTTAGACATTTTGTCTCTGGGAAGAGCAAAGTTTCCTGTTTAATTAGCGTGTTGGGGGTCTCCAGGACCACCCTCAGCTTCAGTGATTTGCTAGGAGGACTCATACAACTCAGAAAAAATGTTAAACTTGTGGTTACAGTTCATTATAGCAGAAGAATAGAGATTAAAATCAGCAAAGGAGGGACTTTGGAAGTGGCGCCATAGTGGTTAAGAATCCGCCTGTCAATGCAGGGGACATGGGTTCGAGCCCTGGTCCAGGAAGATCCCATGTGCGGCAGAGCAACTAAGCCTGTGCACCGCAACTACTGAGCCCCCCCCGGTCCACACGCCAGCCTGTCTCTCTGGGCTTCTGCAGTCGCCCTGTTTCACTCCTGGTCCTCCCTCACTCTGCAGCTAGAGTGGCCTCACCCACACGAACCCACTCTGGTCACTCCCTGGCTAGCGAGTGGTCACTTAGTCGAAGAGTTCAGTAGATGCCTGTTGACGTACGGAGCACGCCTAGAGCCCATGCTCCGCAGCAAGAGAAGCCACTGCAGCAAGAAGCCTGTGCACCGCAATGAAAAGTAACCCCCACTCGCCGCAAGTAGAGAAAGCCCGTGCGCAGCGACGAAGACCCAATGCAGCCAGGAATAAATAAATAAATTAATTAATTTGTAAAATCAGCAAAGGAAAAAATGTACAGAGCAGGGTCCAGGAGGGACCAAGTGAGAGCGTCTGGCTGTCCTCACCCAGAGGAGACCTGCAGACAGCACTTAGTTTTCCCAGCGACCATGTGTGACAATGTGCACAAAATGTGGCCAACCAGGGAAGCTCATCTGAGCCTCAGAGTTCGGGGATTTTTTGGAGGGCTAGTCTCGTAGGCAGGGAGCAACCCCATGACTGACCACAGGTATTCGGTCTCTACTACCAACCCCCCAACCACGTCGAACTAAAACAGTGTGGCCCAAGGTCCCAGGAAAATAAAAATAAGCATTCACCATAAATCGCATTGTTAGCATTAGCTGTCTGGCGTGGCCCCAGACTCCAGGTACACAAAGGCACTCTTACCAGGCGGGATATTCCAAGAGTCTATAGGTTAGCTCCCAGGAGCCAGTCAAGGGCAGTGCTTTCCATGGAATGTGCGGGGTTTGGGCTACCCAAGCCTGCTGAGTTATCCCTTTACTGCATACTTGATCTGAATACTTACCATGTGTACCAGGCAGGGTCCAGCCAGGAAAACTGAAACCACTGTAGGTATTTCGAACTGACAGAATTTAATACAAGGAGTTGGTCTCCCAGGTGATTGAAGAGCTGGGAAGCCATGCAGGAGGCAGGGAACCCAGAAACCAGCAGCAGCAACGGGGAGACCTCTGCTGCCCCAGGACAAGGGGTGGTGTTGCCTGAGCCCAGAGGCTGACTCAGGTGTGGGGCTGCCTGCTGGGCACTGGGGCACAGAGGGAGAGCTGTCGGCAGGTGCCAGCACGACAGAGGAGGGTCAGCTCCCACCCCACCCCCTGCCAGGGAGAAGGGGAGAAGAACCCTGGTTTCTCCCTCCTCCTGCCTGCCCAGCCCCACTGGTATCTCCCATTGGCTGGACCCAGCTGTGAGCAAGGCGGGGGTTCCCCAGGAAATGACTCAGACACCATTTACTTAGGGCCTGTTTTAAGGTGCCTGACAATGTGCCAGCCATGGTCACCCACCCCACCCCACCCCACCCCATGTGGCCCTGCCCGAGAACTGCCCTGCAAGCAGATATCGCCTCTGCATTACAGGGATGAGGACGTTTAGGGACTCAGATAAAGAAAAACAAGTCTGTGAGGGAGATGGAGCCAGAGGGGTGGAGGAACGGAGATAGGGCTGCAGAGAAGGCACAGAGGACTTCTGCAAAAACCTTCCAGGCCAGGAAGCCTCCCCTGTGGCACCCCCCCCGAGCTGGCAGAGGTGCACGAGCGAGGTGCCCCTCCAGCACATTCCATACTCAGTTAACACAGCCAGGAATTTCCTCCTGCCTGAGCCTCATGTCCTTCCTCAGTCCAACTGTCCCCACCCAGGGAACACCTTCACAAGCTCTGTGACCAAGGACAAGCCGGGAAACGGCCCTACTGACACCTCTGGGATGACCTTAAAGATCACGGAGAAAATGACTGGCACCCTCTCCATCACACACACAAGTAGCACAGAGACTAGCTTGGAGAGAAGTTCAATAAACTTCTGAATGAACTATTGACTCTAATTTGTGTGGGATGCCGGGCAAAGTGCGAAAGACAAAGGGAACTATGTTGCAGCTCTTTGCCTTGGGCTCTGGGTCATAGACTCACACATGACCATTAATAATGGAAGGTAAGCTGGTGTTTCAGCTACTTACTGCTGAAGTAAGCAAATCAAACTTATTTTTAAAGTGATTTCATATTTCTCCTGGCTCTGCCCTCTGGGCTGGGCTCAGCTGGGTGGTTCTTCCGCCCTACCTGGTATCTCCTGTGGTGGAAGGTGAGTGAAGAGAGCGTCTTCTCTCACATTTCTAGGGCTTCAGCTGGAATGGCTGGAAAAGGGGGCTGGCTGGGCTCACTTGTCCCTCTGTGTGGTCTCTTCTCTTCATCATGGTAGCTGGACCTCTTTACAGAGTAACTCAAGACCTTAAGAGACAGTGTCCCAAGAGGACAGACCCCAGCATTCAAGTACTTACCAAGGCTCTGTGCCCAGCACACTTGCTACCGTACCATTGGCCAAAGCAAGTCACGTGGCCAATCCCGGAATTTACACTTGAGGGACCACAAAGGGGCTGATGTTCATTGGAGACCACTGATGTACTGAACCACCACAACCAGGAAGAGTACTGCATACAGGAGTAAATAAACTGCCATGGATCACCCAGGAGGAAGCTATCCATTCGGCTATGAAGATGCCATGAAGGACTTCACTCGTTCATTCATTTAACAAGTATTTCTTGAATGTGCAGATGCTGGGGATTCAGTTTGGACACATTAGGCGAGCTCTTGCTTCTGTGGGGTATCAAGTAACCTATACACAGATAAGACAATTTCAGATGATGACAAGTGCTGTAAAGAAAATAAAATAGCACGATAGGACAGAGAGTGAGCAGGGGTTGAGGGGTGGATGCTTTAGCTATGGGGGTCAGGAGAGGCCTTCCTTGCAGCAGGTAGCTTAGCTGAGACTTAGATGATGAGGGGGAGCCAGGCTGTGGAGATCTGGGTCAGAATGTTCTAGGAGGAGGGAACCAAGGGCAAAGGAAGGAGCAGGAATACACCTTGACTAAGACTCAGCTTGACGTGTTTCTTCTTGACAGAAGAAAGGCCAGGGTGGCTGGAGTATAAAAGAAGGGAGGGAAGGTCAGAGGGCGCAGGCCAGGCCTTGCTGAGCCTCTGGGTGCAGCCCAGAAGTATTGCTTGAGTGTCAGGAGCTGCGACCTGTAGCTCCTTGCCCATAGGCCTGCCCCTTTCCTGTGCTCCTCTGCATTTCCAGAAGCATTCTAAGAAGCTCGCTAGATCTGGGAACTGCCAGAAGGTCAGGGGAGCTCAGAAGGAAGCTAAAAAAATATCCTAGCATTTGAGGGCTAGCATCCCTGTGCTGGAAGTGGAGAGGCCGTGCAAAAGCTCCTGCCACCACCGTCTTACACACAGACATGCTGCCTTGACACAGATTCCGGGTCCCTGTTGCCCATTTCTAATTATAACCAACATTTGTTTTCACATATATCATCCCACGTAATCCTCACGTCCAGCTAGAGAGAGACGGTCCAAGGAAGTAAACATTTGAGCAACTTTTGTGCTAAATCTCGTGCTAAGCCATTCTGCGCATGATCTCAGTTTACCTTCCCCACAAGCCTGTGCAGGCTTTACGACTATCTCCATCTCGCTGTGGAGGATATAGGCTCAGAGTCACACAAGAAAGAGCAGCGCTGCAATTCCAACCTGAGTCCTTTGATGCCGAGTCACAGGCTCCACCCCCTGCAGCTCTTGCTGTCTCCTAGCAGGGCCTGCCCTGGGCAGGTGTCCAGGTTGCGCATTCTCCAAGAGCTCCATCTCCATACAAGGACCTTCGTGAAAAGAAGGATTAAAAAAAAAATGTATTTTGTTTTATCGTATTACCCTGAATTTGCCTTCCTTTATCAAACCAGTGCACCTGTGGTATACCATGAGCAGATATATAGTGAGAGACTATTACACAATATGTGTAAAAATTTCCCTGTGTATTTACTGTACTTTTTCAAATAAACAGTTGGAGCTGTTGCTTTAAAGCAAGCTGCATGGCACAGCCAAAAACAAAAAGCAAAAAAATAAAATAAACTTATCCTTTTTCCTGACTTTAAAATATATCTATACATTCCAAAAAGGAAATATATGTACCTCCAGCCATATATATGTATATATAATTCTGTAGTCATCTTTAGGATAGCACTATTACAAATGCAAATGTATTGAAAGTGTTAATTATCTAAATATTTAAAATATATCACGATTTTGAATACCAATTTGATGTTTCTTCATATTCTAAAACCAAATTAGAAGTGGCTGGAGCCTCTCTCAACCCAAGAGGCCCCCTGATCCAGCTGATTTGAACCATATCAAGTCTTGGATTGAGTTTGCTTTTAAAACTGCAGGGAAAGTGACCTGCTTGGGTCACGTTCAATCTGCAGTCCGTGTTTAGACATGGCACAAACATCCTCCGCGAGCTTGGCGGAGATTGCCAGGGAAGTCCCGGGCCTCCTTCCTGGAACATCAGCTTCAGACCTGCTCCGGTGTCCCCTCCATGTGTCGGACCCAGCACCCCCCCTGCCCAGGGCGGGGCTGGAACCGGGCGTGAATCACCCTCACTGAAGCTGGAGCCGGATCACATCTCCACATGGTCTCTGATTTGCTTTCCAAAGGTCAGCAGCTTGAGGTAATGTGTTTCAGGGACGACCCGATCAGCTAGAATTTAAAACAGAGACTTTTTATAATTGGAAAAAGAACATAGAGCCTCTGGCAACTGGGAAAACACAAATTAAAAGTTTTTCCCTCTACTCTTTTTTTTAATTAATTAATTTTTATTGAAGTATAGTTGATATACAGCTATACAGGTATACAGCAAAGTGATTCAGTTATACGTACATATATATCTATTTTTTCAGCTTCTCCGTTATAGGTTATTACAAAATATTGAGTAGAGTTCACTGTGCTGTACGGAAGGTCTTTGTTGGTTATCTAATGTATATATAGTAGTGTGTATATGTTAATCCCAAACTCCTAATTTATCCCTCTCCCAGCTTTCCCCTTTGGTAGCAAAAACTTGTTTTCTATGTCTGTGGGTCTATTTCTGTTTTGTATATAAGTTCCTTTGTATTATTATTTTTTAGGTTCCACAAATAGGTGATATCATATGCTATTTGTCTTTCTCTGTCTGCTTACTTCACTTAGTGTATGATCATCTCTAGGTCCATCCACATTGCTGCGAATGGCTTCCCCCCTACTCTTGATTTGTATTTTTTGCAGTTTAACAGTAAAGGAAATAGAAATTAGAAACCTCAACCATCCAAGCCTTCTTCTTTCTAGTCCTTGTCCGTATAGGGGTTTGGGTTGACAAAGCTGATAACATTTGTTTCTTCTTTTCTCCTAATGTCACTGACTCCAGAAAAGAGTACGTAGCTTCTCAGAGGGGAGGAGTTACTTTTTATCCTAAGATGCTGTAATATTACATAAAGTTTGGGGAAATGGAAAACAATTATTCATAAGCCTGCCATCTTTACTGAACCACTTCAGGTTTTGCATTTTCTATCTATACTTTGTTCACTGCGTCCATATTTTGCATATTTTACATAATAGAACTATTTTGGTTATTGCCCGGAAGCATTCACAGGTTTAAAAAAAAAGAATACCTACTCCTACACTGTACAAAACTCTAAAAACCTGTTTTGAGTTCTCCTTACCAGTCCTTATCCACATGCATATTTCATTTTTCCAGTTGTAATTAAAGCATGAATTCAATTTAATATTTTTATCCTATTTTATATTATAAAACATTTAATGATTCCTTATACTCGTTATCAATTTTTTCTGCAATTTTCTTTAAGACTTGAAAGAATTACAAAGGTAATTCATGCTTATTTTTTACAATTGAAATCATTCAAAATTTTGTGAAAGAAAAATTATGTCTACCCCACACCCTACTCTAATTCCATCCCCTGAAGTAATAAATAAATATTAACAGCCTGAAGTGCTCAATCCATATTTTTTCCTCTATCTTTCAGATATAAACGATATATCAAAAAATATACACTTTTTTTTACAAAAATGGAATACTATGCACATTTCTTGACACCTCACTTTTTTTTTTTTAACCATAGCGTGCATATTCCTCAAGGCCGACAGATACTAATTTAACTTATTCTTTGAAGTGGGTTTATAATATTTTACATTAAGGATCTATTGTAATATATTATATTTTCCTGATGATAAACATTCCTATCAGTTCCAGTTTTTTTGCCTCTAAAAACAGTACTGCAATAAAACATCCATCTACGTATATTCTTCTATACTGGTACATTGGGACTTCCCTGGCGGTCCAGTGGTTAAGATGTCACCTCCCAGTGCAGGGGGTGCCGGTTCAATCCCTAGTTGGGGAGCTAAGATCCCACATGCCTTGCAGCCAAAAAATCAAAACATAAAACAGCAGGAATATTTTAACAAATTCAATAAAGATTTAAAAAAAAAAAGATATACTGGTACTTTTATATCTGCGAGCCTGATTCTCCAAAATGGGATTTGCAAGGTCAGAAAACATATTTATTTGTATTTTTAAATTTTTTAATCAACTTTTTGCAGATACCATGTTCATGCAATAAAATGCTCCCCCTTTTTTTTTTTTTTTGCGGTACGCGAGCCTCTCACTGCCGTGGCCTCTCCCGTTGCGGAGCACAGGCTCCGGACGCACAGACTCTGGATGCGCAGGCTCAACGGCCATGGCGCACGAGCCCAGCCACTCGGCAGCATGCGGGATCCTCTCGAACTGGGGCACGAACCCATGTTCCCTGCATCGGCAGGCGGACTCTCAACCACTGCGCCACCAGGGAAACCCAAAATGCTCCCCTTTTCAGTGTATGAGTCAGTGAGTTTTGATAAGCGTATTCACCAGTATCACCACCAACATAGCCCAGATACACAACTTTGTACCCCGCAAGGTCCTTGCACCTTCGCAGGAGAGCCTTTCCCCCACTGCCCATGCAGTTTCCCATTTCCTGGGACTTCATGTACCTGGGATCACTCAGTGTGTAGCTGCCCGGGTTTGGCTCTTTCACTTGGCCCTACGACCTGGACATTCATCCACCTCGTGGCTCATCTAGGAAGTTTCTTCCTTTATGCTGCCGAGTGTAATTTTGAGAGAACCGTTACTTTCCAAAGAGGTCATAGCTGGCCACATTCCTACCAGCAATGAACAGGAATGTCTTTTTCCCTGAATCTTTGCAAGCACTGGGTGTTCCCATTCTTTTCAGTTTTTGCCAATTCCACAGATGAAAATGAGTATCTCATTATTGCCTGAGTTTGCATTTCGCCGACTGCCGAGCTTGTGCTTCTTGGATTTCCTCTTTTATGAATTGTCTGTACAGATCATTTACCTATTTTTCTATTGGATTTTGATTTCTAGCAATTCTTTGTTTACTAAAGATGTTAACCTTTGTTGTAGATATTATCATTTTTTCCCTGATCTATCCTTTGTCTTCTAACTTTTTAAGTGTTTTTTGGTCATAAAACTTAAAATTTCAAGTAGTCAAATATGAGAATCTTTGCTTTTATAGCTTCTGGGTTCCCTGATAAGCATAATGTCTATGTACTTTCGTGTTCTGTTTCTTCACTTAAGACGTAAGCATTTCTCATGCATTACAGTCCTCAAAATTATAATTGTTAATGGCTGCACAATATCGCATCCAGAGATAGCCCATAAGTTAATGGAAATTATTCTTCTCTTGGATACTCGACTTTTTACTTTTTAGTGAAACATCTTTGTGCACATGCCTTTTTCTAGTTGTTAATTTAATTACTTTCAACAAATTCCCAAGAGTAACGCCCTAGGTTTTGAATGTATTATGTGGTTTTTTTTTTTTTTTTTTTTTTGGGTTGCGCCATGCGGCTTGCAGGATCCTAGTTCCACAATCAGGGATTGAACCCAGGCCCTCGGCAGGGGAAGTGCAGAGTCCTAACCACTGGACTGCCCAGCATTACTCATTATGTCTTTTATAAAATATATCAGTAATCTAGAGAAATACTGGCACAGCGTCATTAATGATTTCATATTTGAGTGTAAAACGAGGCTAATAATAGATCTAGAGGGTCAAGGGATGACACAGCAGCCCCATGTGTGCCTAGAACCCTCTGCTGTCTGGTTTGTGGTAGAAAAAAACCAGAAACGATGTTACCTGCTCTAGGCATCCCCATACCTCATTTAGGGGTCCCGTCTCTCCCCTCTCCCCACTCCCACCTCCTCTTTACAGCTGCGTAAACAAGCTCGGAGCTGAGTGGGTAGAGCCAGGACTGGATCCCAGCTCTGAACTGACTCCAAAGCCTGGTCCTCGGGCTGTGACCGTGAATAAAGTAATGTTTGTAGAGCACAGATCTCGTTACAGTTTACAAAGGCCCTTTCACAGCCATTAACTACGGGATTCCCTCCCTGCTTTTCTCAGCCCAGTGAATACCTTCTCATTCTTCAAGACACAGGGGAAATATCTCCTCCTCCGAGCAGTCTTCCCTCATTCTCTCGGGATGGTCTTACCATTTACACACTGTATTTTAGTTTGTCCTTTACAGCAGTCCCTCTGACTACGCCCGGCTCCTCTGGCCCAGTGGGTCTCTCTGGAGGAGGGCAGGAAGTGCCTTTGCAGGTGGAGCCTCAGGAGGGCTCCAGCGTGGTGAGATCAGCTTGGTGGCAGGATGGAGGTGGGCGATGGAGCTGGGAAGGCTGGCTGGGGCTGGGTCACTGAGAACCTTGCTTGCCACACAACAGGCTGGACTCTGTCCCCGGGTCAGTATGGAGCCTATGGAGGGGCTTAAATATGACTCCACTTGAGTGAGTGGTGGTTGTGTGCAGGCTGGTGACAGTGAGGGCCTAGCAGAGGCAGCTGGGCTGAAAGAAAAGGAAGGGTCTGGATTGCAGAGAAAACCTGGATTTTTTTTTTTTAATATCTTTATTGGAGTATAATTGCTTTACAACGGTGTCTTAGTTTCTGCTTTATAACAAAGTGAATCAGTTATACATATGTTCCCATATCTCTTCCCTCTTGCGTCTCCCTCCCTCCCACCCTCCCTATCCCACCCCTCCAGGTGGTCACAAAGCACCGAGCTGATCTCCCTGTGCTATGTGGCTGCTTCCCACTAGCTATTTTACATTTGGTAGTGTATATATGTCCATGCCACTCTCTCACTTTGTCCCAGCTTACCCTTACCCCCTCCCTGTATCTTCAAGTCTGTTCTCTAGTAGGTCTGCGTCTTTATTCCCGTCTTGCCCCTAGGTTCGTCATGACCTTTTTTTTTCCTTAGATTCCATATATATGTGTTAGCATACAGTATTTGTTTTTCTCTTTCTGACTTACTTCACTCTGTATGACAGGCTCTAGGTCCATCCACCTCACTACAAATAACTCAATTTCGTTTCTTTTTATGGCTGAGTAATATTCCATTGTATATATGTGCCACATTTTTTTTATCCATTCATCTGTTCATGGACACTTAGGTTGCTTCCATGTCCTGGCTATTGTAAATTGAGCTGCAGTGAACATTTTGGTACATGACTCTTTTTGAATTATGGTTTTCTCAGGGTATATGCCCAGTAGTGAGATTGCTGGGTCGCATGGTAGTTCTGTTTTTAGTTTTTTAAGGAACCTCCATACTGTTCTCCATAGTGGCTGTATCAATTTACATTCTCACCAACAGTGCTAGAGAAAAACTGGATTTTGAAACAATAAGTCTTGGCCACTGTAGTGTCTGGGGCTATTCGGGAACGCCTAGATGGATTTCTCCCTTGAGAACTTTCCAGGCCAGCCAGGGTGGGCTGTATACATGCTTTGGGGGTGGACATGGCATCGAGCTAAGGGCTTGAGACTGGGTGCAGGCTCTGGGGCCGGTCTGCCTGGGGTGATACCCAACCTCTCTGTGTATGAGTGCCTTTCAGCATTAAAGTGAGAAGAGCATCTCGCTGTGCTGTTGGGAGGGGTAAGAGCTGAGGAAGACAAAGTGCTTGACACACACGGAGCACCCAATAAATATAAGATATCATGGGTATCAGAATATTACAAGTTAGCCCAGGGAGGGGAGTGCTCCCGTTGGCCTCAAGCAGCCATAAGAGTGAGTCAGAGAAGAGCCAGAGGGAGGGCAGGGCGCCTGCACCCCAGAGACACAGACGCAGAGAATCTAGGGGCTTCCTTGTCAGGGGTGCAGAGGAAAATGGGATTCCATGTGCACACCATAAACGCACAACTTATGAATCTTGTGTCTTCTCCTTGTGGCCAGCTCCCAAATATTTGTTAAATGAATGAATGCTTCCAAAATGTTTAAAACATATTTGCAATTTTTTTATTTAAAAAAATTTTTAATACAATTTTAAAGGTTACTTTGTATTTATAGTTATTACAAGATGTTGCACAATACGTCCTTGAGCCTATCTTACACCCAATAGTTTGTACCTCCCACTCCCCCCATCCCTATGTTGCCCCTCCCCCCAGATTATGTTTTTGTGAAAAAATGCTTCATTAAAGAAACTTTAGCCAATAGACGTTGTCAAAGCTATTTAGTGAATTGAGTTATAGTCGCACCACTTGCTCTAATAGAGTGATGTGGTAACTTGGGCAGCCTTTTTAAATGACTTGTATTTATTGTAAAATTATTCAACCTAACAAAAATTGTCCAATATATTGATACAAGTATCTAATCTACCCAAGCATCCTATTGAACAACAGCACACATGGCAGATTTCTGTGAGGTAGGGTCAGAGGCCATACCTGGTACCGTAACTTCTAGGTGGTATCATGTTAGGGTGGCCCCTCCTTGCAGCTCTCTAGGCCTTTGCTCACTGTGGGTTGGATCCAGGACAAGGGCTCCCCCACTGGAGGGAGGGCCAGAGCCTGCAGCCAGAGACTCCCCCCACTTCTAGAGTTGGAGTGTGGAGGACAGCGTGCCGCCCTGCTGTGCTGGGTATAGATGCCACCATGCTCAGGGATCCTGAACTCCAGAGTGGGGCGTGGCCCTCTGATCTGATAGGCTCCATGCAAATGAGCAACCCCTGGCACGTTGGTCCTAGGGATGACAGGTGCACCTCTGGCCCTGCTGTAGGTCTTAGGAACATGCAAACAGCAACCCCCGTGTATTGTGTTATGTTGACTCACCCTGGATAGGGCAGTCCCCAGGGGCTGGTAATCGGTAAGACCCTGCACCATATTTCATAGACAGACCCACTCAACACACGTCAATCAAAAGGAGGAGAAGCATAATTTCTCATAATCCCACCACTGCATTTTGTAGAGGTTATGTGTGTGTTGTGTATGTATGTATATGTTGTTATGTCTTACATATGTGCGCAGACACATATTTTGAAAAAATTAAAACAAAAAATTACAGCAATAAAAATGGGATAATACTGCACATATTGTTACATACCTGATTTTTTACTTAAGCAGAAATTAGTGGATATGTTTCTGGGCTTGTCACTTTTTAACTAGGTTTTCTTGAGCAAGTTACTTCACTCCCTATGTGTTAGTATTCTCATCTATAAATACAAGTATTTTATCACAGTGAGTTATAGTGTAAGGATTAAATGAGATAATATATATGCTTGATTGGAGTCCAGTAAATGTTAGTTACTATTATTAAGTGATTAAATATTCTTCTCCAAAAGTTTAAATGACTGTATAGCATTCCACTGTATTGATACACTGACATCTGTTAAGTAAATATATATCAGTATAATACAATTATATTTACATGTAATTTATATTATATTTACTTATATATGTGATATATCTCTGGCATATGAATTGATATATTGATATAATGGCATATGTATATACTGCCATATGTTTATATGTATGCTATTATATCAATACATATATGTATTATACATATAAAACCAATTCCTTAAGACATCTAGGTTGTTTCTTTTTCGGTATTATAAACAATTATCTTAGTCTTATCTGGGCTGCTATAACAAATTATCTGGCTGGCTTAAACAGCAGACATTTATTTCTCACAGTTCTGGAGGCTGGGAAGTCTAAGATCAAGGTGTTGGCAGAGCTGGTATCTAGTGAGGGTCCGCTTCCTGGTTTGCAGACAGCTGTCCCCTCATTGTATCCTCACATGGCAGAAAAGGAGCATGCTCGCTCTCTGACCTCTTCTTAGAAGGGCACTAATCCCCCTCATGAGGTATCCACCCTTATGAGCTAATTACCTTCCAAAGGTCCCACCTCCCAATACTATCACACTGAGGATTAGAGTTTCAATACAGATTTTGGGGGGACATAAACATTCAGTCTGTAACAACAATCCTTCAGTGAATATGCATATAACTAATAGTTGTACACATCACTAAATATTTCATTAGGATAAATACCCAGAAGTGAAATTGATGAGTTAAATAAAATCTTATCTTAAATATTTTTCCAGTTGTTCCATATTTTATTTTTAAAACCAAAGTTAACTCATGCTGGAATGCTGTGGAATCAGGAAAAGCATGGTCAATTAATTTCACCCATTTCTGAACGCTTCACAGAGGGGAGTGGTACAGCGTCTATGGTTGGGAGACTCATCTGTGTTGTGGTAGGAAGTTGTGCTGAGTTCTGAATCACCGCTGTATAGTATTCCACTGCCACACCTGTTTTACTGCCTCCTCTTAGTTGCTTCTACCTTCAATGATGCATTACTAATATCCAGATTCTACTCAACATCTTAGGGTTACATTTGTAGGCTAAGAGTAGAAAGAATAACTGCTATTTCCTCTGGAAAATTTCTTTTATGAAAATCCTAATATTGTAATGGACTGAAATTATTGCATAACTGAAATTATTGTGTAACAGCCTCAAAACTCTTAACTTGGACACATTAAATTTTTTTCATTTCTCTCTCAAGAAACCTTAAAGGCTGCCCCAGGTGCTCTGATGAGAAGAAAATCATCAATTGAAAATTTCAGGAAAACTTTCTCCTTTGAAGAAGGTTGCTTCTGGTACTTCCCTGGTGGTCCAGCAGCTAAGACTCCACGCTTCCAATGCAGTGGGCTCGGGTTCAATCCCTGCTCAGGGAACTAGAGCCCGCATGCCGCAACTAAGATCCGGCGCAGCCAAATTAAAAAAAGAAAAAGGGTTGCTTTTATCTTGCTGTACTCTGTGCCCAAGTTTATTCCCCAAAGCCTGGAACTGAAAGCACTCTTGGAGATCCCAGTCCAACCCTCTCATTTTACAGAAGAGAAAGCAAGTCCAGAGAGGGGCAGTGGGTGGTCCACCATCACCCTATTAGCTGGTGGCAGAGGGGACCTGGAACCTCTGTCTTCGGATGCCAAGTCCTGTGGCCTTTCTCCTGGAGCACACACTGTGTCCTAAGCCATGACCTTGGCCAGCCCCTACCTTTGCTCTCTCTCTCCTTCCTCTCTGGGTCCTTAAGATTACTGAGCAGACAGCCCCTGTGCGAGCCCAGATGACTCAGAGTTGAGGCCTAGGAGGGGGCAGGGTGGGGCAGTAGGTGGTTCAGGATTGGCCAGTTACTCACTGGACTGGGTGAGACACTCAAACCGGGAATTGGAGAAGGCCCAGTTGAGCTGGGCCAGAAGGACTGGGTGTCGGCCAGGACCAGCTGAGGAGCCTGAAAAGGCAGAGAAGGGCCCTGCCCACCAGCCAGGATGCATGCACTTTGAGTTCTAAAAAGCTGTGGAGCCACTGAAGGTTTTTTGTTCATTTGATTTTGGTTATTTGTTTGTTTTGGTGGGGGAAAATATATATAACTCGCCATTGTCAAGTGTGCCATTCAGCGGCATTAATTACAGTGTTGTGCAGCCATCAACACTATCTATTTCCAAAACGTTTCCATCACCCCAAACAGGAACTCTGTCCCCATGAAGTAATAGCTCCCACTCCCCCTTGCTTCCAACCCTTGGTAACCTCTCGTCCACTTTGTGACTCTATGAATTTTCTCACGATAGGTATTTCATATAAGTGGAATCATATAGTATTTGTCCTTCTGTGTCCAGCTTATTTCACTTACAAGTGTTTTAAAGATTTGCCCATGTTATAGAATGTGTCAGAACTCAATTCCCCCATCCCCCCCACCTTTTTTTTTTTTTTTTTTGTGGTACGCGGGCCTCTCACTGTTGTGGCCTCTCCCATTGCGGGGCACAGGCTCCGGACGCGCAGGCTCAGCGGCCATGGCTCACGGGCCCAGCCGCTCCGTGGCACGTGGGATCTTCCTGGACCGGGGCACAAACCTGTGTCCCCTGCATTGGCAGGCGGACTGTCAACCACTGTGCCACCAGGGAAGCCTGGAGGCCATCTTTTAAATTTGGTCAAAACCAGTAAATACCATGCAATTTTACATATATACACATACATAAATATATATTTATACTCTTCATAATAATATAAATATGCAACATATATACTTACACATACAGACTATAACCGCATTTTTTATGGTGATACAGTGTAAGAAAGCAGTTGGATTTTTTTCTAGATGCACCAGCATTTATTGCTTTGACTTTTCAGTTTGATAAATTTACAATAGGAAGAGGTGATAAAATTATGGTACTTAGAAAATATTATATGAAAAAGTATATATAGTAAAATATTGAAGTACAAGAATAAATCATTAACCGCTTTATATGCTGCCGTTTTCTATAGACTAGAAGTTTCCTTGCACCAGTTAATGCTCGCCTTTTATAAAGATTTGTATAATACAAACCACAGTTTATGTTAGTTGGCTTGTCCTAGATTAGGAGGGCCTGAAATATTTTGCTTATGGACTCTGCCAACTCATTTGTATCTGTTTCTCAGAAGCACAGTTCCAGGACACAGGCTGATTATCTCCAAGCCTGCCTGATAAAGTGAAATATCTCAAAGCAAGCAATGTTTATAGTTGCTCTGATTCAGCACAATTTAGATTCTCTTTTGGCAAAGAAAACTAAATAACGCTCTGCTGCTTCTCAGCCACGGTCAATAGAGAGGTTTGAGCTCCTTGTGCAAATGACCATCCTTGCAAAGGCAGCAGCCTCTGGAGACGGTGGTTACCCTGTCTTTAGGTCAGCTGCACACAGCACGTTCATTTGCTAAATCAGGACTGATTTGTACTGTTGTAGTTTTAATTTGAAACAAAATGGAGAAATAAAAATTCAGATGGAGACTTAAAAAGAAAGGAAATTCTGCCAGTCACAAAAAGACAAATGCTGTATGATTCACTTGCATGAGGTCCCTAGAGCAGTCAAATCCGTAGAGACAGAAAGGAGGATGGGGGGGTGTGTGTGTCACGGGCTGGGGGAGGGGGAGGGGGAGTTAGTGTTCAGTGGGGACAGAGTGTCAGTTTGGGAAAATGAGCAAGTTGTGGAGCTGGATGGTGGCGATGGATGCACAACAGCGTGAGTGTACTTAATGCCACTGAACTGTACACTTAAAAATGGTTGAGAAGGTAAATTGTATGTTAAGTCTATTTCACCACAATAAAAAAATTCAGAAGGAGAGTCTACCGCCCATCCACGTGGCTTGGTACATTTAGGCCATGGTTTGTTAAACAGAAATCTGCTTAGTTTTCCTTTACTGAACACTGAGCCTTTTATTTTCAATTGTATAAATCAGTTTAAAACAGAGAGAGGTGGAGATTTGGACTTTTTTTTTTAGATGATCAATCCTTCCAGATTAAAGTTATAGTCAGACTCAGCTCAGATGCTGCAGATTCAGTGATGTCAGTACTCAGGGCCATGACTCTGCCCTGTAACACGGGGTGGCCACGTGATGCCAGCCTGCTCCCAGACCATGTGGGATTAAAATAGGGATGAGTAACAAAGAGAGATCTGGAAAGCCCCCCCCCCAGATACTTGGAGATTAAACAACACACTTCTAAATAACATGTGGGTTAAAGAAGAAATCTCAAAGAAACTTTTAAATATTGTGAATATACAAAGAACTCTTAAAACTCAACGATAAGAAAAGGAACAACTCAATTTAAAAATGAGGGCTTCCCTGGTGGTGCAGTGGTTGAGAGTCCACCTGCCGTTGCAGGGGACATGGGTTTGTGCCCCGGTCCGGGAACATCCCACATGCCGCGGAGTGGCTGGGCCCGTGAGCCATGGCCGCTGAGCCTGCGCGTCCGGAGCCTGTGCTCCGCAACGGGAGAGGCCACAACAGTGAGAGGCCCGCGTACCGAAAAAAAAAGAGCAAAACAGCTGAACAAGCACCTCACCAAAGAAGATGTAGAGATGGCAAGTATACATGTGAAGAGATGCTTACCGTCATACGTCATCAGGGAACTGCAGATTAAAAACGGTGATGAGATATCACTACACGCCTGTCAGAGGGCCAAAAACCAAAGACTGACAACACTGGCGAGGACCTGGAGCATGAATTCTCACTCATTGCTGGTGGGAAGGCAAAATGGTACAGTCACTTTGTAAGACAGTTTGGCAGATTCGTACAAAACTAAACATACTCTTACTGTATGATCCAGCAATCATACTCCTTGGTATTTACCCAAAGGAGGTGAAAATTTATGTCAACAGAAAAACCTGCACGCAGGCATTTATAGCAGATTTATTTATAATTGCCAAAACTTGGAAGCAACCAAGACATCCTTCAGTAAATGAATGGATACATAAACTGTGGTACATTCAGACAACGGAATATTATTTGGCAGTAAAAAGGAAGGAGCTATCAAACCATGAAAATCTGTGGAGAAAACGGAAATGCATATGACTAAGTGAAAGAAGCCCATCTGAAAAGGCTACAAACTGTATGATTCCAACTCTCGGACACGCTGGACAAGGCAGAACCAGGGAGATAGTGAGATGAGTGGTGGCTGCCAGTATTTCTGGAGCAGGGATGTGGGAGCTCTGTACTCGCCACTCAATTTTGCTCTGAACCTAAAGCTGCCCTAAAAAAAAAATGTCTGGAATTAGGTAATGGTTGCATGGCTTTGTGAAAGTACTGAAACCCAGTGAACTGTACACTATAAAAGGGTGACTTTTTAAAATATTTTATTTTATTTATTTATATTTGGCTGCACTGGCTCTTCGTTGCTGTGCACAGGCTTTCTCTAGTTGTGGTGAGCGGGGGCTACTCTTCATTGAGGTGCACGGGCTTCTCACTGCGGTGGGGCTTCTCTTGTTGTGGAGCATGGGCTATAGGCGTGCGGGCTCAGTAGTTGTGGTGCACGGGCTTAGTTGCTCCACGGCATGTGGGATCTTCCCGGGCCAGGGATTGAACCTGTGTCCCCTGCATTGGCAGGCAGATTCTTAACCACTGCACCACCAGGGAAGACCTAAAAGGGTGACTTTTATAGCATATCTGGATATTAAAAATAGCTCTATTCTTCCCACTTATTCTCATAGAAGTCTTGGATTGGATGGTAAGAGTGAACGAGATGGCAAGTCTTGAGGTATTTTTGCCAAAATGATTAACTGACCACAAATGTTGGAGAATCAGTGCTTTGTTATAGAGAGTAAAAATGACCTGGAATAATGACTCTTTGTAAGGTCCTGTGGGTTGTTTTCTGATATTCCAGTAATAACTAATAAATGGATAGCACTTTACGGTGTAAAAAGCGCTTCTGACATACATTATTCTAAACTCACAACCCTCTCTGGTGAGGTAAGTGTCAGCCTTCCCTTTGTGTGGTGGTTCCATTTAAAAACTATTTGTATTAATATCGATTCTGGAGATTCCACATTGTCTGCTGTATCATCGCAAAGGCAGCATAAAACCCATGCCAGTGACGTTGTCACCGGAATGGTGTTGGGAGGTACTTAGGAAACAGGAAAAGCCTGTGGAAGATGACTTGTCTTAGCAACTTTCTAGTGAGATCTGAGAAATGCTGGCTCTGAGGATCACGGGCGGTTTGGGCAGTCTCAGGAGTGGTGTGGACGAGGACAGTCTTCGTGCACTCCGTAACGATCCCCTGTAGGCCTCTGCTAGGAGCTGCTACTGTAAACCTTAGTCACGTCTTGCCTCCCCTTGACCTCGGAGGGTCTACAGTTTAGAATCATGTAATGAAACTAAGCCGTGTGTTTTCCAAAACTTCCTATGATTTGACTCTTCGGAATTCTCTTCTTTTCCCTATTGCAGATCTTAAACTACAGTTTTATTGTTTATGTCCCTATATAATAACCCAAAGTTCTGTCATTTATAGAATGTATAAAGGTCTTAAAAGATGGCAGGAGAAGAAAGTAGGTAAGGGTCTGTGGTTATGATGTGAACAGCCTTGAGGAGATTGTATTTGCTAGCCTCTCCGTGAAGTCTGCCACAAAGGCTGTAATGGGGTCTCCAAGAAGGACCCATGGATGAAACCCTGGGAAAGCTAAGACTGTTGGCTAATGTCCCCTAACCTCTCTGGGGAAAGTGATTTATTGGCTCTGTTCAGCTGGGGCCACTACCTAAGAGTACTGGAAAGATAATAGTAAGGAAGGGGAAAGGGAGTGATGAGGAAATAAAAACCAGAAATCAAAGACAACTTTCACCTCCAGTGGAGTCTTAGATCCCCCTGAGGCCCAGTCAACACATTTGGGGTTGTTTATCTTGAGAGGGGGTTTTACCGTCTGTGTTTTTCTTCCAATCTTCCAATCATGGAGGGCGTGTAGGGTGCTGCATGCAGGAGTGTGCGTGTGAGCACGCACACAGACACACACAGAGTGAGTCTGTTGCTCCGCACTTGAGATGCCGCCTATGGCTAAAAAGACCTTCCACCTACCACCTACACTGGATTTTTAGACATACACGACATGCAGGGGCTGGGCCTCTCCAAAGTCCCTTCTGCTAACACTTCACCCCCTCCCCACCCCCACCCAACAGCCCTGCAGACAGCTGCCCCTAAGAGCAAGGCAGCAGGAAAAGCTGGTGGACCTGCGCGTCTGCAGACATTCGAGTGCCCCAGCGCCAGCCCTGCTCCAGCTTCTTCTGTCTGAAGACTCTGCACACAGAAGATGGAAGCGGCAGAAACTTGGTTCTGTCCTCTTATTTTCCCCTCAATTTAAAACATTGTCAGTCCTCCAGGATAGCTGACCATTGTGTTGATTCTTCAACAGCTTTCTTGCCATATTCAAGAAAATCTTGGGTTTTACGCTTAATGGCAGTAGTGTATTTCTTGAGGCTCTTTTCTTCCACCCTGATTATCACACAGATTACTCTGACAGCGGACCCTGAAGGCCCGTCAGAGCCCAAAAGCAGACCCCAGGCCAGGCGACAGGCTCTGAAGGTGCTGCCCTGGGTACTTTCCTCTCCTCCTCCGCCGATAGACGGGTCCTTTGGATTTCACTAGGTTTCCACACTGGCTCCACTGGCACAGCCGTGACTCCCTTTTGTCACATCCACCTATCCTTTTGACTCTTCACATTTGTGTACTTCCTCTGCTCTTATTTACTTCATGTTTATTTTTAGATTAACTCACATTTTATTCTTATTTTAAGTGGAAACTTTTGGAAGCAGCCTAAGTGTCTTTTGACAGATGAATGGATACAGAAATTTTGGTACATATAAACCACTGAATATTATTCAGCCGTAAAAAAGGAGGAAATCTTGCCATTTGCAACAACATGGATGGACCTCGAGGGCATTATGCTAAGTGAAATAAGCCAGAGAAAGACTAATACCATATGATCTCACTTATATGTGGAAATAAAAAAAAAATCAAGCTCATAGAAACAGAGGACAGATTGGTGGTTGCTGGCTTGTGAGGGGTTGGGTAGGTGAAAATCAGTGAAGGGGGTCAAAAGGTACAAACTTCCAGTTATAAAATAAATAAGTCCTGGGAATAGAATGTACAGCATGAGGAATATAGTTAATGATACTGTATTGCGTATTTGAAAGTTGTTGAGAGAACAGGTCTTTTTTTTTGGTATGAAGTGTTTTTTTTTTTTTAACTGAAGTAAAATTGATTTACAGTGTTTTGTTATTTTCAGGTATACAGCAAAGTGATTCAGTCATACGTACATATATATCTATTTTTTCAGATTCCTTTCCATTATAGGTTATTACAAAATATTGAGTAGAGTTCCCTGTGCTATACTGTAGGTCCTTGTTGGTTATCTAATGTATATATAGTAGTGTGTATGTGTTAATCCCAAACTCCTAATTTATCCCTCTGAGAGAATAGGTCTTAAAAGTTCTCATCACAAGGAAAAAATGAGTAACTGTGGTGAAGGATGCTAACTAGACTTTTGTGGTGATCATTTTGCAATATATACAAATATGGAATCATTGTGGTGTATACCTGAAACTAATATAATGTTATATGTCAATTATAATCTCTATAAAAACAATGTACAAAATCTGCGACTTTCTCTCAGATGGTTCAGCCATAAAATAAAACATCTATGTGTGTATGTCCAAAAAAAAAAAGAGGAGACTCTACTGTACAAGTGAGAAAAGAGCATAACTTGTATATTGTGTTATCACAATAAAATGATAACATCCAAGACGGCTGCTCAACACAGGGTAGGTAAAGTGTCACAGAGGAGTTAAAGGCTGGTAAGCACCAAACTGAGGCTTCGTCCTTGAGATGACACTTTATTACCATACGGCGCAATTTTAGTTGATGCCCTGTCATTTACCACCTAAAGCATCCAGGCATCTCTCGCTGTGAAAAACATTAGGGTGCTAATGCCTCCTACTTAAATATCTAGATCCCACCTAGAGAGGTCATGCTTGAATCTATGAGATTTCTAAACCTCATAGGTTCAGGACTACCCTGGTGGTGCAGTGGTTAAGAACCCGCCTGCCAATGTAGGGGACACGGATTCGATCCCTGGTCCGGAAAGATCCCACATGCTGCGGAGCAGCTAAGCCCATGCGTCGCAACTACTGAGCCTGCTCTCTGGAGCCCGCCAGCCATGACTGCTGAGCCTGCACGCCACAACTACTGAAGCCCACGTGCCTAGAGCCCATGCTCTGCAACAAGAGAAGCCACCGCAATGAGAAGTCCGCTCACTGCAACAAAGAGTAGCCCCTGCTCACCCAACTAGAGAAAGCCCCCGCGCATCAACGAAGACCCAATGCAGCCAAAAAATAAATAAATAAATTTATTTTTTAAAAAAACCTCATAGGTTCAAATAATAAGATTACAAATGACTAAATAATGTAACAAAGGTGGAACTGCCCAGCAGAGTGTGGCACATAATAATCTCACAATAAATTCTCACTGAATTTTTATGTGCAAACTATGAAATACTATGTAAATGAGGTGATTATTATCGTAGCATGCGTGGGTTGATAAAATGACAGTCCCTGATGGAACGGGGCTGGTCAACCTGGAAGAGAGAAGAAAGTGGCCGTGGTCAACTCAGGAAATCCCTAGGAAACTAGATGTGGATTTGATGTGTCCAAAAGGAAGAAAGGAGGAAGCACAGAAAAGATCGAATTCACCACTCACTTCAGTTTGGTCCAGAGCTGTCTTTGAATTCTGTGCCACTCAAAGCAGACTTCATTTTGGATAAATCTTCAGCACCAGTAACTTTTAGAGTCAGTTGTAGTCCCCAGAGAACTTTTATTGCATTAAATGAGGAAACCAACCCCTAAATAAAGGGAAAAATTACTACCAATCATTCTTCAAATGCAAGAGAAATACTATGATTGCTTATTCATGTGTCCAAAATATTTTCTTTACTTGTAATAAATCAGTGTAGAAAAAAAATTTCTTTTTTTTTTAATTAATTAATTATTTTTGTCTTTGTTGGGTCTTCATTGCTGTGTGCAGGCTTTCTCTAGTTGCGGCGAGCAGGGGCTACTCTTTGTTGCGGTGCACAGGCTTCTCATTGTCGTGGCTTCTCTTGTTGCGGAGCACGGGCTCCAGGTGTGCAGGCTTCAGTAGTTGCAGCACGTGGGCTCAGTAGTTGTGGCTCACGTGCTCTAGAGTTCAGGCTCAGTAGTTGTGGCGAGCAGGCTTAGTTGCTCCGCGGCATGTGGGATCTTCTGGGACCAGGGCTCGAACCCGTGTCCCCTGCATTGGCAGGCAGATTCTTAACCACTGCGTCACCGGGGAAGCCCTAGAAAAAGAATTTCATGACATGTGTCAGGCTAACAGAAATTGATCTTAATCACAGTTTACCTTGGTAAAACAGTGTGGAATTTGCAAAGCATTTTCATATATTATAACTATTTGGCCTTCACCACAGGCCTTTGAATATCCAAAGCTTCTTTTCTTTAATATCTATTTGGTATAACACTTCATAGGTATAGACTTCATGCTCCTCGAAATCCTATTACCTGCCTTTATGTTTTTGCTATGGGTTGAGGGGAGATTATAAGAAACTTTGTGTATCAGTTTCTCCATTGGCAATTTGGGGAACCGCAGTGTGCATAAAAGATAATCAAGATAATTTTGGTGAGTGAATGTTTTATAAGGTAATCTATCGAAATGCAAACTGAATTTGGAATTGTAACTCAGTTCTACAGACCATTGCACTGTGGGTGCTGCCCCCCAGCCGGGACTTCGGTGCTGATGGGAAAGATAACTCTCTGAGCTCAGAAGGACAGTGCAGGCTCTGCCAGCTCGTACAATCTGCAGCTTTCTGGCCAGGATTGCAGGAGCGCGGCTTCTGCATCTGCCAAGGCAGAAGGAACAAGAGGCTGAGCAGATGAGAGTCAGGAAAGAAGAGGCCTCCCTGTTACCTGAGGTTGCACTGGCTTGGGCTTGTCCAGAAGCTATTTCCCCCGTCAAAGTCACTTGGAGAGCACTGACCATACCAGAATAATCAGCATTCTCGGTGGCTGGCTGGAGGGTGAGTCAGGATCCTAAATTCTGGCTGCAGCGCTGGGGAAAATGGCAGCATCGTGAAGAAAGTACGTCATGAAGTCAGCAGCTTCCGAGGGTCGAAATGCTGAGAAGCATGGGTTTGTGATGCAATAATGCGTCTGAATGCCTCCTCTGAATGAGGCAAAGGGTTTGTTAAAAGCAAACGTAAGGATGCCTGGCGTTTGCCCTGCAGCAGGCAGAGGCTTTGATGCTGTCTGGCTGGCATCCTGCATGCCACCATTAAAACATATAGTTGGCATGTAACAGAGGCAAAGGTGGTTCTACAGAGCGTTGGGGAGAGGGCAGCCGTCTCCGCAAACGCAGTGTGGGCAGCCTGAATGAAACCCCTCTGTCCCTTCATCCAAATGCAAGTTTCAGAAATTCTTTATCAATTCCGACTCTTTACATCACTTTGAGAAACAGTTATCGCTAAACCATCAATGAGCCCAACATCGTATAACTGACAAAGGATTGGTGTCCAGAACATATAAAGAACTCTTTCAAGTCAGTAGGAAAATGGTAAACAACAAAATAGAAAAAATGAGCAACTCAGCCTTTCTCACAAGAGGAAACTTGAATGGCCTACAAATGTATGAAGTATGTTCAACCTCACTGTGATGTGGGAAAAAGACAAGATACCGGGTGGAAACATGTGCACACAAAAACCTTTACACAAATGTTCACAGCAGCTTTATTTGTAATGCTTGAAGATTGTGTAACCAGGTAGGGCAGGTGGTCTCTGGAGAAAGAGAACCAGGCATGGCTTTCTTGACATAAGAGAAGCCATTTTGGGTCTAAGCCATGTTGGTATCGAAGCCTGGCCACAGTGCTTGCCCTTGAACAGGTCTCAGTAATTAAGGATCTTAAGGGAAGTGAGGGAATGCAAGAATAAAGGAAAAGCAGTCAAGAAACAATAGTTCAGCAATAAAATAGAGTCCTAGTTCCTCCTCAAGAGTTATACATAACATACATGTCTTTGAGTTCTGCAGGAACTCAACGTTGCAGCCGTTCAGTCTCTTGAGTGCAGAGATGGATGCACAGACCTGTGCATGAGACACACTTGTATAGAACTAAACAACACACACACAGAGTACTAGTAAAATTGAGGACGGCTGAACAGAATCAGTGGGCAGTATCGACTTCAATATCCTGATTGTGACATTGTATTATGCAAGATGTTACTATTGGGGGAAGTCGGGTAAAGAGTACATCTGATCTCTCTGTATTATTTCTTTCAACTACACGTGAATCTACAGTTATCTCAATAGAAGCAAACAAACAAGAGAGACCCCATGTTTCACCCATCAGATAGGCAAAAATTAAATCATCTCACAGTATAAAACGTTGGCAAAGATTTGAGAAACATGGCACCCTTAGCCACTGCAGCCGGGAGTATACTTTGGTATGGCCACTTTGAGAGTCACATGGCAGGCAACCAGTGAAACGTAAAATACAGCCTGTTCACTGCCAGCACCTCTCCTCTGGGTTTGTATACCGTAGAGAAAGTCTCCCACATGTGCCTGAGGAGACCTGTACACAGGAGTGCTTATTACAACATTATATAATAGCAAAAGAGTGGAAATAACATAAATACCCTCCATTAGGGAAATGGATATGGAAATGGATAAATAAAATATAGTATATCTATAATACACAGCAGTAAAAAATAATGAACTAGAAAAGAATACAGATATATGTGTGTATATACATTTATATGGATAGACAGATCTCAGAAACATAATACCAAATTAAAAAAGCAAGATAGGGGCCCCGGTCTGGAAGGATCCCACATGCCGTGGAGCGGCTGGGCCCGTGAGCCATGGCCGCTGAGCCTGCGCGTCCGGAGCCTGTGCTCCGCAACGGGAGAAGCCGCAACAGTGAGAGGCCCGCGTACCGCAAAAAAAAAAAAAAAAAAAAAGCAAGATAAAGATTGATATTTATTCATTCAGCAACTATTTGAGTGCCTTTCATGTATAGGGAGCCATTCTAGGAGGTGGAAGTATAGCAGAAAACAGACAAAGCAAGACAAAGTCCCTGCCTTGCAGCTTTTAGGTTCTTGTAAGGGAACACAAACAAGTAAGCAGATAGATATGATACTATGTATGTATTGTTTGATATATATAAACCATATATAAAAATTATATAAACCTATATTTATATAATTAAATTATTCATATTATAGATTATATATAAATTTTATATAATTTATACATATGGTAATATATAAGTTATAGAATATATAATACAATATAATATTATAAATTTTACATATTTATAAAAATTTTATATTTAAATAGTCTGCCCAAGTTTATACATTTAATGTATACATACATTTATTTATGTAATATAAAAAATGGACCAGAAGGATATATACCATTTGCATGATATTGGGAGGAAGAGAAAGAAGTGGGACTTGGGGTGGGGATGGTTAAAGGGAACATTAGCTGTAACTGTAATATTTAATTACCTAAAAGCCATTCTTCAGCCAGGTATACATTCAGACATTCTCTTTTGTAGTTATAATACATAATTGGAGGACATTTTCATAGTCCTTATGAAAATGTAGAGTCTAAAAGTTTATGTTTCTTAAATTGAAGTCTGAGTATATTTCTCAAGATTGAGAAATTGATTATTGATTCATCCTTGCCAAACTCAGAAGTTACTAATTTATAAACTAGAATGGCCATTTGTGTAAATTTCCACAGAAAAGGGCTGGAGACACAATGAAGAAATGTATAGTATTAGATTTGGGCCCTCCTTTTCTTGCCTCCTCTGCAGTTAACTGGACTAATCAGGGCACAAGCACAGCTAACAGCCCTTATGACATGTGGGTGGCACCTGTTTTCATATTAAAAACATCAGTTTTTTTTCACATTAAAAAAATGTATTGAAGTATAGTTGATTTATAATGTGTTAATTTCTACTGTACAGAAAAGTGTTTCTGTTGTGTATATGTGTGTGCGTGTGTGTGTGTGTATATATATGTATACACACACACACACATTCTTTTCCATTATAGTTTATCACAGGATATTGAATATAGTTTCCTGTGCTGTATAGGAGGACCTTGTTCTTTATCCATTCTATCTATACCAGTTTGCTGCTAATCCCAAACTCCCAATGCATCCCTCCCCCTTGGCAACCACAAGTCTATTCTCTATGTGAGTCTATTTCTGTTTCGTACATAAGTTCATTTGTGTCATATTTTAGATTCCACATATAGATGATATCATATGGTATTTCTTTCTCTTTCTGACTTACTTCACGTATATGATAATCTCTAGGTCCAGTCATGTTGCTGCAAATGGCATTATTTCTTTCTGTTTTATGGCTGAAGAAACATCAGTTCTTTTTAGCACTTGCAGGAACTCTGTGCAACTCTATAGGTCTTCTTTAAATTTAAATTTAAAATGAAACTAAAATGAGACTAAATACTATGAGATTAGACTAAATGTCCTTCTAGGTTTTAGATCCTAATTCACCCAATTATATAATAGTTCTTTTAAAATTTAATCTTTAAAAATCAATTACATTATGTTTATAGATTATGAGAGCTACATGATCCAATTTTACACTGTATAATGCTCTCTCAAAACACAACGTAAGGCATCTTGTAAAATACTCTTTGGGAACAATTTAAACACACCATTATCTTGCTATTCACTACTATTTCAAAGTTTAAATAAAGTAGATGCTTGACATGAAATTACTTTAAAACATATATATATATATATTTATTTATTTGGCTGCACTGGGTCTTAGTTGCAACACGAGGGATCTTCATTGCGGCATGCGGGCTGTTAGTTGTGGCATGCGGGATCTTTTAGTTGCGGCATGTAGGATCTAATTCCCTGACCAGGGATCGAACCCGGGCCCCCTGCATTAGGAGCACGGAGTCTTAACCACTGGACCACCGGGGAAGTCCTGAAAGTACTTTTTTAAAATGAATGCATCTACTTTTCTATTAATAAAAAAAAGATGGGTGGTTTTATTTTGAAACTTTTAAACTATTTGCAGATAAAGTTTTTCTTTTACCAGTTAGTTTGCAGAAGTAGAGATAGTTTCAACATAAGGTCACAGAGGAGGAAGCCAACCAATGGAAAGCTCACTAAATGATTAGTCAGTGTTTCATACTTTCCTTGTCATCAGCTATCCTTCCCCACTCTGTCACTTTAAGGAGTCAATGGGAAATTGCAGGATTCAGTCTCAATAACTACTGGGAGGCTGGAAGCTTTGTGTGAAGCACTTCAGCCGCCCTTGTTTGAAGACTGCCCAGTCATTTATTTACTGTCTGACCTTGGGCAGATTACTTAAATTCTCTGGACCTATTTCCCCATAGGGATAATAAAAGTACTTATCTCATAGGGGTTTTGTGAAAACTTACAAAGAGGTTATAAACAATGCCTGGTGTATAGTAAGCACTCAGTAAATAATGATAATAACAATAATGATGGATAATACTTTATAGTAATTACTTTATGCCAGGCACTGTAACAAGAACTCTCTCTATATTACCTATTAGCTATTTTTTTTTAAGGGAATTCCTTTATTTTTATTATTTATTTATTTAGTTTTGGCTGTGTTGGGTCTTCGTTTCTGTGCAAGGGCTTTCTCTAGTCGCGGCAAGCAGGGCCCACTCTTCATCACAGTGCACAGGCCTCTCACTACCGCACCGCTCTTATTGCGGAGCACAGGCTCCAGATGCACAGGCTCAGTAGTTGTGGCTCACGGGCCTAGTTGCTCCGCGGCATGTGGGATCTTCCCAGACCAGGGCTTGAACCCGTGTCCCCTGCATTGGCAGGCAGATTCTCAACCACTGCGCCACCAGGGAAGCCCACCTATTAGCTATTATTAGTACTGTATAACTGCTTCCTATTTCAGGATTTAGCTTAGTAAGCTATGTTTCTGCTTTAGAAGCCGACATGAGAGGTGGAAACAATTTATCCTCCTTAACCTTAGTTGCATACTTTCCAAGCAAAGTCAGAGACTATTTCCCTGTTGGCATGGAAGGGTTTAGAAGGATATACACGGTATCATCTCCATTTAACAGCACGATCTAAGGCCTGTGCTGGACAGTCAGGCCTTTTAGGCAGAAATTAGGAGTCGGCAGATATTGCTGCTCAACTGGCACTCATTTGAAAGAATCCTGAATCATGCTGAATCACAGCATTTTAGCTGGTCCTTTGAGGACACTGAATACTTCTTTTGGCCTGTGTCATCCTGCAAGATCTTCAAGGGCATGGTCTGTGTCTTGACTCACCTTTGTAACCCCTGCAATGCTGCGCACAATACCCTGGGTTAGACTGAACATTGGAGGGCAGGAGGGGATAAAATACATCTCCAGGGGAGGGAAACATAATAGGAGCCTCTTCCTTCAAATACACTTGGCAGCTTATCTTTTGAGTGGGGTGGCCTTTTCCCTTTATTTTCAAACATCGCTAGTGAAACAGGTGTACCGAGGCACATATCCACGCAACACGAGTCACTGTAGTTCAGCTCCATCCCAGACCTTCTCTGGGTCAGTCAGAATGCCTCATTACCAGACTGGCTCTATTAATAATAGTCATTACGGAAAGCTGGACGCCAGGTCGAGAGTAGTCATTGCGGAAAGCTGGACGCCAGGTAGAGAAAAGCCATTAGCTGTTCCTCCCAGAGCCAAACAGCAAAGACCGCATTATGTTTCCATTCCTCTACTTAAGTCTTTTAAACCTATAGAAGAACATTATGTCTAATATCTTTATTTCACACCCACCTTATTTTATTATTATTTTTTTATTTTTATTTTTTTGCGGTATGCAGGCCTCTCACTGCTGTGGCCTCTCCCATTGCGGAGCACAGGCTCTGGACGCACAGGCTCAGCGGCCATGGCTCACGGGCCCAGCTGCTCCGCGGCATGTGGGATCTTCCTGGACTGGGGCACGAACCCGTGTCCCCTGCATCGGCAGGTGGACTCTCAACCACTGCGCCACCAGGGAAGCCCCACCCACCTTTTTTTTTTTAAAGTGTTTTTTTAAATATTAGGAACATTCAGTCCCTGCGTCTATAATGAATAGCAGATATTTTATGTAGCACTGTGGTTGGAATGGTAAACAAAAATCAAGTCAGAAAATATTAATTTATGGTTCCTACGACAATTTTAATTCATCCTCCTGGTGTGGCGTGGAGGCACCCAGGCTGGACTTCCTACATAGACTCTTGTGTTGCACTGACTCACTGTTAGGGCTTAGGAAATCACTAGTTGTGTCTGCAATTACCACACTACGCCTTACCTCAAGATATTATAAAGATTCAGCAGTTAGGGAGGGGAAGTCCATGAAGCTGTATAAGCTTCTTGGTAGTAAAACTATGTAAGCACAAAATACCATTTTATTATTGGTCACTCTCATGTTGTAACTTAATGCATAAAGTGCCAGGCAACTCAGTCTTATTGGAAATGGGGACTTTTCATACTTAATTTTAAAATATTTTGACTTTAAATTGCCTTGATTAACAACAGTTAAAAAAAAAATCATTGGCCCTTAAAATAGTCCATCCACTCTGATAATTGCTACCCTCTCTTGAGCACTACGTTGAACACAGTCTGCTAAATGCTTTACAATAATTAAGTGATTTGAATCAGGTTTAACCCTGACTCTCAGCATCTGAGCTCTTAACCACTCTGCTATACTACCTCCTCACAACATGATTTAAGAAGCCATACAGCCTTGCGACTAGGATTCAAATGAGGTGAAACCGGGGGCAAATGAATAGCTCAAGTCTACACAGCCACCTGCGGAACTAACGCTGCAAACAAGGTCTGATCACCCCAGTTTTAACATCTTAATAACAAAAGATAGGAGCGCTTACTTTCCAAGTGTAAGTCATTAAAAGAATGAAAAATACACTCCTGGCATGCATCAGCCAACATGGGCCGCAGACTAACCTCAAGAGCACGCCAAGTTTAGTATGAGACTGAAGTGATTTTAGGGCCTTTTAGGGCTCAAGAGACTGGGGACTCTTACTTTTTTTTTAATTTTATGTTTTTAATAAAGGCCATTCCCAAATGGGACACAAAATTCTGTAACTTCTGAGTTTACCGCTGAATAGTTTGACTTTACTCCTCCATGACAGAATATCTATGCTATATATACAATGTCTTTTGGAGAAAATCTAAAGGCTTTTCGGGACCGTGACAGCCCAGGCCGGGTGGCCCTCCTGTCGCAGGGAACGTCACTCATCACATGCTCCTCCGGTGACAAGGGTGTTGGGACCGAGGTCGCGGGCCGTCCTTCCACCCCCGCCCGCTCCCCAGTGAGGGACTTTTATTTGAAAGGGGGTGTTATCAGTCCTGCAAGTGGGAGCTGCGAGGCCTCCGGGGCTCTGCCTGGGCCGCAGAAAAACCCAAACGAATCTCAGGCCCACGCAGCCACGGCCACCTGCGTGACTGGGCAGTCCGACTTCCCCAAACCGAGAGGCCCCGGAAGTGGGGCCGGGCTCCTGCAGGGTCCGCGGGCACACGCTTTCCGGAGCCCGCCACCGGGAGGAGTCCTCCCGGCCCCACGCGCACCACAGCCGCCTCCCTGAGACCCCATCTCGGCGCCCCTCGGCGCTGCTGCCAGAACGGTCGCTGAGCCAGGATGCCGACATCCCCGATCCAGAGAAGCCGGCTCTCGGGGCGGGAAGGCCTCACGCGGGGCACGGCGGGAAGGGCCGCGCGCTCAGGGGAAGAGCCCCGCCCGACGCGGCGCGTCGGGCGGGGCGGCCCTCCCCACAGGCGGCCCTAATTGGACGGCTGAGCCCCGCGCGCTGATTGGCTGCGTGGGCGAGGCGGAGGAGAGCCGTGCGCAACGGCGTGTGTGGGGCCGTGTGCAGACCCGCGTGTGGCGCAGGCGAGGACCCTGAAAATAAACAGCCGCTGCCTCGCGAGCCGCCTTCTCGGCCTGCGTCCGAGTCTCCGCCGCTGCGGGCCCCTCCGACGCCGAAGGTGAGGCCGCGAGCATGCCGGGGGCCGCGGTGCGGGGGCCGCGGGCGAAGGGTCGGGAGCAGGGAGGCGGCGATGGCGGCCGCACTCCGGCCTGCGCCGCTGCTGCGTCAGGCGGGAAACGGGCCGCCACCGCCCGGCCCCGGACTGCGCCCCGCGGCCGGCCGCCCTCCCGCCCTGCCTGCTGCCCGGGACGCGGGGCCGCCGCAATCGGGCCGCCGGTCCCAGGCCGCAGCCTCGCCGCGGACGAGGCCGCGCGTCCTTGGGGCCGAGGCGGGGGCTCCGGGGTCGCGGAACGTAGGGCGGGGGTGGATTTGGCGGGAACGTGCGAGGAGGGGGCCGTGTGTGGGGGAGGGCCCTGGAGCAGCGGGGGGCACGGGGGCTGGGCCTGGCGCGGGCCATGTGCCAGGGGCTGTGTGGGCTTAGCTGGGGCCTTGGAGAAGTCCTCCGTTTAGGGTGGGGGGACACCCCGCCGGAAGGCCCGTGTGGCTTCGGGACTCGCTCTGCCTACTTCCCGATAGCTTCTCGCTTCTTGAATTTTTATCGTCATTGACATGCTAAGTTACTTGTTTTACGGTGCAGTTCGGGAAGGGGCAGATAAGGCCCAATTTTCTTGAGTCAACACTAATTTAAGTTACGGAGGCTTTTGGAAAACCCCGTTATCAGAAAAAAGCATGAATTTGTCAAACTTCCAAAATCATGGCAGCAGTAGTAACCTTTGCATCATCTCTTGGACAGGTGAAACGAATACAGTTTAATCTAAAAACGAGGCGAGAAAATTAATTAGCCAACCTCCATTTGGATTTTCCAAACGTGAAAACCTATTTTAGAATGGCATAATGGCCCACATTTGGGTTTGGGTGTTGATTTTATTATGGGTAAAGCTTGTGCTTGTTGCCACATGTTAACCACATGGCCGCAGCCACAGGGCACTTCCAAAGGAAGTGACTACATCTGGTTTTAGGGGTCTTAGGAAAAGAAAACATTGCTCAGTTTTCATCTGTGACTTCAGATAGTGTGTTTCAGGCATTATTCAGAAGGATCCACAGAAAGGGTAGGGTAAAGAAGCCAAGAGTCGGGATTAGTTTTTTTTTCTTTTCAGGAGGATTAATTTACGTTCTCATCTTGTACCCCCAAATGACAAGCTTTTAAAAACAGGTTTTTCCCTTTTTCCTATTGTTTGACGCAGTTTGGGGAGAGAAACATAACCAGTTAATTTCTGCATCAGTGAATTAACTTTAATTTAAATTAAGAATTTTGTTATTCGTTTGCTCAAGCCCTATAAGTTGAGTGTAAGGTTTTGAGGTTCTAAAGAGATGGGTGAAAAGAAGTTCCTACCTCTTAGGCTTTTTTTTTCCCCTCTGCAAAGCAGTTATTTTCAAATGCTTCTTAAAAATTACTGTGATGGAGGCTTAATCAAACACCTACAAAGTGCCTTGTACATAGTTTCACGCTGTTTTTAGTTTGTTGAGCCTGATTCTTGTCTACAAGGAGCTCTCTGTACTGGAATATAAAAGGAATAATTTATTAGGTTCCCAAGGGCTGAATTAAGGACTTAAAATTTTTCCAAATCGCACCTCTTGGCAACAGTATTTGAAAAAAGCTAACAGTATATATTTATGTACTTATCTAATATGTCACAGATAAATTGGGTATGTTTTTCTCAGCAACCAAAGGTCCACATTCCTTTTCATATTGATAAGCTAGGTATTTCATACGTGCAGTCTCTTTAAAATATTTTGAGCCAAATCAGTGGAAAACTTAAGGGGCATTTATTACACTTGTATTTGAACATCTGGAACAGGCCGAATGCTATCTTTTTTAAGGTATTATAAGTGAGTTTTGTAATACAGTTTTGTGATTGGATTCTTTTTACCTTTCTTAAAACCTAATTGAAGTCTGTGGTACCTAAATGGAGGCTTAAGATGGGTACTTAAAGGCAGTAGAACCACAGTTTGACTAATTGGAATGATTGGTCTGTTGTCTAAATGCTTGACCACAAGAGAGATTTTGCTTTTTTTTTTTTCTTCCCCTTGCAGGAGTGAGAGTTTCTTTTAAGAATTGCTGGCTTCTTTCCTCTTCCTAGCCTTCTGACAGTAAGTGGAGAGCAGAAGACTGATGCCAAGGCATCCTGGCCTGCTCTGTGGAGAACACTCTTTCTGTACTGTCTCATTTAATAGAACTCTTATTCTGGCAGTGTCAGATGCTGCTGCAGTAAGGGCATGCTGTTGAGAGGTTCACAGTAAAGTGTACACCGTTTTCATGTTGTAAAAAACTGCTGGAATAATAAAATGGAGCTTGTGGCTACCAGCATTCACGTTGTGAGTGGATGGGCTGTGTTAATCAGGACAGAGTGCAGTATGGTGGTCACCTGGAGTTGCTCCATAATTGCAGATGAGGGTGTTAACTAGTGAAGTCAGGTTGCCAGTCTTTGGTCTGTGGTGACACTCCTAAGTTCTGCCTCAGGAAAAAGGTTAAAATCTAAAGTGGCTTTAAATTCATTCATGGGTGTGGATTTTTAGAAACGTATCGATTCTAGTTTTATTTTGACTTCTCTAAATTGGTGTGCTTTTCTGATAGCATTTTCATGTACAGTATCACTTAAACCTAACAAAAGCCTCTGCAGAGGACTTGGAGCCAACTGTTGAAATCCTGACTCTAGAACTTTCTGAATCGCTTCTCGGCCTTTTGGCTAAGATCAAGTGTAGAACTTTCTGTAGGGCTAGCCAAAAAGTTCTAGAAATAAGATGTTATGGGAAAACCCGAGCGAACTTTGTGGCCAACCCAGTAGTTGTATAGCTTTGGGAAGTCATTTGGTCTCAGATGCTCAGTTTCTTTATTGTAAAATGGGGACAAGAATACATGACTAGCAAGGTTGTAGGGATTACAGATAATGTGTTTATCAATCCTTGACTTACAGTAGGTATTCAGCTACTGATTAAAACCCTTCAGAGCAGGCAGAAATGGGTGTGAGTAGCATTGCTCCCAGGACTGTACTCTGTTCTACAGTATTCTGGCCAGAACGCAGGTAGTGCACAGTATAACTTGCTTCCTTCCATTCTATTTGTGGTTTATCTTTACTTCAACAGTTGGAAGTGTTTCAGTACCATGTTGGAACTCTGAACCAACTTATTAGGGTGTAAAAATGGGTGAGTGCATTCAAGGGGCAGAAGCTCCACTGTGGTCTCAGTGCAGTTTAGGTCAACGTGGATGAGTCGGGTAACCCTGAGTTTGGGGAAGGTGACTGGAGACACAGCAAATGTGAGTCGATGTGGCTGTGTTAGGAAAACAATCCAACCCGATCCTTATCAACTGCTTTATGGCACGCGCCTTGCCTGTTGCTACTTATTTTAAATGTATTTATAGAGTCATGGTCTCTTAGTCGTCGGAACGACCGTATGCCGTTAAGTTTTAAGTAGTTTACTGGCTTTGTTCTTAGTGTCAAAAATATGGCAGAATTACATTCACGAAGACATTTGTATTACCATTTGCGTTTTGGTACCGATTCCAGGATTTAAGCCTTAAAGCCTAGACGAGTGCAGTATCTGTAAAAAAGAGGCCTCATAGCTTGGCTTACACGGCCTCACAAGTGCGTCTTTGCAAACCGTATCTTGACTGCCTTACTCCTCCTGCTGCCTGGCATGCCTTGTGCTCCTACCACATCTCTACATGTGATTTATGTCAGTGAAAATTCAATACACAGCAATCGAAATGGAAACAGATCCTGATTTCTGTTGTTGAAAATGTGAAGTCATTAGGAATTCACCCTTTTTCTTGTCTTACCTCTAATCCATTCCCCTCAGGAAGTAGATTTTATGAGATGGGAAGCTTGAGTATAAGCAGAGTTGGGCCCATTTCAAGCCTGCTGTGTAGGTTGGTTTTGTTTGTTTGTTTGTTTTGGCTGTGTCGTGCGGCTTGCAGGATGGATGCCCGGAATCCTAACCACTAGGCCACCAGGGAATTCCCTGAACTGAGTGCTCATCTATCTGTCTACAATCCAACTTAACTGGGAGAAGAGTGGAAAGGCAGGAATAAATGTGAGCAGTGTACATATATCCATACGTTTTTTAAAATTGAGCACCTGTTAAGCACAAGGCACCTGGTAGTAATCTCGTTACAGATCAGTTTTATCTTCCTCAAGACAGGAGAGGGGTCAGGTGTCTTGAGGTAACGCAGCAAGTGGTTAAGCTCGGTTAAGTGGTTAGCCCTATAGTCCCCAAGTCTTTTTATACTGTGTGAGGATACATGGGTGTAGATACAGAAATGATTTTTAGCAGCAAAAGGAAGAAAAATATGCTCTCCTACTGCCTGGCAACAGTGAAAATACGGTATTTGTTTTTTAAATTCGTATATATGTTTTGTAGCATTCCATAAAATGTTGCTGAGACTCTGGATGGCAAATTAGGGGTCCTGGCTCAGTTGCTGATTTTAGTGACCAGGAGTAAAAATTTCTCAGTTACATGTGGGGATTTTACTAGACAATCTGAAATACATACTGAATTTAGAGTGATTGTACTCAATCCTTATTGAGTATGTAGTTGAAAATACATCGTTAACTTTTTTTTTTTTTTTTTTTTGGGGCGATGCTACACGGCTTGTGAGATCTTAGTTCGAACCCGGGCCCCGGCAGTGAAAGCGCTGAGTCCTAACCACTGGACCGCCAGGGAATTCATAGCATCACTACTTTAAATTAATGGTGCAGCACCTCTTGTGATAGCAAGAATTCAGGTGTTTTATTGTCAGTACTTTCTGGATTGGATCTGGTCTGTACCAGAAGCACAATTGGTTTCATTCAGCAAATGACTATTGGTGCCCCCCCCAAAAAAAAAACCAACAACAACAACCCAGCGGTTAAAAATACTGTTATACTGCTATTAAAAGGATAATTGTATGGGATATTATGATTCAAAGGTGAATTACTTGGTGTCTGCTCTGAAGGAATATGATAAAAAGCAAAATGGTAGTGCAGAGTGCCCTGGGTCTTACTAGGGATTAAGGATAGCTCCAGGCTGGGTGGTGTGGTCAGGTTCTTTTATAGAGTTGGCCCTGGAAGGCTGCAAAAGGTTGTGACAAGCGGGAGAGGCGGGGGCAGGGCAGGGCAGTGCTGCACACTCGCAGCCAAGAGCAGTGGGAGTCAGGGAGCCATGATAGGTTTGCAGCTTTGTCTTACCGCCTCTAATTTTCCTAAGGAATAATAGCGTGCCATTCTCTAAAGACCTTAGAACTAAGGACATTTGTATGTAAGATGAGTACCAGGATCAGTAGTGTGCCTTAAAAACATAGTGGGAATCAGTTGGGTTAATGTTACTAAAGAGCTCTCTGTCATAAAGGAGTAAATGTAGACCAGCTGATTGAGGTCGGCTTGGCCAAAGAGAGAAACAGTTCATGGAAAATCCACACTTAGCTTATCAGTTCTTGAGTAGCTAAATTTTTTAAACTAATATTTGTAGGCTAAAAGTAAACGTAAAATTTTAACTGCTGTCTTTATTCAATACACTGACAAACATCTGATGATTCATTGTAACATATTTCCTTTGTACTTTACCATTATGAAACAAGAGGTCCTTTTAAAGCAGCAGTCTAAAAGGGAGGTTGCCCGGAGCTATCATTTCTTTATCTTTGACAATGCATATTGAATATTGGGTTGTCATATTTCTAAAAGATAAGTATCTTATTGAAATAAAAAAATTATAAAATACTCAGAACTTGTCAAATTGCCTGGATTACCTTGTGAAAGGAAGTGATCGTTTGTGCAAAGAACTCCTTGGGACCAAGAGTTAATGTGCTCAAATTGGTCCCGAGTAAACAGAAGATGCAAAATGAAAATGGGGTTGAGGGGAGGATGACATACCGTAAGCTGCATTTTTCTGTGATCATTTTATGTGCCATTCGTTTTTTAATCATGAGTATTCTCTCTGGTGGAAACCAGCCCTCCACATAACGTAGAATGCCAGCACCCGTATAAGAAGGCAAATGTAATTTTGCAAGAATACGTTTTTAATCTTCGCTGACTGGTTTCATCTGACTAGAAATGTGCATTACGCATTCAGGCACTTTCCCCTACCCCCTTTTGATAATAAGTTTATATGGCAAGTGGCAAGAGTTGGTAGAAAGATTCCTCTGAAGATTTATCCTGGCTCTGATTGCAGAGAGTTGGGATAGGTAATGAGTTCTTTTCAATATTTGATGATGGAGACTTGAAACTTGAGCATAATTTTTAGTCACTAGATTTCTCTACAACGTGTTTTAAAAACTTTGTTTACCATTGTTTGACACTGGAATTAAGGGTAAAACTGTTTAGCTATGGAAGTGTGGAAATGTAAAGGTTACATTGTTTTTAACTAGTTTGTTTTTTAAAGTCCACTTTACTGGGACTTTGTCCTGCAACATTCCATTCTGTTCTATTCCATTCCATTCTATTCTATTCTAGAAATAGCCCGTGCTTATTTTTAGGTTGTTACATAAGAAGTATAAAATGCATTTGCTTTAGTTGGAGTTTTGCTTTTATTTTGAAACAATACCCAATAAAGGAGTCTACTATGAAATTCCAAGTAACCTTGTTTTAAATGTAAAATTACAGAAAAATTTGGAAATGGGAGAATAGAAGAGGGAAAAAATGGTCCCAGTGTTACTGGCATTTTACTTTGGTGTTCCTCTTTGTCTTTTTTCTAATATTTTTAACATACCCTGCCATCTAGAGACAAAATTGCCTGCATTTCTTCTAACGTGTCTGCTCTAAATACTGAATCACCACGTAGTGCTGCAGTTTAATTAGGCACTGTGTTAGGTGCTAAGGGCGCAGAGGAGAATGTTTCTTCGTCCACTCCCAGAATCCATACTACAGCTCCACTGGGTTATTCCAATTTTATAACCAGTAAATGACTTCCAGTTGCCCACAGTAAAGTTTACTGGCTTGTAACCATGAAAATGTCCATTAAGTTGGACCTGGAATGAGGTATTACTAATTATTTCTAATAATGGATATTCATGGATACTAACCCTGTAAGTCCCGTCATCTCATTAATAATTGGATTAACATGTATGCATAATCTTAATGATTGTAAAGATCACAAGTTTTATGAAAATATATGTTTTCAATGTGTTTTTCACTTTTAATATATCTCATAATAGATATATAATGCCTACATATATAGTTACGTGATTGTTTTTCTAACCAATATTTTGGTTAGAAAAAATATATTTTTTTTCTTCAGAATAATTATCCAGAAATACACTAAACGGGGAATAAAAGCTAAAAGTAATTTCAAGTGGTTTAATGTTGTCATTTTTAATGTTTTGAAGATCTGGCTGCAGCCATGAGCAGTAATGAATGCTTCAAGTGTGGACGATCTGGCCACTGGGCCCGGGAATGCCCCACTGGTGGGGGCCGTGGTCGTGGAATGAGAAGCCGTGGCAGAGGTGGTTTTACCTCGGATAGAGGTATTTTTGTCGAATAAAAAATTTCGAAGTACTTCAGTATTCGTAAGTATCAAGACTGGTCTAATTAGCCAAATTCTTTTTGTTTCTGCCCAAAATAGGTTTCCAGTTTGTTTCCTCATCGCTTCCAGACATCTGTTACCGCTGTGGTGAGTCTGGTCACCTTGCCAAGGATTGTGATCTGCAGGAGGATGGTAAGCATTTAACACTTCCTCTCCGTGCGAGCACGCTCTACTGCATTGGAAGACATTTTCCACCTCTGAGGGTGTGTGCTGTGTGGTTTGACATGTAGCGGCGTCTGTAAGGTTTTATAGTCTTGGTCTGCTTCTTTTCCTTATTGTTGAAGCCTGCTATAACTGCGGCCGGGGAGGTCACATTGCCAAGGACTGCAAGGAGCCCAAGCGGGAGCGAGAGCAGTGCTGCTACAACTGCGGCAAACCCGGCCACCTGGCCCGCGACTGTGACCACGCAGACGAGCAGAAGTGCTATTCTTGCGGAGAGTTCGGACACATTCAGAAAGACTGCACCAAAGTGAAGTGCTATAGGTGAGTTGCTGGCGTGCTGCTGGCGGAGAGCTCATTGCAGGGGCTCCTGGAGAGTGAGTTGGCTGTAAATGGGAGGGCCTTGGCGGTAGTACATTCCCTGAGGTGGCTGCGACCGTAGGAAAGGTTTTCGGCCTGCGTAGCCCAACTGTCTGCCTTGGGCAGTGTCCTACCGTGATGCCTGGTGGATTATAGCAGCTGGGCGGCACGCAGCACAACTTTGGAATTTTTAATGGTCTCAAAATAAGAATGTTGGGACTTTGCTGACGGTCCAGTGGTCAGGACTCCGTGCGTGCCTCCACTTCAGGGGGCATGGGTCTGGTCCCTGGTCAGGGAACTAAGATTCCGCCTACTGTGCAGGGTGGGCCCCCCCCCCACCAAAAAAAAAAGTTCTGTTATAATAATTTGGGGTTTTCAGACACTTTGTAGAAAACCGTGTAATTCATACACACAAATCTTTTGTCATGAAACCAGAAGACTCTGCCTGTCTGTGACATATAATAATATGTACACGTGAAAGTGTAAAATTTTATATAAGTTTTGATATGTATATAACAAATCTTAGGGGTTAATTTGTGTGAAAGTATAAAACATTGGCCAGTGTTTTGGTTGTGGTGTTGGTTGGACTCTTATGGCAAAGGTTTTGGTTTTATGCCTTAGGCTGCACAATTGGGTAGCTTCGCTATCAAATTCCTCCTTTTTGGTCTTAGTTTAGGGGATAATAAGACTTACTGTCCTGAAAACAAAACTGTACTGGTTTATTGTTGCTTTTTGTTCTGCAGCAACTATTGCTTTAGTCCAGTTGGGCATTTTCTGAGCGCTATTATGAAGTTGTTCTACTTTCCTTTCTTTAGGTGTGGCGAGACTGGTCATGTAGCCATCAACTGCAGCAAGACGAGTGAAGTCAACTGTTACCGCTGTGGCGAGTCAGGGCACCTTGCACGGGAGTGCACGATCGAGGCCACGGCTTAATTACTGTCCTCTGTCGCCCCTCCTTTTCTGATTGAATCCTCTTCACTGGCCAAAGGTTGGCAGATAGAGGCTACTCCCAGGCCAGTGAGCTTTACTTGCCGTGTAAAAGGAGGAAAGGGGTGGAAAAAAACCGACTTCCTGCATTTAACTACAAAAAAAAGTTTATGTTTAGTTTGGTAGAGGTGTTACGTATAATGCTTTGTTAAAGAACCCCCTTTCCGCGCCACTGGTGAATAGGGATTGATGAATGGGAAGAGTTGAGTCAGACCAGTAAGCCCATTCTGGGTTTCTCGAATATGTTCCCATGTAGGAGGTAAAAACCAATCCTGGAAGTGTCCATGAGCTCTTCCATAAATAACTTTAATTTTAGCGTAATGACTGCCTTGGATTGTCTGACCTCAGTAGCTGTTAAATAACATCAAGTAACATCTGTATCAGGCCCTACATAGGACATACAGTTGACTGGGAGTAAACAAAATAAAAACCAAACATGCGTGTTAACGGCTGTGCGAGAAAACTTGGGATAAAAGCCTGAACAGGAACAACTTCCCCGCAGCGTTGATGCTGGGTAAACAGATGGCGATGGCAAAGGTGTAGAACACATTTTTTCAAAGACTAAATCTAAAACCCAGAGTAAACATCTATGCTCAGAGCTAGCGTAATTTGGAGCTATTCAGGAATTGCAGAGAAATGCATTTTCACAGAAATCAAGATGTTATTTTTGTATACTATATCACTTAGACAACTGTGTTTCATTTGCTGTAATCAGTTTTTAAAAGTCAGATGGAAAAAGCAACTGAAGTCCTAGAAAATAGAAATGTAATTTTAAACTATCCAATAAAGCTGGAGGAGGAAGGGGAGTTTGACTAAAGTTCTTTCTGTTTGTTTCAGATTTTCATTAATGTATATAGTGCAAAATGCCATATTAAACAGGGGAATGTGGAGGACTGAAAGCTCACAGTTTGGACTTTTCTTTTTGTACTAAGTCATGTCTTCAGTAATGAAAAATAGCTGTTACAAGGAAGCACAGGCTTCAGATACTTTGGGGTCAGTTGTTTTGCAGGGATATAGAAAATTTAATTCGCTCTAATCCATTCATTATAATGATGGCCTTTAGCTCTGTGTTCATTCTGAACAGTTCTAATACCATTGCTGTTTTAGCATTTCATATTTTTCCTGGGCTTTACGGGGATCTGAAATGTTGGATTCCTTCTTTTTTTCCTAGGGTCTGAGCTAGAGTTGAGATGGACCTTCGAAGTTACCTGGTTTAATAAACTCACTTTATAGGTGAGTTACTAGAAGCTTAACTTGCTTGAAGGGTGCCTAGAGCCGGGAACTTGAAGTAAGCTTCCTACCCTATGCCCTCTATACTTTTTTGTCATCCCCCCACCCCACCCCAAACTACATACAGTTAGTGGCACATGCTTCCCCAGGTTAGTTCATTTGTTCCTCCTTCACACCACCATGTGATTTCACCTTGGATGTATCGTGCATTTTTCACCCTCCATGTAAAGTCTGGTCAGTTTGTGTTGGTGTATCACTGCAGTGTTAAGATTTGGTGTTTCAGCTGTGCTGTGCTAATTCCAGCTTGGTCAAATTAATAGTCCAGAGTAGGCAAGAAAATGAAATCACGACATGGGTTCATTTCCTTTTGAGTACAGGCTTACTTTCTGTTTGAATTTTTTTTAGTTTCTAGCACAAGCATGAGACAGCGTAAGGGAAGCCCTGTTTTCAAAGACATCACTGTTACATGTGATTAAATTCAGGGTTGGGGGCCAGTGCACATGAGGTTATTTTCCCCCAATGTTTCCAACCTCAAGTGGGAAACATAAAACAGCAAACGAGATATTTAAAACTGCTTTGTTCCAATGTAGCACGCTACGTTTGTAGTACCTAGCAGTTGCCTTTTGTTCGAGACCCTTTGATGCGCATAATTAAGGACCTATTTGAAACAGACCACAAAGTGTGCTTTCATAAGGTAGCATTTCTTTGCATTGACCTTGATGACTGAACAAGTCCAGTGAGAAAATGTATTTTACAGGGATATTGAGCTAATTGCTAGGAGCCAATGAGCACTTTGTGTAGGCTTTTAAGTGCTGTCAGACTTGGTTTTAAGGCTACTTTGTGGTTTTTTTAATGCTTCTTTAGATATCTTTTTAACTCTTTATTTTTTGGCTGCATTGGGTCTTGGTTGCTGCGTGCGGGCTTTTCTCTAGTTCTGGCGAGAGCGGGGTCTGCTGTTCGTTGCGGTGCGTGTGGTTCTCATTGCAGTGGCTTCTCTTGTTGAGCACGGGTTCTAGGCCTGTGGGCTTCAGTAGTTGCAGCAGACAGGTTCAGTCATTGGGGCACACAGGCCCTAGAGTGCACAGGCTTCAGTAGTTGTGGCGAGCGGGCTTAGTTGCTCCGCGGCATGTGGGATCTTCCCGGACCAGGGCTCGAACCCGTGTCCCATGCATTGGCAGGCAGATTCTTAACCACTGTGCCACCAGGGAAGTCCTTAAGACTACTTTTTAAAAACAGTTTTCAGATAGTAACATTGCCTTGATACATGAATGGTTTTGTCAAAAGTGAGGCTTGTTTGGAGGTAGCATCTTTCATCTGTTAGCGTTTGCCTCCCTTTTGCGTAGTTGTAGAATAGCTATTTCTCCTCAACTTCTTGAAGCTTCTTGATCAGGGACTTCAGTGAGTGGACCAGGAGGAGCTCTTGCCTACAAGCCTGTTTTGAAGGGTTTTGTAAGTAGTATTTAGAATAACCAGTACAGCGAACACTTACGTGTCCCCACCCCTAGATTTAACAGCAAACAGTTATCCAGAGGTGTTTGTGAGTAAGTAGTAGGTGTGACTGTTTTGGCATGCATCTTGTGGGAACTAGGATGTCCTCTCTCAGCATCACGATACCACTGTCATGCTTAAGAAATTTGACATTATTTCCCTAGTATCATCTGATCCCTAATACAACTGTTGAGATAGCCCCAGTTGTATCAAAAAAGCCTTGCATAGCCAGTTTTCCCAAACCAGGATCCAGTCAGGGTTTGTAAGTTGCATTTGGTTGGTACGTTTCCTCAGTCTCTCCTAACAGTTACCAACTTTTCCCGCCTCATAAGCTTGATTTTTTTTTTTTTTTTGAAACTGGCACGATTTTCTTGAGTGTCCTATGTTTACTAATTGATTTTCTTTGGTGTCATTTCACTGGTTTATATCCCCTTTATTTCCTGGTCTACAGGCTTGATGATTAGGGTCAGCTTGAACTTGTGTTGGCGAGAATGTCTTCAAAGTGTGTAATGTTGTATTACATCAGTTTTACTCTTGATACAGAACTTGATCATTTAAGGCAGCCTCTTTTTTTTTGCTTTGTAGTGGTGTGCATTTCTCTTGAATAGGAATATCTTGGTCTTCATTATCCATTCACTTGATGATTTTAGCATTTATTGTCCCCCGTGCAGATATTGATTTGAGTTCATAAACTTGTTACGCAGTTGGGAGAAATGGAGAATTCGTTCCCTGGTTCAGCAAAACCGGGTGGTACTGAGTGATACAGTGCCCTTCATGGTTTTGAGGTTCCCGGTAAATACTGAATATTACCCATTAAGGAAAAGTTGATTTTCTTAATAGAAATAGTCAAATTTCTGTTGAGGTTGTAGGGAAAAGAGTGCCCTGAAGGATTTTGTCTGGGAAGATTGTGGCTGTTGAGCTTCAGTTATTTTGATTATTTTATATGTTAAATTATTCATGGAATAGTCTGTCCTTAGCATGTAGCAGTTCCAGGGTCAGGAGGTCAGGTTCCTGGCTTCTAATCATGGCAGTGAGACATTGTCCCCCAGGAGATCAAGTCCACCTAGCTGCAGGTGGCTAGCTCATTTAATTCTCTATTCCATCTAATTTAGATACACATAGCAAAGAAAGCCACGCTGTTAATAGTTTTTAGCTGTGACGAACCACAGAGCCTGCATCTTACTGCTTATCTAGCAAAACAAGTTTTAGAAATGCTAATTTTACTGGTCGGTGCATTCTTGCTTTGACACTTTAAAAGCAACTGAGAAGGGCTTCCGTGGTGGCGCAGTGGTTGAGAGTTTGCCTGCCGATGCAGGGGACACGGGTTCGTGCCCCGGTCCGGGAAGATCCCACATGCCGCGGAGCGGCTAGGCCCGTGAGCCATGGCCACTGAGCCTGCGCGTCCGGAGCCTGTGCTCCGCAACGGAAGAGGCCACAACAGTGAGAGGCCCGCATACCACAAAAAAAAGAAAAAGCAACTGAGAAGATTCTTCCCTTTCCCTGCCGTAGATAAGTCAGGAATTCCAGTCCTCCCCGCAGAACCTGTATGCTGTGTTGCAGTGAAAGGCCACAGTGATGGAATGAAGTTAGTGACTTGGTAACATCCCCTGTGCATAGTGTTTTGTGTTTTCAGGAGTCCAGTGCAGAACAAAAAACTGCACGTTTACCTTTGATTAGTAGCACAGGGCTTTGGGGTGGTTTACTCTTCCAGAAAACATTCAGAATATGCTGTCTGTTACAAGTACATTTGTAACCTTGTCTACTCTAAGTGTTGGAAGCAAAATCTTGAGAATTTTGGGCTGTCAAAGAAGTTTTCAGCACATATTTGTCTTTTATCATCTGTCTCTTATTCCCTGTTTTGGGATGTGTTTGCCTTAATATGAATTAGTACTGGTTGCAACAGTCTTAAGTTAAACTTCATAATTTTTAAAAAATTTTTGTTTATCTTTCTATTTACTTATTTATGGTTGCATTGGGTTTTCTTTGCTGCACGTGGGCTTTCTCTAGCTGTGGTGAGCGGGGGCTACTCTTCGTTGCAGTGTGCGGGCTTCTCATTGCAGTGGCTTCTCTTGTTGTGGAGCACGGGCTCTACGCGCGCGGGCTTCAGTAGTTGTGGCTCGCGGGCTCTAGAGCACAGGCTCAGTAGTTGTAGCTCACAGGCTTAGTTGCTCCGCGGCGTGTGGGATCTTCACAGACCAGGGCTTGAACCCATGTCTCCTTCATTAGCAGAAGAATTCTTAATCACTGCACCACCAGAAAAGTCCCTTAACTCCATAATTTTAAAACTGGAAGAAAGTCTGAGTTCTCCAAAAGATTCTGACTACATTGTTTTTGTACTGGACTCTGATATGTAGTAAGCATTAGGCATTCCATTTGCTGTATGTGACCTGAAGTATTATGGGCTGCATCTCTGACCTTTTAAGTGCGTGCCATGCAGAGCATGTAACTGCTAAAGCCGTTTAAAAGCGTCAGTCCTAACAGCAGTTTTAGGGAGTAGGTGTTAAGGAACTTCTTTACTAGAATTATGAGATGTTGGCACTTGGCTTGAATTTCTCAGAGTGGGTCCTGAGCAGTATTTTATAAGCTTCCTGGTGATTCTAGGGTGCTGCTGGATTGACAGCTACCGGGATAAGGAAGCAACGTCATGGCCTCAGTGTCATGGTTGGAATTTGAGAACAGCTCAGTCCAGAGCTGATGCTGTAAATTACAGTGGTTTATGTACATGTAATTATCCTTTCTGCTTGCCATAGAACTGAAAGAGCATTCGTTAAACATAACTGCTTCCCATCTATCCATTTCCACCTCCACTACAAACCTTGGCAAGGAGTTTAACTACTTGTAATCTCTTAGTAAAGGTTTTGGTAGCAAGTTGTGGTGTCAAACCTGTCTCCTGAGCTAACTGATACGTATGTGATGGCAAGGATGGTCATAGCAGTGTCTTCAAAATCATAAACGTCTTTTTCACACTTCCATTTCTACTCTTACACTTGAAAAAATTCCTAAGTGGGCCTGAGGCGACCACAAGGCAGCTGCACTGAGTAGTGTGCATGCGCTTCCGTCCGTCCGGGCTCCCCGTTTTCATCATTGCATTTTCCATGGAAGACACTTCGCAACATGATGTGAACCATGGCCTGGAACCTGACTACTCTTGTCTTCCCCAGAGGACATGACTACGTCACCAAGCTTGGGCAAAGATAATTTGGTGGCAGAGGTAATGAATTCAGTGACTTCTCAGTAGGACTTCCCCCAGTTCACTGAGATGGACTTCTTTCATAAGCACGGCTACCTGCGCTTGTAGTCGTCCTCCCTCGAGCCTTTTCCTTCCCACGGTAGCCATCCACTTCCATGAGGTTCAGTTTACATGTTACTAGTTGCAGTTAGCTTGCCCTCTTGTGCCCCCTGTCGTGGTAGTCATTGGAGCGAGGTTATTGCATTCAGGGCCTCCACTTAAGGTGGATGCATGTGGGGAGGAGTGGGGAGCAGTTCCCCAAAAGGAGAAGGGGGAACTTGTGTCATTCGACCTACATTTATACTTCCTGGTCAGGCCACAGAGATTCATGCATTAGGCACATTTTCTCAGTACTTGGTGCTTAGGTGATGTTCCTACCATTTATGAGGCTGCCTTATTTGATCATTGGAGCTTTGGGGAGCCTTCGAACCAAGAACTGATTAGACCTGGATGAATGTTTCAAGGTCAGGAGAAGATTTCTGGCTGATGTAGAGGGATGGGCATTTCTTTCATTGCCTCCAGGTGGTATTTTTAATTTGGGAAAGTGAAACTGCAAATGATATGGTCTGTTTACTACAGATGAGGTGACACTCATCTCCAAGCTGAGACCATTTGCTTATCCACTAATGTTTTGGGTGAAATATTCTACAACGTGAACCTGAGCAGATAAGACAAAGGTCAGAGTTTTCAGTCACAGACCCCAGGAGTTATGTGTGACTTCTAAAAACCGGGGCTAAGTAATCTCTCACCTCCCCCAAGGATTATTGGTGCCTCTGTACCCAGGCCTCCAAAACCCTTCTGGTTTTAGCAGCAGGGCCTTGCTCGTGTTTGAAGCTACGTAGCATCGTGCAGGCAGCATGGGCTGTGGTGGTGGACCTCATTGAAATCTTGGCTGTAGGTCAGTTGTTCACTCGTATTTGAAACTGAGCCAGTAGCTCTAAGCTCATCTGTAAAGTGGAAAAAAAACCTATAGTGAAGAATCACTATGATGGGTGACGTGAGACGTTGTTGGTAAAGGGCCTAGCACTTGGTAGAATAATCAGTGGTACCTATTGTTTGTTTTCAAACTCTTCCTGCTGTGTCACCAGATTGCATGCCACTTGAGAGGAATACCTCTCAGTGTTGGGCAAGTCTGAAATGGGACTGGATGAGCCAGCTCTGGGACACGTAGTGTCCAGCCGCTAACTCTGGAGGCTGGAAGGCAAAAGCTGATGTGGGTGAAGCTGGTGAGCTGGGAAGTGGGGGAGGTGGTGCTGCAGGGAACTGGAGAAGAGCCCTGTCCCGCCAGGGATGACAGCAGCTCCCTGGCTCTGCTCTGCCGCGGAGACACTCCAGGGCTGGGGTGCGCCGGGGGAGCCAGCTACTGTTCTAAAGTGTGTTTAATGCATTCTGGGCTAAACCTGAGCCACGTTTTGAAAATCAGTTTTTCTTGGGCATTTAGATCTTGATTCCCAGTTAGTTCACAATTTAAACTTTGGTTAGAAACGCGATTTGGCTTTGACAATTTGAAACAAACACTACAAATATAATGGATTAAAGTTTTGTTAATAACTAAAATTTTTCTTATAACTTTGGGATGCTCCAGTCATACCCCTTCCTAAGGATTTTTACCATACTCCATTTTTATTCTTTTCTTGGATGTTAATACTCCTATGAGACCCAAAAGAATGCCATCTCATCATGAGCATGGGAGTTTCTGGTACTTTTGGCTGGTTAACTCTAGTTTGGGGCACAGAAGCGCAAAGTCGATTAAAACCTGAGATTCTAGAAGTGAGGTTGAATCCTCTTTCAGAACAGTTCCTCTTAATACATGAATACATGATGAGTCTCTTTTAATTACTATCTTTCAGACATTTTAAATGTTGGAACCCTTTTTTCAAGAAACGAAGGGTTCTTAAAATATGTTTTTATAGTAGGCCACAGGTGTGGAGCATGCTTTTTGTTCTTTGTATAGTTTATGAATTTTCTGGATTGTTTGATACGTTTCTGTTCACTTATTCACAGGCAAAATAGGTACACACCTGTATAATCAGAAGTATCCATAACTTTTTTGGTAAACGTTTGCCTTTACTTAGCAAAATTACAAAGTGATGGCCTTTTATGAATTATTTTTTATTATTTTTTTCTCATATTGTCACATCCTTATTTTCCCCTAAGAACAGAATGTTCCAACATCTATTCTGATTACAAGGAATCAACCACTGTATTACTTTCCCATCTACAAAGTCTTTTGCCATATAAGGTAACGTTCACAGGGTTTGGGGATCAGGACACGTACATAAAGGGGGAGGGTATGCTACTACCTCAGGCTGCACTCTGTTCCCTCAAGATTCACAGCCATCTCACATGCAAAATGCATTCACCTCATCCTAACATCACTGAGAGTGCCAGCCTACCACAGTCTTTAAGTCTCATCTAAATGTCATCAGCTCCACAGTCCCCAATCTCATTGTCTTAAGTCAGGTATGGGTGAGATCTGGGTATGATCCATCCCAGGGCAAAACTCCTGTCTGCGGTTTTATAACTTGTTTTAAAGTTATCTGCTCCCCCAAATCAATGGGAGGCATAGGACACCACCTTTGACAATGGGAGACAGTGGAAAGAAAAGGCATCACTGGTCTCAACCAGTTACAGAATCCAGCAGGGCAAACAGTATTAGGTTTTTTTTTTTCTTTTTTTGCGGTACGTGGGCCTCTCACCGTTGTGGCCTCTCCCGCTGCGGAGCACAGGCTCCGGATGCGCAGGCCCTGCGGCCATGGCTCACGGGCCCAGCCGCTCCGCGGCATGTGGGATCTTCCCAGACCGGGGCACGAACCCATGTCCCCTGCATCGGCAGGCGGACCTTCAACCACTGCGCCACCAGGGAAGACCTTTTTTTTTTTTTTTTTGCGGTACGCGGGCCTCTCACTGTTGTGGGCTCTCCCGTTGCGGAGCACAGGCTCCGGACGCGCAGGCTCAGTGGCCATGGCTCACGGGCCCAGCCACTCCGCGGCATGTGGGATCTTCCCGGACCGGGGCACAAACCCGTGTCCCCTGCATCAGCAGGCGGACTCTCAACCACTGCGCCACCAGGGAAGCCCAACAGTATTAGGTTTTAAGGCCTGAGCATTTCCTCTGCTTGAGCTGCCTCCCCCAGAGCCATCCATTCTTTCCATGAAGGGTGGCACTGGTATACGGTTGCCTACTTTCATCGGTCTGTTTGCTGCCCCTACGATTTCGGGAGTTGAACAGCCTTTCGTTTTGTTTCCTCTCTGTCCCTCGAAGTCCAAGCTGGCAGCGGTTCTGCTGGTGTAAAATGTTCAGCCTAGGGGGTCTCCTGTGTATGTCATGGGAATTCACTCTGTTACACAAGAGGTTTCTCCACGGATCATTTCTGGATAATCCCTTCTCTCTTCCTGGCTTCTGCTGAAATGGTTGAAGAGACCCATGAGTCACACACCTAATCTCTTCCAAAAGCCATCTGTCCTTTTAATCCTTCTGAGACACTAGAAAAGGGCTGCCCACCCACACCCTTGGCGTTTCCTCCAGAGCACACGTCCCTTGATAGTGAATCTCCTAGTTTTAGCATCTTTTACAGTTTTACTGTGGATATATAGATAAAATATATAGACATATAGATGGTTGATACTAGGATATGAGTACAGAGACGCTTACTAACGCTGTTACAGCACACAGGGTCGCTAGGAAGCAGCATCAGCTGGGGCTGTTGGCCCGAACAGAAGGCAGCACAGCCTTGTTGTATGTGCCCTTTATTCAGCCATATAATCTTCCATGTCAGACCTGTGCCTGAGGTGGGTGTGGAGGTGGACATAGAAAACAAAGAGAGGATTACAGTAAGGGCAGGCCTGTCGATCTTAAACATAGTGATTTAAAGGCTAAGAGAGCTTTTTTTTTTTTTTTTTTTTTTTTTTTTTTTTTGCAGTAAGAGGACCTCTCACTGTTGGGGCCTCTCCCGTTGCGGAGCACAGGCTCCCGATGCGCAGGCTCAGTGGCCATAGCTCACGGGCCCAGCCGCTCCGCGGCATGTGGGATCTTCCCGGACCGGGGCACGAACCCGTGTCCCCTGCGTCGGCAGGCGGACTCTCAACCACTGCGCCACCAGGGAAGCCCCTAAGAGAGCTTTTACAAAGCCCTGCAAGCCCCTGAGCCTGGCCAGCTGACGGTACATGGGAGTTAGGTGAGCCCACACACTAGATCTGACTGCAGTGCATGGGGCTTTTGTATTTGAAATAGTTGAGAACTTTACATAGATCTGTTTTGAGCAGTTTTTGTGTGTAGTGTCTCCTTTAAAACCACAGCTCCTTAAGGCAAATATCCCAGTTTCGTGGATGAGGTAAGATGAGAACAGGAAGGTAAATACTCAGGCCAATTTCACAGCAGAGTAAAAATTAAACAGAGAGGTTGAGTATGTCATCTGAGGCCACAGAGCTAAGAAGTGTTGGAATCAGGTTATGAATCCAGGCTGTCTGAACTGCCTTAAATGATAAGCAGGCATGAACAGGGGATTAGGTGGCTGGATGGAGGAGAAGGGTTCTGCAGGCAACAGGGACAGTTGATGTGGACAAAGACAGGATCAGTGTGAGCCTAGAGAGGAAGGACACTTAGCAGACTGTGGCAAGGTAAGTGGATCAGGAAGGATGCTCTTGAGTTTCAAGTACCAGAAAGTCTGACTATTGGCTGCAACACTAAAGGGAATTTATTGGTTTATACAACTGAAGATTGAGTAGTGGGCTCCAGGCAAAGACTCAACAACTCAGTGATGTCACCAAATACTAAGGATTATCTGCCTTTGGAGTCTGAAAGTGGCTGTCAGCCTGGAAGGGAACCCCCCAATTCTCAAAATACTTCATTTCTTCCTTCACGGTGGCTGCTCCCATAGTCACCAGTCAGCAGAGAGGGGAAAAGGGAAAGGCACGTCCATACTTTTCAGGGCACCGCCTAAGTGGCACACATTCCTTTCATTCAATTACCATTGGCCATTATTTACTGGCAAACCCACACCTAGCCGTCAGGGAGGTGGGACGATGGAGTCTAGAAGAACGGCCTAAACTTTTAAGGAGAAAACTTGTCATGGTTCAGGCACGAGCTCCTGGTGTCTATCCCAACTACATGTCTGTCCTGACTGATCCTGAACCACACACGTCAGCTGCTTCTCCCGCTGGCCTGTGCTTCCCGCCCGCAGCCGGAGTTCCCGGCATCGGTTAGGCCCCGTGGCGGAGCAAGTCGCCACAGCGAAGCACCATGCTTGCAAAGGGGGAGCCGCTGGAAATGGCTGAAGTGGCCACTGGCCCCCGCCTTAATGTCACACCACAGCTCGCTCCATCACTGACACCCTGAGGGAGGAGCCACCAGAACCTCCCTACCGGTGGCCTCTCCCCTGCCTCCCTGGTCCTGATCTGTGGCCCTTCTGATCCCCGCAACATGCCCAGCAGACACCGACTGACTGTTCCTCTCTCATCTCCCCTGGACCTTACATTTCTTATTTTAAAAGGGTGACCTCAAGCCCTGGTCCAGCTCCGACAGACCCCTCGATTCCAGGAGGAGAAAATCTCAGAAAAAGCACAGGCCGCAAGTAAACGCCTGGGAGGCGAGTGGGGGTTGGCGAGGCCGAGCCAGCTCCTGCCCCTGGAGAGCACGCAGACGGGGGGGAGGGCCCAGTCCAGCGGCCCCGTCCACTCAGAGGGATGAGGACAAGTAACTTCCACAGGGCGTGTCTGCTCGCAGAACCAGACAGGGCAGGAGGGATGCGCACCTATAGTTGCACACACGTCTCGGGTAGCCTCACACACAACTGCGGGGCCGCGTGTGCAGTACCAACAGTTGCCGCGGGACGTCTCGCCGTTGTTATCGCGAGAGCAAAACCAGCGCCCCGCGCCCAGTTAGAGGCACGTCGGTTCCACTGCGCAAGCGCGGTTCTGCCAGCGCCCCTATTTTCCGTAAGGGCGTGTCGGTGCGAGGTCCAGACGCCGAGGGAGGGCCGCCTACGGGAGCTCGCCTGCGTTTTCTCCCCCTCCCCGGGTCAATTCTCCATTTCGCTTCCGGTCCCTCACTTCTGGTCCTTCCCAGTTATCCTTCCGACTCAGAAGCCGGTGGTGCGGTCACCTAGAACCTTCAGTTCCCGTCCGGGTCGGCCGCGCCTGGGGCGGCGAAGCTCCCTGGGCTAGGCCCGCGCGCGGCCTGAGGGCGGCGCCCTCCCTCGCACCATGGTGAGTGGGGCGGGGAGTGAGGGAGGCAAGTGGCGGGCGGGGTTCGGGGCGCCCAGGGGACCCCTGCGGGTTACAGGATCCGCGGCTGGGACGCGGGGGTCTTCGCGCCGCGTGAGCCCAGAGGCCGGAGGAGGCTGAGCCTCGGCGCCGCCGCGCCGTCCGAGGCCGTGCTTAGTCCGGACGGCGCGCTGTAGTTCCCCACCGGGAAGCCGAGGCTCCGGGAGGCGCAGGGCCGGCGCCGCGTCCCGTGGGGGGCCCAGCAGCGGTTCCTGCGCTATTTGCCTTGTGTCTGCTCTCCGGCTCCCCAACGGGGAGCTTCCCGAGGGCAGGGTATTCCCACCTCTGCCTCTTTAACGCCTGACGCGGTGTCTGGCGCGTTGTCGGGGTCCAGGGATGGACGAATGGCCGGCGTCGTGTGACCGCAGGAGGGTGTGATCGCTGTGGTCGGGCGCCGGTGGTCGGCTGCTTCATTTGTTCTAGAAGCGCTCACGACGGAGCACGCAGAGTGCCGGCACAAGGGAGATACTCTTACATGTTGGTTACCATGATGGTCTCATTAAGCGAAGCACACGACTCCGTAATAAATGGTAGAAGGTGTATTGGATGCCACTGTAGACTGATGAGCCCAAGATCCGGAGGACGAGAGAAACCGGTGGACAAAAAGCAGCCCTTTCTATTCTCCAGCCCTCGGAGGATATGCCCCGTATTACTGCTTCATACTAGCCGGCTCAGCCTCTTGATTCTGCCTCTTGTTTCTGAACTCTGACAAACATAGGGAATCGCCGGTCTCCGTTCCCTAGCAGGACAGAAGGATCCCTGGGCCTGGATGTTTCTGGCAAACTGTCACCACACACATTCATATTTGTGGGTTTCCATCACCCCTGGTACATGCCCTTATCACAAGATTTATGGTTTTTTTGGGGAAATTCCTATGAGTTCCCACAAAAGGAAGAACCGTGACCAAATTCCTAGTACCCAGCGTGGTGTTTCAAGTATGGAGTAAGCATTGAGAAATATTAAATTAAATACTTAGAATCTGTAGGCTTTAATGAAATAGGTAGGACACAGCCTCAGCCCTCAAGATGATGGCTTCTCCTGGGAGAACCTCTGTTTTATTCCTTAGTAGGTATTGTGTTCATTTATCTACCAAACAAACTTGACAAGTTTGTTTCTGTATCCATTGAAAGGGAGAGTCAAAAAGATTTAAATTGAGCTCGCTTTTGCTGAGCATCTGATGACTTCATGTATTTATCTCATTAAATCATCGTGACATCTTTATGAGATAAAAGGTATGATCCCTGCTGTAAAGGTGGGGGAACTGAGGCTTAGAGAGACAACTTCTCAGGGATGGTAAGTTGGAGAGCTGGGAGTGAAACTCAAGTCCTTGACTCAGCAAGTACTCTTTCTACTTACACTACAACCGAGAAAATGTGTTCGTGCCTAGCACTGTGTTTCAGGGATAATTGACTTGACATTAGTGCAACAGTATTTATATAAAACTCACTTTGTAAAAGTCAGTCTTTCCTCCCTCAAATTTCACTGGCAGGGAACAGACAGTTGTGTGCTGGGTGGAAATTGTGTGGTAGGTATAAACCCAGACAAAGGGGGGCAGCCTGGCTGGGATGAAGGGGCCACAGAAGAATTGTCTGGGACGGTGATAACACAGGTAAATTCTGAAGGATGAGTGGCCAGATCCACGGGGTTTGGGGGAGTGGAGAAGTAAAGAATTTAGGTAGAGAGAGCAGCATAAGTAAGGTCACAGGATGTGGGCATCTTGTGATTGATGTTGCGATTGTTACTGTGTTCATGTACTAGTGTAGGCATTCCGCTTGTGCCTGTGTCCTTGTGAAACTTTTCTCTACAAAGTAAATGAAACGTTTTTCTAGAGAGTAAAAGAAAAAGCTCTTTAAACATGGATGTTTTTCTTCCCTTCTCTCTCCTTTTAGGCCCGAAATGCGGAAAAGGCCATGTACGTATCAACTCGATTTCGTCTGTAAATTTCTGTTTGGTCTTTTGATATAGCTTTCTTTCTCTACCTGTGTTGAAATAGTATTCGTATAGTAGTTGCGCATACATTTGTTTTCCCCATAGTGTTTTCTGACAGCTCCCAGAACTTATTCTGGATGAACATTGGCTCACCTGGGGTGGTGCAGGGGCTGTTAGAGTGACAGCCCATAATATTAGTCTTTTTAACATCTGAATGTGTTGCTCACCACAGTGGCCTGATGAGTAGAGTTTCCCACAGTCCAGTCCTTACACGCCGTATGGGTGAAAGGAACACAAATCCTTATAAGCGCTACTTTTTGGAACATGGAAACCCATAACTTCTCTGTGGTTTCTTGATTGCAATATGTATATATGTTTATGAGTGATGGTTGACATTCAATATGGTCATGAGCAGATTTACCCATCCAGGAACTTGGATGATAAGAGATCTTCGAGCAGCATCTAACGGAGTCTTCTCTGTTCCCGGTAGGACGGCCTTAGCAAGATTTCGCCAAGCTCAGCTGGAAGAGGGAAAAGTAAAGGTTGGTTTAAATCTTCCTCATGAATTTTTAAATTATTGAGAAGAAGTGCAGTACAACTCCCTCCTGAACAGACTTCGGACTCCAGATCTTCCTCTTTCTCGTCCATGCTTTCCTGTGTCTTATGAGTCTGTACACTTGAATCCCAGGTAGCTGGGGCAGTGTGATGATCTGACTACTTGTGCTTCTGTCTGCTCTGTAATATGATGATTGGGTTTCCATGTTATCCCAGCACTGTCTAATACGGAATAGTACAAAGTGGGGTGTGCTGTGAGGAGCAGCTCTAACCTGAAACCAGTAATGACCTTAGCTCATGGAGACTCAGCCAGGTTAGGGGTGATATGTACTGTTGTTTGGATATTTTTTTTTTTTTAATTATACACACACCCGCACACACACCTGTATACACACAGACATGCATGTATGTTTATGTTTGTTCTAAACACTGAGAGCTGTCATTTCCTAAGGTAGTATAAGTATGCCATGAAATGGGTATAACCGGTGTACTTCGCCATCTCTCTGTAACAACTGACCCTGAACAACACGGGTTTGAACTGCATTGGTTCACTTATACACGGATTTTTTCAACGGTAAATACTACAGAACTACACGGTTTGTGCTTGGTTGAATCTGTGGATGCGGAGGAAACACGGATGCTGAAGCCCGACTGTAAGTTAACTTAGGTTAACCCCCATGTTGCTCAAGGGTCAAGTGTACTGGACTTTTACGTTGTTTCCAGTGGCTGCCTGTACCAGGTGCAATGCAGTGAATGTTTTTGCCTGTGTAGTTCTTTCCTAAGGAGAGGCTGCAGCGTGAGCCATAAGGCTTGAAGAAGAGCACCTGCAACTGAAGCTGCAGATGTCTTTAGCCTGTTAGACATTTCAGGCTTCAGGCCTGAGTCAGTCATGAATGTTGCACAAAGCTTGTAATTTCATACAGTACAGCGGCAGCATGTGTTTTGCTTTTCCTTAGGAACGAAGACCCTTCCTTGCCTCGGAGTGCACTGAGCTGCCCAAAGCCGAGAAGTGGAGACGACAGGTACGTGCTGGGTGAATCTGATCTTACAGGAGAACAGGTCTCTGATGGCTTTTGTACCTACATGACTCTTCAACCAGAATTCTAAGAATTTTTAATTACGCATTTTGAATTATATATTTCTTATGCTTTCAGACTTACTCAAAAGTCAAAAATATATTGCCTTTTATTTTTTTCACAGATCATTGGAGAGATCTCAAAAAAAGTGGCTCAAATTCAGAATGGTAAGCTAGCTTGTCTGTTTAAAGTGCTCGATTCTCAAATCCACAGTTAGCCTTGGGGACGTCAGCCTCCTCTCTCAATAATCAATAGGACAAGTAGGTACAAAATGAGTAAGAACGTAGAAGAACTGAACAATAATATCGATCAGTTTGACCTAGTTGACCTTTATGGAACAGTCCACCTCACAGAAAAGAGTACCTTTTCTTTTTTTAAGAGCAAATGGAATATTCACCAAAATAAAGCATATTTTAGGTTATAATATGAATGTTAGCAAACTTAAAATAATTAAAATTTCGCAAAGTATGTTCACTGATTTTAACACAGTTAACATAGAAATGGATAACAAAAAGACATCTGGAAAATTCCTAACTATTTAGAAATTAAACATACTTCTAAACAACCCATATATCTAAGAGGAAACCTCAAGGAGATTAGAAAATATTTTGAATTGAATGAGAATGAAAACATAATGTCAGAATTCAGGGGACAAAAAAATTTATGGCATGCATGTAAAGCAGTGTTTAGGTGAAAATTTATAGCATCAAAATAAAAGAAAATAAGAAAGGTCTCAAGTCAGTGATCTAAGCTTCTACCCTAAGAAACTAAAAAGGAAGAGCAAATTAATTCCAAAGTAAGCAGAAGGAAGGAAATAATAAAGAGAAGAAGTCAATGAAATTGGAAACAAGATGAATAGAGAAAATAGAACAAAAGCGGGTTCTTTAAAAAGATCAGGACTTACCTGGTGGCGCAATGGTTAAGAATCCACCGGCCAATGCAGGGGCCCACGTGCCGCACGCAGCAGCAACGGAGACTCAGCGCAGCCAAAAATAAATAAATAAAATTAAAAAAATAAAAAGATCAGTAAAATCGATAAACTTCCAGTCAGACAGACTGATCAAGAAAAAACGAAGACACATGGGACTTCCCTGGTGGTCCAGCGGTATAGAGTCCGCCTTCCAGTGCAGGGGACACAGGTTCAATCCCTGGTCGGGGAACTAAAATCCCGCATGCCGCAGGGCAACTAAGCCCGTTTGCCACAACTAGAGAGCTTGTGTGCCACAAACTACAGAACCCATGCTCCCTGGAGCCTGCACTGCACAACTAGAGAGAGAAAGCCCACACGCTGCAACAAGAGAGAACTCCGCACACCGCAAAGAAGAGCACACACGCCGCAACAAGCCCCGCAAGGAAAGCCCGCGTGCAGCAACAAAGACCCAATGCAGGCAAAAATAAAAACAAAAACCAAAAAAAAAAACCCTCAGCTAACTGGGAATTGAAGGGAACTTTTTTTTTCCCCTGATAAGGCACTTCTACCAAAAAACCTATAGCCAGCTATAGGTTGAATGCTTTCCTCCTAAGATCAGGAACAAGGTGGAGATATCGATTCTCACCGCTTCTATTCAGTATTGTACTGGAATTCCTTTCCAGTACAATAAAGCAAGAAAAGGAAATAAAAGGCCCAAAGATTGGAAGGGAAGAAAAATGCTCTATTCTGAGGTGACATAATTTTCTATGTAGAAAATCCCAAGGAATCTACAGAAAGATTTCTAAAATGAATAAATGAGTTTAGCAAGATCACAGAATAGAAAGTCAATACACAAAAATCAATTCTGTTTCTGTGTACTAGCAGTGAACATTTGGAACTAGAACTTTTATTAAAGTGTTATTTACAGAAGCATCAAAACACAAGAAATACTTAGGTATAAATCTAACAAAATATATATATGATCTGTATGCTGAAAACTATAAAACAGTGATGAAAGAGTCAAAGAACCAATCAAATGGAGACATAGACAGTGTTTGTGGATGGGAAGACTCAATATAGGAAAGGTGTCGATTCTTTTTCTTTTCAAAATCTATCACAGTCAAAATCCCAGCAGTGGTTTTTGGTTTATGTTGACGAACTGTTTCTAAAATTTAAATGGAAAGGCAAAGGAACTAGAATAGCCAAAACAGTTTTGAAAAAGAAAAAAATTGGAGTATTCATAACACCTAATTTCATGATTTAATGTAAAGCTAAAGGTATTCAAGACAATTGGGTATTGGTGAAAGATAGACACACAGACCAGTTGAACAGAGTAAGAAGTCCAGAAACAGGGGCACACGTATGTGGTCAGTTGACTTCACAAAGTACAAAAGCAATTCAGTGGAGAAAGGGAGGGTTTCTCCCTTGGAATAGCCCCAACTGCTCCCGGCTCCCATCTGCCAACGACAACACCTCAGCAAACTCCCTGTCGTCATCCCTTTAAATCCGTCCCTTAGGGACTTCCCTGGCGGCCCAGTGGTTAAGAACCCGTGTTTCCACTGCAGGGGGCACGGGTTCGATCCCTGGTCAGGGAAGTAAGATACAGCGTGCTGCACAGTGCGGCCAAAAAATAAGTAAAAAATAAAGAATCTGTCCCTTAGGCTCAGTTCTCAGGCCCTAGCCTTTCTCAAAGATGTTCCCACTTAACAAGGTGGGAACAAGCCCTTTCCTGAAAGGACTAGACTAACACAGACTGCCGCCAACCCTGATGCTGACGCTGCCTCACTGCATCTTGGCTGACATTGATTGGACGCTGTGTCCCCACCTCTAAGAGTTTACTGTTTCAGTGGTGGTATAAATGGAGCTGCAGGATTGCTTCAGTTTGTATTTCTGTGGTTGCTAATGAGGATGAAGTTCCTTCCCCCGCAGCGCTGCTGAAACTGTGCATGATTGTTGCCCTTCCATGATTTCGGTGTGGGTGTGCTTTCTTACAAATTGAAATAGTATCTTTGTGTTATGCACCTTTTTAGGTGTTGACATTCATTCTTAAGGCTACACATCGACTGGTATTTTCAAGAAACGATAGGATGTTTTTGTTTTCTAGCTGGTCTAGGTGAATTCCGAATTCGTGACCTGAATGATGAAATTAACAAGCTGCTAAGAGAGAAGGGACACTGGGAGGCCCGGATCAAGGAGCTCGGTGGTCCTGACTATGGGGTAAGCAAGCCGCAGCCCTGGGGCTGAGCTCGGGTGCTGTCTGCCTGCAGGGTGGCTCCTGCTGCCCCCGCAGCCCTGCCACAGAGCAGGCACTGGAGAGATGAAAGGAGGCTTGAAAGTGCCTGTTGCGCGTGGACAGGAAACGTGAAAGCACGGGCTAGTGGTGCTTAAAGGTCCACAGCGCAGGCCTCAGTACGTGTACTGGCCAGGTGTTCCAGAGTGAGCCGCTCAGGCTCCCTGGGCCTCTTGTTTGAAATGACCTTGGCCCCTCACAGCCTTCTCTGAACTCCTTGAGAATTGGGACAACCATTCCATGGTCGGCTTCTGTACTCAAGGGGGCCCTGGGGACATGGCTGTGTTTCCTTTCTCTGGATTCTTTAAATGCAGTATTCTAGAACAGTGACTTTCAAGCTTTTAGGCCCATGACCCACTATAAAATAAACACACACACACACACTCACTCACTCACTCACTATATCACAACACAGTACTGAAAAAATACTTGGTATATGTTGCTGCACTTTGATATTTTCTATTCTGTTCTTTTTTATTTTTCTGTTCTATCTTGATTTTTTAAAAATTGATGATTATGACCCATGTAATGGATTCCACGACCCGCCAGTGGGTGTCAACTTTGAAAAATGCTGCCCCAGGCCCTGCCCCATTTTCCCAGGTCATTTGAACCCGTAGTATGTAGTCAGTGGACTGTAGTATGTTATGGAAAAAATACATGCAGTTTTTCTATGTATTTAATGCAAAACCACAGTTCTCACGTTAGTACCTGGCCTAAAAATGAGGCATTTATTCTTGTTGCAGAAGGAAAGGCACTTCCACTCCTGGAGTACCTGTGCTAGGAACGTTCTCACTGCATCTTCAGTAGTTCTGTGATGGTGATTTTGCTCCCTGTCAGACTGCTTTAGTGCAGGGGTTTATTACCCTTCCTGGAAGGGTTACAAAATTAATATGTACAATATTCTTAAGTTCCACCACCCAGAGTCAACAGTAATGTTTTTATGTATTTCCTTGTAGAGTCTTTTTTTTTAATTAATTTTTTTTATTTGTTGGCTGCGGTGGGTCTTCGTGGCTGTGCGTGGGCTTTCTCTAGTTGCGGTGAGCGGGGGCTACTCTTCATTGCGGTGCGCGGGCTTCTCCTTGCCGTGGCTTCTCTTGTTGCGGAGCATGGGCTCAAGGCGCGTGGGCTTCAGTAGTTGTGGTTCGCAGGCTCCAGAACACAGGCTCAGTAGTTGTGGCGCATGGGCTTAGTTGCTCCGTGGCATGTGGGATCTTCCCGGACCAGGGCTCGAACCCGTGTCCCCTGCGTTGCCAGGCGGATTCTTAACCACTGCGCCACCAGGGAAGCCCTATCGTCTTTTTAATGCTAAAGAATTTTATTTTCATTTTCTATGTACAAAAGTAACATTTAGGGAATTCCCTGGTGGTCCAGTGGTTAGGACTCAGCACTTTAACTGCCGTGGCCCAGGTTCTGTCCCTCGTCGGGGAACTAAGATCCTGCAAGCCGCTCAGTGCAGCTGAAAAAAAAAAAAGTGACACGTTTAGAGTTTGTTTTACAAGATGGTGGTGATGGTTGCATGACGCTATGAATGTACTAATACCACTGACCTGGACACTTAAAAATGGTTAAGACGGCAAATTTTATGTTACGTGTATTTTAGTACAATAATAAGAGAAGAAGTAATATATTGTTATTAAGTTCAGAAAAGTATAGAGCAGAACACCATGCAGTCATGATCCTTTTAACTAGGAGCAACTTCTGGAATATTTCTGTCCATTGTTTTTCCATGAGTCCTGTAACTGAGGTCATACTCATGTATGTACAATTTTGGTTCTAGGTTTTATACTTCTTTTCAAAATGGTAACTTTGATTGTATAAAGAGTACCTACTTTTATGTAAAAGAAAAAAGAATATATAACAAAAAATATAAAAATTCTAAAGTATAAAAAAATTTATATATTCTATGTGTGGTACAGATTACATTATATATTTTCCTACCACTGAGAAATGACTGCTATTAACATTTTCTACTTATCTTTCTAGAATTTCTTCTATATACATATATATTTATTTTTACAGATAATGGTTCATTATTCTAACTATATGCTTTGTTCACTTAACAGTTTATCAGACACGTATGTTCATGTCAGTAAATAATCATTTATATAATTGTTTCAAAAAGCATTTCTGAGCTCATAGAAAGTTCTACAAATTGTATAGAGAAATCCTATGTACCCTTTATACAGATTTACCAGTTTTTAACATTTTTCTCTATTTGCTTTATCATTTTCTGTGTGTACCTTGAGATTTATTTTCTCTGAACCGTTTGAGGCTTAAATACATCATGTTCCTTTACTCCTTAATACTTAAGGGGTATTTCCTAAGAAATACTTTTGTGTGTATTTCCTAAGAATAAGAATGTTCTCTTATATAACCATGGTAGAGTTTAAGACATTTAACTTTGATACAATCATTTGGCTGTTTTATTGATTTTCATCCTTTATGGCCTTTCCCCTTATAGTACAGAGCCTTGTCCAGGGTCACATACTGTATGCAGTTGTCAACATCATCATTTTTAGTGGAGAGAATTCCACCTTCTGGATATTTCATTTGTCTTCTACTGCTTGTCATTTAGGTTTTTTGCAATTTTTTTAAAGCTTTTATTCACTTAACGTTATATTGTGTTTTTCTAAGTCAATAAAAGAGTTCCATACGAACCATCATTTTTAAGCTATAGGATATATTCCATCCTGAATATGCTATAATTTACTTAAATCATCCTCTTACTGTTAGGTATTTAGGTTGATTTTTAAGGGATTAAAAAAAGTACCTAAATATATTTCTGTTGTACATGAATATTTTCTCCCTTTAGCATTATTATCTTAAATCTATTTGCAAACATGGAAATACTGGGTTTAAGGATCAGATCCATTTTCTCTTCTTCCTTCCCAATAAGAAAGTTGGCCCTAAAATGCTGGATCATGAAGGGAAAGAAGTCCCAGGAAATCGAGGTTACAAGTACTTCGGAGCAGCGAAAGACTTGCCTGGCGTCAGAGAACTGTTTGAGAGAGAACGTAAGTAACTGGTGTTCGCCGGGATGTTAGCCTGGAATTCTTGGTCCTGCTTGTAACAGTAGACATGCTGTCTGCAGGGCACTCTTCCTATGCCATTTCTTAGCCGCACAGCAGCCCCGTGTCCTCAGAGGATTATCGTTCTCAGGTGGGCACACAGTTGGGGTGAGAACGGGAACCCAGAACTGACAGGTGTCAGATTGTAGGCTCTGCCCATACCCGTCTGAGTGTGAACGAGGAATCTCCCTGTTTGCAGTTCAGTCAGCTTCATTTTCAGTTACGTGTTTAGTTGAAAAAACTCTTAACTGAAGGACACATGACACCTTGGGCCAAACCCTGAAATGCACAAGTGGAAGAGAATGAATCCAAGCCGGGTACCCTCTCCACTCCTGCCCTTCCTTCCACAGCCCTGGGAGCCTCCAAAATGCAGTTGAAAACTGCTGGTCTGGAATTTCTGTGTATCTTAATTTTGACTTTTCAAGAAGCAGTCCAAGCATTTTATAGAAAGCAGTGTGGAAAGTAGAGAAGGATGAGACCAGGATTCCTCCCACTGCTGGCGTTCTGCTGTTTCCTTCCAGTCGGTTTTCCTATTTGTTTAAAAATACAATTCTGCTCATTCTTAAATTCATTACGCACACACTGGTTTTGCATGCATGATTGACATCACTTAAAATAATTCAGAGTTTAAATATCATGCCGTTTATTATGAATGCAGTATAATTTTATTATAGATAAGTTGTAAAATACAGAAAATCAGAAAAAACACCCACGTTTTCACAACTTATAGATGATGGTTGTTGACATGTTGGGGTGTATCCCCTTCCAGAGTTTTAAGGCTCCTAAAATGAGAGTGTGCTGTGTATGTTACTTTTTTTTTTTCTGATTTTACATTGTTTCTAAATTTATTTTTATTTATTCCAGTCATACAGTGTTTTTTGTTTTTTTTTAACCAAGAAAGTGCGCAACTTAGTCTTAATGCGTATAATGGAAATAGTAGCACAGGGACTTCCCTGGTGGTCCAGTGGTTAAGACTCTGTGCCTCCACTACAGGGGGCACGGATTTAAACCCTGGTTGGGAAACTAATATCCCAGATGCCGCACGGCAAAAAAACAATAAAAATAGTAGCACAGTCCCCTTGACCCCCATCCCAGTGCCCTGCTAGAGATGACCCGTCACTGGTATTATCTGTTTCGAATGTTCCCTTCCAGCCTTTTCCATGCACTTCCATGCTTATTTTATCAACTAAATTACATCAGCGTAAGTGACAGGTGACTCAACCCCAGTTACTTTAGGCAGAAAAGTCTATAAATTTATTGGCTCACATAACTGACAGGTTTGCCTTCAGGAATGGCCGGTTCCAGGTCACATTGCTCCGTTTTGCAGTTTTGGCTTCCATCCTGTGAGCTTTTTTCTCTGTCTCACTCTCCTCTTGTGGTGGCTGGTTGTCCGTCATCGACTTAAATTTTGTTCTCTCTCAGCAACAGATTTCCCCCCACCCCCCCACCAACAGTTGAAGCAGAATTCCCAGAATTGAGTCTGGTTGGCTTTGGTTGGATCACAGCTCCATCCTGTGGCCGGAATGCATGCAGTGCTCTGAGCCTGCTAGGTTTCAGCCCCGTCCTGGATGCAGCCCACGCGGTGGAGGGGTGGACAGGGTTGTGTGTGCAGTCCGTCCATGTCCTCTCATGGTTCTCCTTAGAATGCCAAGTGATGTGACGGATTAGAGAGTCTCAGGGATTAACCGTACTTGGTGTGACCATCCCTCCTTTGGTATTTAGTTATTTCTAGATGTTTATAATTATAACATTTTTGCTGATCTGGTGCTTGAAACAATGTATTATTTTTCTTTTTTTGTTTCCTCCCCATTACTAATGAAATTGACAATCGAATTCAGTTACTAAATGAAATTTTCATACGTAAGAGTTTTTTTCCTTCAATTATCAGCTTTCATTCTTTGACTAATCTGTTGGATTGTCATTTCCCTTTTGATTTTCAAGTATTACTAAATATTCTGAATAGTAATTCTTAGTCTGAAAGTATTTTCTTCAGGAATTTCTCATTTATCTTTTGTGTTTGTAGTTTCTTTTGTTTTATCTGTATTCTTAGTTTTTTCATTAAATATTATGGCATTTTCTGTGTTGTTAAAGCACCTGTGAAGCAGCATTACTGGGGCTGCAGAATCGCCTCCCCTCCGCCATGCTTGAATTGCAGATCACAGTCCTTGGCTGTCCAAGTTTTCATTGTTGTATGAATAACGCTGTGATGCACACCTCTGTCCGTAAAGCTTTGCCAGCTTTTGTTTCTGTTTTTAAATTAGGATAGATTCCTTCTAAATGGACTAATTGGGTCAAAGATTTCAACACTTATTTAATTTTACTTATTTATTTATTTTAAATTTATTTATTTATTTACTTTTGGCTGCATTGGGTCTCTGTTGCTGTGTGCAGGCTTTCTCTAGATGCAGCAAGCAGGGGCTACTCTTCGTTGCAGTGCACAGGCTTCTCATCGTGGTAGCTTCTCTTGTGGAGCACAGGCTCTAGGTGTGTGGGCTTTTAGTAGTTGTGGCTCGTGAGCTCAGTAGTTGTGGCTCAGTAGCTGTGGCGCAAGGGCTTAGTTGCTATCCGCAGCATGTGGGATCTTCCGGGACCAGGGCTTGAACCCGTGTCCCCTGCATTGGCAGGTGGATTCTTAACCACTGCGCCACCAGGGAAGCCCTTAACACTGATTTTAAAAAGGGTGGTACCACGTATATAATCCCATTACTAGTGTAGAGAAGTGCCTATTTCATGATATTTTGATGAACACACCTACTATATGCCTGCGTAACATTGTATGAGGAGAAGGCTTGAGTGAGATTATGACGGGGAATTCAGCTAAGCTGGTGAATTCTTTCTTTCAGCTCTTCCTCCTCCAAGAAAGACACGCGCTGAGCTCATGAAGGCGATCGATTTTGAATACTACGGTTACCTAGATGAAGACGATGGTGTTATTGTGCCTTTGGAACAGGAATATGAAAAGAAACGTAGGTCTGCGGGCATTTCATTTCATTGCTGCTGGCATCTGGTTTCTTTTCTCTCCCTTGGAAATGGGGTTTTATTTTTATAAGGAACATTGTTTTTTTAGGGCTTTTTAAAAAATTGAAGTAGTTGATGTACAATATTATGTAAGTTACAGGTGTACAGTATAGAGATTCACAATTTTTAAAGGTATATTCCATTAGCAGTTATTATAAAATATTGGCTGTATTCCCCATGTTGTATAATATATCCTTGTATAGCTTATTTTATCTTTTTTTAATCCAATTTTTTTTAAATTTAATTAATTAATTAATTTATTTATTTTTGGCTGTGTTGGGTCTTCGTTTCTGTGCGTGGGCTTTCTCTAGTTGTGGTGAGCCGGGGGCCACTCTTCATCGCGGTGCGCGGGCCTCTCACTGTCGCGGCCTCTCATTGCGGAGCACAAGCTCCTGTCGCGCAGGCTCAGTAGTTGTGGCTCACGAGCCTAGTTGCTCCGCGGCATGTGGGATCTTCCCAGACCAGGGCTCGAACCCATGTCCCCTGCATTGGCAGGCAGATTCTCAACCACTGCGCCACCAGGGAAGCCCCAGCTTATTTTATCTTAATAGTTTGTACCTCTTAATCCCCTACCGCTAAATTGCCTCTTCTCCCTTCCGTCTCTCCACTGGTAACCACTAGTTTTTTCTCTATATCTGTGAGTCTGCTTCTTTTTTGTTATATTCACTAGTTTGTTGTATTTTTTAGATTCCACATATAAGTGATATCACACAGTATTTGTCTTTCTCCATCTGACTTACTTCACTTAGTATGATAATCTGTAGGTCCATCCATGTTGCTGCAAATGGCATTATTTCATTCTTTTTTATGGCTGAGTAGGATCCCATTGTGTATATGCATGTGTGTGTGTATGTGTGTGCGTGTGCGTGTGTGTGTGTCTGTGTGTGTGTGTTTACATACACCACATCTTATTTACCCATCCATCTGTTGATGGGCACTTAGTTTACTTCCATATCTTGGCAACTGTAAATAGTACTGCTATGAACATTGGGGTGCATGTATCTTTTCGAATTAGTGTTTTTGTTGTTTTCAGATATATACCCAGGAATGGAATTGCTGGATCACATGGTAGTTCTAGTTTTAGTTTTTTGAGAACCTCAGGGTGCTGAACTGGGGAGGATCTGGGTGTGTCCGCTAAAAGCTGCCCTCCCATCTGATTCCTGTCTGATTCCTGCCCGCCGGGGCAGGATGAAGGTGACTCTTTCCAGCAGGGAGGCCTTGGCCTCGCCCTCGCCCTGCATGGGGTTTGACGCTTTCTTAGAGGCCAGAGTGAGTAACGCCTGCTCTCCCTTGTGTGCAGTCAGAGCCGAGTTAGTGGACAAGTGGAAAGCAGAGAGAGAGGCCCGGCTGGCAAGAGGGGAGGAGGAGGAAGAGGAGGAGGAGGAGGCTGACATCTACGCCGTTGCCGACCAGGAGGTATTGGGGGGCGGCGCGGGACCCCTTGGCGCTCACCGCGTTCTCTGTGCTGCGGAGGATGGGGGCACGGTAGCAGGAAGCGCAGACGAGGGGCCAGGGTCGAGGCCCGGCTCTTGCCCCTGCCGCCGTCTGAGGCTTCGGCCTTCTCTCCTAGACAGTGGGGATGAAGGGCACCTTCCGGGTTCACAGGGAGGGTTTCAGAGAGGAATGGCTGTGAGGGCACTTGTTAAACTGCTTTACACCGGGGATGACTTACGTGCATCTCAGAGATGGGCCCTCCTGAACATGCTGGAATCGGATTTATAAACACATTTGAAGCCAGTGTGTTTTAGCCCATGACCTCATTGTTTCTGCTTAAATGGCAGTGTCGGTAACTCTTCTGTAGTCTTAACCACCGTCTGTTACAGCTGGAAACCAGCCCAGAGCAGAGAAGGGACTTCCTCGGGGGGTCCCGGTTGGGGATGGAGCTGTAATCCCTCAGGCAGAGCCCCCTTGCTCCCAGCACCCCTGCAGGCCTTACTCCCTGGGCAGGTCCAGGATGGAACTGATTTGCTCGACTGAGCAAGGGGAAGGGAAGCACCCATGCCTGGACTATGGGTCAGGCCCTGTGTGACGTCACATGGCTTGCCATGATGTCAGTGGCAAGGAAGCAGGCTCAGAGAGGCTTAGTGACTTAGTCACCGTCACACAGGATCTAGCAGACCTGAGGTTCGTGCCCTCAGGCAGGCATTTGAAACAGGATGGCAGCGTGTCCTAGGAAGATTTTCTCTAGGTACAAATAATCCATTTGCCTCTTTCAAGGGATGTTTGTTTAATGAGTGGCTACTGTGAGGCCCACTCGAGGGGCAGGACAGCAAACACGCTTCGCTTGTAGCTTGAAGCCCTGGGGGACAGTCTGGTCAGCAGACACCGTGGGAAATGGCAGCTGTGATAGGAGCTCTGGTTAGCGACATGGTGAAGGCAGGGCCAGTGAAGGCTTTGCTGGGGACGTGACCTATCAGCTGAGATCCGGAAACAAGGGGGAGGTAACCAAGCGAAGAGGCAGCAGGGAACAGCGTGAGCGGACGAGCCCATGGGAGCGCGGGGGACAGAGGACGGGCCGGTGGCTGGAGGGCAGAGTGGAGGCTGCGGGAGGGGAGGTGGGCCAAGCAAGGGCCCCGGCTCCCCTGGGGAAGCATTTTCCTTTACCATGAGAGCGATGGAAAGCCATCAGAGGATGTAAAAATTGTTTATCCTGAAATGCTTAAGATTTATGGGAAGTTGCACAGCTGCTGCCGAGGGTCCTGTGTCATCCTTCACCCAGTGTCCCCAGTGGCTTGCACAGTGACAGTGCAGTGTCCACCGAGGGACCTGACGTGGTGTGACGCGCGTGGCAGTGCTGTGTCTTTCATCACATGTGTGGATTCTTTGGGGCTACAACAGCCTTCCTTGTTGGAGTCTGCCCTGAGGAGTGGAACTTCCACCCTGGGCTCGCCTCGGTGGATGCAGCCCGACTTTCCCAGAGCCCTGGGACCAGTTTCTCCTACCAGCGGCGTCTGAGAGCTTCCGCCGCGGCTTTCCTGGCAGCTGGTGACCTGCGGCGGGGGGTGGGGTCAGGGTCCGGCCCAGAGACCTGTGGGCAGTGGACCTGCCTCCACACAGGCCTCCTTTCTCCTCATGCCTCCAGGGCTACGTCATTCCTTAGGTTATGAGCGATCTCTACTGACTCACAGGCAGCCTCTGAGTGATGCTTTCTTCTACATATGCTTTTTTCAAGTTTAATTAAAAAAATAGATAATGTATTCTCAAAACACAAAAAGTATACAGAGATTTAACAGAGCTTATCTTTCGCAGCCCTGTCCTCTGTCCGCTGGCTCTCACTGAGATCACTGGCTTCTCTTTTCTTCCTCGTACAAGAGGTCGCGCAAAACACAGTGTTCTGTTGCTTCTTGTGCTTAACGCTGTGTCTTGGGTGTCTCTGTGTCTGAGAACAGAGCTTCCTCGTCACTGTTTTTCCTCTTCAGTGGCTGCAGGCTGGTGCACGTTATGGCGATGCCAGCACTTACTAACGGTCTCCTCTGTGCGGCCTCTGGTTGTGCTCTTTTGCAGTCTGATGAGGAGGGCGGCCAGGAGAAAGGAGGGGAGGACGGGCAGCAGAAGTTCATCGCTCATGTCCCGGTGCCGTCGCAGCAAGAGGTAGGACAGGCTGGGGGCCGCCTGGCCTCCGAGGGGCCCCACGGGGCGCTGTGTGGTTTTCTTGGTCCTTCCTGTCCCTTTGGGCGGCTCTCACTCCCTTCCACAGGGCGTTGGTCCCTGGGCTCAGGTTAGGGCGAGGCGTCCAGACGAGGCAGCATTCCGTCTACCTTGGAGGCAGCAGTCCAGCACTCTGTCGCTCACCTGCTCCCCGGGCGGAGATCGGGGCCCTCGGACACAGGGTGCTGGGCTCCCGGCCGGGCCCAGGCAGCGTGTTGGCCTTGTGGGGCCTGCGACCTGAGCCCTCCGCTCTCCCGCCCGCAGATCGAGGAGGCGCTCGTGCGGAGGAAGAAGATGGAGCTCCTGCAGAAGTACACCAGCGAGACGCTGCAGGCCCAGAGCGAGGAGGCCAGGCGGCTCCTGGGCTACTAGGGCCGAGCTGGGGCTTCCACCTAGCGCCGTGGTGGGTGAGCAGCCCGGGCTGCCTGCCGCTTCTCCTCCTCCCTCCCTCCCCTGCTCTCGCCTGTGTGCTGACCAAGGGCCGTTGGCCTGCCGGGATGCCCCGGTGTCACCTCGTACCGGTGTTTTGCTGACGTGTGAACCCACTTACTTCTGTCTTGAGTGTGTAGGACACGCTGCTCCCTGTCAGCCTTTGAGTGTCTCACGTAGCCTCCTCCTGTCATTTGGTGGGGAGGGCGACCAGTTAGTGACACTCCTAAAAAACGCAGATGTGTTTGTAACTCCTCTGGAAGGATGAGAAGGTGTGTGGGCCCCGAGCCCACATCCCACACGTCGCAGCCCGCGGAGCTCCACCTTCGGGGCAGCCCTGCCCTCAGTTCAGACCCCTCAGCTGGCCTTGCTCCTTCCTGCCCAGGTGGCAGGAGTTTGAGTTTGCTACTGCTGTCTAGGACTGGTTCTGCAGAGAGCTATTTTTATTAAAGATTTTTGTGTGAAAGGCAACCCCCGGGTTTGGGCTGCCTGTCTTGAGGCCGTGTCTGCACTGGGACCTAAGTGAGGTTCACAGTCACCGCAGGGGACGGGGTTCCGAAACACGCAGCCCTGGTGTGGGAGGGCTGGGACCAGCGGCGGCCTGTCTGGGAGCTGAGGAGGTAGTGGGGCCGTCCTCCCATGGCCTCCGCACCCACGGCTGCGGATCAGGGCTGAAGCGGCAGGGCCCGTGGCGCCGGCCTTTGGGGAGCACACAGAGGATGCCCGGGAGTCGGTCCAAACCCATCGCCGAGTCTTGCCCTCCCGGTGGGGAGAACCCACAGCAGAGGGCGCAGCTCCAGGCAGAGTGGGGGGGCTCCCCACCCTCGGGAGGGGTCCTGGGCGTGTCCGGCGGGCCTCCTGAAGGAGACTGGGGGCAGCGGAGCAGTGCCAGCCTGAGCGAGGGGCTGACCGTCAGTGTGTGACCTGCCTTAGGATGTTCCCGAGCCAGGGTGGAGGGGGTCAGGCGGAGGCCGGGCAGGGTGGGGAGTGGCCGTGGGGAAGGCGACCTGGGGCTTCAGAGCTGGGAGGGGAGGGGACGGCCCACGACTGGGCCGGGGGCGGGGGTGGGGGGGCTTCACTTCCCTGGAGGCAGGGCTGGAGGCGCCCCTCGGCCGAGCCCCTGGGCGAGTGTGTGCCGGGAGCAGAGAGGGTCAGGGCTGGAGCGCTGGGAGCCCCGGGGCTGGGCAGGGTCAGACTCAGCCCTGGGACCCACACCCAGCCCGGGGCTGGCCCCAGGCAGGGGCTCAGGAGCGAACTTAGTGGGGACTTGGAGCAGGTCCCTCTGGACACCGGCCTCAGGTGCCCTGTCTTAAAGGCCAGGACTGGACCTGGTGCCGTCCGAGTTCCCCCCGGGTCTGGGCAGTCCCATGGGGTGGGCAGAGGCAAGGGGGGGGCCTTGGGACAGCCAGCCCCTGGGGAGCGTTTGGAGGGCCCAGCTCAGATGGCCCAGTTACGGGGTTGTCGTCCAAGGGTCACTCAGGTGGGGCTCCTTGCATTCAGTGAGAGCAGGAGGTTCAAACGACAGGTGTTTCTTGTCCCTGGAAAGATGGTTGGCAGGTGCGTGGAGCTCGGCCCACCTGGACAGTCCCCCGAGTCTCCTCCCGACGACCCCCCAGGGTCTCGCGGTGGCTTCCCCGGATGGGATGTGGGCAGCACAGGGATCCGTGTCTGGCATCTGAGGAAACTGGGACTCTGCTCATGATGCACAGGTGTCCCTGGCAGAGATGGGCCAAACCCCAGGCTTCTTCCTGTACTGCAGGTCCCGGTTATTTGTCTGCCAGGGGCTGGAGAGGAGGCCTCTGCAGGGCTCCCCCCAGGCCTGGAACAGCAGGGGAGTGTGGCCACTGGTGGGGGTGTGGTCTCCATGGCCCAGCTCCACGGAAACTTTGACAAAATCTGTTTCATGGTTTATATCAGCTTTGGCTCTGCTCACAGTTTCCCAAACGTAGATACACATGTCCATGGACTTCACTCCCCTTTCCTCTCCCCTCTGCCCCACCGGCCCGGTTAGTGAGTCTGAAACACCAGTCTCCACCTGTCATGCCTTAAGACTCCTACACCAGCCCCACCCGGGCCCCGCAGCGCCCTTCTCCCCTGCACCCCAGCCCTCTGCACTCTGCCCCGAGCCCACGTGCTCTGGCTCGGGCAATTTGTAAACCTGGACGAGATTAAAACCTTCCAGGGCGAGGGGGCCCATTTTGTTTCCTCCCAGACCACCCCATGCCCACCCCATCCTCTGCTACCACCAGCATCTCACTGCTTCCTCCCAAAGCCCCTGCTCATACTAATGGAAGCAGTGACAGCAGAATCCAGCGGGGGGACGTCAGGTCCACTAAAGAGCAGACAGGTCCACGGTGGGGGTGGCGGATTTTCACATCTGCTCCCCTCCTGCCTCACCCTCTCGCACTCTCCCCCGCAGAAGAAGGCAGACTGTAGAGGAAGGGTCTCCTGTAGGGCTGCCCCTGGCGCTTTTCTGCGTCACCGAGCCTGCGTTTCGCCCCAGGGAGATGAGCTGTGCCCCAGGTCCCTCTGGTGGGGCCGGGTAGGACTGTGTGAAAACTAGCAAGTGTGAGGGGCTGGGAACTAGGGGAGGAGCCTCAGGGCAGGGGAGCAGAGGCAGTGGGAGTGGTGAGAGGGGCTTCCCGACGGGCTGGGGCTTGTCCCTGGCGTCTGTCTAGCAGGCCCACTTGGTGCGGGCAGGGGTGGCTGGGGGCCAGCAGGAAGCTGCGAGGGGAGGAAGCCAGGGCACCCCTCCAGGGCGGGCACCGCGGGGCTGGTGGAGGTTGGGGCGGAGGTGCTGAGCCCGGTGACCCTGTGTTTCCAGTCAGAGCCTCCTGTGTGTGAGTGGTACCTTGGAATGAAGCAGGGCTCCTTTGGCCTCCGTTAGGAGGTTTGGGGGCACTGGGAGGGGAGGGCGGACGTCTGATGTTTCTCTGGCCACGAGGCGGCTGCCCCGAGGAGTCCTCCCAGCCCTCAGGCAGCACCGGCCCAGGGCACCTAAGTCCACAGCTGCTGTGGCATATTTTTGCATTCTTGCTGCTTTCAGTTTTTTAACATTTTGCAGCAAGCACTCTTCTGTATTAAGAACACAGGGCGTCATGGCTGGTGTCTGGTCTTCCTGGTGTTTTCCACCTTTGTTTCTGACCAGGGGCACGTTTTCATCCGTAGCCTGGGCTCTTTCAAAGAAAGAAAACTCGGATGATATCGTTAGAGGCTATATATTTTAGTAATGGTGACTGTAGAAGGAAAGGAAAAGATGAGAAAAGAAGGAAGGAAGGGGGAGAAAGTCTCTCACCACTTGGAGGAGTTCTGATCCACGCAACGCTGGGGTCACAGCAGGTGCTTCCGTGTATCAGCTAGGATGGTGCCACCGTGTGGCAATGGCACAAACAGTGAAAATTCGTTCAGCTCACCCACCTTTAGCTTTAAGAATGTTAAATTCTTGACACATTTAAAAGATTGTGGGATGTGCATTACTTAAAATTTGGGGCCTTGGACTTCCCTGGCTGTCCAGTGGTTAAGACTCCGCGCTTCCAATGCAGGGTGTGCAGATTTGATCCCTGGTCAGTCGAGGAACTAGGATCCCACACGCCATGTGGTGCAACCACAAAAAAAAAAAAAGCTGGGGGACATTAAGTGAGACATCATAAACATTTTTTAATTACTCCATTTCAAAGGCGCATAATTCATTTTCAGATAAAATTCCACTGTGCTATCCAAGAATTTACCACCAAAGAGAGGAAATGCAGATATTTTTTAACAGCATTCCTGATATACTTGACATACCATAAAAACCTACTGTGAGTGTACAACTTAATGATTTTAATAAATCTCCTGGGTCATGCAGCCCTCACGACAGTCCAGTTTTAGAAGGATTCCATCACCCCACAAATGCAAATGGTGGCTGTGTTTTCTGGCAAAGTCCACACCCGGGCCAACACTCCCCACCGCAAACCAGTTCCAGGCAAGGCCAGTGGAGAGGCCAGTTCAGCTGGCCATCCACTTGCCCAGCACGCCCACAGCTGCCCAAGCCTCCTCCCTCTCCCCGTGCCTGTGGTTGGTGGGACGTTGGCCCCTCCTGGAGCCACCTTTCCCCTCCTCCTCTCCACCTGGTGCTGTGGGTAGCCACTGGGGCAGACGTTGTTTTCTGGGGTCCTGGGCTTTGACGTGTCCCCGCTTCCCAGAGCCAGCCCAGCAGGGGGAAGCCTTCCATCCCATGTCCTTCAGCCTACTTCTGCCTTGGATGGAGGCTATGTCCTTGGCTCCAACGTGATGTAACAAAGCTGGGCTCCCACACCTGCTTTCCCTGGCACTTGGGGAGCTCCTGTCTGGTGCTGTTGGGTATTTCTCATGGGAATGGAGATCAGTAACTCTTCCCCCATCCCCGTGGGTCTGCGTTTGCCTACTGGTCCAGTGTCTTCCCCACTTGGCCAGTAAAGCTGGTCAGGGTCCTTGGGGGTCCTAGTCCTGGTGAACTTGCTTTCTGTGGTCTCCTTAAGCTACAGGAAGGCCGTCTTCCCTTTTTTACTGGGGAGGATATGGGTTTTTCTCTGCTTTGTTCACTGATGGATTCCAAGGCCTCAGAACAGTACCTGACCCATAGCAGTCGTTAATCGAACTTTAAAATTACACGGAATTGAAGTTCTGCGGCCCCTTTGTAAGGGTACTGTCTGAAGAGGGCAGGGGTGTCCTCAATTCCCTTCCATCTGGGTAACTGGGGAGACTTTGGGGAATAGGTCCTATGTGATCTATTTTAAGCTCCTGAGAGACATTTGGGTCTCACTTCTCCGAGGAGGCCTGGTTCACCAGGCCATGTGGGGAACGGGTCTGCCCTAACACAGAACTCTCCATGAACCACCCTTGTTCCTCAGCTCAGGTCAGTCTTATCAGGTGGGTCAGTTCCCCCAACTGGACTCAAATCCCCAACTGAGCCAGCCCATCCTGAGACGGTTGGGCAGCTGCTTCCACCACTGCTAGGCTGCCTTTTGGGCTTTGGAATCCCCCAAACCTGGCCTCCCACCAAACGGGGCTCCCTAATTCCACTCTCCCAGAATCCTGGGGGGGTCACCTTGAGCACACAGCCCCACAAGGATTCTGGCCTCCTCCCCAGTTCTGTCGCCAGCTTAGTTTCTGGCCTCATGGAAGCCTTCTCTTTTCCTCCTTGTAGTGTGCGCCAGGCCTTTCCCTTCTTCAGTACAGGAAAAATGCTACCGCCTCTCCCATCCTCTGTTAGACGGATTCTGCAGCCCCTTTGGTGTGAGCACCGAGGTGACCCAGTGGTCTCCCTTCCCCAGAGATCCATTCTAAAGGAGGCCATTCTGGGCCCAACGGCTGGGTTAACAGGCTACCCTTCCCTCGAGCCCACTCCTTTCTGTGGGTCTGGGAGAGACCAGGTAGGAGAACCCAGGTTGGTAGGAGAGGCCAGGCAGCTGGTTAGTCCTAGGTGAGCGGGAGGGGCGGGAGCGGGGGGGAGAAGGCGGAGGCAGAGGATAAATTGGCGGTGGGGGGCGTGGCGGGTACGGGGGGTCGGTGCTGTGGGCGGGCTTAAGGGCGGAGCCGAGGAGTGTTAACGGGCTGAGGGCAGCCCTGAGGGCGCAGTCAGGATGGGGACGGGGTCGGAAGCAGAACTGGGGGCGGAGTCTGGCCGGGGCGGGTCTGAAGGTGGATTCTGATTGGGTCAAGTCTGAGGGCGGAGTCTCATTGGAGGCGGGCCAGAGGCAGTGCCGAGGGCCCAGTAGGCCTGGGGGCGGGACCGAGAACAGCGCTGGAAGAGTACGGCCGGGGGCGGGCCAGGGGCGGTGCCCAGCGCTGCCCTGAGGGCCGGACTGGCCTGGCGCGGCGCGGAGGGCCGGGCCAGGCGAGTTCGGGGCGGGGCCGCGGCCGCGGGGTCTGGCCGGCCGGGCTGGCCGGGACGGGCCGGGGCGGGCCGGGGCGGGCCGGGGCGGGGCGGCCGGCGGGCGGTGGCGCCCCTTCCCCAGGTGTTGCGGCGCTTCCACGTCGCCAGGCGGCCCGCGGCTTGCGCGAGCCCAGGCCGCCCCAGCGTCCGGAGCGCCGGCCCTTGGGCTCCCGCGGCCATGGCGGGGCCGGGCCCGGGGGACCCGGACGAGCAGTACGATTTCCTGTTCAAGCTGGTGCTGGTGGGCGACGCGAGCGTGGGGAAGACGTGCGTGGTGCAGCGCTTCAAGACAGGCGTCTTCTCCGAGCGCCAGGGCAGCACCATCGGCGTGGACTTCACCATGAAGACGCTGGAGATCCAGGGCCAGCGGGTCAAGGTGGGAGGCCCGGCTCGGGGCCGCCGTGCAGCCGGGCCCCATGGCGCTAGGGGTCGGCCAGGGCCCTGGAGGGTCTCCCCGGAGGGGTCGGGGTCGGAGGCCGCGGCGAGCACCCGACTGGTCCTTGGGGGCTGGGGTCCCCTCTGGCCCCCTGTCCGAGCAGGCCTGGGCCTGGGCGTTGGGGCCGGCCTCTGGGCGCAGAGCGCGGGCCTCGGGGCGCTGGGGTGCGCGTGCTGGGGGGAGTGCGGAGGAGAGGCCCTGCCCTCCGAGCTACACGCTGGGGGACTTTGCTCCAGAATAGCGTCTCCGGTGCCTGGCGGCAGAGCGCCTCGGGTGCGGGCACGGGGGGCGCCTGGCAGGCCTACCCCCGCCCCACCGCGGTCGAGGGCCCCAGCTCGGCCCTCGGGGGGGGGGACCCCAGGCAGAAAGGGACACCCCCACGACTAGGAGGGACCAGGAAGTAGTTGCTTCTAGGACCGGAGGGCCAAAACTTTTTGTCAGAATTTCCGGCCTGGCCACGCCTCCCTGCAGTCTCTTTGTGGACCTGGTGGTGGAACTTTACTCGGCCGGGGCGGCCCGGGTCCCCTCCCCCAGCTGCAGCCCGATAGGAACTGAAAACTTCACGGGCCCCGGAAGGTGGGGGAGAGGACCGAGGTTTGGCAGTGGCTCCGCACTAAACCGGCAGGATGTGGCTGCCACAGAGTCCTGGCAGTGGTCAGATAACTAATATTTGTGATTAGTGAATCCGTTTCTTAACCTGGGTGTCCGCTCTCCCGAACGGAGTGAGAGACCATTGTTCTTGCTCGGGAACTTAACTGAACTGCGCCGGACGGAAATCCTTTGCCCTCTTTGGTGGATCTGAGTTCCCACCGACTCCGGGACGGCTCCTAAGAGCCCTGGGCGGGGCAGCACAGGGCCAGGGCATCTCCTGGTATCTCCGTGTTTTCAGGTGGAGCCGGGTGATTGAGTCCCGTGAGCCCCGATACTGTGGCACCGGGCCTCCCTGGGCTGCTGTGGGCCTGCTACCGGTTGGCTTTTGGCAGGATGCTTAGCTCTTTATTTCTGCAAAATTGGGATAATTTCTCCCTTCCGACCCAGCATGGAGAAAACGTCAGCCAAAAGCCTTTCCATGCACACGGTGCCTTTGGAGTTGATGTGACAGGGGAAGCGGAAACTCCCTGCCAGAAGGGTTGCTTTTTTTTTCTTTTCTTTTTTTAACAGTCTTTTGGGTTTCTGTGTGTTTTGAATCTCCTTAGGATAGGAAAAAAGAACAAGGTGTGGCAGGCAGCTTTGAGTCATTATTCGGGACCACCCTTTGGAGCAGGTGGCGAGGGAAGGCTGTGGGATGGGGTCCACGGATAAGTCTGTGCCCTGAGACGCTGCCAACAGCCACGGGGAAGTGGCGAGTTGAAGGATAGGCGTAAACAATCGGGCTGCCTGCTCCCGCTCCCCTCCCTTCCCCCTCTCCTCCCCTCCCCTCCCCCTCCCCTCCCCTTTCCCCTTCCCCTTCCCCTTCCCCTCCCCTTTCCCCTTCCCCTTCCCCTTCCCCTCCCCTTTCCCCTTCCCCCTCCTCTCCCCTTCCCCCTCCTCTCCCTTTCCCCTCCTCTCCGCTTCCCCATCCTCTCCCCTTTCCCCTCCTCTCCCCTTTCCCTCCCCTTTCCCTCCCTCCCCCTCCCCCTCCCCTCCCCTTCCCCCTCCCCTCCCCCTCCCCTCCCCTTCCCCTCCCCTCCCCCTCCCCCCTCCGCTCCCCCTTCCCCCCTCCCCTCCCCTTCCCCTCCCCTCCCTTCCCCTCCCCCTCCCCTCCCTTTTCCCTTCCCCTCCCCTCCCCTTCCCCCTCCCCTCTCCTTCCCCCTCCCCTCCCCTTCCCCCTCCCCTCCCCTTTCCCCACTCCCGGTGCTGACGGTGGTCAAGGAGGGGCTGGGTGTTCCTGTTTACCTGGCGAGATAACCTGTGCAGGAGCCCTGGGTGCACTGTGTACCGAGCACAGGTTATGCAATGCAGGGCAGGCACTTCGAGATTTCTTTTCCTGCTAGTCACCTTCAGATTGTTCTACTTGGGAGGCAGCCGGGTGGTTCTGGGATCAGGAGAGCAGTGTAGGCATGGTAACCCCCCTAAGAGTTAACAGCGGCCACCCCTCTCAAGAGTCTGATGTGTGCCAGCTGTTTTACAGATGTGTTCTTGTGATTAACCCCACCTCACACGGGGCAGGCAGGCTTCCCCAGGCACACAGCTGGGAAGTGACAGACGTGCAAGTTTTCTTCCAGCTTTTCGGACTCCAGGGCGTTGGGGTCTTTCCCTACACCAGACTGCTGCTTCTGATTGCATGGAGTGGGAAAGCCTGTGCAAGTATTTACTTCTTGATCTTGCAGCCAGAGAATCCTGAGGCCCAGGCACTGAAGAGGCTGTGAATTGCAGTTGGGTGGGTTGGGTGAGACGACAGCCTCCCTGGCCCTGGGTGCTGGGCTCTCGGGACTCAGCGGGGGCAGGTCATTTTTCCTCACCCATAAACTATCTCTGGGGTGTCTTCCAGCAATGTGATTTTAAAGAAATCAAGTTTATTGAAGTTCAGCTGACACACAGTAAATGTGCCTCATTTCAGGTGTCGAGTTCTGTGAACCTTGACAAACCTATGAAGTCCTGTCACCACCACCACATTCAGAGCATAGATTCCTTCCATCAACCCGGAAAGTTCTCCCGTGTCCCTTTGTGTCAACGTCCTCCCTTCACCCCAGGCCCTGGCAACCACTGAGCTCCTTTCTGTCCCTATAGTTTCAACATTGTGGTTTTTAACTGGAACCTTTGAGGAACCAGAGTTTGTCGTCGTTGTTTCTGCAGAAAGCATGTTCACATCAGGGATTTAGTTTAAAACCTTCCCAGGCCTGTCTGGGGTCCAGCAAAGCATCCAGCAGGATCTCAAAGCCGCCGGTCCTGTGCTTGCTGGCTCTTGTTAGCTCTTCAGGAACCTCAGGGAGAGATCACCTAGCGCTTTTCCAGCTGCTCTGTGCTTGGGGAGCTGCGGACTGAAGCGGGGAGGCCGAGAGACCGCAGGGTCAGAAGGGCCTTAACTAGCTTACTTTTATCCAGTTTTATATTGAGGTTCCGCATGTCCTTGACTGAAGAGTTCTGCTGCTAAAAAAATTAAAAGTGGGGAACATCACAGATTGAATTAAATCCCTTTATTTCTATAGTCACTTTCTCTTGCGACCAGAATGACATCCCAACAGCTGACCTGGAGAGCTGGGCCCCTGTCTGCCTCGGCCACTTCATCTCCCTGCCCCTGCCCCACACTCAGTCCCCAGCCTCACTGGCCCTTTCTGTCCTTCCAACATGCCTGCCTCAGGCCCTTTGCATCTGCTGCCCTGCCTGCCACATTCCACCCCCAGATCCCCATGTAACAGCTGCTTCATCATTCGGCTGTCACTGCACAGGCCACCTCTTCAGAGAGGCCTTCCCTGACCTCCCAGCCCCTCCGTCCCATTACGGGGTAGGTTCATAGCATTTACCAGGACTTGACATTCCCTTGTTTGTGGTTCTCTCCCGTACAGTTTCCGCTCCTTGAAAGTGGACACCGCCTTGCGTACCTGTGAATCCCCACACCTACAATAGTGTCAGACACACGGTGCTCACTACCTGTGTGTTCACTGATTTTTATTTATAGGGAGGAAGCTGAGGCCACAATAAAGGAAGTGACCGACACGCCCAAGGCCCCACACAAGTCAGTGGCAAAACCAGGCTTTGAACCCAGGGTCTCCCTGGCTCCTAGTTGCAGCGCCTATTTTTACACTTGACTACCCTTCTGAGTCCCTCTCAGTTCTTAACGATGACCCTGAGATCTGCATGTTAATGACTCTAGCGAAAAGACAACTGTGGTCACCGCACTTGGAGAGAAGCGAATGGAGTTGGGCATTTTCTAGATTTTCAGGAATGAGGGTGGAAACCCCAAGGAGTTTCAGGGTGCTGTCAGCTAACAGAGCAACAGGCAGCCCTGGGCAGCTCCCGTAGCAGCCCTGCTGGTGGGAAGGCTCTGGCCGTGGCGTGGGCCCCCGGGCGGCCCTGTGTGAGTTCACTGGGCTCTAGCTGTGCAGGCTGAAGCTGGGGGCAACTCTGGGAGCTGCTGGTGTCTCAGCGGTGATGTCTCTGCAGGAGAACCCTGGACTAGGTGTCCAAAGGTCTGTTGCAACCTCATCCTAGCCCTGGCCAGTTCCTTGTCCCTTCTTGGAGCCGCGGGCTTCGTCCTTTTTGAAATGGAACGAATGATCTTTGCTCTGCCTACTTCTCAGGGTTGTTGGATGGCTATGGACATGCTCAAAATAGTTAAAAATTCCCCTTGTATGTTTTTGGATAATTCATCCACATGGTTCAGAATTTCAAAATTTCAAAGACATAAAAGGGCGTACCGTAAAAAAAAACAACCACCCTCCTTTCCATTTCTGACGCCCTGTAAGAGAAGGCAGACAATGCTACCCATCTCTTGTCTATCTTGAAAGTGCTATTGTGAATAAAACCAAAGAATTACAAACATAAGAGATTATTTGATTGTTGCTGTTGTTAGCATTTTCCTCCCTAGGGATTATTATTAGGATTATTTCTTAACCTGCCCCTCCCCACCTCCCCATCCCCCCGGAAATCTCAGCCGGTTCTAAATCCTGAACACATCCGAGTTCTGCTCACCCACCCTTATCTGGGACGACACAAAGACCTGTTATGTAAACTGGTCTGTGCACCTCACAGGGGACGCGCACGCGGGTTGGCCCTGAACAGCTGCGCCCCTTTATTCGGCCTTCTGTCGGGGTCACTGTCCCCATGCTGGGAAGGCAGCCAGGGTCCTCCCACACAGAGCTCAGTCTCTGCCCTGGGGCCCGGGCTCCACGTTGCAGGACCTTGCGCTCCATCGCTCTCCTGGTCCGAAAGTGCTTCTTTTTGTTGTTGTTGTTGCGGAGCACAGGCTCCGGACGCGCAGGCTCAGCAGCCATGGGCCAAGGGCCCAGCCGCTCCGCGGCACGTGGGATCTTCCCAGACCGTGGCACAAATCCGTGTCCCCTGCATCGGCAGGCGGACTCTCAACCACTGCGCCACCAGGGAAGCCCAAGAAATCTGTTCTTGATGTCGGTGACAATCATCCTCATGGCAAAACGAACCTGCCTCCTGAGGTTTCTGCCAGTTCCGAGGCAGCACGTGCTGTGGGAAATGGTGGAAAGGGGGCCAGTGGTAGAGCCTCGGGCCCCAGGTCACAATCTTGGCTTTGCCGCCTGGGGCACGTCGCATCACCGCTCCTGATCTGTTCATCTGTCAACCCCGAGCTTAAGGACCTGACGCACAGCAGAGCATCAGCAGGTGGGAGCTGACATGGGCGTGGGTCCCCAGAGAGAGATGGTGGCTTGGGGCTCGGGAGGCTCAGCTTCTCAGCCTGGCTGCCCAGCTGCCCTCGTGCACCGATCTGCTTCCCCAGCTATGAAATGAAGGCAGAATCCCCATGTCCGTGCCGTGGAGGGCCGCTGTGTGTGAAAAGGCGAGCCCACTGGGGTCACAGGGGGGTGGCATCGCCCAGACCGGGCCTTCTCACAGCTCAGGGCCTCCACCTGCCTCCTTTCTTTGCTTCCATCCCTTTGGTGTTTCGGCCTGTTTGCGATTTCCTTCCTTCTGTCAGCCCTGTGTGGCCCTTGCAGAGAGGCTTTGGGCGTGAGGGATCGTGAAGCTTAGTAGTAAGGGGGCAGCCCTCCCTCCCTGAGTCCCCCATCTCCTGAGTTTTCACCACTGTTCTCGTGCTCTGTTCTGCCTGGTCCTTGCAGCCACCCGGTGAGACCCCATTTCACAGACGGGGAGATGAAGGCCATGTGCGGCAGGTCTGAACCAGAACCTTGCCTGCCAGCTCCTCGTGTGGCGCCTTTTCCTCATTGCTGTTCACGCCCTCTACCACTACCAGCCGCCACACGCACGTGTGTGAGCTCATGCGCGCGCACGTGCACACAGACACATGTGCATGAACACACGCATGGAAAGGTTTGGGACCAATGTGAAGTCTGGGCCATCGTGTATCACTTGCATTTTACATTTTCTTACATTTTGATTAGCGGGGTCACATCAACATACTGATGCCATCTGCTTGTTAAACAAATCCTTATTAATTCAGATTAGTTGGCAGAAGTGGTGCTTATGGCCAGTGTGAACAAAAGAAAGTGCCTGCCTTCTAGAATGGCCTACGTAATGCTGGGGTTTTTTTTTTTTATAAATTTATTTATTTATTTTCGGCTGCGTTGGGTCTTCGTTGCTGCGCGCGGGCTTTCTCTAGTTGCGGTGAGCAGGGGCTACTCTTTGTTGCGGTGCGTGGGCTTCTCATTGCAGTGGCTTCTCTTGTTGTGGAGCACAGGCTCTAGGCGCGCGGGCTTCAGTAGTTGTGGCTTGCGGGCTCTGGAGTAGGCTCAGTAGTTGTGGCACACTGGCTTGGTTGCCTCGCAGCATGTGGGATCTTCCCGGACCAGGGCTCGAACCCATGTCTCCTGCATTGGCAGGTGGATTCTTAACCACTGCGCCACCAGGGAAGCCCCGTAATGCTGTTTTATTGAACGTACAGCCAGTGCTGGTAGGTAGAGGCGTCTGCAACCTGCTCTGGGGATGTAGTGAGTCAGGACTGTTAGTCACTAGCAGCGCCCTTCTCCGTGGGTTACACACGCATCCCCTCCCTTCTTACCTGTCCTGCTTGGCCTTGCAGGCCTCCCTCTCCTACCCCAGGAAGAGGTCAGAGTAGCCCTAGACCAGGTATGTGACTTTCCACACAGGTTGTTTAAAAGGCAACAACCTGGAGCTTAAATGTGTCGCCAGGACCTGTCCCTCTCAAAGTGGTCTCCTTGGGAAATTGCATGAGTATTTCCGGATGTTGGATCGCAGGGTGGGTCTGATGACTCAGAAGGGTCAGAGGTCACTGGAGCAGAACCTGCCACGCTGTCAGGAGGCCTTTGGTCCCAGATGAGATCTGACTGTGAAAGCAGAGTCCAGGCTTACGTCAGGCCGGCCTTGCCCGAGGGCAGTCGCCATGTGTGGGTGACAAGGTTCATCCTGATCCCAGAGGCCTGCAGCGGTGACCTCCACCTCACGGCGGACAGTCGGCGGGTCATTTCCCTTCCGCATGTCAGTTTCCTTGGGCGCCATGTGAGGGGGCTGGACCACATCACTGAGGGATTCCATTTTCCTTGAGGAAAGTTCCTTGTAGTTTCAAGCCAGGTAGTCCCCACCTCTGCCTTTTTTTATGTCTGAGAAGTGCAAAAATCAGATTTTTTTTTAATTAAAAATACTCTGTTTATATTTTTCAGTGAAGCACTTTTATTGTTTTGGTTTAACTTGTTTTTTACTCTCGGGTTTTAAATCTGTAGTGGGGACACGAACAGTGGATGATTTCATGATGAAAAAAATGGATCACAGGATAAACTTCAGTTTGCCAGCTATGAATTGTATCTGCCATGTTTGCATTACAGATGAAATACATGGGAAAAATCAACCTTAATATTGAAATCACAAGGTAAATACCTCAATGTAAACTCCAGCTCTGCGGTCTGCATCAGGTTATTTTCCCCAGAATAAGCTCTTGACCAGTATTGGCTGAATGAAGGAGCGAGTGAGGGAGAGGGCGGGGCGGGGGGCGGGGAGAGGCGGAGGGGCATGTCTGCGCCGCAGGTGGGTCCGGAAGCTCAGCTTGCAGAGTGGGGTCCGTGCAAGAGCCGGGGAGATGGAAGGCCCCCGTGTGCTAGGATGCCTGGGGCAGTTTGCTCTGTGTGTGTGTACGTGTGTATGTACATCAACACGTTATTGTTTTGCTTTACGTAAGTCAGCCTTACCTGACCATCCTGTCCAAAGTAGTACTCCAAGTTCCTTTTTAAAAAAATCTTTATTGAGATATAATTCATATACTGTGAATTCCCCCATTTAAAGTGTGCAATTCAGTGTTTTTTCCTGTTGTTTTGAATACTCACCAGGGTCAACTTTAGGATATTTTCATCATCCAGACAGGAGCCTGGTAGCTATCAGCAGTCATGCCTGTTCCACTCTCCCCCAGCCCATCTCTGTGGAGCTGCCCCTTCTGGACACACGTGTACATGGAAACACACACTGTCGCGGGGTCCTTGGGTCATGTTTTTGAGGTCTGAGTTACTTTTCATCCCTTCCTCGCCCTGCTTAGTTTTTCTTCCTAGCACTCCATCCACCCCCCAAGTCACACTCACCGTGTCGTTCTGTGCGTCTGCACCTGACACTGTGCCTTCCCCGTGTGTCCTGGCAGTTGAGTAAAGCACTCTCTCCAGGTGATGGGATCGTCCCATTCATCCTCTGTGAACTCAGTAGGTGTAATCAATATGAAAAGTCCCGTGTTCCTGAAGCTCTGTGCGATTTGCTTGTGTTGCTTCGATTCATTCCTTCTTGTCATTCTCCCTGTTCTCCTCTGGAGGTTGCGCAGGGCGGGAGCTGGGCTTAGGGTCTGGCCTCTGTAGTGACAGCGTGTTCTGCTGTGCTGTGTTCTGGCAGCCCGTGCCCCACCTTCCAGATCCCTGATTTACTTTTCAGCTGCCTCTATTCCGATGTTCATTTCATCTTTTAGTTTCTGTATTCTGACAATTAACGTTTTTCATTTCCAAGATCTCCAGTTGGTACTTTTTCCCATCAGTAAGATTTTCATTCTCAGGATATTATTAACACTTCTGTTCTTCCCAATTTTTCACTATGAAAAAGTTTAAAAATATAGGAAAGTTGGAAGGATAACATAGTGAGCCCCATATATGCTCTACATAGATTTAACAGTTGCTTGTGTTTTGCTGAATTTGCCTTATCTTTTTGTATGTGTAATATAAATTTTTTTATTTGAAAGTAAGTTGCAGATAGCATGATACTCCACCCCTGGATACCTCGACATACAGCTTTTAAGAATAAGCACAGTGTGTTATCATACCTAAGCAAATCTTTGTTTCTATACACATCTACTTAGTCCATTTTTAAGTTTCCCCAACTTCCTCCAAAATGTCTTTTATAGAGTTTTCCCCCTTGAGCTGGAGTCCAGTGTGGGTTTAGTCCAGAACGATGCCTCACTTCTGTTTTGATGACTGTTGATTTTTAAGAGTCGCTTTCTGGATTTGTCTCCCGTTTCCCTCGTGGTGTCTTTTCCCTTGTTCCTCTATCCTTTGTATTTTCTGTAAGCTGGAGGTTGAGTTTAGAGGTTCAGACACACTCGGGTGGAAGGGTTTTGGCGAGAATGACTCACGGGTAATGTTTGCACCCACACTGCCCCACGGCAGGCGGGACGTGATGAAGGTCCCCCGCTGGAGGTGAGGCCAAGCTTGATCTCCACTCACATTTATTGTTAAAGATTCCTTTTTGCTCCATTTTCCTTTGTTTCTTCGGTTATAATTTAAGAGCCAGGGCCTTGACCTGGCCTCTTCTCTTCTCTCTGGAGCAACAGACAAGTTAAGTGAGATGAAAAGGGAAAAACACCTGAAACTTAGAAGGTGCTCTGTCGAGCTTAACTGTGGTTGTTGGCTGGAAGTTTCTATGTGACACCCAGGACAGAAACTGCACGTCAGTGGGTTCAGGGTTTGTTCTGTGAGTACCTCCTCTCTCCCAGGTGCTGTTCGGAGTACCTACAAAAGGAAGACACATGAGATGTGTCCCTGTGCCTCGGAGCTCATGTCTGGCTTGGGGGACAGACGTGCAAGCACCGAAGCAGCATGAGTGCCGTCCATACTGCTGCTGCAGGGACTGACCTGCCAAACCAGGAACCGAATCATGCGGCCTTACAAGCACACGTGTGTGTACTGTGGCCATAGCAGGACCAGATATCTGAAATTCGGACTGTTCCTGCTCGGGTGCCGTGCCGTCACGGGGCTGCTTGCCTGGTGCCCGGGACTCAGACGATGCGCAGTCCTCTTCCCGGGCTTGGAGCTGGGCGTTGAAGGAGGACAGCTCCCAGTGAGGAAAGACAGGGGCTGTGCTCCAGGGCCGTGTTCGTGTGCAGCCCCGGAAGCAGGAGAGGGCCTGGTGTACATCCCATCAGGGGAGGTGGGGCCCCGTGGGGCGTGGGAGCCGCCTTCCGGTCATGCTGGAAGGTATGCTCTGGGCCAACGAGCGAATGGGTTGGCTTTGTCTGATGCTAGGTGGCGGCCCAGCCGCAAGTCCTGGTCCGGGTGTTGCGGCCCCTGCTCTTGACCTCCCTGGGGGGCACAGACTGCTGCCTGACGTCCTGCCTGGGTTTCGTCCCCATGTACCCCATTGTGCCTGAAGGGGCTACAAGCAGGTAAGAGGCCACCTGTGAGTCCCACCTTGGTCGCCAGCACAGGGCCACCAGCTCCCCAGGCCCTCCTTGCTGCACCGGGAGCTCGGGCTGCCCACATCCCCCATGGGTGGAGGCTGGGCCTTTCTTCCCGCCAGGACTTAAGGACAGGCTGACTGATTCCTGTAGGAGGAGGGGCTTTCATGAAAAAAGCACAGGACATGGTCTGTGGAGGAGCCGTGCACACAGCGAAGGGCACAGGTTTCGGAGTCACACTGAGCTCTCCTTTCCTGTGCCCTGGGACCCGTCTTGTAAAAGGCTCTGAGATGCACCTGCAGGGCTGCCTGAGGATGGAATGTACCGAGACAGGGAGCTCCGGCACAGTCAGCCTGGAGGGGCTCACAGCGCATCTGTCACCTTCATCACCTGGGTTCCCACCACTGTTCCCAAGATGCTGGAGGTGAAACACAGATGCCAGGAAGCCACCTGATCACCCTTGGTCCCCCGGCTGGTGGAGCAGGGCGGGGAACCAGGGGTCCCGCCTCCCTTCTTCCAGTGGTGGTAGCTCTACAGGGAGAGCTGCATGGTGACAAGGGACACAGAAAGTTGCCTCTGACGCTGGGATCCTGAGCAGTCGGGGCGGGAGGAACCTGGGCCCAGGAGTCCGTCCGCAGCCCTTGTCAGCCGCTGGGAGGCGCGTCTGTGTCAGGTCCGCGCGGCCCCCCGTCCAGTGTTGCTGCCCCGGTTCTCCTCACTTAGGCTCCATCCCCTCCTGCCTGTCTCACCCGCTAACACATTGGAGGTTTTGCAGGGTCTTACCGTCGCTTCTGGCAGTGCACCTGCCTCTCGGCCGAGGCTTGCTTTCAAGCCAGGGGCTGAGCTCTTCACTGAGGACTGAGGCAGAAGTGACAGCGGCCGGCCGGGGAGTAGCTTGCAGACCACCTCCTGGTTCAGACTCCCCACATTCCGAGACACGATGAACAGCAGCATGGGGGCTCGTATTTGGGTCTCTCCAACCAGTTTTTGGAGTTTTGTCTTGAGAACTAATTTTTCCAAAGTCCCTTTCTGCTATGAAGAAGCAAGGAACTTCCCACTGCTGGCCTCATCCTGTGGGAGAAAGGCTGTTCAGATAAAATCCTCTTCTGTTTCCATCAGGAGGGATGGTGCTGGACAAAGGTTCTGGGACCTGAATCGCCAATGGTGCAGTTGATTTTATTTATTAGGTTTATTTAACCTACTAAGCAGAATTGACTTCCCACCGGGGCACATGGGAACCCTCTCTGGAGAGCAGCCCTTGCCCCGCCAGCCTCATCTCGCTCCCACTGGCCTGACCGCAGGACCTGCCCTCAGAGGGCTTCCTTCCTGGTCAGGCGCCTGCTCTGCACCAGGGTGCAAAGGAATGAGATGGGGTCTGTCCCCACCAGAGCCCGTTTTTTGTTTTATTTGTTTTTTAATTTTTGGCTGCGTTGGGTCTTCGTTTTTGCACGCGGGGCTTTCTCTAGTTGCGGCGAGCGGGGGCTAGTCTTCGTTGCGGTGCGTGGGGTTCTCATTGTGGTGGCTTCTCTTTTTGTGGAGCACAGGCTCTAGGTGCGTGGGCTTCAGTAGTTGTGGCGCATGGGCTTCAGTAGTTGTGGCTTGCGGGCTCTACAGTACAGGCTCAGTAGTTGTGGCTCACAGGCTTAGTTGCTCCGCAGCATGTGGGATCTTCCCAGACCAGGGATTGAATCCGTGTCCCGTGCATTGGCAGGTGGGTTCTTAACCACTGCGCCACCAGGGAAGTCCCCAGAGCCTGTTCTTGATGGCGAGAGGCAGAGTTACAAACCAGGAGCCCCGCACATACAGCCCTGGGCCAGTTCCCACCGTGAACTGTTTCGTTTGGCCTGCTCAGTGGTGATTTGCTGGTTTGTTTTTTATTGAATTTGCTTTAGGCAGGATATCCTTTTCTGTCACCTTGCTGCATTTTATGTTCCCTTCCTGGCCCCCAAAGGCACCCAAGTTTGGGACAGGTGACATCCTCTGTGGTATATGCTGTCATAGAGGCAAGAGTAAAGGGCTGTGGACCACGAAGAAAAGAAAGCTGAGTCCGCTTGGTGTGGGGCCCAGGCCTGTGCATCGGGGAAGCTCCACTGACCAGGTGACCTTGAACTGGGGCCCTGACGGTTAGGTAGGAGTTCGTCAAAAGGTCAAGAGGAATGCAGTCTATCCTAGAAAAGGAGATAATGGCAAAATGGTAACACCCTTCATGGGTGTGGGGACCCAGAGGGACAGTGTTAACTGGGAGGTGTTAGGTGTGGAGCTTAGAAGGGAAAATAGCCTCGTCCCTCACCTCGATACCGTACTTCCCCTTGAAATCCCCACCCCACATGTCTGAAACTCACCTGACTGACCCCTGCAGAGCTGGAGGGGGGCAGCTGCCCTCTCCCGAGCATCCGTGCTCTGGGAGCCCTTTTCCATCCTGGCCGGGCCTCAGTCCTACCCTCTGTGCCCCAAAGATGCTTCCGGACTTCACTCTGGGTATCAGCAGGCCAGAGAATTTCCCCCAAAGTCAGATGAGACAGCCTGGCTGGGAAGGTCGGAGAAACTGGCGATGTGCCCGGTGGGAGGTGGGTGGCAGGTGGGCGTCGGGGAGGGGGCTCGGGTGTGATCCGTGAACGAGGCCCCCGTCTGTCTGTCCAGTGAGTGCAGGTGGAGAACTTCCAGGTGGGGAAGGAGGTGGGTGGGGGTGGTGGCTTCAATTTGGCAGGCAGGTGCTCGTCCAGCCGATGGACCGTGTATTCATCGAGCACCTTCTACCTGACTTATGCAGAAAGCCAGCCAGACACAGCCCCTGCCCTCAAGAGCCCCACGTGAGGTAGGGACAGTAAACATTTAAGAAGTGTGCGTGCACGCCTGTGTCCAGCCAGGCGGTGCAGAGGCTGAGGCCGGGCCGTGGGGTGCGGGGCTGGGATGGCGAGGGTCTGGGATGAGCATTTCAGGCAGGGGCCTTGATGAGACCTCCCGGGAGCTGGACACGCGGGGTGGGCGACGGCAGGAAGTCGGGGCCTGTGGGGCCTGCAGGCGATGCGGAGGGCTCGGACGACGCACTTGAGGGTGGAGGCCGGAGAGCGGAGGGACTGCAGGATCTCAGCCGGGTTCTGGCGGCTCCACAGTGGCTGCTGTGCGAGTCGTGGGCCGGGCGCTGGGCGGGTGGAGGCCGTCCGCAGGGAGCCTGGCGCCGGCTTGGCTGTGATGCGTGTGAAGGAGCGGGAAACGCAGAGCAGAGGGGCCTCCACACCCGTGATTTCCTGGGCGCTGGGCTCCTGCTGAGGTCTGTGCCGGGGAGCAGGCAGGCAGATGGGCTCGGACCCAGCACGATGTCCAGATGCCTTCCTCGGCCAATCACTGCACCTCCAGAGCCGGCTTTCTCCTCTGTGACGTGGGGCTCACGGTCTCTGCCCACAGCCCCGTGAGACCCCGGGCGAGGCCGGCACCCGCCGCGGGTCCCCGCACTACCCCTGCACAGGTCCCCACTGCGTCCACGCGGCACTTCTGCTCTGGTTTCTAATTTTCTTTTTTTTTTTTTTTAAGTTTTTGGCTGAGTAGTTGTGGTGCACGGGCCTAGTTGCTCCACGGCATGTGGGATCTTCCCGGACCAGGGATCGAACCCGTGTCCCCCGCGATGGCAGGCGGACTCCTAACCACTGCGCCACCAGGGAAGTCCCTGCTCTGGTTTCTAAGGCAGAGCCCGGGCCTGTGCTGCCCAGGAGATGGCTCAGGACGATGCTGCTCTGCTCGTCTGGGTCTCCGGTAGCTCAGGTGTCTGATAAGCCTCATTAACCTTCTCACCAGCCTCCCTGGGGCCCTGCCTGGTGGAGGAGCTGTGCTTACCTGCCCGGAAAGCGGGGCCGCTCCCAGCCTGGCTTCACCCAGCTCTTGGAACACAGGGGGCATTCGGGCCAAGCCATAGGGCCGCCTCTGTAGGACCGTCCTCCACCCAGCAGCCGGCAGCTTTACAGACATAAGTCGGGGCACGTCCCGGCTTTGCCTGGGCTCCCTGAGGACAGCCGTAGGCAAGAGCGTGCGCGGAGCTCATCTGTTTCTAGAACAGAGAAGGGAGGAAAGGCTGTGGAGGCTGCATTCTCATGTTGGTCCCTCTGTGGGCAAGTGGGGCTTGATCGGGCCCGGCATCCCCTGCCCTGCACTGGCTGAGTGTCAGTCCATAGGCTGGCGGGTCCCTCTCATCTGGGTCACGAGTCCCGAGTGCTCGGTGGTTTCCAGCGGGCCTCCCGGGCTAGGATCAGGGAGGCTCGAAGGCTGTTTCTGTGCGAGGCTGGTTGCTGTGACAATGGCTGGAGCACAGGGTGCTGCTGAGACACGCGAAGCGGAATGAGAGGCATCTGATACACATCCCCTGCTTCAGACGATCTGCCCCCGTCTCCCACCACGGTGAAGTAACACCCACCTCAGGCCGTGGCTCCGGCACCGCCGACGGCCTCGCCTTCCGGGGTGCTGCTTTGCTGCCATCTGGCCATGCCGCCCTTGCTGTGTTTCCAGCGTGGCAGGCAGGCTCTGTCCTGCCTCTGGGCCTTTGTCCCCTGCGCCTGAACACTGTCCCCACGACTGGCAGGAGCCTCAGCCCAGGGGCCACCTTCTGTGACCACCCTGGGAGGTGCCATCCGGAGAGGCCCTCTCGTTACCTTTACTTTCTTCAGGGTGCTCGTCCCCCCTCTCTGCAAGTGTCCCACTGGCCTTCTTCTCCTCTGCCTCCTTGTAACTGGAAAGGGAACTCTGTTCCTGTTTCACCCCCTGCAGCGTTGCCAGTCCTTCCAACAGGGGCTGGGACATGGCTGACGTTCAGTTCATACTGAATGAACAAATGTGTGAACAAAGGCACACAGCCCAGTGTGCCTTTCTTTGAGCCCTTTACGTGTTCCACTTTGCATTAAAGCTCCTTGGCGTGTATTAAAAACGCCAGCCCCAAATGATGCCAGCTCAGTAATACCGTTAAGGGGATGCGTTTATCCAGCCCCTTCTCTGCGCTCGGCTCTGAGCACACTTGAGTCTATCATTCACCCTTACGGCACCTTTTTTGACAGATGAAAAGTGAATTAGGTTTTAGCCTGCAGACACCAAGGTGGGAAGTGACGGGACTGGTTCAGGATCTCAGGCTGCCGGGCCCGAGCACTGACCCTGCTTTTCTCTTCCCCTGGCTCTGATGTGGGGAAGTAGGATGAGAGTATTACCAGTCATGAGAAGGACCTACTTTCCAAAAATATTTCCTCCATTACTGTCCAGATTTCACGAGTTGGTTGACCCAGATACCGTAATCTGTAGCTATTGTGTTGGGTTTTTATTTTTAATTGTTATCGGTTACACTTGTGTATGATGGTTCAACAAGCCTTGGTCTCCAGATACTCCCCTCTGCCCCCAGCCTCTAGGGTCACCCACTTCCGGCTCTTCTCTGTTTCTCTTTCTCTTGCTTGTGTTGCTACCCCTCCTCCCCCAGGTACACGCATCATCTATTGACTTCCTGCTTTGGAAGATGAGGGTTTAACTCTCAGCACTACCCTAGCCCCCATCACACACACGCACGCGTGTGCACGCACGCACACGCACACACACAGACACACACTTTGCATCCTCCCAGTAGAGGTGTGTGGTAATGTTGATTAGATCAGCATTAAGTTCCTTTCAGTTCTATTCGCAAAACATAGCCCCAACTTGATCACTTCTCCTTAACTTCACTGCTACGACTGTGGTCTTTTACCTGTATTATGGCTACAGCCGTCCAACTGAGCTCCCCGTTTCTGTCCTTCCTCTTTTTTTTTGGCTGCGCGGCTTGCGAGATCCTAGCTCCATGACCAGGGATTGAACCCGCGCCCTCAGCAGTGAACCCATGGAATCCTAACTACTGGATCACCAGGGAATTCCCTGTCCTTGCTCTCTTTTGATCTCTTTTCCATACAGTAGTCAGAGTGATCCTGTTTAAAAATAAATTTGATTGGCTCAAAACTCCCTGGCTTCCCCTTCACTCACCGTGAAGGACAAAGTTCTTGCTGTGGTCTCCAGGGCACTGCATGATCTGGCCCAATTTCTCGGTCATCCCTCATTTCTCTCTCCCTTTTCACTCTGCTCCCAGCACACTGATCTTCGTGCACCAGTCAAGTCTCTGCCTCAGGGCCTTTGCACTTGCGCTCTCTCTCCCTGGAATGCTTGTCTCGCAGGCATCTGCACAGCTAGCTAACTTTCTTCAGATCTTTACCCAACTGTTATCTCAATGAGGCCTTCCTATCTAAAACTTCATTCCTCACCATACTTGATAACTTCTTCCCCTGCTTGTTTTTTCCATCTTATCACTATCTAGCATACTGATTATTGTATTACTTATTTTATGATATTTTATTTATATTCTGTATTTCCATATAAACAAATATATATCCGTATTATTATTATCTTACTTAGCATCTGTCTCCTGCCCTAGACTGTAAGCTTGAGCCCAGGAATTTGCGTCTGCTTCCTCTGCTCTCTCTGGTACCTAGAACGTAGAGCAGGTGTCCAGTAAGCGCTGTTGAAGTGGCTGAATGAACACATTTTGGTTAGTGAGAGCTGTTCACGGCTGAGCCATGTAGCACTATCTTTCATTCCCCGTGCTCCCTAGTTTTCCCTGGTGGTCGTGATCATCTTGTTTCTGCGTGGGGTCTATGTATTTACCATTAACTCAGCTCCAAATCCTCCCCTAATGGGCACACTCACCCTCTCCATCTACCCCACATACTGTGTGATTGTCCCCGCAACGTCTTGCTGCCTCTCAGTTCCATCTTCTTGAAGAAGTCTCTCCCAGAGCGTTCTTAATTTCTGTTCTAGATTTTCTGTGGCTAGAGGAATATCCTGTGGCTAGAGAATATTCTTCTTACAGAAGAATACAATCTTTTGAGATTCATTGAGGCTTATCTTAAGATCTTGTTTAATCAAAGATTAAATACTTGGTATATTGATTTTTCTTCAAGTTCACTGATTCTTTTTTTCTGTCTCCATTCTGCTGTTAAGCTCATCAAATGAATTTCCCACTTCACTTACTGTACTTTTCAGTTCTAGAATTTTGACCCTCTTAAAATATGTTTTTAGAAATAATTTCCGTTTCTCTAACTGAAATTCCCGATTTGCCCACTTAGACTGATATTTTGTTCCAGTTCTTCGAACATATTTTCCTTTAATTCTCTGATTATATTTAAAATAACTGCTTTAAAGTCTTTGTCTACTAACTCCAATACTTGGGCCATTTTGGCCTCATTTTCTATTGACTGCTTTTCTCTCTTGGGGTCAAATTGTATTTTTTTTTTTTTTTGCATGTTTAGCAGGTTTTTAATTGTATACTGGAAATACTGGTTGATACTGGCTAGTCACTCTGCATCGTGTTGGAAGGGCACTGATTCATGTCCTAGTAGTCAATTCAGTGACTGACTGATCACCTTGAACCTGTGTGGCTTGTCTTCATGTCCTGTTAGGGCAGAGAGATGCAAGTCTGACAGTGTTTCTCTAGCCTTTCACCTTGACAGAACGCGGCCTCCAAACCTGAGAGCTTGGTTTAGGGTTTCTTGGGCAGGTGTCGGGAGGCCTGCCTCTTGCCATGGTCCTCACTCGTAGGGCACAGCCTTCCTGATGGCTCAGCTCAATATCTGGGTCCTTCGCAAGGTCCTAAGGAGGCCTCTTCCCCGTGGCTGGGTTGGAAGATCCCCCAGCACTGTTCAGCCTCCACCTCTGGTGTGTTCTCACCCCCGGAGGAGCCGCTCTCTGGTTAGAACCTGGGAGCCTCACCCTGTGCGCGGAGCCCGCGGGCTAGGACCCACCAGGGACTACCACCCCACCCCCGTCGCTCCTCATTCCAGTCACACCAGCTGCTCCAGGCTCCATGCCCTGCTTGGAGTCTAGCCCCCTGTCCTGTGGTCAGAAAACCGTCCCCAGTAGAGTGCTGGCAATCGTGAGGCGCCTTCCATGAGTTTTGCTTCTTTCAAGGATTAGGGTCTCGTGCTGTGTTGTTTGCATCCTGAAAACAGTAGCCTCCCGTGTTTTTCTCAGTCTCCCGGTTGTTTAAGGAGGGAGGTCTCCACGGCCACTAGATACTCTTCCAGAACTGGAGGCTCCCGACCGGCCCGCATCCTGGCTTGCGGCTTGGCTGCTGTCTTGGGATCTCCCTACCACCCCGGGGTTTCCCTTCGCCTCTCTTTTGAGTTGAATTCTCTTTCTGGATCCCCCATTTTCTTCGTGTTGGTTGATTTCAGCAGCTTCCTTAGAAAGGGTGGCAGGAAGGTAAATTTTTTGAGGCCCCTATGTCTGAAAATGCCTTTGTTAAACCATCGCACTTGACTCAGTGATTAGGTGGAGAACTCTAGGCTGGAAATTATTTTCCCTTGTAATTTTAGGCATCGTTTCATTGAATGTCTAATGCAATATGGATCTTTTCGGTGAAGCCTTCAAACCTGTTTTTCCTTTCTCTCTTTTGTTTTCCCTGCAACTTTTTAGGGTCCTTTCTTCTTCCTCACTGTTCTTGAGTTCCCAAGGCCAAGTGTCTTGTGTGGGTCTGTTTTCCTCCATTGTGTACTTAGTGGGCCTTTTCAATCAGTTCTGGGGAATTTTCTTGAAGCATTCCTTTGATTTTACTATTCTTTTTTTTCCAAAACTCTTACTATCCTGATGGTGGACCTTCTAGGCTGGTTCCACAATTCCTTTTCTCTCTTTTCCATCTCTTTGCATTTTTTTCCCCTACTTGGAAATTCTTCAAGTTTATCTTCCAACGCTTATGTTGCATTTTTCATTTATGTTATATTTTTAATTTTCAAGAGCTCGTTTTTCCTTTCCGAATGTTCCCTCTACTTAAAATAAGAGTGTTCTTTTATCATTTCATGGACCTTTTCTTATCTCTGAAAACACTGATGATTATTTTGGAGATTGTTTTGAGAAACTCTGCCTAGTTTCTATTTCCGCCAACTTGCCTTTTCCCGTGTCTGCTTGGCCTCTGTGTTTGATGCTCCCCTCTGGCGTGTGGAAGGGAGTCCTAGGTCATCTGGATCCCAGGCTGGTGTGGTGCCAAGGTCCCGCCTTTCACGTCACCCCTGCGTGAGCTGTGCCCCGGGCCCTGCTTCCTGGAGGCTCTCACTCCGCGGAGCAAATGGGACGTCTCAGGCGGGGAGTTTGGTTTGGCGAGTCGTGGCTCAGAGTGCATCACCCGGTGGACCCCTCTTGTGAGGCCCAGGAAGAGGTGGTCACTTCCACAGTGCCAGGGCCAGAAGCCCTGCCCGCAGGAACTGTCTGAGGCCTCTGGGTCTGTCCCCACCCTGGACGCCCCTTGAGAACGGGATAGAGAGGCACCCAGAGTGCTTGTGCCAGTGGAGGAGGGTGGATGGCCTGCGGCTCAGGATGTCATCTTCAGGGCCCCGAGGACCTGTGGTCTGCGGAGCAGAGAAGGCAGGCCCTGAGCCGCTGAGAGCCCTGGACCCACCCATTCTGATGCCCTCCGCGGCGCAGCCTCCTGGCCCGGGCCCAGTGACCATCCAGGTTGGCCCCTGGCCCAGCTTCCGCCGCCCTACCTGGGGTCTCTGCCGCCATCCTGCTGCTGCTGCTGGAAGCCAGGGATGCTCCCGCCCCGCCGGGCGCCCATCCAGGCAGGCCCAGCAGCGGCCCTGATGGGTGCTGGTGCAGTGAGGACCTGGGCGGGAGGAGGGTTGGAACCGGGGTTAGGGTTAGCAGGCTGCGCCAGCTGATGGCAGAGGCCGCCTGAGAGGAGCCTCCCCGGGCCGTCCCTGCCCAGCGTGAGCATCTTCCCTGGCGCCGCTGAGGCAGAAGAGAGAGCCCGAGTGCTGGGGGCCTCCCGACGGTGGGGGCAGCGGGCACTCACGGCCCAGAGGGGCAGGCAGTAGACATGGCGCCAGCAGTGAGCCTGGTGTCCAGGGCAGAGAGGATTCGGGGTCCAGCGTGCTTCCCGCCACAGTGCAGAACCCACCCCCTTGTCCTGGGACTCTGGAGGTGGAAACGGGGCTGCCCACCTCCACGTTGCTCCCACCGTCCTGCTTAGGCCGCTGAGTTGCCTTCCAAGGGCTCAGAAGGCCCCTCCGCTCTGTCCACCTTCTGGCCCGTCCTACGTGGGGCCTGCCGAGCTGTGGCCGGTGGCCTGCCCCCGGAAGCAGCACTTTGGGGGTGGGTCTGGGGGCTCGGCCTCCCCGTCCCCTGCGCTCGGCTGCACCCCCGGGTTCACGGGACCCCTGTTCCTTTAGCTGCAGATCTGGGACACGGCTGGCCAGGAGCGCTTCCGCACCATCACCCAGAGCTACTACCGCAGCGCCAACGGGGCCATCCTGGCATACGACATCACCAAGAGGAGCTCCTTCCTGTCGGTGCCTCACTGGATCGAGGACGTGAGGAAGTACGCGGGCTCCAACATCGTGCAGCTGCTCATCGGTGAGCGGGGGCCCCTGCGGTCCACCCGTCTGTCTGTCTGTCTCAGTCTCTCTCTCCTTTCTAAACAAAGGGCAAACAGAGCACAGAGAGGGCTGAGCTTGGCCAGGTAGGAGCGGAGCCAGGACCATGATCTAGAAAATTCGGGGACTTCCCTGTTGGTCCGGTGGTTAAGACTCTGAGCTTCCACTGCAGGGGGCACGGGTTCGATCCCTGCTCAGGGGACTAAGATCCCACGTGCCACGAGGCGCGGCCAAAAAAAAAAGAAACTTCGGATCCTGCTAATCACTTGTAAAGTTACAGTCAAAGTGGAAATGAGACGACGCAGGCCAGGAAGCGGTCGCCACGTGGCCGCACCTTGGTCCAGGCTAGTTCGGTCTTCATCATGTGTGTTCTCATAACCCTGCCTGCTCCTCATGTGTCAGGGACGGGGCCGAGGGTCAGAAAAGTGAAGTCATTTATCCTGTCCACATAGCCCGTGAGCGTGTAAACGTGGCCGATCGTGATTCAGCGGCCTGCTCTGTCGGCCACCCTGCAGGGGGTGCTTCTCAGGTGTCCACGCCCCTCCCAGCCACTCTGAAGTCTTGGTGGAGGGCAGACGCCGGCACCACCCGCAGAGCATCTCACTCGGGAGCACTGTTGGGCCCACGCGTGTGCATTTCTAACAAGTTCCTGGGTGACACAGTGATCCCACTTTGAGAACCGACGCTGCAGGGGGTGCCGTGACCTCCATTTTACCTTTCCCTCCCGCATAAACTTCTTGGGCCTGGATTCAAGAAGCTTTGGACCATGTGTGTGGTCCCTGGGGTGCTCGTCCCAACAGTCAGGCTGATTCCTCTAAGGTGAGCGAGTGCAGATGGGCCTGGACTGGGGTGTGGGTGTTCTAGGCGGACTGGACTCCCCGGGCAGGAAGGGAGTCCTCCCTACGTGGCCTGATGCTCCCCTTTCATCCAGGACTTTTTTTTTTTTTTTTAGTTTTTTTAGTTTTTTGGCCACGCCGCTCAGCTTGCAGGATCTTAGTTCCCTGACCAGGGATTGAACCAGGGCCCCCTGCAGTGGAAGCACAAAGTCCTAACCACTGGACTGCCAGGGAATTCCCAATCCAGGACTTTTAAAAGAAAACATTCTATCATAGAGCACTCTATACAAGGACATAAAAGGAATAGCGTAACAAACCCCAGATTCAGCAGAGCCGGCAAGTCCTGTCCACGGTCATTTCAGCCCTCGGCCCCTCCCCCGACCTCATATTATTTTGAGGCAAATCCCAACACCAAATGATTTCATTTGCAAATGTTCCAGCATGAATCTATAAAAGATACAAACACTTAAAAATATATAATAACAGTACGCTTTTCACATTTAAAACATACTGACATCTCCTAATACAATCAACTTAGCTGATCTGGGGTCAGATTTATAATTGCTCATAAATATCACATGTGGTTTTCTTTTCAGTTTGTTGAAATCAGGATCCAAATAAGTTCCTAACATTGAAATTGGTTGCTGCATTGTTTAAGGTTACCAAAGAAACTGTAGATTTTTTTTTTTCTTTTTTTTTGGCCATTCTGCCTGGCTTGTGGGATCTTAGATCCCCGACGCGGGATTGAACCTGGGCCCTGGCAGTGAAAGCAACAAGCCATAACCACTAGACCGCCAGGGAAGTCCCTAGATCTTCATAGATGCTTATCTATTTTTTTGTCCCTATAATCAGATTATAAAAGTCAATCACTTAGAGACTTAAAAAAAATTCTTGTAGAAATTGGACCAAGGAGCAATTGACCAGATTATTTAAAACATAATGAAACATCTCACACCTCATGGGAGAAGGAAAGGCGTGCTCTCAGGGGCAGCTGTAGTCTGTGCTCTCATTATCAGAAAAGCAAAATAATCAAAACCCACAATCTTACAGAGAATTAAAAAATTCCAAAGGAAAATATGAGAGCATAAATAATCAGAAAAATGACAAAATTTTAGCCAAAAAAAAATAGCAAGGCCAGATTTCTTTAACTTCAGCATTGGTGGAGTGCCCGCTAGGTGCTAGCTTGTGTCCACTGTGTCATTTAATGTCTGCTCTGCAGAAGGTGGCGTCGTAGATGAGGGGTTGAGACTCAGAGATGGAGTGAGTTACCCGAGCGTCACACAGCAGGTGACAGGAAGCTGGCGTCTCTACCCAGGTCTTCTTCCAGCTCTAAGCACCGTGTTCTTTTCACCAAACCTTCCCGCTTCTATTTCTTAGGAAAAAGCAGTAAAATGCACAGGCCCCTGGCAAAGATAAGGAAGAGATGAGATGAGGGACTAAAGGATGGGATAAGAGCATTAAAGATAGACTCTCCCGGCTCTGCTGCCTTTAGCTGTAGCCGCGCCCACCTGGGCCCTGGGCCTCACCACTGCCCCACCTCCCCGCAGGGAACAAGTCAGACCTCAGGGAGCTGAGGGAGGTGCCGCTGGCCGAGGCGCAGAGCCTGGCAGAGCACCACGACATCCTGTGCGCCATCGAGACGTCGGCCAAGGACTCGAGCAACGTGGAAGAGGCCTTCGTGAGGGTGGCCACGGAGCTGGTCATGCGGCACGGGGGCCCTCTGCTCAGCGAGAAGGGCACTGACCACATCCAGCTGGACAGCAAGGACGTTGGAGAGAGCTGGGGCTGCGGGTGCTGACCGGGGTGCAGGGCAGGCAGGCGGGGCTGCCCCACCTCCTCCCGCCCTGTGGCCTCCTCGCCCAGCCCTCCAGAGCTGGCCTCCAGGGTGCCAGCCAGATAAAGGCCTGGAATTACCCCGCCTGTGGCCTGGATGCTTGATGGGAGCACTGCCCTCCAGGAAGGAAGAAGCAGGATTCCTCCCACGGGAGGCCCTGTTGGCACAGGGTAGGGTGTGGGGCCCTTCCTGCCAGCCAGCTGCTGTCCCTGCCACACGCGGCACGTCCCAGGACTGGCGCGAGCCCAGCGGTGTGGACCTTGGCCCAGGGGCTGGGAGTGGGCCTCCCGGGCTACACGCTGCCTGGTTAGGACCGTTTCACACGAGGCCACAGCAGGGTGTTGCTTTCCAGGGATGTGGCCGGAGCTCCGGGTCCTCCCAGGGCATTCCAGGGCCTCCTGTGCAGGAGCAACGGCCCAGCAGACTCAGTCCTGAGCTTCGTCCCGGGGTTTCCCTACCTCCCTCCTTCCTTCAAGGCCAGCTCCTGCCTCAGCCGGGCCTCCCTCTCCCATTTCCATGGAGCTTCTCCTTTTCACCCGGACAACGGTGGGTCACGGCCCAGAGCGCTCGTCTGCTGGCTTGGGGCCCAAAGTTTTGCCACTCAGGTTGCAAAAGCAGTGAATCCTTTAGCTCTGGCTCTCGGAAGCTGGGGGTTAGTGGGAATGAGATAGGAGTGCGGACATTTAAGGGAAAAGTAAACGCTCGCACCCCTGAGCCCAGCCTGTCCCACCTGACTTGCAGAGATCCTTCGTGCCACGTTCAGAGTGCCAGCTCCCCCGCCGCTCCCAGACCAGCTTAGAGAGTTTCCCGCACAGAAAAGGCAAGGCCCCGGCAGGCCTGGGTCTGGGCCCACCCACTCTAATGGTCTCTGCATACGCTGGACACTGAGGTTAGACAGCAGGGGACCAGGGTCACTGGGGCCCTTGGAAGCAGCACCGTTCTCTGGGTGCAGCTCAGAGGAGCGCAGGGACTGGACTGGGGGAGCAGGTGGTCTTCCCAGGCCAATCCCAGTCGCTCCCATCAGTCCAGTTCAGCCCTGCAGGCCCTCCGCCCCAGTGTGGGGCCCCAGGAAATCAGCTGCTCTCAGAGCCACGGGCGAGGCCACATCAGGGAGACACAGCCCAGGGCCCCTGAGAGCCCAGAGGTGCCGCACAGCTGCAATCGGGCTCCCTGCCTTCCATCCCTGCACCTGGTCTGCGTCAAACCCTCCCAGGCAGGCCTGGACACAGAGCAGGAAGCCAGACCTTGCCAGGCAGCCCCAGGAGGCGGGTCAGGCAGGGCTGCTGGCCCTTCCAGCCGCGGAGGCTGAGCCTGGTCCTGGAGGGGAAGGATGCTGGCCTGGACGGGCCAGGAGCGCTGAGCAGGGGTCAGCCCGCTGTCGGCCGAGTGGGCTGGGAAGTGGGAGCAAGAAGGCTGCCTGGCTTCCCTCCCCCGTCCCTGCTGATGGGATGGGGCCCAGCCCCTCCACCTGCACTGAGGGGTTCCCCAGAGAGGGGCCCCCTTCAGGCCAAGGGCAGAGGTCCTCCAGCCCCATGACCTCTCTGCAGGGGGCTGATGTTTGGGCAGAGCTGGGTGTTCAGTCCAGGCCCAGCTGGGAGAGAAGTCTCACGAAGACCGCCTTGCACAGACCTGCTGCTCTGGGGGGTGGGGTGCACGCAAGGAGCAGCGGCCGGGACTGCGCCCCAGTTCCAGCGAGCACAGGTACTGACCCCGGGCCCAGGGCTGCCTCACAGGGCTTAGGGAAGGAGGGAGGCCCCCAGCTCACCTCCTCCAGAAGGAGCCCTGCCGGGCTGCCAGCAGCATCCGGCAGTCCGCATCCAGGGTGCACAGGTACAGGAAACACCGGTGACAGGGGCTCACCTGCCACCTTGGGCTGTGAGCCATCCCCCTACTCCTGTGCCCGGAACCCTGCACAGGGGAGGTGGCCTCACGGTGGCCCTTCCTCACCCAGAACCAAGGAAGCAGCACTTCACTCTCTCCTTTCACAATCCCAGGGCCCAGTGGGTCTCCTGCCACCCATCCTCCGCACGGAGCAGCCTCGCTCCAGGGCTGTAGCCTAGAACTCAGGGGTCATTTCGGGCTCCCCACTTTCTCCCCCACCCTACAACCGTGCCCCCGGCCCCTCTGCCCAGATGGGCCCCATCCCCTCCCCTGGATGCCTCCCTGACCTCCTTGGCCTGGGCTTCCACCAGCCCAGGCACCATCCTGCTGCTGTGAGGGGGGCAGCTATGAAAGGTCCCTCCCCCATCCTGACACCTTCCAGTCGCCCCCGGGCCCTCAGGATGTCCATCCTCACGCGGGTGTCCAAGGCCTCACACAGCTCCGTTCCTTCTCCCTTGCACCGTCTTGCCCACAGGAGCAGCTTCTGTCCAGGCAGACCCCTTCCTGCCCTGCCCCCCTTACCGACCCTGCCCTTGAATACGTGCCATTTAGAATCCCACGGATGACCAGCTGGTCCTTTGCTCATCGTACCCCCTGGCAAGAATGCGTTCCTTCCCTACCCACCCTTGGCCTGCGAGGTTCCCGTCCTGGGCTGAAGCCATTTCCTACGGAGGCTTCCCGTCCTCCGTCTCAGAGCCAAATGCTAGCGCTCAGGGCCTCCCTGGGCACACTGCTGGCTGCCTGCTCTGGGGTGCCCTGGCAGGTAGGGGCCTCACTACCTCTCTGGGCCTAAGTCCTCTGTCAGATGGGCCCGGACGGATGGACTTGGCCAAGGGACAACGGGGAAGTGTGTAAGACAGCACGGCCCCGCCTCTTCCCTCTCCCAGGGCCTCTTCCTTTGTTTATAAGTTACCCAAGAACAGGAGCAGGTGAGGTCAGGGGTCAGGGGCCAGGAGAGGAAGCCCGGCAGGAGGGCCAGGAAGTGTCCCAGCCATCGGGCGGAGGAGGGCGGTCTGTGGCCTGGGCTGAAGGACCAGAGGAAGGCTGGTGTTTTATACTCCCGGGAGGGGGACAAGCAAGGGACAGGGATCCTGACTCCTGAGCCAGAGAGGTGGGCCCGGTCCAGAGGGCGGGTGGGTGTTGGGGTGGAGCTCAAGGACACAGGCCCCAGCAGGCGTGAAGCTGGAGGAAATTCCTAATTCACATTGAATGCAGTTACTTCTCCCCGGAGGGCTGCCGAGGCTGGGGCCTCAGAGACCTCTGAGCCTGCACCTGGGCTGGGGTGGGGAGGGCCTCAGCCCAAGGATGCCATTGCATTTGGGGATTTTTCACATTGCCTATTTATGAATATATAAATCTTTATAGCGAATCTATTTTTTAAAACATGGAAAAGTTGCCTTTATGGAGACTTAGCAGAGCCAGAGTGTACGCATTCCTAAACTATTAAACGTTTCTGTAACGAGCCGGCAGCGCCCAGACTGGTTCTCTTGGCTTGGAGCTCAGAGCTGGCTCCAGTGCCCACGGATCCACAGATGTCCCACCTGCCTGGCCGGCTCCCCCGACTGGCCTCCAGGCCCACACACTGCCCCCTGCCTGTCTGTTGCCCAGAGCCCTGTTAAGACCATCGGGACCCCTGGACGGAGGAGCAGACAGTGCCTCAGGGGCAGGGAGGAGCTGGGGTTGGGTCCCATCTCTGCCAGGGATACCTTGGGTGAGACTGCACTTCTCTGGGCCCCAGGATCCCTCATCTGGTTTCGTGTTGGGGAGGCAGGTTGGGAGGTGCTACTTGGTGAACGCCAGGAGCACCAGCCCAGCAACGCTGCGAGGCACACACGTGTTACCATCCCTCCACCCTGGATTTATTCAGATGAGCCGACATGCTCAGAGTAGGGAGTTCCCTGCCTGAGTCCTGCAGCCATGAGGAAGTACAGCTGTTATTGCAAGTCAGGGTCTGCGAGGTCCCGCAGGGCAGGATGGGTCTCGCTCATCACTGTTCTCCAGCGCCGAGCCCGGACCCATGCGCACAGTAGGCGCTCAGAGAGCTGCTGAGCACCTGGACCAGAGCCTTGACCCCCAGGGACCCCATGAGTCCACAGCCCCCCGAGATCAGTGGAGCCCGTCCCTGGTCCCTCACAGAGGGGGCCCCTGCTGATGGGAGGGCACAGCCGCTCAGGGCACCAGGTGTGCTGTGCCCACCTGCCCAGCCTCCCCCAAGACAGGCTGACAGGCTGGGGGTCACACCAGCCTCCACTCAAACCCCAGGTCGACCCAGGCTGGTTTGTGACCTTGGACGAGGCATTCCTCCACCAGAGCCTGGTTTCTTCGGGACACTGATCCCTGCACTGCCTGCATCCCATCCCAGGAAGCCATTGCGAGGCCTGGGGAGCCGGGTGTGGGATGGGTGGGTGGGAAGGAGAGGGATGGTCCAGGTGGGCCACACTCCAGGCACCTGCCATCCATCTTTCCAGGGACAAGAAACACCTGTCGTTTGAACTACCTACTCACACTGAATGCGAGGAGCCCCACCTGAGTGACCCTTGGATGAAAACCCTGTAACTGGGCCATCTGAGCTGGGCCCTCCAAACGCTCCCCAGGGGCTGGCTGTCCCAAGGCCCCCCCTCGCCTCTGCCCACCCCATGGGACTGCCCAGACCCGGGGGGAACTCGGACGGCACTAGGTCCAGTCCTGGCCTTTAAGACAGGGCACCTGAGGCCGGTGTCCAGAGGGACCTGCTCCAAGTCCCCACTAAGTTCGCTCCTGAGCCCCTGCCTGGGGCCAGCCCCGGGCTGGGTGTGGGTCCCAGGGCTGAGTCTGACCCTGCCCGGCCCCCGGGGCTCCCAGCGCTCCAGCCCTGACCCTCTCTGCTCCCGGCACACACTCGCCCAGGGGCTCGGCCGAGGGGCGCCTCCAGCCCTGCCTCCAGGGAAGTGAAGCACCCCCACCCCCACCCCGGGCCCAGTCCTGTGCCCTGCCCTCCCCTCCCAGCTCTGAAGCCCCAGGTCGCCTTCCCCACGGCCACGCCCCACCCTCGCCTGACCAGGCAGCTACACTGTTCTGCTGACACGCCCAGGACCCCTCCCGAGGGTGGGGAGCCCCCCCACTCTGCCTGGAGCTGCGGCCTCTGCTGTGGGTTCTCCTCACCTGGAGGAAAAGACTCGGCGGCGGGTTTGGACCGACTCCCGGGCGTCCTCTCTGTGCTCCCCACAGGCCGGCGCCATGGGCCCTGCCGCTTCAGCCCTGATCCGCAGCCGTGGGTGAGGGGGCCACGGGGGTCACGGGAGGACGGCCCCCCAGAAAGGAGCAGGGCAGAATTTAGGGGCACCCCACTTGGGGACTTGAGGCTGAAGGGGCTCAGTTCTGAGGGCCCAGGGCCAGGAAGCTTCCAAGGGAGCGCTTCTCAGGTCTGATGGGGGATGTGTCTGGCCTGTGCCTGTGAAGTGACCACGGGCCTGGGCCTGAGTCCACCTCCATGCGGGGCAGGAGGACAGCACCTCCTCACAGGGTTCACAGGGTACAGGAGAAAGGCCCGTGTGGGGGGGCTTTATGCAGAGCCTCCCACATATTAAGTGCCCAGCGAGTGGATGCCAGCTGATTCCTAATGCAGAAACCAAACTCTCAGCCTCCGGACTATTCATGTTGATTCATATGTTTTATTTGTCCCGTTGATGTATATTTTAAAAAAATTTAAATTTAGTTGCCAATGCTTAAATAATTCAGTTTAACATAAACTTCTTCCAACCTCTCTGTAAGAACGGGCACCTGGCCACCTTTCCACGTGGCAACATTCCACTGGGCCTCTGGATGGAACGTGGGATCCCTGGTTTACCACAGTCCCCACCACTCCCTATTGTCCACCAGCCCCAAGTTTGGGGCTCCTGGTCCAGCCTCACCTCTGTGGGTCACTGCCCTCCGGTGGCGCCTGGTGCCCACTTGGCCTCCCTCGTGGCACCCTCTGACCCACAGCCCCACTATGTGGACCTCCTTGCTGGGGGGATCTTTGGTATAATTATATTGGATTTGGGCTGGCCAGTGATGGATCTGAAATTATTATCTCATATGGTGGAAAAAAGTTTAAGCTTTTAACTGCTGGCACCAGAAACCCACTGAGGGAGAGAAGCATCTTGTTTGAAGACTTTGGTGACCGTTGCTTAGGGTAGAGGTGGGAGCCCAGAGTTTGCAGGTGTCTGATGCCAGCATCCGGAGGGGACTTGCTTCCATGAGAAAAGGGGGAATTGGTTGTTTTGTTTCTGAAGAAGAGGCATAGAGAGGAGGAAAAGGAGAGAGAGTGAGAGAGAGATGATGACAAAGGACGGGGCGGGGTGAGGCCAGGTGGCCTCATGGCCAGGTCAGGGTGGCCAAAGCCCATTTTGGGAACAGTGATGTGCCTTCCAAGGTCTGTCACAGGTATGTCTCCTCTCCTCCCACCTGGGGTCTGTTCGCTGCTGCGTTGTTAGGCCAAGGTTTTTTGTGGAACTTAGAACATTGATGTGAGAGTGGCCTGGACTGTCTGGCGGTCCGTCTGCGCCAGCAGCCAGGAGGGTGTTAGAACGGGACTCCCGGGACCTGGGGAAGTGCCCGGGGTGTCCAGAGATGGTGGCATTGGGGGTGGCTGGAGGAGATGTGGAAGTGGGATACACCATTTTGCTAGGAACTTGGTGGATAGAGAAGCCCCAGTCAATATCTGTCAAAACAAACATGGTCGCAGGTTTCCAGGATGAGACAGACTCGGGTGCTAAGAGGGAAACATCTCCGAGCCTGGGTAACGGCTGAGCCGCTGGTTTATTTTGAGCTACCGGTGGTTGGAATGCCCAGGGCCGGGGCCGCGATGACCCGGGGGGCCCCGGCTCAGGCTCGGGGCACGGAGACGGTGCACAGCAGGCCCGCCAGGAGAGCCAGGCCCAGCGCGGCCACGACGGCCAGCGCCGCGTCCCACCAGGGCCCCGTGTCGGCCCAGGTCGCCCGCAGGATCCAGCCGCAGCTGCCCAGCTCGGAGCCGCTGAGCTGCCCGAGCGCGCGGCCGGAGGCGGGGCCGGGGCCGCCACAGCGCACGCGCAGCAGCTCCGCGGGCGCGCGGTCCTCCAGCCAAAGGCGCAGGTACGTGACGCCGCAGTCGCAGCGCCAGGGGTTGTGCGCCACGTCGAGGCTCTGCAGCTGAGGCAGGTGGTCGAAGGCTCCCCGGGGCACTGAGCGCAGGCTGTTGTTGGCCAGCAGGAGGTGGCGCGTATGTGCCGGGAGGGCGGGCATCACCGCAAGTCCCCGGCCCCTGCAGTCCACCAGCAGCCCCATGGTGTCCAAGGCGCGGCAGGCGCACGCGGCGGGGCAGTCCTCGGAGGCCTCGGCGGCCGCCCAGATCAAGAGCAGGGCAGCCCAGATGGACATCGGGCAGGACGGGCTGCGGGGACAGTGGCCGTGAGGTCCTGGCGGCCTGCACCCGACCCAAGGGCTGGTGGGACCCGACCGGACAAGGGACCACTCACCTCCCTCTCCGGCCGGGCTGTCTCCTCCGTGAAATGGGTGCTGGGATCAAGGAAGTGAAGCGTGCGGGGTCCAGGCCGGTTGACCCTCCCCGGATGGTCAGCAGGCAGGACCGTGACGGCCGCTGCGGTGGGAGCACGGAGCGGGCTTAGTCCTTCCTTGGGAAGAGGAAGGACCCTCCCGTCCTCTGGCAGAGACCCAGCCTGTACTCCGCGGTGGGGGGAGCAGATGCCTGCTAAAGAATCCCAGGCCTGGCCCCGCCCCCGCCCCGAGGCCGGGGAGGGCCTCCCAGGCTGCTCCCAACACCCACCCTCAAGCCTTGGTCTGGCAGATGGTGTGCACGCCACAGACCACACCTCGGCCCACGGATTCCAAGTAGCTTGGCCCCAGCGGAGTGAACTCTCACAAGTGGTCTCTGGTGTGGAAGGCAGCTGGCTGAGGATGCTGACGGGGGCATAGGGAAGGGGACCCAGAAGGGGCTGAGCCTGGAAAGCTGTTGATCGAGGCTCATGCTTGGAGTTTGGAAATTGAGGCCCAGAGACGGAGAGTGACTTGTGCAGGGCTGCCCAGCGCTCCACGTCAGAGACCACACTGGCACTCAAGTCTCTGCTTTCTGCCTGGTCCAGTGCCCCTCCAGGACTCAGTGCGGGCTGTTTCCCCTCGCGAAGACAAGCTTCCGATGAACGTTTGTTGAATAAACCAATGAATCTTGACTCAGCCAAGGACCTGGTGTCTCAGGGCGAACGCCTGCCCGTGCCCCCCGCCCCAAGGAGGGACAGAAGCTGGACTTGCCTGCTGGCCTCCTCTCTCCCTGCCCGGCCTGGTCCCACCGCCTCCCCTGCCAGGGGCCCACACAGTGGGAGGTGGTGCGGGGTGATGAGGGCCGCTTACCTTTCAGGCCTGCTGGCGGGGCGCCCCTTTCCCGGCCTGAGCTGTCCTGGCTGAGGCCACAGTGATAGCTCTGTGTGGGGCAGCCGATGGCAGCCCCTGCCCGAGCAGGAGGAAGGAAATGGTGAAAACGGCCTGGCTTATCCCTGTGTGCAGCCCCCAGAGGGCCTATCTCCAGAAGTGGGGGCCCTCGGGGTCCCAGGGACTTGCGCACAGAACCGCAGGTCAAGCCCAGTTTATGGAAGGGTACAGTGCCTCTCACTGCACCGCCAGTGCCCCATGATCCTCAGCGTGCGGGAGAACCAAGGGGGGCCCCGGTCCCAGAAGGTGTGCAAGGCTTCCAGGAGGAGGGTGCCGTTGCATCTTCAGCGCCTTTCAACACTTTCTGATCCTTCTTTTTGACGAAGAGCTGCATCAGTCTCAGGCTAGAAGTCAAGACCATAGTCGTCTGTGCATTGTATTTATTTCTATAGCGACATTCTACTCTGGGGAGTGACATCAGCTTCCCATCTATGCTAGTGATATAAAGTTCTCTATAAAAGATAAATGTATCTTTATATTTTAACGTTATAAAATATGAATTAAAATCAAGCTGAACAGTGAAATATTACAAAGAATTATATTGGGAAATTAAAACATTAATGTATGCTTTTTATTAGAAGTTATAAAAATGTCAGCAATATGAAATATTAACTTAGTCAATAAGGGATTTGCAGAGACGGCAAAAGTTGCACCCGTGGCGGGCTGGGGGGACTGAGGTGTGGGAACCCCTGGGGTCTAGCAATGCTCTGGGAACAGGGAGAAGGGGTTCTAGCAGCCAGAGGGGCCCAGGAGAGGAGCCCAGAGTGGGGCGCTGCTGAGGAGAGGGACCCCTGGCCATCCCCCATGGCTGTGGCCAGCGTCAGCCAAGGACGTGTCTCGGGCCCCCAGTCCGGACGGTTGTAAACCCTCTAAAACTCAGAGGGTTCGGGCTGGAGAGCGAAACTGAGGCCCAGAGCTGCCATGCTGCCAGCCGAGGGGACACTGGACCGTGACCAGGACCAGGTATCACCCCAGCAGGAGGGAGGGAGCCCGCACCCTCTCCAGCTGATCCTTGTTCTTAAAACAGGGTCGTTGCACCGGAGGTCACGGCGCTGGGCAGGAGAAATCAAAGTCAGGGGGCTGAGGGCGCTTTACCCCCGGCACCCCAGACCCACAGGAATGTTCCTCACGTTCAGGACAGGCAGCAGGTGTTGGCCCTGCGACTCCCAGGCTGTTCCTGACCTGACCTCTTGTGGTCGGGCCCACGCTCTCTCCTCCTCTGGGGCCTCTGAGGTTTCCTTCTTATTTTCAACACGTACAACTTAAAACCACAAAAAGCGACACAAATAAGAAATCGTTTTCATTGTGGAAAACCTGAACTCTGCAGATGAGCAGAAGAAGATGATAAAAATTGTCCTCGCCACAACAGTGAGAGGCCCGTGTACCACACACACACAAAAAAAATTGTCCTCAACCCCAATATCCAGCAAGACTACCTTTTATTTCTGTCCTGTGAGTATTGTTTTCCTACCCAAACAGGGCCACACAGGGTCCACGGCCTTGGGGAACCTGCTTTCGCGCCTGTGGACATAGCCCCAGGTCACCAGCATTCACTGGCTCCATTCTGCATGCATCTTCTACGTGGGGATCCTGGGCATGCAGGGCTCGCCTGCTCTCCTTATCTCCCCGCAACAGGCGTTCGTGGGGACGGGGCTGGGGGCAGCCTCTCGGCTTCCGGAGGGGACACCCGCTTCCAGGGCTGCCTGAGCTGGCCGGCCTGGCTGACCACACGGTTCCCCCGAGGGGAGGCTGAGGCATTCCTGCTCCGGCCTCTCGGGCTCCTTGCTAGGTCCCTCCCTCCCTCCCTCCCTCCCTGTGGAGGCCCCTCTCTCTGGCTCTTTCTGTCTGTAAACGTGCTCAGGCCTCCTTTATTCTGGAAAAATCCTATGTGCATGTGTGTGTGTGTGTGTGTGTGTGTGTGCGCACACAGGCCTCCACGTCCTGCCTTCCCACCTGCTCCAGCACAAGGGGTTCCTGCTCCTGTAGGAATCCCCAGGAACGGCCCCCACCATCCCACAGCCTGATCCCTGGATCCAGAGAATCTGATGCAACCTCAGGGCTGTGCTTCATGGGACGGCTGACCCCAAAAGAGGGAGGTTTTCCAGGAGGCCTGAGCTGAACGTGGGAGCCCTTAGACGCAGACAGCCTTCTGCGGCTGGTGCAGAAGAGGAAGCGAGAGACGCAGCACAAGGGGACTTTGTTGCGGTCTCCTCTTCGTCGGCGGGGCTTGGTTACAGCAGCAAGAGATCAACACAAAGGCCGACTCTGCTCTTGAGCTCTGAACTCTGCCCCCTTCACCGGTTCAAGGTCATGGCTGCTGCAGTGAGCCCACTCCCACCGCCCTTCCTGCTTCACTGGACCCTTCCCATCAGATTACAGATGCCTAGAACACGGCGCTTCTGGAAAGCCCACCCCCTAAGTCCACATCTTCCTCCAAATGCCTCTGCTTTCTCTGCCTCTTCCACAGCATTTTGCAGGACCTAAAATTATCTTCTGTTTACATTTTGCGTGCAGTTATGAAATGTCTCCTCCCACTGGATGCGAACTTCAGAAGGGTAACCACTGTTTAGGACACACCAGTGCCTGGCACAGAGCAGGTGTAACAAGCATCTGTCAGCCTTGGGGACCATGTCTCCGCTGGTTCCAGCCAATCCGCTTCTCTCTAGGACGGCTGTCTCCTGGGTGCCGGGCTCTGCCTCTGCTGACAGAGGTTTGACCTCATCTTCAGTGTCCTCAGGTTAAAATCAGCTCCTCAGCAGGGTCCTCCCTGGCCTCCTCTCCAGCCTGCCCTGTCATTGCCTTGTAACTGGAAGCTTCATAGCAGGCCATCCTCGTCCCCTCTCCCCACCACAGGCCGTTCTCTTTCTGGAGCCCACCCCCAAACTCCACCTGGCACTCTCCATCCTTTCAGATCCACCTAGGGCATGACCTCTTCCAGGAAGCTCTCCTGGACCGCTCCCCCAGCAGAGTAAGTGGTGCTGCTGTTTGCTGTGTGTCTGCCCACGAGCCCAACAGCTCCGGGGGACCATGGTGGCCACACGGGAAGTGTCCTGGGCGGTGTTCACAGAGCAGGTGCGACTGAAAGTTGGGCAGGGCTCTTAGGCGGTTTCAGGCGGTAAGTGCCTAAGAAATAATGAGAAACACAAGGGGCAGAGCCCCCTTTCCCCTGCCCTGCCCTGGAATTGGAGCCTTAGTCCGTTCACTGTGTTATAAGGGAGAACGCTGAGGAGGACCTTTATCCTGCGGGCCCAGGACCCTTCACTATCCCCCCGAAGCAATTCTTCCTTCTCGCAGAAGCAGAAACCCTGCTTGTGAGTCTGAGGGCGATCGTCACCTAGATACATCACACCTGTAACCTGCCCCCACGGGTTCGCTGGAACGCTTGCACCTCCTCCAGGCCGCCCGGAGCCTAAAAAAATGTTTCCTTGAGTTGTTTCGCAGGAACTTGGAGTCATCTGTGTCCAGTTTGAGCTCGAGCCAGTTAAGACTGGTTAGGACCACCGACCCTCCAACTGGGCCTGCGCGAGTGTCCGCTCCCTGACCTTTGACATCAGAGGCCCCGAACTCCACCCTCCGAAGATGTTAAGGAGGCCTTTTTCTGAGCATGCGTCCCATGAAGAAGCCTGGAGCGGAAGGATCGCTCCGCACCTTTTTCTTCTGTCCAATCACCGTTCCCTCCTCCGCAGCCTCAGCTTTATCCCATAGATACCCCAGCCCCTCGCCTTCCGGGAGGGGGATTTGAGGTTTGCTCTCCCGTCTTCTCCCTTGGCGGCTCGTGAATAAGCCCTCTCTCTGCTGCAAACCTGGCGTCTCAGCGCACGTGGGTGACTGTCACTTACTGCGTCTTTGCAGACACGCGCCTCCATCAACAGGGCTGTGTGGGGCTGGGCTGCGGGGCTACGCCTGGCTCCCGAGCCCGGTGTGCTTCGCGCCAGCTCTGTGGTCTGGGAGAGTCTCAGCCTGCCTCTGCCTCAGTTTGCTCGTCTGTAAAGTGGGGAGAATGAAGCGTGAGGCTTGAGCGCGGCCGGCGTTGATCGAGGGCTGCTGGGAGCCGGCTTCCTCAGGCGCAGGGGTGGCCTGAAGCCCCTGCGCTGCCCCCGGAGTCGGAGGGCTTCCGTGTCGGGACGCGGCCTGCAGCCCTGACACGGGCCTCCCCGCGCCGGTCTCCTCAGGCTCAGCAAACACACCTGGTCGGAAGCGAACAACGTCGCCGCATCTTCCGTGAACTTACGTCGTGCTTCCGCCTCTGCAGGGCAGGTAAGGCTGCTGTCTCTGCTAGCGTAGAACACACACTTTCCTTCTTAAGGTCATTTACGTAACTTTAAAAAGTGAGCCGATTCTAGGGAAACTGTAGAGTTGGTAGGAGCGCAGGTGGTGGGGGGACATGGCACATCCCCAAGGAGGGGACTGAAGCGAGTCAAAACCTCCCCCACAACGCCCCAACCTGCTTTGAGCGTTTGGACCCTCTCACCTTCACTCCGAGCCGTCGCCACCTGGTGGTGAGAGTGTGAAACTACAAGATGTTTTCATGGCCGGGGTCGGGGAGGGTGGGAGGGGGGAGGCAATTCCAGGCCAACAGAACGATTTTGTTGCCAGAAGGTGAGAGAGGACAGTAGTTAGAATTTCCTAGAAAACACGTTTAATGAGTTGCAGACCATTTGAACAACCCCAAAGAAGCCTCTCTAGAAAAAGGCAAAAGGAGAGTGGTGGACAGGGAGGCTGTTCACAAATATCCCATTCTCCTCCTCTTCCAGAAACACGGCAGGGTTCGTGCCCCGCCCCTGCCCCTACCCTCCTCTGCCCACCCAGGGCCAGCTGCAGGCCCTGCCACCAGTGCAGCTGCCTAGGGCCCACTCGGAAAGGCCCTGGACTTGGGGTTTGGTGCTCTGCGGCCACTGTCCCGAAATTCATAATCATTGTACCTTTGCGTTGTCCTGTCGGTGAAGTCCAGTGGGACAGTGGCGCATGCACCGGGCACTTGGAGCCTTGGCTGCACAGTCTCCGCTTCCTGTCACCTCCTCGACTCCTGGCTGCCTGCCCCCCTGGCCCCCCAGGCCCCCAGGATGCCCTTGGCCAGGGTGTGTTGCGTCAGTCTGCGGCTGGTGGCAGGGGGATCCATCAGGCCTGCGTCTTCCCCCAGTATCTCCGTGCCCTTGAGAGCTCCTTCAGCCGGCTCTGTGTCTGGGTGCGGGGAGCAGGGTTGGTCCTCCTTCTAACCTGCTGGTTATCACTGTCAGGCCTCCGAAGGTTACTAATATACCTAAACACCTGCCGGAGCACTCCCAAATCACCCTGTGTGCTGAGGAAGCATGGTTTTTCACTAGGAAATGTATTTGTTATCTCTTGCTGCTGCATAACACATCATTCCCCAAACTAGCAGCTTAAAACAGTAACACGCATTCCTTTATGAGCTCAGTTCCTGTGGGTCAAGCCCTAGGGAGTGGCTTAGCTGGGCAGGTCTGGTTCTGGATACTGCAGTCAGGACCTCAGCTGGGGCTACGCTCATCTAAAGACCTGACCTGGGCTGGAGGACACGCTTCTGAGATGTGAGCTGGGCCGTTGGCTGGAGGCCTTGGTTCCTTGCTGGCTATTGACAGAGGACGCTGATGTCCTGTCACATGGTCTTTTCCACAGGGCGCCTGGGTACCTTCTTGACATGGGGAGCGAGGAGGCTGCCCAGGCTTTTCAGGCCCTGGTGTCCGAGAGCACCCCAGCAATTCCGCCGTTCTCTGTTAGAAGTGAGTCACGGGACTTCCCTGGTGGCGCAGTGGTAAAGAATCCGCCTGCCAATGCAGGGGCCACGGGTTCGAGCCCTGGTCCGGGAAGATCCCACGTGCCGCGGAGCAACTAAGCTTGTGCGTCACAACTACTGAGCCTGCGCTCTAGAGCCCGCGAGCCATAAATACTGAGCCTGCGTGCCACAACTACTGAAGCCTGCATGCCTAGAGTCTGTGCTCTGCAACAAGAGAAGCCACCACAGTGAGAAGCCCGTGCAATGCAACCAAGAGTAGCCCCCGCTCGCCACAACTAGAGAAAGCCCGCGTGCAGCAACGAAGACCCAATGCCGCCAAAAATAAATAAAATAAATTAAAAAAAAAAAAAGAAGTGAGTCGCTAAGTCTAGCTCACACTCAAAGGGAAGAGAATTTGGCTTTATATCTCAAAGGAGACTTTGTAGACAGTTTAACAGGAAATTTTCAAATTCAAATATCAATCGTTGCAAGGCCTCTGTCAGGAAAACTCTGCAGCTTTATTGAGAGGCCCTGTGAAGGGATAATTGGTTAATGGAGCTCCCAGGAGCCTCAAGTGACAGGAAACTTCCAGGTCCAGGTTGTGACTGATTTTCAGGCCCTGTTTTTGGTGAGAGTTTCTCAGGAATTGTGCACTTTGCTGCTTCTGACGGAAGGAAGCCCTGTTTCCCATGATGTCAGCTCCCCGGGCTCCACATTTCTCCCCTGGAGAAATCACCCCGGTCTTCAGCTCAGCAAAGGTGGGCCCCGCCTTTCTGTGAAACTGTACCCTTTGACTCCCTTTCCTGTCAGTGACCTCAGACCTCGGTGCCCAGTGAAGGCCCTGCCTGTTTATCATGGTGACAGGGTGGTTAAGTGGTCATGAGTGTGGGCTTGGGTCGGCCAGCCCGGGGCCTGAATCCTGGCTCGATGGCTGGGCTGCATGGCCATGGGCAAGGCCCCAAATCAGCATCCTCGTCAGTCAGGGTGGAGGTGGGAGGAAACCCCACGCCTGGCTTCTGTCGGTCACAGACCCAGGCCTTTCTCCAGAAAAGTCCGTGGTCTTCTCAGGATCTGTCGCCCTGAGGCCTTGGGCCAGGCTTCGCTGGGCTGGGAGCAGCCACCTGACCTTGGGCCAGGGCAGAGCATTAGACAGGTGCTTAGGTCACGTCCAAGTTCAAGGTCTGGGATTGAGGGGGTCCCAGCCTCTCCCCGCTGGGTAAAAGGGAAGGTCACCAGGCTGCAGGCCGGCAAGGCTAAGGGTCCAGGAGGCACCTGACGCCAGGGCTGACTCTGCCCAAAGGTAGCTGAGGGACCTCCTGTGCCCATTCTCCCTTTCTCCTTTTTTGAATAGACAGTACTTTTTAGATCAGTTTTAGGTTCACAGCAAAACTGAGTGGAAAGTACAGAGTTGCCCTTTATCCCCACAGACTCGCCCACTAATGTGGTGCATCTGTTATACCTGATGAACTTACAGCATCACCCAGAATCCATAGTTTACGTGAGGGTTCATGCTTGGGTTTGTACCTTCTATGGACTTTGACCAGTGTATATCTGGCATTATTGTACCATAGAGCATATTTTTGCTGCCCTAAATTCCTCTGTGCCTCACCTGTTTATCCCTCCCTCCTCACCCAGCCCTTGGCAACCACTGATCTTTTCACTGTCTCCATAGTTTTTCCATTTCCAGAATGTTATATAGTTGGAATCCTACAGTTTGTAGCCTTTTTACATGGGCTTCTTTCACATAATAATATGCACTTAAGGTTCCTCTGTGTCCTTTCACGGCTTGATAGTTCATTTCTTTCCAGCACTGAATAATATTCCATTGTCTGAAAGGACCACAGTTTATTTATCCATCACCTACTGAAGGACATCTTGGTCACTTCCGAGATTTGGCAACTCTGAATAAAGCTGCTGTAGACATCTGTGTGCAGGTTTTCGTGTGGGCATCGCTTTTCAGCTGATTTGGGTAAATGCTAAGGAGCACAATTGCTGGATCATGTGGTAAGAATATGTTTAGTTTTTAAGAATTTGCCAAACTGTCTTCCAAAGTGGTTCTACGGCTTGTGGCTTTTCTACCAGCAAACTGGCATTCCATCAGCAACGGGGGCACGAGAGTTCCTGTTGCTCCACATCCTTGTCAGCACTTGGTGCTGTCAATGTTTTGGATTTTGGCCATCCCAACAGGCGTGCAGTGGTAGCTCCTTGTTTTAATTTGCATTTCCCTGATGACATATGTTGAACATCTCTTCATTTGCATATTTGCCATCTCTGTATCTTCTTTGGTGGTTTGACTGTTCAGGGTCTTTGCCCATAAAAAAAAAATCAGGTTGTTTTCTTATTATTGAGTTTAAGAGTTCTTTGTATATTTTGGATAATAGTCCATTATCACATGTGTCTTTTGCGAATATTTTCCCCCAGTCTGTGGCTTGTCTTGTGGCTTATTCTCTTGACAGTGTCTTTCTCAGAGCAGAAGTTTTTAATTTTAACAAAGTCCAGCTTATCAGCCATTTTTGATTGATCATGCCTTTGTTGTATTTAAAAAATCATAGCCATACTCGCGGTCCTCTAGATTTTCTCCTGTGTTGTATTCCAGGGGTTTTAAAGTTTTGCATTTTACATTTAGATCTATGATCCACTTTGAGTTAATTTTTATGAAGGGTGTAAGGTCTGTGTCTAATTTTTAAAAAATTATTGGAGTATAGTGGATTTACAATGTTGTGTTAGCTTCAGGTGTACAGCAAAGTGAATCTGTTATACATACATATATATCCACTCTTTTTTAGAGGCTTTTCCCATATAGGCTATTACAGAGTATTGAGTAGAGTTCTCTGTGCTATACAGTAGGTTCTTATTAGGTATCTATTTTATATATAGTAGTGTGTATATTGTCAGTTCCAATCTCCCATTTTATCCCTACCCCCCCTTACCCTCTGGTAAACATAATTTACATCTGTAACTCTATTTCTGTTATGTAGATAAGTTCATTTGTACCATTTTTTTTTAGATTCCACATATAAGGGGTATCACATGACATTTGTCTTTCTCTGTCTGACTTACTTAACTCAGTATGACAATCTCTAGGTCCATCCGTGTTGCTGCAAGTGGCATTATTTCGGTCTTTTTTATGGCTGAGGAATATTCCATGGTATACATGTACCACATCTTCTTTATCCATTCCTCTGTTGACGGACACTTAGGTTGTTTCCATGTCTTGGATACTGCAAATAGTACGGCAGTGAACATTGGGGTGCATGTATCTTTCCGAATTATGGTTTTCTCTGTATATATGCCCAGGAGTGGGATTACTGGATCATATGGTAGTTCTGTTTTTAGTTTTCTGAGGAACTTGCATACTGGTTTCCATAGTGGCTGCACCAATTTACATTCCCACCAACAGTGTAGGAGGGTTCCCTTTTCTCCACACCCTCTCCAGCAGTTGTTATTTGTAGACTTTTCTTTTAAAATTTGTTTTTATTTTTGGCTGTGTTGGGTCTTCGTTTCTGTGCGAGCGCTTTCTCTAGTTGTGGCAACCGGGGGCCACTCTTCATCGTGGTGCGCGGGCCTCTCACTATCTTGCCCTCTCTTGTTGTGGAGCACAGGCTCCAGACGCGCAGGCTCAGTAGTTGTGCCTCACGGGCCTAGTTGCTCCACAGCATGTGGGATCTTCCCAGACCGGGGCTCGAACCTGTGTCCCCTGCATTAGCAGGCAGACCCTCAACCACTGTGCCACCAGGGAAGCCCCCTATTTGTAGACTTTTTAATGATGGCCATTCTGACCAGTGTGAGGCAGTACAATTCCACACTGTCTTGATGACTGTAGTTTTGTAGTAAGTCTTGAAGTCTGATACTGCCAGTGTTTCAAGTTTGTTCTTCTCTTTCAATATTGAGTTGGCAACTCTGGGTCTTTGGCCTCTCCATATAAACTTTAGAATCAGATGGTCAATACCCACAAAATAACTTGCTGGAATTTTGATCAGAAATGCATTGAATGGAGAGATCAACTTGAAGAACTGACATCTTGATGATATTGAGTCTTCCTGTCCATGAACATGGAATATACCTCCATTTATTTCATTTAAAAAATAAATTTATTTATTTTATTATTTTATTTTATTTATTTTTTGTTTAGTTTTGGCTGCGTTGGGTCTTTATTGCTGCATGGAGGCTACTCTTCGTTGCGGTGCACGGGCTCCAGGTGCGTGGGCTTCTGTAGTTGTGGCACGTGGGCTCAGTAGTTGTGGCTCACGGGGTCTAGAGCACAGGCTCAGTAGTTGTAGCGCACAGGCTTAGTTGCTTCGCAGCACGTGGGATCCTCCCAGACCAGGGATCGAACATGTGTCCCCTGCATTGGCAGGTGGATTCTTAACCACTGTGCCACCAGGGAAGCCCTCCATTTATTTCTTTAATTTATTTTATTGGAGTTTTCTAATTTTCCTCATATAGATCTTGTACACATTTGTTAGATTCATATCTAAGTATTTCATTTTTGAGGGTGCTAATGTAAATGGCATTGTGTTTTGATACAAACACTTGTTTGTTGCTGGTATTAGAAAAACGGTTGACTTTTGTATATTAACCTTGTATCCTGCAATCTTACTATAGTTGCTTTTTAATTCCCTTTTTCATTGATTTTTTTGGATTTCTATGTAGATGACCATGTCATCTGCAAATGAAGGCAGTTTTGTTTCTTCCTTCCTAATCTTTATTGCCTTTTGCCTTAGTCACGAGATACTATACACTGGGGGGCTTAAACAACAAGTATATTTATTTCTCACAGTTCTGGAGGATGGGAGTCTGACATCAGGGTGCCAGCATGGTCAGGTTTTTGGCTGGGCCCTCCTCCTGGTTTACAGATGGCCCCTTTTCTCATCGTAGCCTCACATGATGGAGACACAGAGAGAGGAAGCGTGTTCCATGTCCGTTCTCATAAGGGCACTAATCATCCTGAGGGCTGCACCCTTGTGACCTAATCATCTCCCAAAGGTCTCATCTTCCAATACCATCACTTTGGAGATTAGGGTTTCAACATGTGTTGAGATACAGGTATTCAGTCCATAGCACCTTTTATTTCCTTTTCTTGTCTTTTGCATTAGCTAGGACTTCCAGTAAGATGTTGAAGATGAATGCTGAGAGGGACATCTTGCCTTGTTCCTGGTCTTAGTGGGAGTGTCTAGTTTCTCACCAATAAATGTGATGTTCACTGTAGGTTTTCTGTAGATGTTCTTTATCAAACTGAGGAAGTTCCCCTCTATTCCTAGTTTGCTGACAGTTGTTTTTTTAAAATCATTAATGGATGTTGGATTTTTTTTCAAATGCCTTTTCTGCATCTATGGATATGATCATGTGATTTTTCTTCATCCTGTTGATGTGATGGATTACATTAGTTGATTATTGGATGTTGAAACAGCCTTGCATACCTGGGATAAATCCCCCTCGTTCGTGGTGTATAATTCTTTTTATACAGTGTTGGATTCAACTTGCTAATATTTTGTTGACGGTTTTTCTGTCTGTGTTCATGAGACACACCGTCTTCAGTTTTCTTTTTTTTTTGGCTGCACCGTGTGTCTTGCGGGATCTTAGTTCCCCGACCAAGGATTGAAACCGCACCACAGCAGTGAAAGCGCTGAGTCCTAACCACTAGACCTCCAGGGAATTCCCCAATTTTCTTTTCTTATAATGTCTTTGTACAGTTTTGGTATTAGGGTAATGCTGGCCTCATAGAGTGAGTTAGGAAGTATTCCCTCTGCTTCTATCTTCTGCGAGAGATTGTAAAGCATTGGGAAAATTTCTTCCTTAAATGTTTGGTAGAATTTACCAGTGAACCCACCTGGGCCTGTACTTTCTCTTTTGGAAGGTTATTAGGTATTAATTCAATTATTTAATAGATATAAGTCTATTCAGATTTCTTCTTGTGTGAGTTTTGGCAGGTAGTGTCTTTCACAGAATTGGTTCATTTCATTTAGGTTCAGATGTGTGGGCTTAGAGTTCATAGTTTTCCTTTATTATCCTTTCAATGTCAATGGAATCTATAGTAAGATCGCCTCTTTTATTCCTGATATTAGTAATTTGTGTCTTCTCCCTTTTTCTTTTTGGCTGCGTTGGGTCTTTGTTGCTGCACACGGGTGAGCGGGAGCTAGTCTTCCTTGTGATGCACGGGCTTCTCATTGCAGGTGGCTTCTCTTCAGGCTTTAGGCACGCAGGCTTCAGTAGTTGTGGCACACGGGCTCAGTAGTTGTGGCTCGTGGGCTCTAGAGTGCAGGTTCAGTAGTTGTGACACACAGGCTTAGTTGCTCCGCGGCATGTGGGATCTTCCCTGACCAGAGATCGAACCCATGTCCCCTGCATTGGCAGGCGGATTCTTAACCACTGCGCCACCAGGGAAGTCCCTCCTCTCTTTTTCTTAATTAACCTGCCTAGAGGCTAGTTGATTTTATTGATCTTTTCAAAGAGTCAGCTTTTGGTGTCATTGATTTTTTTCGTCTATTTTCCTATTTTTAATTTTATTGATTTCTGCTCTAATTTTTATTTTATTGAAGTATAGTTGATATAAAATATTGTGTTAGTTTCAGGTATACAGCATAGTGTTTAAGTATTTTTTCAGATTATATTTCATTATAGGTTATTATAAGATATTATCTTATAATTATAAGGTATTATCTTATAAGATATTATCTTATAAGATAATGGGTGTATTCCCTGTGCTATATAGTATATCCTTGTTGCTTATTTGTTTTATGTATATGTAGTTTGTATCTGATAATTCCATAATTATCCATAATTCCATAGTTTCTTACCCCCTTCCCTCTCCCCTTTGGTAAATACAAGTTTATTTTTTATATCTGTGAGTCTGTTTTTGCATATACATTCATTTGTATTATTTTTTAGATTCCAAATATGAGTGATATCATATAGTATGTTTTTCTGTCTTATTTCACTGAACATAATATTCCCTAGGTCCATCCACGTTGCTGCAAATGGCAGTATTTCATTTCTTTTTTTTATGGTGGAGTAATATTCCAGTGTGTGTGTGTGTGTGTGTGTGTGTGTGTGTGTGTGTATTAATCCAGTTGGCTGTTCATGGGCACTTAAGTTGCTTCCATGTCTTGGCTGTTGTACATAGTGCTGCAATGAATGTTGGGGTGCATGTGTCTTTTCAAATTATTGTTTTCATTGTCTTCAGATGTATGTCCAGGAGTGGAATTGCTGGATCATCTGGTAGTTCTAGTTTTAGTTTTTTGAGGAAACTCCATACTGTTTTCTATAGTGGCTGCACCAATTTACATTCCTACCGACAGTGTACAAAGGTTCCCTTTCTCCACATCCTTGCCAACATTTGTTTTTTGTGGTCTATTTGACAGTAGCCATTCTAACAGGTGTGAGGTGATATCTCATTGTGGTTTTGATTTGCATTTCTGTGATTAGCAGCGTTGAGCATCTTGTCACATGTCTGTTGGCCATCTGTATGTCTTTGGGAAAATGTCTATTCAGTTCTTCTGCCTATTTTAAAAATCGGTTTTTTTAAAAATTTTGAATTGTTTGAGCTGTTTACATAATTTTGGATATTAACACCTTAATGGTTATATCACTTGCAAATATTTTCTCCCATTCAGTAGGTTATCTTTTCATTTTGTTGATGGTTTTCTTTTCTGTGCAAAAGCTTTTAAGTTGACCTTTTAAACAAAGGTTCCATTTTTTTATTTTGTTTTTTCCTTTGCTTTAGGAGACAGATCCAAAAAATTCCTATGATTTATGTCAGAGTGTCTGCCTGTGTTTTCCTCTAGGAGTTTTATCCCTCTAGGAGTTTTCCTCCAGGAGTTCCAGCCTTGTATTTAAGCCTTTAATCCATTTTGAGTTTATTTTTGTATATGGTGTGAGAAAATATTCTAATTTCATTGTTTTACATGTAGCTGTCCAGTTTTCCCAGCCCACTTATTGAAGAGATTCTTTCCCCCATTGTAAATTCTTGCCTCCATTGTTGTAGATTAATTGGCCATAGGTGTGTGGGTTTATTTCTGGGCTCTCTATTCTGTTCCATTGATCTATGTGTCTATTTTTGTACCAATATCATACTGCCTTGATTACTGTAGTTTTGTAGTATAATCTGAATCACAGAGCATGGTACTTCCTCCTCTGTTCTTTCTCAAGGTTGTTTCGACTCTTCAGGGTCTTTTGTATTTCCATACAAATGAAAAAAATTTTCTAGTTTTGTGAAAAATGCCATTGGTAATTTGATAGAGATTGCATTTTAACAATATTCTTCAGTCATTTTAACAATATTCTTCCAACCATGAACACGGTAAACCTTTTCCATCTGTTTCTGTTGTCTTTGATTTCTTTCATCAGTGTCTTACAGTGTTTTGAGTACAGGCCTTTTGCCTCCTTAGTTAGATTTACTCCTAGGTGTTTTCTTCTTCTTCTTCTTTTTTTGCTGTGCTGTGTGGCTTGTGGGATCTCAGTTCCCCAACCAGTGATTGAACCCAGGCCACAGCAGTGGAAGCCCAGAATCCTAACCACTAGGCCACCAGTGAACTCCCTATTTTATTCTTTTTGGTGTGATTGTAAATGGAATTGTTTGCTTAATTTCTCTTTCTGATAGTTCATTGTTAGTGTATAGAAGTGTCATAGATTTCTGTACATTAACTTTGTATCTACGAATTTACCAAATTCATTGAGCTCTAGTAGTTTTTTTGGTGGCATCTTTAGAATTTTCTGTGTATAGCATTATGTCATCTGCAAACTGTGACAATTTTACCCTTCCTTTCCAGTTTGGATTCCTTTTATTTCTTTTTCTTGTCTGATTGCTGTGGCTAGGTCTTCCAATACTATGTTAAATAAAAGTGGTAGAGTGGATATCCCTGATCTTAGAGGAAATGCTTTCACCTTTTCACCATTGAGTATATTAGCTGTGGGCTTATCATATATGGCCTTTATTATGTTGAGGTATATTCCTTCTATATCTACTTTCTGGAGAGTTTTTTTTTTTATCATAAAAGGTTGTTGAATTTTGTCAAAAGCTTTTTCTGCATCTATTGAGATGATCATATGATTTTTAAAAAATTAATTAATTAATTTTGGCTGCATTGGGTCTTCATTGCTGCGCATGGGCTTTCTCTAGTTGTGGTGAGCAGGGGCAACTCTTCATTGCAGTGTGCAGGTTTCTCTTGTTGTGGAGCACGGGCTCTAGGCGCACAGGCTTCAGTAGTTGTGGCACATGGGCTCAGTAGTTGTGGCTTTCAGGCTCCAGAGCACAGGCTCAGCAGTTGTGGCGCACGGGCCCAGTTGCTCTGCAGCATGTGGGATCTTCCCGGACCAGGGCTCAAACCCATGTCCCCTGTATTGGCAGGTGGATTCTTAACCACTGCACCACCAGGAAAGTCCGATCATACGATTTTTTTATTCTGCAGTTTGTTAATGTGGTGTACCACGTTGATATTTTTGTGTGTGGATATTGAAATATCCTTATTACATCCCTGGGATAAATTCCACCTGATCACTGTGTATGATCCTTTTAATGTATTGTTGGATTTGGTTTGCTAATATTTTGTTGAGGATTTTTTCATCTATGTTCATCAGTGATACTGGCCTATAATTGTCTTTTCTGTGTGTGTGTGTGTGTGTGTGTGTGTGTGTGTGTGTGTTATCTTTGTCTGGTTTTGGTATCAGGGTGATGCTGGCCTCATACAGTGAATTTGGAAGCATTCCTTCCTCAGCAATTTTTTGGAATAGTTTGAGGATAGGTGTTTAACTCTTCTCTATATGTTTGGTAGAATTCACCTGTGAAGCCATCTGGCCCTGGACTTTTGTTGGGAGTTTTTTTTCTTTTAATTACTGATTCAGTTTGAGATTTCAGCACTGGTAATTAGTCTGTTCATTTTCTCTATTTCTTCCTGGTTCAGCCTTGGGAGGTTGTACATTTCTAGGAATTTGTCCATTTTTTTCTAGCTTGTCCATTTTATTGGTGTATGGTTGTTTGTAGTAATATCTTATTCTCCTTTGTACTTCTATGGTGTAGGTTGTAACTTCTCCTTTTTCATTTCTGATTTTATTGATTTGGGCCCTCTTTTTTCCTTGATGAGTCTGGCTAAAGGTTTATTGATATTTATCTTTTCAAAGAACAAGCTCTTAGTTTCATTGATTTTTTTCTATTTTTTTTCAGCCTCAGTTTCATTTATTTCCACTCTGATCTTTACGATTTCTTCCTAACTTTAGGTTTTGTTCTCCTTTTTCTAGTTCCTCTAGGTATAAAGTTAGGATGGTTGGTTTGAGATTTTTTTTTTTCCTAAGATAGGCTTTTATTGCTATAAACTTCCCTCTCTGAATTGCTTTTGCTGTGTTCCATAGATTTTTTTTAACAGCTTTATTGGAGTATAATTGTGTTCCATAGATTTTGTGGGGGGGGGGTCGTTGTATTTTCATTTGTCTCCAAGTATTTTTTATTTCCTCTTTGACTTTTTTTTTCAGTGATTCATTGGTTGTTTAGTAGCATATTGTTTAGCCTCCACATGTTCGTGTTTTTTTGCAGTTTTTCCCCTTGTAGTTGATTTCTTAGCTTTTGTGGTCAGAAAAGATGCGTGATACAACTTCAGGTTTTTTTAATTTGATGAGGTTTGTTTTGTGGCCTAGCAAGTAATCTATCAGGGAGAATGTTCTATGTGTACTTGATAAGAAGTATATTCTGATGTTTTTGTATGGAATGATCTACACATTCTCTTAAGTCCATCTGTTCTAATGTGTCATTTAAGGCTAGTGTTTCCTTATTGATTTTTTTCTGTCTGGATGATCTGTCCATTGATGTAAGTGGGGTGTCAAAATTCCCTACTATTATTCTGTTACTGTCAATTTCTCTGTTTATGTCTGTTAATATTTGCTTTATGTATTTAGGTACTCCTATGTTGGGTGCATATTTACAGTTGTTATATCTTCTTGGATTGATCCCCTGATCCTTATGTAATGTCCTTTTCTGTCTCTTGTTGCAGTCTTTGTTTTAAAGTCTATTTTGTCTGATGTAAGTATTGCTATCCTGACTTTCTTTTGATTTTCATTTGCATGGAATGTCTTTTTTCATCCCCTCACTTTCAGTCTGTGTGTCTCTTTAGATCTGAAGTGAGTCCCTTGTAGGCAGCATATATACGTTTTTATATCCATTCAGCCACTCTGTCTTTTGATTGGAGCATTTAGTTCATTTACATTTGAAGTAATTTTTGATAGGCATGTAATTATTGACACTTTGTTTAATTGTTTTGGGGTTTTTGTTCCCTCATTCTTCTCGTCCCTTATGATACGATGACTATCTTTAGTGTTGTATTTAGATTCCTTACTCTTTTTGTGCGTGTATCTATTACAGATTTTTCGTTTGAGGTTACCATGAGGTTTATATATAGCAATCTATATATGTGTGATTATTTTAAGTTGCTGACCTTTTAATTTCAAACAAATTTTAACATCCCTGTATTTGTACTCCCCTCCCCTCATAATTACTGTGATTTTTTTTTTTTTTTTTGGCCTTGCTGCATGGCACGCGGGATCTTAGTTCCCTGACCAGGGGTGGAGCTTGTGCCCCCTGTCTTGGAAGCGCGGAGTCTTAACCACTGGACCACCAGAGAACTCCCACTGTGATATTTTTGACATCACCTTTTCTGTGTTTTTGTGTATCCCTTAACTGCTTACTGTGGATATAGATTTGACTACTTTTGTCTTTTAACCTTCCTACTAGCTTTGTATGTGGTTGGTTTACTACCTTTAGTGTGTATTTGCTTTACTAATGAGTTTTTTCCTTTCATAATTTTCATGTTTATAGTTGTGGCCTCTTCTTTTTTGCTTAGAGAAGTCTCTTGAACATTTCTTGTAAAGCTGGTTGGGTGCCGCTGTAAAACTTTTGATCTCTCCCTCAAATCTGAATGAGAGTCTTGCCAGGTAAAGTATTCTTGAGTGTAGGTTTTTCCCTTTCATCACTTTAAATATATTGTGCCTCTCCCTTCTGGCCTGCAGAGTTTCTGCTGAAAAGTCAGCTGATAGCCTTATGGGAGTTCCCTTGTGTGTAACTTGTCGCTTTTCCTTGCTGTTTTTAATGTTCTCTCTTTATCTTTAATTTTTGCCATTTTAATTAGAATGTGTCTTGGTGTGGTCCTTTTGGGGGTTGCTCTTGTTGGGATTCTCTGTGATTCCTGGACCTGAATGTCTGTTTCCTTTTCCAGGTTAGGGAAGTTTTCAGCTACAGTGTCTTCAAATAAATTCCCTGTCCCTTTTTCTTTCTCTTTTCCTTCTAGGGCCCCTATAATGCTAATGTGAGTACACTTGATGTTATCCCAGAGGTCTCTTAAACCGTTTTCATTTCTGTTCTTTCTTCTCTTCAGCTTCAGTGATTTCCACTACTCTCCTCCAGTTCGCTGATCTGTTCCTCTGTATCATATGATCTACGGTTGATTCCTTCCACTGTATGTTTTTCATTTCATTTATTGTATTCTCCATCTCTGTTTGGTGGTTCTTTATATTTTCTAACTCTTTGTTAAAAACTTCTAACTTCTCACTCTGTTCATCTATTCTTCTCCTGAGTTCTTTGATTATCTTTATGATCATTACCCTGAATTCTTTCTTGGGGAGATTACCTATCTCCGCTTCACTTAACTCTTCTGGGGTTTTATGTTATTCCTTCATTTGGAACACATTCCTCTGTCACCTCATTTTGCCTAATTTGCTATTTTTATTTCTGTGTATCTGGTAGGTTGGTTACATTACCCAACTTTGGAGAAGGAGCCTTTTGTAGGAGATGTCCTATGTGTCCCAGCAGTGCACTCTCCTCCAGCCAGGCTATATGCCATAGGGTGCCCACTATGTGGACTGCATAGGTCCTTCTGTTGTGTCAGGCTGACTACTGTGGGTGGTCTGGTGGGCGTGGCTGGCCCTGGTCCAGTTGGTTGCCTTTTTTCTTTTAATAATATTAGCATTAGCTGGATACGTGGTTTCCCAGCTATAGATGATATTTCCCAGCATCCCTTTCAGCTAGGTATGGCCAATGGGATGAGAGTAGAGGAGATGTGAGCCAGAGTGCCTGACCCTTCCCTGCCTCTCCCCTCCTTCCTGTGGAGGGCAGATGCAGTGCTGGTGAATTGGCTTCCACCATGCAAAGGAGGATGACACCCTAGGGTAAGGCAGAGCAACAAAGTGGAAGGAACCTTGATCCCTGGGTGACTACATGGAGCAGAGCTGCTCTGTCAACCAGGACCACTGGGCTGTTACAGGAGAGAGAGTTCTATCCTGTTTGACCCAGAGTATATTGGGATCTCTCTTATCAGGGTGGTTTAGCCTGTACCATAACGAATCCAGACCCCAAGCCTGGAGTTTCCTAGCCAGAGACAGCTGGAAGTGGTAGGAATTGTGTGAGATATGAGATTAGAAAACAGGCCTCAGTCCAGTGTTGGATGCTAATTTGCTGTGTGACGCTGGGTAGCTCCTCCAGCCTCTCTGGGCACCTCTACATCCTAGTCCACGTTATAAACTTGCCTCCAATGAGATGAGGTTCGTACAAGACACAAGGCTGGGCATTGTCCTCCAGCCCTCCCTGTGGCTCCTGCCCAGGAGTGCCTGCTGGTCCCGGGCTCCCCTGATCTCCTTCCCCCAGGGTTCCCCTTCTGTGTCCCGATGACTCTGCTCCAGCCCCTTGGCAACCCCTTGCTCCCAGAGTCCTGCAGCCTCCTGTCTCCTCCTCTCTGCTCCACCCTCTGGGAGGCAGGTCAGAACCCTCCAAGGCCCCCATTGCCTGGGGGATGGAGTCCTAAACCCTCGTCTGTCATCAAGGGCCCCCTGACCTGCCCCGTCCCTGCCAGGCATCTGCCCTCGTCCCACCGTCTCTGTAGTGCTTCATCCTCCTTGGCTCGAACTGATCCCTCTCAGCTGAGCTCTCAGAACTCTCTCTTCTTTTTTTCTTTTTTTTAATAAAAATATTATCAGGGCTTCCCTGGTGTCGCAGTGGTTGAGAGTCCGCCTGCTGATGCAGGGGACATGGGTTCGTGCCCCGGTCCTGGAAGATCCCACATGCCGTGGAGCGGCTGGGCCCGTGAGCCATGGCCGCTGAGCCTGCGCGTCCGGAGCCTGTGCTCCGCGAGGGGAGAGGCCACGGCAGTGAGAGGCCCGCGTACCGCAAAAAAAAAAAAATAAAAAAAAAAATTATCAAACCATTACCTTTGATAATTGACTTTATTTGTGGAGTTTTTTGTATACACAAAAATTCTAATTTTCGTATATTCACATATGCCTTCACATTCTTACATAGCTTTGGGGTTTGCAGTTTTAATTAAGAACCCTCTCTTCTACCTCAGGGTAGCCCGGATTTCACCCGCGATGCACGACTTGCCATCGTATCTTTCTCTCCTACGAGAGTTTAAGGTAGATGAGGCCAGGCAGCTTGTCCTCCTCCTTCCTGTGACCCCATGAGGCCTGGTACCTACTGTGTGCTCAGGAAAGAGGGGCTCTGGGTTCTGTACTAATGGGGGCCCTTTCTGGCACCGCACTTTTGCTCTCACTGTTACCTCACATGAAATGCCCTTCCCTCCTCTCTGCCTATCTAAATCCTATCCCTCTTCTAGAGCTAGTTCAAGGCCAGCTCCACCAGGAAGCCTGCAGTGATCACGCTGCCCGCCTTGGAGTTCCCCCAGCCCTGCCTGGGCTTCCGCAATTCCTGAGGCATGAGTAGTTTCCCCGGTGGACCTGGGGACACAGAGTCCCTGCAGCAGGCATGCTGTGGGGAGGAAGGGGAGGAGACCCTGGGAACCCAGGGAAGAGATTCTGGACTGGACCGGGCAGAAGAGTGTACAGCTCCACTCCAAGGGCAGGGGAGACTGCAGCAGGTACAGGCTGATCCAGCAACCTTAGGGCAGTGTGGACCCCGGCAGCAGGAATGCAGGGGCTGCTAGGGAATCTGGGAGGAACCCAAGGAAGGGATGGCTGCCGGGCTCTGAACTGGGGCCAGTCTCAGAAGGAGCCTGCACCTCCAGGGTTCCGAGGATGTGGCCAGGCTGTTGCTCGAGGCTGGTCTGATGGTGGCCAGGCTGCCCAGGGGGCCCACAGACCGGGCTAGCAACCTCAGCAGGAGATGAGGAGGGAGTTGCTGAGTGCTGGAGCTGCAGAGGCTGGTGCCAAGGGCTCTCTACGCAGGAGCTCACAGCCAGCCAGAGCTCGGTGCAGGGCATCCAGCATGGCTGAGGGGCCAGACGTCCCCTCTGAAAAGGAAGAGTGGGCAGCAGGGCGGGTCAGTCTGCTCATTCTGGCCCACAGAGCTGCTCCCCCGCCTCCCTGGGCCCTCCCCAGCCCTGTTCAGCTGTCCCCCCTCCTCTTGCTGCTCTCCCACTGAGGACCCTGGGGAAGGGACCTTCTAATGCACAGTTTCTGACCTCCTTCTTGGTGCCAGGGACCATTCAGGGCACTGGACATACCTGAGCCCTGCCCAGCAGTGCCCAGTGAGGCCAGCGAGCAAATGCTCCTCAGCCGTCTGTCTCCCCGCCAGCCTGTGAGGCCCTGTCAGGCAGGAGCCGGCCTTGCTCCTCCTGATTTCATTGGGCACAAGCTGGCACTGATGAAATTCTGCTGCCCTGAACTTTGTCTAAACAACGGGGCCACGTGGCCTAGTACTTAAGGGAGAGACCTGAGGTTTTGGCACGGCTGGCCCTTGGCCTCTCTGTGCCTCCGTCTTCCCATCTGTGGAATGGGTATGATAACAGCCCTTCCTCCGCAGTAAGCCCAGGACTGTGGGTGAGTCTAAACTGCCCACAGGGAACTGCCTGGCTCCCCTGGGGTCTGGCCACACTGGCTTCTGTTTGGCCTTTTCCCTGGGGTGTGTGCTCCCTGCTCTTGTCAAATAGCACCTCCAGCTTCCCGAAGCCTGTTCCTGAATGTACCCTTCGCAGGTGGGCAGGGCAGGAATGAGGTGGCATTTTGCAGCCCAGACACTTAGGACAGAGGTGCTAGGTCAGGATGCCCTCCAGCTGCAGCCAGGCTCTGGAAGATGGGGTCGGGGGCTCACCTACCATGTGCAGGGTCCCTGCAAGCGTCCAGTGTGCTCAGCAAAATCTTCCCCAGGGCTCTTTTCGATATGTTCTTAAAAAGAAATGGAGGGCGGGTGGCACTTGGTGGCCCTTTCGAGCTTCTGTGTGGCTCCCTGTGTCAGATAGTGTCCCCCTGCCCATGGTCCCTCCCTGGCCCCCACCCCTAGGGTGGCCGCACTGCCCATACTCTAGGTGGGTGATGGAGCAGCACGCAGGACCCGTTTCTTCAGAGATCACGTGCTTACAGATAACTGTCCTTGTGCCCAAGTAGGCACTTGGGAAACGACTGTGAACAGAGAGCCTCTTGATGCGTCAGCTCCTTTAATCCTTGAAAGAGCTTATTTCATTCTCATTTTAAGCAGTGAAAAAAGCAATTTGGGGGACTTCCCTGGTGGCGAAGTGGCTAAGAATCCACCTGCCAATGCAGGGGACACGGGTTCGAGCCCTGGTCCGTGAAGATCCCACATGCCGCGGAGCAACTAAGCCCGTGTGCCACAACTACTGAGCCTGCGCTGTAGAGCCCGCGAGCCACAACTACTGAGCCTGCATGCCTAGAGCCCATGCTCCACAACTAAAGAAGCCACCGCAATGAGAAGCCCAGGCACCACAACAAAGAGTAGCCCCTGGTCACCGCAACTAGAGAAAGCCCGCGCGCAGCAACAAAGACCCAACACAGCCAAAAATAAATGAATTAATTTTTAAAAAATTTTTTAAAAAAGCAGTGCTGAGAAAGCGAGAAATCTGCCCAAAGCCGCCCAGCTGGGAGATGGAAGAACCAGCATTTGCCCGCAGGCTCCATGGCCCAGAGCTGTGCTGGGACCACTACCCTCACAGCCCACAGGTGCGGGGCTGCCACTTGCCACTGTCCCAGGCTGTGTCACATCAGGCTGGGCCTCGGTAGCCCTACATCCTGGGCAGCCTGAAGCGCAGGCAGAGCCCACTTCAAACCCTGAAGACCTGTGTTCACATCCTACTTCCAGCTCATAGTGGCTGTGCAATCCTGGCTAAGTTAGTGTCTCCTAAGAAAAATTTTTAAATGGTTTGCTGATGCTATTTAGAAATATTGATCTCTGTCTTATGATTTTTTTAAATTGGGCACCTTGCCAAAGGATAACAATACTTTGCCTTTAGATTCTCTTCGGTATTCTATGTGGATAAATGTGATACATAATTACTAATCACTTTGTTTCTTCCTTTCTAGTCCTTACAGCCTTTCTTTTTCTCTTTATTTATTTATTTATTTATTTATGGCTGCGTCGGGTCTTCGTTGCTTTGTGCGGGCTTTCTCTAGTTGTGGTGAGCAGGCTGTAGGTGCATGGGCTTCAGTAATTGCAGCATGTGGGCTTAGTAGTTGTGGCTTGCAGTCTCAGTAGTTGTGGCGCACGGGCTTAGTTGCTCTGCGGCATGTGGGATCTTCCCAGACTAGGCCTCGAACCCGTGGCTCCTGCATTGGCAGGCGGATTCTTAACCCCTGCGCCCCCAGGGAAGCCCACATCCTTTCTGTTGCTTGTGCTACTGCATTGGCTAGAACCTCTACGTGGCACAAGCAGTGATGACAGGCATGCTTGTCTTGATTCTGATTTTTAGAAGGATTCCTTCTAACATTTCACTAGTAAGCGTGAGGTTTGTGAGAGGTAGTTGGCTGAGACTCCTAATCTGATTAAGGACGATCCCTCCTGTTCTTAACTTGCCAAGAGGTTTTATAATAAGAGGAGCTGTTACTGACTGTTCATCTATTGAGATGAACACGTGGTTTTGCTCCTTTTAATCTGCAGTGTGCTGTACTGTGTTAATAGATGTTTGATCTTGAATCATCCTGAATTCCTGGGATAAATCCAATTTAGTCATATTGCATTTCTTTAAACACTGCCAGATTTGGTTTACTAATATGCCATTTAGTATTTTTGCATCCATATTTGAATATGACATTAGCTTATCATTTTCCTTTCTTATTGTATTTATTGTCCTCTGGTTTTGAGATCAAAGTTATATTAGCTTCATAAAATGAATTAGAGAGCCTCCCCTTTTTTTGGATTAGCTTCCCTGAGCTCTTTCTACATCTGGAAGTAGAGATGACACCTGCCTACGTAGGGAAAGCTCAGAGCCAGTCTCGGACACAGGCTGGGCTCCCCAGCCCCGCCCCCCAAGCTCCTCCCCTGCCCTGGCTGTGCCAGCTCCCGTGAGCCTACCAGGTCCCGGAGCCTCTGCAGGAGCCGCAGCACGTCCTCCAGCTTCTCCTCCAGCAGGGACAGCCGCACCCTCTCTGTCTCCACCATCTGCAGCTCCAGCCTCAGGCGCTCATTCTCGTCCACCTTCTGCTGCAGCTCTGCCTGTGGGGACCAACCGGCTCAGCGCCTGCCCTGCTGCCCTCTGCCCCGTACTCACAGCACCGTCCCCAGGCGGGGCCCATGGCCTGCCTTGACCCTTTCACAGAGGTCGTCTCATCTGGCCCCCCAAGCCTGCCAGGTGGCCGGGCACATAGAAGCCCCACTGTCTCCCCAGGGATGGCAGCGAGGCCCAGAGAAGCTGAATGCCGGGCCTGAGGCCACACAGTGAGTCAGGCTGATGTAAGAATACACATCCTTCCTTTTCTGGTGGAAGGACTCCATCCTCCCTTCTCTTCTCTATCCATCTGCTTTTACTTTTTAAAGTTTTTTGGCTGCAAGCAACAAACCGATCTGGCTAGTTTGACCAGAAAGGGAATTCACTGGCAGGCTAGTGCCTTGTTCCCAGAAGGGACTGGAAGCTGGAGAACCTCAGGATGAGGCAGCAGAAACATCTCGAGCCTCTTGTCCGGTGCTGCAGCTGAGAACACTCTCCAGCCATTCCCCCCGCCCCCCCTCACTCGGGACAGAGAGCCCCAGGAGAGGGGCCCCACTGGCCCAGCCACAGTCACTGGCCCACCCCTGGCCAGGGCGCACTGACGCTGTTGATCCCATCAAAATACCAGAGGGTGGATGGTGGGAGGTCGCAGAATGTTGCATGGCCACCTGCCTTCCGAAGCAGGGATGGCAGGAGTGAGGCAGCCCCCTCTCTTAGCACCGATGGAGGGAAAGAGAAGCAGCTGAAGGCATGGTGCCATTGGACGTTCAGCTTCAGGCAGGAGAGAGGAGGCCTGGGAACATAGTCAGTAACTGAGCTCTCCAGACGCCTGTTTGAGATTTAATTAGAAAGGAGTGGTCGCTATGCCCTTTGGAACTGTATCAGATCACAGATACGTTTAAAAAACAAAAGAAAACAAAACAGTATGGATTTAGAATTTCAGGTATATAAATATAAAACTCTTTTATCAAAATCAGTTTGCAAAAGTGCATTGTGCTAGAGGGCTTAGGGAAATAATAACTTTCCATAGCATTCCATGCCTGATTACTATGGAACAGGGAAGTTGCCATGGTGTAGACAGACGAGAAAAACATGCCAAGTGGTCTTGTTGACATGGAGACACCTCTCTCGGTGTTGCCCGGCGCCACCCTTCTCCTCCACAACAAACTCACTAACTTTCCTTGAGGGAAGTGTCCCTCGTCCATTTCATCTGACTTTGATGGAGCTGCCAATCATGGGACCCCGCCCGCCTACCACGTGGGTTAGCCCTGGCACGGACGCATGACTGAGCCCGGACCATTGGAGCTCTTCCCTGAGATTTAATGTACTGGGCTATTATTGTTCCCCCGGGGTTTCTTCAGTGGGCTGACGGGAGCCTAGAGCTGCCTGTGGTCCTACCTTCCCGTCCCCCGCCACATGGAGCAGGCCCCTCTGAAGTAGGGGAAAGTGAGGTCAGCACCCAGAAAAATACAGAGCAGATAGGTGGAGGCGGTCTGAGTCCCTGCATCCATCTTAGGGAGCTGAAGTGCCTGAAGCTCGTCTTAGCTGTTCTTTTGAAACTGTTCTCCCAGCTTCGTATTCTAATAACTTCCTGTTTTTCACTCGAGCTGATCTGAGATGTATCCTTTAGCTTGCAACCAGAATATTCTTCATTAGACCTAAATCATCTTCTCTCTGAGTCTCGGTTTGTGCCTCTGGAAATGGGGCACAGCACTTGGCTGAGGTCCCTCAGTTCCGCCTGTGGGAGACTCTAGCATTGCTCCAGCTCTCAGCCTGTGGGACTCAGCTGACCTCCTCCCCTGGTGTCCCCAGGGTCTTCCCACTGCAGCCCTGGGTCCCCAGCTGCTCCAGCTCCCCCAGGGCACGGGCATGGTCGGCACTGCCAAAGTGGGTGAAGTAGGTCACGAGGTTCTTGGCCGTCTGGTCATCACACCTGCAGCGGAGGAGAGTGCCAGCACTGAGGGAGCTGCTTTCCAAAGTCTGCTCCAGCCTGGGGGGGGCGGGTGTTATTACCAAGTCTGTCTCCCCTGAAAGCTGAGCGGGGCTATGGCACCCCCTGCTCACCCACCCCCGCGGCCCCTTATCTCATCAGAGCAAAAGCCAGAGGCCTCGCCCCCTCTGCCCCGTGACCTCCCGACCTCCCTCCCACCCACCTTCACTCATTCTACTCCAGCCACCGCAGGCTCCTTATGGCCCCTCCTGCATGCCTCTGGGCCTTTGCACTTGCTGTTTCCTCTGCCTGGAATGCTTTTCCCTCATTTCCTTCAGGGCTCTGCTCAAACAGCACCTGCTCAGAGGCCCTCCCCTGCCCCGCCTCTCCCTCACACCTGTCACCACTCACTGGAACAGAGGCTCCAGGGCAGAGGGCCTGTCTTGGTTAATGCTGTTTTCCTGATGCCCCCAAATTTGTTTGGCACAGAGTAGGTGCTTAGTATATGTTTGTTGACTTAAAGGGTTGGTGATAACAATGACCCTGGAAAATCAACGGAACCTTACAATATCATTTAAAAAGTCAAGGCTGCCCCCAGTGGAGTACCTGCTGGGATCGGGTACCCGTGGGGCATTTTACATCCTCGATGGAGAATCCTCACAAAACCTCTGTCAGACAGGTGTTACTGTCCCATCTGAGAGACAGGAAGACTGAGGCTCAGAAGTTGGGCGACTTGGCCGAGGCGCCCCAGGTGTCGGGAGCAGTGGGTTAGGAAAGGGACTGATGTGTTGAGGGTCCCACTAGCGCTTCGGGGCAGGTCCTGGGGCCGCGGCCAAGGGAGTGAGAGTCAGTGGGGATTAAACCACCAGGAACTGTGCCTTGGCTCATCTCATTTCACCCTCACGCATGCCGGGCGCCGTCTTCTCCCCTCCCCCAACAGATGACGGGACAGAGCGTCAGAGGGCATGAAGGTGACCCAGCCTGGACGTGAATCGGGGGGGGTCAGCCTCCCACGTTCAGGGTCTGTCACTGCACGGAGGGGCCGCCCTGTGCTTCCAGGACGACTGTGAGAGCCCGGCGCCCTGGTGCCCGGTCCTGGGTGTCCTCACCGGCACACGCACCCACGCCCGCAGCTGGAGAGGCCGGCCAGCAGGGCCTTGACCTCAGCCGGTGGCCCCTGCTCCTGCTGCCACTTCTCACTGTCGTCCTCCTCGTCAGAGGCGGCCTGGCCCTCGACCGAGCGGAACAGCTGCTCATCCACTGCTGGAGAAGCACGGGCTGCAGATAAGGGACAGAGGGAGGGGAAGCAGGCAGCTCTCTGGGGGGGTGCAGGGGGGAGGGGAGAGAGGCCCTGGTGCCATCTCCCCTGCCGGTCCCTCACCGCCTCCGCCAGATAGTGGCTCTCCCACCCCCTTGGGCTGTGCCGTGCAGCCCCCTCCCGTGTGCCTGGCCCGGGACCCCCTCCCTGGTTTCACACGGGGACACTGGGAGCGAGGAGCCTTCCTCTCTTCTCTGCTGAGAAGCCGGGGCCCATCTGTGCCCTCAACGGGCATGTTATTTCCCACTGAGGACATGGTGATCCCAGCCAAGGGGGCCAAGACCCTCTCTCGGGCTGGGCTGGGGCTCTGCAGGGCACGGGCACCCAGTGAACCGATCTTCAGCTCTCAGCGACCTCGTTCCTCCAACGCCCAGGGATGTGCAGGGAGGGGTGTCACACGTGTGACTTGATGTGATCCCCGACGTGGCCATGCCTCCTGGTGCACTCCAGCCGGAATGAGCGTCAGAAACCCCGGGCTGTGTCATGCCTGCCTGGGGTCCGGCTGCCCCGCGTCAGGCCCCGTCTCCGGGGGCACCTCCACTCCACCCTGGCTCGGGGGACATGTGAGTGCAGCCTGGCCGGTCAGAGCGCAGACCACCCAGCCACATGACTGGTGCAGGCAGGTCCAGGGATCCAGCGTAGCCAGGGAGAGTCGGGCCAAAACTTGACTCAAACTTCCAGAGAAGGGTGACACCGCTGTTCCTCCAGCCTGGGGTCTGGAGGGCGTGGGTCTGAGCTGCTGGGGGCCGCCTTGTCAGTGTGACGGGAGCCCATGCACAGGACGGCAGGTGAGGCCGGGAGGGATGGGGTCTGCTGACACTCTTGGGCCTTTAAGTGAATTCTGTGAAGCAGCAAGTTCCCTTTAACTAGAGCCAGTTGAGGCCGAATGGCCTGACACTCCCGGACACTGTCCTGACTGGCACAGCCGTGGAATCCTCCACCTTCCCGCCCCCAGAGCATCACGCTCAGCAGCTTGGGGGTGGGCCTCGACGCCTGTATTTCTTTCTTTCTTTTTTTTAAACAAATTTATTTATTTATTTATTTATAATTTTTGGCTGCATTGGGTCTTCGTTGCTGCATGCGGGCTTTCTTTAGTTGCAGCGAGCGGGGGCTGCTCTTTGTCGCGGTGCACGGGCTTCTCATTGTGGTGGCTTCTCTTGTTGCGGAGCACGGGCTCTAGGCGCGTGGGCTTCAGTAGTTGTGGCACACGGGCTCTAGAGCAAAGGCTCAGTAGTTGTGACACACGGCCTTAGTTACTCCGCGGCATGTGGGATCTTCCCGGACTAGGGCTCGAACCCGTGTCCCCTGCATTGGCAGGCGGATTCTTTACCACTGCGCCACCAGGGAAGTCCCTGGGCACCTGCATTTCATGAGGCTCCTGGGTGATCCTGGCCGGCTGGCAAGTTTGGGAACCACTGGCTCAGGTGTCCTGATTTTGGACACCCAGCTGCGTGGGCTCAGGGCCGTTCTGTTTTGTCTGAATAAGAAGTGTCCCAGACCCAAGAGAACAGGGTTGAGGTGACTGGTCCATGACTTTTTGATTATATGTGTTTCCAATATTGATCATTTGTTTTTCGTTGTGGGAATTTCCTGATGATGATGATGGTGTGTGTGTGTGTGTGTGTGTGTGTGTGTGTGTGTGTGTGTGGTGTCATTATCGTCACAGTCGTCCCGGTGCCCGAGGCAGGGGCAGTAGGGGCTCTGATGTCGGGTGGGAGGGATGGCACCCAGCAGCCCGTCCACTCCTGCCTGCAGCTGAGCTGGAAGAGCCCTACTGGCTCAGACAGCTTTTCTCTCCTTTCCTCCTGATGCTCCACAGCCACCAGACCCAGGTTCATTAAGATGATGGGCCTCTTTGCACTCTTCTTGAGGGGTGACCGTCCAGCCCTACTTACACACCTCTTAGGATGGGGAGATTACTCCACCCCAGCTCCCTGGCCCGACCCACCCCTACACGGGATTGACAAGAGACATATTCTCCCATGCTGAGCCAGAACCTGCCTCCCTGGATCCCAACCTCCCCCACTGGGTGTCTGCTCTCAGGCCCGGGTGTAGGGGGGGCTGGGGGCTGCGGACGCCCAGCCTCAGCAGGTAGGGGATGGGGTTCTGTCTGGAGGCCAGATTGCAGCATCAGCTCAGACAGGACCCTGGGAGCAGGGCTGGGGCACAGCCTGGTCAGTCGTGAGCTGGCAGCAAGCCTGGGTGTGCGGGACAAACCTTCGTGCAGGGGTCTGCTCCCCGAGCTGCTGTCGGAGCCCCAGGCTCCCTCTGGAGGGAGGTCTGGGCCTCTGGTCCCACCATCCTCAGGTTCACCACTCTTGGCTTGTGGCTCTGGGCTGGCTCGTGGTGAGGTTGGGAGGTGGCTGTCCTCCGACCTGTGGGTGTGGGAAGACACAGGTGTTGGGAGGGAGGGGGCTCAGCCAGTTTCCTGCGGGAGAGCGTGGGGTGTGGGCCCGCCCTTCCCCACTCCCTGCTCTGCACAGCTAAGCTGTGATATGCCTGCAGAAGCCCCTGTGTGGTCTCCGTGGCTGACCCCATTGGCTCCCTACCCAGTGGCCAGCATGGCCGAGTCAGCCTTCCATGGTGGCTATTCACCCAGCCTCCCTTGTAGCTAAGACGTAGGCTTGTAACTGAATTTTAGCCAATGGGACTAAAGGGAAAATCTTCTGAGGAGCGTCTGCATCCAGGAGGGCTGGGCAGGGGTCCTTGATTCCGACCCCAGCGCTGCCAACAGGAACTGGCAGTGGGACTTGGGCTCCATTTTGCAGGTGGGTCACTGGAGCCGATGCCTCTGAGGTCCTCCCAGCTCTGATTGGGTTCTTGCGGTCGGGCCTCAGTGAGAGGGCAGGGACCCGGAAGCCATTAGCTTGTCCAGGAGCTCCTCTGGCCACGTGCCGGTCAGAGGTAAACACAGCAGCTGTCCCGGAGTAACTGGGACACGGGGAGAAGGCACTACAGAGAGCCTGAACAGGCGTGGGCGCACAGGGTTGGTCAGGTGAACTCACCACCCAGAGGACCACCTGCTGAGCCAAACAAGTGGGGGTCTGCAAGGTTGTACATGAGGCCCAGGGTGAGCCATCCGCCGCTTGGGGCCATCCAGCACCCCTTCCCCAGGGGTGACAGCTCCCCGATTGTCCCCAACCCCAGCCACAGGCTGCTCACCTGCACAGAGGAGGGCGTAGTACACAAATCAGCGTAATCCCACCCCCAGCCACCATGATTGGCTAAGGGCTGCACAGGTATAGCCAATGAGATGCAAGGAGCTGTAGGCTCGGGGAATTTCCCGGAAACAGAGGCAGCCTCTCCCCAACCGAGCAGGTGTGCCGTGGGGAGATGTGACAGCCACCTGTGACTCTTAGGGGGCCACCTGGAGATGCTGGGGGCTACGGATAGAGCCTAACAATGACGGCGACAGGAACGGATCCTTGGTAACATTATTAGAGTTGCTGGATCAGGCTCTGCCTGAAGCTAGAGCTAAGCCTAACCTTCTGTGTTTTGTTTTTGTTTTTTTTTTGCGGTACGCGGGCCTCTCACTGTTATGGCCTCTCCCGTTGTGGAGCACAGGCTCCGGACGCGCAGGCTCAGCAGCCATGGCTCACGGGCCCAGCCGCTCCGCGGCATGTGGGATCTTCCCAGACCGGGGCACGAACCCGTGTCCCCTGCATCGGCAGGCGGACTCTCAACCACTGCGCCACCAGGGAAGCCCTAACCTTTTGTGTTTTATGAGCCGGTAACTCTGACTGACGACGTCCTGCTTTCAGGCTCCCCCAGTGCAAGCCGAGAATGGGAAGGTGCTTGGCAGTAATCAGTGTGAGACCCCCCTGGATGGGGATTCTTGGTTCAAAGAGAAACCGTGTGATTAGAGCTTAGGTCATATCATTTGAGGTCTACTTGGGCAGGTGACAGTCCCTCTGAATTCCAGAGGCTCAGACCACAGCCAAAAGAAGAGAAGACACAGGGGTATAGGGTCCCTGTCTCCAAGACTCAGGGGAGGAGGCAGGTAGCCTTTATGTGGCCCCAGAGGGCAGTGCTTGACCAGGATGAAGGGGGAGGGGGAGCAAAGACGAGAGAGAGTCAAAAGAAGGCAGTTTCAGCTCCCTTTGAGGAAAAACTTTCTCACAAGGACTGCTGACCAAGAATGGAATGGGCTGCGTTGGGAGGTGGTGAGCTTCCTGGCAGAGGAGGTATGTAAGCAGATAAAGGACTTTAATGGGTGGAATTTTGAATAGAGTCAGACTAGGCAATGTCTAAGTCTTCCCACTGTGAGGAATTAATTTTTTCTCTAAATTATTTGAGGGCTTCAACAAGCAACATGAGATGGGGGGACAGCCCTTATTCAAAGTTTCCTAGCAGAGGCTGGGCCTCCCCTCCCTGCATCCTCTCAGCCACTGGAGTCTCAGAAGCCGCGTCCAAGAGCGACTTCCTGCGTCAACACAACAGTAAATCGTTCAGCATGCTCGCTCGGCGCCAGGCACTGTTCTAGGGCTTTGAACATTTCCTCACAACAACCCCACAAGGTAGGTACCATCATCCCCCCCATTTTGCCAGAGTAACTGGCTCAAGCCGCACAGCTCGGAAGTGGAGGAGTTGGGTTTACACTCAGGCCCGTCTCCAGGCCCGCGTCTCAGTGGCCCCACCAGGTGCAGCGGAAGCTTGCAAGGCAAGCTTGGAATGGCCCAGCCCAGCTGCTGTCCTCGTTAGGTGACCACAGGTCACATGCAGCAAAGTGGGGAAGAGGAAGCCAGCGAGGACAGAGTTCAGAGAGTGGGACGGATGAGGACACACTCTGGAATTTTCCAAGGGCAACGGGGCTGCAGAGAAACAGAGTGGGGTGTTACTCTCGTCCAGCAACTGGTCTCTAACGGCCTGTATCGCTGCCCCTCTCTCTGCTGGGTCGATCTGCAGGATCGTTCGCGTGTCACACAGATGAGCTGTCATATCTCCACCTTGAAACAAACGCAACAACCCTCCCACCATGTGGCTCCTCCACCCACTTCTCTGCCTGCTCTGCTCACATCTTGTCACCCGGCACCGCCACACTGCCGGGCCTGCAGAGGCAGGGCTGACCCCACATCGCTCCCTCACTGGATGCCTCCTTCCCTCGGCTTCCGGGAGACGCTCAAGCTCCCCTGCACCCTTTCTTGTCTGCTCTGCTACTTCCTCCTCTTCATCCTGGCCCCTAACCCCCGCGGCCCTCGGGCACCACCCGAGGACCTCCTCCCTTCTTCGTGTGCACTCCCTCTGCAAGGTCTCAGCCGTGCTGTGGCTTCAAGCACCAGTGGCTTCCAAATCTGCCTCTAGCTCTGGCTTCTCAGATCTGGTTTCCCAGTGAGCGCCCCAGCGCAGCTGCTGCCTTGGCGTCTCCACCTGGATGTCCCACAGCCATCTCCACCGCCTCCTTGTCTTACTCCGTCTGCCTCTCCTGCTCCTCCCGTCCCCGTGTAAAGCGCCGTCACCCACTTGGCCACTCAAACAGTGTCCGTTGGGTTTGGCCACCTGGAGGTCATACGCAGGGCCTAGTCCGGGGGGGCCTCAGCAATGGTGCTGGGCGGAGGGCTGCAGTATAGATGCTATTCTGTGGCGCCTACAGTGCCTGGGTCCGTGCAGGCGGGGGTGGGCGGGGAGAGGGGCGCAGTCCCTGCCCTCAGTGGTCCTCTGGGTGGAGACATGGGACCATCAGGCAGGGAGAGCAGAGGCAGCCCTCATTCTTCAGGGCCGTGCCCGCTGGACGCAGGGCTGGACCTCCGCCAGACAAGGAGGGCGTGGGTCTGCAGGGCGGGGCGGGCAGCCTGAAGGAGGCAGGACCTGGGGTTGAGCAGCATGAAAGAGGCCTGGGCGGAAGAAGAGAGGTGGCAGGTGTTTGGGGACCAACGGGGGCAGCAGGGCCAGGGTAGCGGGCTCGCAGAGCAGACCAGAGAACGGGGGAGCTGGCCCTGACCTGGCACCCTGCTCTGGGCTGGGCCTTGGTGTGCTATTCCGGGCAACCCTCATGCCTGGGCTCTGAGGTTGCTGTTTCTCAGAGGACGAAAAGATTATGTCACAGAGGTGTTGGGGGCAGGACGGTGATGCGGACCCGGGTCCACGCCCTGCCCAGCCCGACCTGCCCACGGCCCACTCCCTGCTTCACAGGCTCCACTGAGCTTCATACTACAGGTGGTGGAAGCATGTGTTAGGCTGACCCAGATGGAATTGCTGACTTCCTGCTTTTGACCTGCACAAGGCCACCTGAGAGTGGTTCAGACTAAGAGGACACGTCTGTGTAATATTTCTTGATTGACTGACTGCAAACCCTCACTGCAGTAGTTTGTGAAAGGCTTTGTTGCAATAGTCCGGCCTTAGAAATCTGACAGCTCTTGGCCCTGGGACTGGACCACAGGGACCAGTGGTTTAATGAGGGTTTCCCATAAGAACGAGATCCCTGAGGTTGGCTCTGGGGAGGAGATGCAGTGACCTGGGGGCAGGTGGAGGTCACCTGTGGTGCCCCCCTGACTTGCAGCTCTAGCTTCTTTGAATGCTCCAGCCCCAAAGTCACAGAGAGGACCCTGTAACCTGATAAGTATGTGTCTCTTTCCACCCACCCCCAGGCCATCAGCACTTGCTGTCATGGCCATTTTCTGGAAAACAGCTCTGACCCTGCTCCAAAGCCTTCTGTGTCTTCCCATGGCTGACCGGACAAGTCCAGATCCCCCCATATTCCAGCCGCTCCCCAAGCTAGTTTCTGCAAGTGATGAAGCTAAGATCCGGAGGAGGAAGGGATATATTTTGTTCAAGAGGGTCCCACAGGTGGCGAGAAGTCCCACTGCCCACCTCCACTTCTGCACTCCAGTCCCCACTCTACTCTGGCTGCCAAAGGGAGCAGAGGTCAGCTCTGACCCCGTCCATCTTCCCTGCGAAATGCTTCAGTGGCTCTCTGTGGCCAAGAGAAAGAACGCCAGTGTCCTTAACACAACCTCGAGGGTCCTTCACGGTCTGACCCGGCCCAGCCCTCCAGCTCATGGCTGCTGATGCCGCCTGGGCATGGCAGAGCCAGACCCACAGACCCTCCGGCGCGTTGCCCTCTAGGTCCTTGTACGTGATGACCATGGCCAGCACCTTACTGTGTTCCAGACGCTGCTCTGGGTGTTTTTTTCCCTTATATATACAGATTTAATTTTTTAAATTGAAGTATAGTTAAATTACGTTATATTAGTTTCAAGCGTACCTCAAAGTGATTCAGTTATACTTGTGTGTATGTACACACACACACATATTCTTTTTCAGATTCTTTTCCTGCATAGGTTATTACAAGATACTGAGTAGAGTTCCCTGTGCTCTACAGTAGGTCCTTGTTGCTTACCTATTTATTTTATAGATAGTATGTACACTCTGAGTGTTTTAATGAAAAAAGTCATCTATTCCTCCCAGCAGCCCTAAGAAAAACTTATTCTCATTCCTACCATTTCACAGATGAGAAAACTGACGTCCAGAGCTGGGGAAACTTGCTGAGACCGCACAGATCCCTCGAGCTGCAGTGTGGACCCATCCCGAGCTAGTTCTGCCTGGAAAACCCTGCTGGTCCTTCAACCACCCACCTGCCGGGTCCCCGACACACATGTCGCTTCCTTTCAGAACTTGCCTCCCTACCTGGATGCCCTGAGCTCCCACGGTCTCCAGCGGCTGTTGTGCTGTGTTTCCCCCATCAGACGGCGTTTCCTGGAGGGCAGCCAGCACAGGACAGAGTGGCCCGTCAAGGTTTGTTGAACGATGAATGCGGGAACGGATGAATGACACCACTGGCAGCAGTTCACGGTGACTAGCGGGAGGGCAGGTCAGGGGAGGACAAGCCCAGCGCCCCGGGGGGGATTCCAGCTCCTCCCGTCCCTCTGTTCTTGGATTGTTCCAGAAAGACAGGAGAGCGCTAGCTTTGGAGCCACAGACCGGGGGCGAGTCCCATCCCCATCACTGCCGAGTCCCATGGATGGGGGCTGACAGAGGGGTGGACCCTCCAGGTGAGAGGGTGAGAAGACCTTCCCAAACTGCAGGCATTTTGGGTCACTGGCCCTATTGTTGACTAATACAGATTTCCTTTCATAGGAAACATTATCACCAAGAGTAAAAAGCCACTGTCTCTTGCCATAAATAGAAGGTAACCAGAAAAACAAAGACAACAAAACAGCCAGTTCTAGCTAGATCCTGTTTTCAGGCTGTTCTTTCTTTGTTAAAAAGAGAGGGTGGCTAAGGGGAGTTAGAGATTCACCCGGTCAGCCCAGGACCTGAGACAACCAGGACTGCAAAGGCCGGCAGAGGCCCTCGCTGGCCTGTGACCCCACGTCCACCCCCTGCCCACCTCGGGCCACTCTCCTCTGGGGGCACGGAGGGGCTGGGGGACCTGCAGAGACACCTGTCACCCCACAGGCACAGCGGAGCACCTCCCTCTCAGCTGCAGGCCCTCCTGGGGAGAGGCGGGCCCATGGTAGCCCACGGTCCCCTCACGCCCGGACAGACCACGTCCTTGTGCCAGCAGGGCGTTCCCTCCAGCTGTGCACCTCTGGGTGCCGCCCTGAGCCCCGAGTGAGCCTCCCTCTGACGCCTTCTTCCTGCTGGAGCCCGGTGGCCAACACGATCCGACAAGGGCCAGATGTTCCCCTCTACTCCTTCCAGCCCTGGCAGCTCACGCCCAGCTCCGGGCCTCCGATGGACATAGCCTCCCTTGGTTCTGCGATGCAAAGGGGGCTTCTCGGGAGCTGCCTAACCTGGGTTCCACCCCACAGGACCGTGGCTTTGCGATGTGACGCTCCGCAACTGCCCCTGCCCCCCGGCCTCCATCGCAATCCTCTCTTCATTCACCAGTAAACACTGATGGGCCCTGGGGTCCCATGAAGATGAAAAGAAATAACGGTACTTTTAAACACGGGGAGCTCCTGCCTCCGTTTAGTATTCAAGGGGATTTTAGGTGGCATTCGGATGAACAGGTTGTGTGAGTGTGTGTGTGTGTGTGTGTGTGTGTGTGTGTGTGTTACACAGTTAAGTATTTAGTATAATGTGTACTAAAGACAATTAATGAACCATTTTAGTTTTATGTTTATGACAGCGATAAAACTTCCTTTTAAATTAAGTAAAAAGAGTGAGATGATTTAAGGAAAAATAGTAACTAAAGGATAACAATACGGGTGCTCTGCAGGTATGCTTAAAGGTGACACAGCTCCTGGGAGAGTGTCTGAAATTTGGCAAACGCGTGGACAGCAGCGCGTCATAAGCTGTGGGCACTGTCGGAGCCAAGCTCTTGCCGTGTCCCTCAGCCACTCGTTCTATCCCCTGCACAGCAGAGGACCCCACCGCTAACATACTGACACCCTCTTTTTATAACATTCCTGTGCTATCCCTAAATGAGCTAATAGACCCTGTCTTTACATACACTTTGAAGAAATTAATGTGATGCCTTGTGATTTAAAGGAGAAAGGAATTTTATAACATACATTTCAATAAGTAAATGCTCAGATATAAAGAAAATTTCAGATGCTTAAAACTATAATGGCTAAGTTTGAATTTGAGAGAGGTAAGGTAATGTTCAGTGGAATGTTGTTGACACTCTTTCCCTATAGTTGACATATTGAAATAAGGACTAGGAAAAGATATTCAGATAGATGGTGGAGGGACAGATGGACAGACAGATAGACAGATATGCAGACTCCCTGGGACGCAGAGTAATGAATGCCAGTGGACACAGGAACTCCTTACCAGCTGGTAAAGCTTCACAAATGTTGCTATCATCTGTGATGTGGTTATGCAATGATGAGCCACCCTTGGAAAATTCCAAACAAGTCAAAGTATAACCTTCCCTCAACTCACACTGCATTGCATTCTTGCAAAATTCTTTGCATATTAAACCTGTGCAAAAAAACTGTGTTTGTATGGAAAGCAGACTTAGGACCTAGGCTCAGATAATTGCAGTGAAAGCAAGTTTTTCGCAGAACGAACACACAGCAGGGCATTTGGAAGTCATGTGGGGTACAAGGCAGTCCTGGTGGGTCGTACAGGGCCTACCTGGAGGCCTGTATCCCTGGAATCCACCCCCAAGTGCTGGCAGCACCGTCCTCCTAGTCACTGAAACAAACAGTCGCTCCCCACAAATTTCCAGAACGTCTCTGGGGGAGATATTGCTCCCATGCAGATAGCTTGTTCTCACCACATTCACAGGCTGCAGGGATTAGGGTGTGGGATCTCCGGGGTCATTCCTAGAAATTCTGCCCGCCCGCACAGTAGCCATGATGCTGCCACAGCAGGACAGACACTTCATTGGAAAGAAAGGAGAAGTGAGTTGTTCGAGGCTGTACCCAAGCCAGTGGTTCACGGTTGTAACAACAGAAACCGTCATTGAAGCAGGAAAGGAATTGGTGGGCAGGACACCCAGGAGCTAACAGAGTCGATGGGCAGCTTGGAGGGCCAGGCTTGGGCAGAAAGCAAGGGAGGGCAGACCCAGCCGGTGCAGGAGCAGAATTTCTAGGAATGACCCCCCAAGATCCCACACCCTAATTCCTGCAGCCTGTGAATGTGGTGAGGTATCACTGCTGGGATGGTGTTATGTTATATGGGACAGCTGACCTTAAGCTGTGTCACCTCATCACACGTGTCCCTTTAAAAGCAGAGAACTTTCTTGGCTGGTGCAGAAGAGGAAGTTAGGGAAATGTGAAGTGTGTGTGAGAAGGACTTGGGTCGTTGCTGGTTAGAGGAGGAACAGGGACACAGGAGATGGCATGTAGAGAGCGACCCCTGCTGACAGTCAGCAAGGGATGGGGATCTCAGTCCTACAACCACAAGGATCTGAATTCTGTCAACCCCTGGGTGAGCTTGGAAACAGATTCTTCCCCTCGGCCCAAGGTCAACAGCACCTTAATTTCAGCCTTGTGGGAGCCTAGGCAGAGAACCCGGGCAAGCCTGCCTGGACTTCTGGCCTGCAGAATGTGAGATCATAAGTGGGTGTTGTTTTGAGTGCCTCCGTTTGTGGTAATTTGTTATGGTTGCTAGGAACCAAATACAGCAACCCAAACAATCACACCCCATCTGTCTTGTTGGCACAATCTCAATTATTCCGTCAGGCACTGAGTGGCCAAGTGCTTCCCAGGCACTGAGTGGCCAAGTGCTTCCAGACAGGAGATCTGATTGGTTTAAGCTGATCATGATTATTCCTTCCTTTTGCCAAGGATTGGTTTAGGAACAGGCATGTGATGTGATCCTGGCCAATGAGAGATGAGGGGAGGTCTTCCAGGAGGGTCTCTGGGAACAGAGAAGTTGAAGAAGGAAGTTATTTTTCTGTCTCTGGATGTGGCAGTGATGCCTGGGCCATGGCAGCTATCTTGTGACCACGAGGGGCCTTTGCTGATAGGCCAAGATGACAGGCTAAGAGTCGAAAGATGGAGAATTGGGTCCTTGCAAACATCACTGAGCTGCTGTCCCCTGGACTTCTCATGCAGGATTATCAATGTCCCTGTGGTTTAATCCATTGTGAGTTGAGTTTTCTGTTACTTGCAGCCTAAAGCACTGTCACTGATAAACACTTCACAGCACTGCTTGGGCGTTAAATGAGGTTGTGTATGTGAAGTCGTTAGTGCAGTGCATCATAACCACAAGTGCACAGAAACGCTGGCCTCTGTTCCCTCCTGCCTCAACCCCTGGTTGAGTCAGGGTTCACCCAGAGAAGTGGGGCCAGTAGGGGATGCCCATCTACATCCACGTCTATAGCTACAGTGCTGTCTCAAGAGTTTTGTAACCAGGAAGTGGCCTCTGTACTCAGCGAGTCTGAAATCCAGAGGCAGGGGAGCGCACAGGCGGCCTAGACCCTTGGGCACAGCAGAAACTGTGTCCACAGGCGGAACCTCTTGGTTTCAGGGAAGCCCTCAGCCTTGCTTTAAGGTCTAGCAAGTGATTAAATGGGGCTCACCCAGATTAACCAGGATCATCTCCCTTACTCAGAGTCAACTGGTTAAAGACTTTAATTCATATGTAAAATGCCTCAAGGCAACCGTAGGTTAGTGCTTGAACGACTTGGGCTGGAACCAAGTAACTCAGCAAGGTGACCCAGCCAGAGACCGTCACACCCCTGCATTCAGCCTTTTCTGAAATGGATAGAAGATGTTACTCTCATTTGCTTCCCTCTCTGCATTCAACCCTCTGACACCCAGTAGCCCCCGAGCTTTGGGGAGCTGCAGGGCAGACAGGACATGCAGGGCCTGGCCAGGGCTGGCCAGGAGTGGGGTCTCCAGGCAGCCAGAGGCCCTGGAGGCTCGCACACCGGCTGCCTTTGCTGTGTGGCGTTTCCTGAGTGAAGGCTCGCAGGAAACAGAGACGGGTGTGTGAAAACAAAAGAACAACAGTAGGAAGAAGAGCTTGAGGGGGGGCCTTGGAGGAAGAGCCGAAAATAAATCCTGAAGAGGGGAGTGTGCAGACAGGCCTCGGGGCCTGGGAAGCCTTTCTGACTGTTCCTCGTTTCTGGTCCCTACCTGAATGCGGGGCACCGCCTCTACTGGGGGGTGGGTGCAAGGGGGTGTCTGAGCAGGCCCCCCACAGTCCGAGCTGCTAATCTGGCTCTGCAGTTCATCCCACAGATGAACTATGTGCTGGAGACACTGTACTTACCAGAATGGCCCGACCTCCTGGAGCCTCCCTTCCCCTGGGCGACATGGACCCCGGTGAAGTCACAACAAAAATAAGGCCAGAGGCTGTGAGAGATGACAGGGAAGCAGGCTGGCCGGGCCGCGGCCTCTGAAGATGTCATGGGATGTAGCCAAGACAGCTGGGTGGATGCGAATTAGTCAGAAGCTGCCTGGGAGCAGTCGGGGAACCCTGTGCCTGAAGTGGACCAGGGAGGGGTTTGGGGTTCAAGGAGCAGAGAGGTCAACATGGCTGGAGGGGTGCACAGCGGGCAGAGTGGAGGAAGCTGGGGCCAGAGTGGGGGCCCCATCTCTCAGGGCCACGGTCATGGCAAGGAGGCCCTCAGCCCAGGTATCTCAGGATGTGACTGTATTACTGTATTTGGAGACGGGGCCTTTAAAGAGGTGATTAAGTAAAAATGAGGTCCTAGGGTGGCCCTCATCCAATGTGACTGGTCTCCTTGTAACAAGAGGAGGTTAGGACACAGACATGCACGGAGGAATGACTGTGTGAGGACGCAGGGAAGAGACGGCCGTCTCCAGGCCAAGGAGAGAGGCCTCAGGGGAAACCACTGCTGCCCACACCTTGATCTTGGACTTCCGGCCTCCAGAACTGCGAGACGGTGCCCATCTGTGGTTGATGCCGCCCAGACCGTGGTATTTGTCACGCAGCCCGAGCTGACTAATACACTGCCACTAACACACTGTAGCAAAGCAGCCACCTCCACCGTGCCCTCCCCTTATTCATCCCGTGTACTGTCACCTATTGGTCAGCGGTCTCCCCCCAGGACGTCAGCCCCATGAGGGCAGGGACCTTGCCTCGTTCATGGCTGTTTCCCTTGGACCCAGGGCAGCACGGCACTCTGGGCATGTGACAAAATGTGGTTGGATAAAGAACAGTCAGTGGTTAATTCTGACAGAAAATCGTGAAGAGACCCCACAGAGAATCTCTGTCCCCTCCCCGCTTCAGGGTCTCTGATGTCGGTGGCTCCAGCCTTCTCTAAGTCACCCCTGTCCTCTCAGGAGGATTCAGGGCAGGTGATGGGAGCCTCAGGCGTTTCCCATGGTCCGTGCACCCGCCCGGTCAGGAGGAAACACCTGCCTTTCTGGGCCAGGCCCTCTGCCCAGCAATGGCCGCAGGGGCAGAAAGGAGGGGCATTGGGCGCCATTGCTGCCCGCAGGAGCTCCCAGTCGAGAGGGACTGCTGTTCTTTGCAGAAGCCACCTCCCCTTCAATCCATCCATGAGACCCAGGTCCTGTGAACCAGAGTGGCAGTGATTGGTCCAGGGTAGTCACATGACACCCCGCCAACTTAGCCAGTCAGCATATTCCAGCATCCCTGGTACCACTGATTGGTTCAGGGATGGGCGTGACCCATGTCAGGATAATCAAGAGTTAATCTAAGGATTTTCTTGGAGCTATTGGGTTACCCCAGTAGAGGGATTGGTGCTAATCCTGGGCTCGGAGGCCCAAGCATCCCCTTTTTCATCTTCCCTTTGCTTGGTGCCACGCTGCAGCCTTCACTCGTCTTGGATTCTCACTTCTAAGAGGAAGGTCACGAGGTGGAGTCTGTTGCTTTTGTCTCATGGCATCCTCCTCCTGTCTCCTGATAACAGCACCCACTTTGCTTTCAGGAACTGTCCCGCCCCCTACCTAGCATCCACCTCTCCCAGACCACAGGGTTGAGCGTGCGTCCTAGTTCTGGCTGGCTGGCGTATCCTAGCGCCCTGGCCACAGTGATGGCCTAGACGTGGCCTGTCACCCAGGCTGGGCTGGGCAGCGTTCTTCCCTGAGACTTTATCTGCAGGTGCTGGGAAGCAGTATGCAGGTCACTGAATTTGGAAAGTTACGGATCTGGGGTCACTGCAGCCTGTCCCCTCCCGTGTGGAGCCGGAGCGCGTGAAACCAAGCAGGGACAAGCAGAGGTTCGGGATGGATGGACAGTGCCGGTGGCACGGGATTTAAAGTCTGCTCCCTGCAGGTAAGCGCCAACTGATGACAATGAAATTGGTGGACTACTTACTGTGTGCCGGGCACAAGTCAAAGTGCTTTTTACACGTTATCTCACTTAAGTCTTGCCTATGATGTAGGCACTAAAACTAACCTCATTTTCCAGATGAGCAAATGGAGGCAAAAACAGGTAGAGTCAGAGCCTCTCAAGAAGGGTCAAGGCACCAAAGAAGATGGATAAAGCAGGCAGTGGCCAAAGGCGACCGACTGGTCTAGCACTTCAGGCCACCCCGGGTCCTGTGCGGCTCCCCCTGACCTGGGAAACCGATATCGTGGTCCTCTTGTCACCTGTCTGTGTGCCTGAGGCCACCCGCCTGGCTTGGAACTGGGAAAGCAGGGCTCGCAAACGTAGGGTCTCAGAGCATCCCCAACTAACCTCGAAGGCACAGAGCCGAGGCCTGTTCCCGAGCCCCGACGGAAGCAGCGCGAGAGCCCAGGACTCTTGGGCCCCTGAGGACTGAGTCCAGCCTGGGCTATGCCCTGACTGCCTGGGTGACCTTGGCCAGATCACCTCAGGGAGGGACTCTATCGATCGAACAACTCAACCGGTGGTCCCCGGCTCCTCCCCGCTCACTGCCTGCACTCATTCCCCGGCTCCGCTGCCCTCTGGGGCCCCGCCCTGGCTGTTGAGCTCACACAGACGCGCACTTGTGGTTTCTGGGCGGGCCTTGCTTTTCTGGATAGAAACGAACAGATGTCCTGTGCTTTCTGCCTTTAATAGCGTGTGGAGGCCACGTGTCTGAGGCACATCTCAAAGACTCATCACAGAGCCCGCCCCGGGCTTCTGGTCAGGAGCAGACAATGAAACCCAAACCGCAGTGTGCTCCAAGCACTGTTAGGTGAGTTCCTGTAACTTTCGGCGGAAGGGCATCCCCAACTGATGAACCCACCGCTAGAGATGTCTTCCCAGCTGCCCCTGGAAGGTCATCTTTACGCAGGTGTGGTGTGACCGCCCACGTGCCATACTGGCCGTAGTGGGTAACCTGTGGCCAGTGGAGCTAGAGGTGTCGGGGATGCAGCGAGAAATTGTAGGTGGGACTTGAGTTTAGGTCCAGGCGGTGTGGCTTCTTAGCAAACTCTGGCTGCAATTTCAGGGTGACGTAGCAGGGGGATAAAAGGTCCGGTAATCCCCCATCGGTCCCGGCCGGACCCTGAGGACTCAGGAGGAGCCACAGTCACCTGACATCCCCCTCCTCAGCCTGTACGCAGTGGGATCCTTTGCTGAACTGGGCTCCTGGGGGTCCGTGACTGTGAACGTGACCAGGTAAGATTCTCGAGGCACGGTTCTCACTCCCACTGACCCCTGAGGTCCTGGCTCGCCATCCAGCCCGCAGCGCATAACGTGCCCACGACACGTCGGAGCGCTCTGTTAACGCTAGGGTGAAAGCCACTCGTGTTTGCTCTCCCCAACCCAGCACGAGGTGAGGACACCACGGCTGGCTCTGGGTGACCCCTTGCTGGCTCCTCCACCCAGAGGTAGGTCCCCCTTGTCAACCTGGCTGCTGCCTGTGGCTCTAATGCCTGTTTCACCCTGCAAATCCTAAGGTGCTGTCCTTGAGGAAGGCTCTGACCTAGAATGGAGAATGGCAGGTTGAGGCTCTGCCCAGCTCCAGGTAAGGCCTCCAGGTGTGGGGCTGGTGGTCTGTCCCTTCTCAGGCGCTGGACCCAGAAATGGTCTCCTCACCAGCCTCCTTGCCTCTCACCTTCCCTCCTGCCCATTTGTCCTTCACAGGCAGCCTGAAGCGTTGCTCTGAAGCTCAAAGTGATCACTTCACTTCTGTTTCAAGCCCTTCTCTGTCTCCCTCGTTCTCTGGGGTGAAGGCCTCGTGCCTCAGCCTGGTGCTCAGGGCCCTTCGCCATCCTCGCCTACCCTTCCAGCTTCCTTTCCTGCCACTTTCCACCTCAAACCCGCCAGCCACAATACGTCTTCCTGTTCCCAAGAGGCACCAAGGCCTTCACACCTCCAAGCCTTTGCACTCACGGCAACCTGAATCTGCGATACCTCAGAAAACTCCTACTCATCCTTCAACACCCAGCTCAGATGATGGCATTCCCCCGAGAGATGCCCTAGCCATCGTCACTCACGCTGGGGTCAGGGTCCTGTGCTTGCCCACACTGTGCAATTCCGGTAGGACCCTGACACTCAGCTGACACTGTCCACTCCTTGTGGCGGTCGCCACACACATAGGGTTCTCTGGGGCCAGACTCTGTTCATATCAGCAACACCAACGACCACTACCATTACTATTTATGGGGGGTACTGTGATAAGGGATAAATAGAATAATAATCTCCAGCATTCGTCGAGAGTTTTCTCAAGGGTAAGCGTTATTCTAGGTGCTTTGTACATATTAGCACCTTATCTTCAAATTCCCTATGAGGTGAATATAATAATCATTATTATTCTTGTCACCCTCATTTTACAGATGAGGAAAAGGAGGCTCACAGAAGCAAAAATGACTGAGACATGGGCTCCCCTGGTGGCACAGTGGTTAAGAATCCACCTGCCAACGCAGGGGACACGGGTTTGAGCCCTGGTCCGGGAAGATCCCACATGCCGCGGAGCGGCTGGGCCTGTGCGCCACAACTACTGAGCCTGTGCTCTAGAGCCCGCAAGCCACAACTACTGAGCCCATGTCCCACAGCTACTGAAGCCTGTGCGTCTAGAGCCCATGCTCCGGAACAAGAGAAGCCACTGCAATGAGAAGCCCGCGCACCGCAACAAAGAGTTGCCCCCGCTCGCCGCAACTAGAGAAAGCCCGCACGCAGCAACGAAGACCCAACGCAGCCAGAAACAGTAAATAAATAAATTTCTTTAAAGAAAAAATGACTGAGGCAGGTCTGAGACCAGAGCTGCCTGCTCCGCCTGCACCTCCCTGCCCCCACATCACTGAACACACACGTCCAGGGCAACAGGGCCCCACCCCACTTCACAGATGAGGTAACTGAGGCACAGGGGGAGGGGCCAGCTCAAGGTCCCACCGTAAAGATATGGAAAAGCTGGGATTCAAGCCCAGGTTGGGCCGGGCCTCCCGAGCTCGGCCCTCCACCCACTGAGCCCCCCTCTGCATCTCAACGGCCCGGGTGGGCCTGCAGCAGGTGCTGGGCCAGCAGTGTCCCTTTGTGAGCCCGGGGTATTGTCCCCTGGACAAAGGCCTCAATTCCCACTAACGGCCACCCACACGCTCACTTCTAAGGATAAAGGAATCTGCAGCCAGCCGCCCCCCAGCTCCAGATGGCGGCCCCCGCCCGTCTGCTTCCCTCCTGACCCACTGACTCTGCGCCCACCCCCCATCAGGCCGGGCTGCTGCACTGGGGCGGAAGAAAAGAGGTGGCCCTCCAAGGCCTCATCTTTGTGTCCTCAGCATGGTGGCCGGCCCAGTGAGCTGCCCTACGCCTCCCTCCCCCCCATCCATCCCAGCCTTTTCATCCTTCCCAGACAAGACACAAAGCCACAGAGGCGGCCCCTCCTCCGGCTCCAGCTGAGCTAGCTTTTCTGTCTTCTGGGCGTTGGAGCCCAGCCCCTGCCCAGCAGTGCTGGCCCCAGGCAGCTGCCCAGGTGTCTTAAAGGCCCAGCTTCTCCTCCGTGGCGCAGAGCAAGGGGCGGCAGGGCAGAGAAATGGCTGAGACACGGGGCTTCAAGAGAATCTAGTCACCGGGTGGAGGATGGTTCCCCTCGAAGCAGGATCAGGCCATTGGACCACTCAGGGCTCGCCTGGTGCTGGACTCCCGCACGCCCATGCCCTTTCTGCCAAGACGTTTTTGAGGCTGCATCCATCCATATGCTTGTTGGTCCGTTCACTTGTTCATTCACCATCTTACTGGGAGCCCTGGGCCTGCTGCTGGGCCAAACAACGTCAAGACATCGTGCTTCCCTAGGAGGGCTCACGGGCTGGGCCAGGAGGCCAGTAATCCGGATCCTTTGGGCCCATCCTCCCAGCAGGTCCTGAAGCACTGAGACAGGCGAGGTTGGCGACGGTGCAGAGTGCCCCCAGCTACCCCAAAGCGTTCAGCAGCCTGGGAGAGCTGACTCTGAGACAAGCCTGTCCTGCGCTTAAGCAGGCTTCCTTCCGGGCCCTCCACTCAGAGATTCTCCAGTTGCCACAGGTGGGCTGTTCCCGAGACAAGAAAGGGGATTTGGGCTGTGACTTCCCGAGAGGAGCAAAGGCAGGGGTGTGTGTTATTTAACAAGCCTGGGATACGTGCTCCCGTGATTCTCCTGGGAGGATCTCAGTCTCAGAGTTGGACAGGGTTGGCTGTGGGTTTGTATATGTTTGGTGGGTAAGTGACTAAAGTTTGGTGAATCAGAGCACCCAATCATCCCGGCCCCCTGATGGGTTCTGGGATGAACATGTTTCCAGGTTTGTCCATTGAGGCTCAGCCTGGCACTCCAGTGGGATAGCTCAGACAAGAGGTGACCTTTCGAGATGTAAGTGCCCCAGAGGCTACCAGGGGAGAGAACTTGCCTGAGAGTGAAGCAGAGCTTCCATATCCTGGTGACATTGTTTGAGTACCTGGATCCAGCCAGGCCTGAAGCTGGACATGCTTAAACTTCACTGAGAGCCAGCTTTTTTAAGCAAGTCAGTTTGAGTCAGGCTTTCTGGCACTCATCTAAGAGACCTGGCTGATAGGAAGAAAGAGAAAACAGAGGAGAGAAAGGTGGAGAGGGTTTGGGTGTAGTTTGGGAGAAGTGACAGGGAAACACTCTAGATGGATGGGGGCAGAGGTAAAATGACACTGTATAAATCGTGACGTCAAGTATTCCAGATGAAACTATTTGCTTCATTGCAACGTAATCCGCGTCTTCCCCTATGGATCATCTGTCAGGGTTACTGTGCTCACAAATGTGCTGGGAGGAGGGACTCTCTTGTGCGATTTGGAGGAGTTGAGTCTCCCATCTGGGACGAGGTGGACCCAGGAGACCAGCCGTGGGAAGCAGAAGCTGATGGGGTTGTGGTGGACCGGGTAATCCTCCGCAGACTGGGCTGGCTGGGTGAGCCCAGGGTCTTTGTCCAGCTCCAGGAGGCTGCAGGTCACATTGACATGTGGAATCCTTGTATCTGATCCAGGACTCCCATGGTTCTGAAAGCAGCAGTTGCTCTCTTGGGGCCCCTCTGCACAAAGCATGTTTGTGTCCCAACATGTGTGTTCATGGCCTGTTCCACTCGGGCCCAGGAGACCCTCAGAGGGCAGTGGGCATGCCTGTACCAGTTCTGTGTACCCAGGTATCCGCACAGGGCTTTGTCCATAGAAGGTGCTTAGAAAACGTGGAACGAATACATGAGCGTTTCCAATGGCTTAAATATTTACTGTCTGTTCTCTTAGGTTCCTGGTCAGGATGGTGGATTGAGGTGCTATGGGAAGCTCTCTTTCTATGTACAAACACACAGAAGTGCTGGATAGAATATAACCATTTAAAATAATCCAGTCAAGGTCAAAAACAAAAAGGTAAGATGCCCAGCTTGTGTGGGAAGAGGAGATGGAGCTGAATTGCCCCTGAGGGGTCAGGACTTGGGTTCTGAGGCCCAAGTGGGGAAGGGGCAGGAGACCCTGCGTGCTGAGTGAAGACAGGGAGGCCGCTGCAGGAAGCCCGGGGCCATCCAGGGCCGTCTCATCCGCAGACAGAGGCGAGGAAAACCCTGCTGACTGACCGTGGGATGTTATCCTAAGGAGTGGAGCTCAACTTCTCCCCGCCTGTGTAGTGAGAAACTCTGAGCTAGGAAACGCGTTTAGAAACCAGCCGAGAATCAGGCCCTGGTTGAGGCAGAGGGCGAGCTCCATGACCCTGGAGATCAGGGGGACCCTCCAGGATCCTGGCTTCTGCTAAAGCTAGGCTCACGGGCAGCAACCACAGAGCACACTGGGAACTCATCATCACTATGGGAAGAGCTGGGCAAGCTCGGGGTTACAGCACCCCCAAAGAGACGTGACAGGAGGAGGTTTACCTGAGAAACGGGGAAAGGACTGGGTAGAACCCACAGCAAAGGACTGAGTGGGAGGGAAAAGAAGGTGCAGGTTTGAGAAAGAACTAACTAGAAGTCTGAGCAATGAGGAAGAGAGTTGCTGAGATTGCCCTTGAGGAGGTGGCAGAGAAGGGGAAGGAGGTTTGACTTAGGGTTGGGAAGCTCAGCTGAGCTCTGCATCCATCAAGCTTGGCTATGTGACTAGTGTTCTCAACTGTCCTATCCCCTCCCCTTTCCTTTCTCCAAAGAGGGAGAACTTTGGGGGCAAGTCAGCCCACAAACCTGCAAGCTCTGACTACAGAAAACGGGGAGAGGAGGTTTGCTTCTGGGTCTGGGTGAGGTTTAGGGACAGGGAAGCGAGTGACAACCATCCCCTAATCACCGTGTGAAGGTCACTCTCTGGTCCTTGGTTTCCTCATTCACTGGGCATCTCCTTTGGAGCCTCTGCAATATCTGCTCCCTTTTTCCTTCCTAAGAGAGCCTCAGGTTTGTTTGGGGCCTCAATATCACCAGACTCTCTTGCAGGTAGGGCCAGCCACGTGACGCAGTTCTGGCCAAGTTGATGGAGGTACAAGTTCTGGCGGGAGAAGGTGGGGGAGCCTCTCCCTGAATAGAATGGCAAAGCTCACTAGAAGAAAATCCTTCACACCCCCAATATCACTGGTCCTTCTTATGCCTGGACAGCAGACATGAGGCCTGGAGGTGCAGCAGCCATCTTGTAACCATGAGTCAGCAACAAAAAAGGTAAAGTGGAAAGACAGAAAGAACACAGGCTGTGGGGGCAGACAGACCTTGCTTTTCCACTTTTTGGCCGTGTGCCCTTGGGTACGTCACTTAACTTCTCGGAGCCTCACTTCCCACAACCTGTAAGATGGGGATAAAACCTCTCCCTTGAACAGTCCTTGTGAGGATTAAATACTGTGTTGAGTATGGATCCACTTTTTCTCCTGTAAAGAGCTATCCCAATGTTTGGAGTTATTTTTACAATCATGCTGTGACAATTACTTTAGAGCAAAAGAAAGAAGAGACCCTTTATTTCTCCTCTTGGAGAAAGTTCCAAGGCGGGATACGGGCCTCGAGCCAACGGGCCCTGCTCTTTGGCCGATCAGCTATGCAAACAGGAAGTGACTATCCAAACATTTGGAGCTGCAGAAGGCTAGCCCAGAGCCGGCCTCCTCTCTCCACCGTGGTGCGTCCTCGCGTCCCCGCTGGGAGCACCTCAAAAGTCAAGGACATGGTCCCCCGGATGAGGAACTAGGTTCAGAGCCACCCCTTCTGGCTGCCCTGCCCACCAGTCTGGGCCAGACCGCCTGCCTTTCGGGCTGAAGTCGGACGGCAGCCTCTTGCCCGGCTCCCACTGTCTTCTGCCCTTCCCCTCTCCTTCCATCTCTTTGTCACAACTGTAGCCAGGGTGATTTTTTTGCAGTGCAAGTCTGTTCCTGTCGCCCCCTTGCTAGAACTTTCCCATGGCTTCATGCTCTCTCGAGGGAAAGGCCGAAGACCTCGTCACAGCCATTGGGGTTGGCCTGGCCTCGGCCTGCCTCTCCAGCTCTACCCCTCCAGCTGCTGTTTTAGCTGCTGGACCGGGCCAAGGCCCCTCCTGCCTCTGCGCTTGGCCCACACTGTTCCCGTTTTCTAGCACGCTCTCCCCCCTCCCCCTCCCTGGCCCATCTCGCCAGGTAACGTCCCACCCTCAGCACTCCACTCCCGGGTCAGGTGTGCAGGCGCTGGCTGAGCCTGCAGCAGGCACGCCGAGGGCCCTGCTCTCCCTGACAGCAGGCAGCCAGCTGTTGCCACACATACGCTCACGTGGGGACCTCACACGCTCACGAGTGCTGCTCAGGGCGAGGACTGCGGAATGTCTTGTTCAGAATGACACCCCCTGTGGCTGGCATAGTCCCTGTGCAGAGCTGGTGCTCAGTAAATGTGGAAGGCAGGCAGGCCGGGTGCCTTGTGGTTTGAAAGGGAGGGAGCTCTGTTTACCGAGCACCTAAGTGAGCCAGGCAGGGCCTCACTGCCTCTTCACAGCCTCCCTGGCAGGCAGGGGCCCCAAGCTCTGTTCCATCCAAGAGGAAACAGGGACTCCGAGGGGGGCCGTGACTTGCCCAAAGTCACACATCTGTCAGAGGCCCTGCCAGGACTTGAACCTTGGTCCCGAGCCCAGCTTCCTACCCTGGTGGAGCTAGCACAAGGGATCAATGCGCATCTGTTTCCTCACCTGGAGAATGGGGACATAACGGTACCTACCTCATAGGTCCGGTGGCTGTGAGGACTCAGTGAGGTTAAGTGCTTAGTCAGGTTAAGTGCTTAGCTCAGAGCCTGGCACACCTTAGGTGCTCGGTAAGTGTTAGCTGTTATCATCTTTGTTATTGCACGGATCAAAGAACAAATAAGAACAAATCTATCCTATTACTCCCAGCGAATAGGCAAACGGAGGGGCTTTATGGGTTAACAGGCCCACGGATGGATGGGTGGGCGAGTACCTGAAGACGTGAACAACACGGGGACGAGTTGAGGGGAGGAAAGCGCACCTGAGGTTCAGGAGAACGGGAGCTGATCTGGGGCACCCGGGCCGCCGGCTCACCTGTAGCGCCGCAGCTCGTCCTCCAGCCGCCGCACCCAGCGCTGCAGGCCGGGCACCTGCCGCGCCAGCGCCTCGAGCTCGCGCACGCGCGCCAGGCTGCGCAGCACTGCCTGCCGGGCCTCTTCCGCGCGCCGCCGCACCTCGGCCTGGCCCCGGCGCAGGCGCCCCGCGCGGGCCTCGGCTGCCGTCAGCGCGCCCCGCGCCTGCCGCAGCTCCCGCGCCGCCGCCGCCTCGGGCCCGCCGTGCGCCGCCTCCTGGGCGCCCGCCTGGCTCTTCCAGAGGCCGACCTGCCGGAACAGGGCAGCAGGGCAGGCGGTGAGCGCCTCGCGCCAGACCCCACCCGGCCCAGGGCGCGTGAGCAAAGCAACCCGGCACGTTGCTCGCGCTCGTGCTCGCCGCCCTGGGCCCATCTGAACTCATTTAACCCTCGCCCTAACTCTACCGAGGCGGGAGCTCATGTCACTCCCTTTTAATGGATGCGGGCCACTGAGGCGCAAAGCCCATATTCTGTTGTTTGCACAGTTCCAGTGAGTCCCAAACGCCTGCCCTCTTCTCTGTCCGCCTCCGGCCCTCAGGGCACGCCGCTCCCTCGTGCTCCTCCACGCCTTAGACTAGGGAGCCCTCTGTGGGCGTTCCCGGCCCTCCTCGCTGTCTGCTGCTAGGCAGCCGCCTCCTTGAGGGTGCGGTTTTCTTCTGTCCTGTTCACTGCTGGGCGTCCGGCGCCTAAAACAGGCCTGGCTCACAGTAGGTGCTCAGCAAATACTTGGGGAACTAATGATCCTGGACGATCTTACTCCACACAATGGCAGTACTTTCCCGCCCCGGACTTGGCTTCTCCGATGCCCGCTGGCCGTGGCCCCTGAAATCCGCGCCTTGCACCCCTGCGCACTCCCTGGCCTCTCTCTACCCCTCAGGGCTGTGACGCCGGGCTGTGTGGGGGGCGGGCAGGGCTGCTAGAACGTCAGCTCCCTCCTGGCCTGTGGCCCCTTGGGTCAGAGGCCGTCTGGTCCTCGTCTGACCCCCAGCCCCCCATGGCCTTTGACACACGGCTGGGCACAACGCTCAAGTGCTTTTGACTGAATTGCAGATGCCTGGGCTGGGTCCATGCCTCTCTCAGTGCCTGGCCCCCGCAGCGCTGAGTGGCCAGACCTGCCTGGTCGACAGTGACACTACCTAGCATTGGGACACCAGGCCTGGCCCTGAGGGAGGCCCTCCAATGTTCGTTGAGTGACTGCACCGAGCTGCCTGTGTACCTCGTTAGTTCCTTAAGGGTGCGGACAGGCCTTCCTCACACCTTATCTCCTAGGCCTCCTGGAATCCTGGCACCGCGGAGAGCTCCGGAGGCGTATGTGTGTGAGACTGACCAGGCTTCCTGCGAGGGTCCACGGCTGGGTCAGAGAGGCAGGATGAGATGGGCTGTGTGTGTGTGTTGGCGGAATGGTTTTCTCTGAGGGACTGGAGTTTTGGGGGGCTGGAATGTGTGATGTGAGTAGGGGAGGGGACTAGAGTGTGTTGGAGTGGAATGGGGTGGCTAGGGACAGGATGCAAGTAGGCTGAAGTGGGGAGGGCTGCCCTTCACCCGCCCCCGCGGCGCCCCCCCCCCCCGTCCTCTTCCTCCGCACAGCAGGGGCTCTGCAGCCAGCCCGCTGTCAAATGCCCCCCACCCCCGCCCCATTCCGTCGTCACCCTCCGCCCCGGGACCAGGTGCACCTGCAGTGCTAGGCAGCGCGCGTCACTGCTCTGCAGCGCGGCCCGCAGGTCCTCCACCAGCTCACGCAGGCTGCTGTTTTCTTCCTCCAAGCGCGCCAGGCGTTCGCTGTCCGGGCCGCCGTCGGAGCCGGGCGTATGGGGCGCTCGGCGGCGGCGGCGCGGACGGCGCAGGCGGATCTGCGTCTCGATGTGCTCGCTGAGAGCGCCGCGGGGCAGACGGGGCCCGGCGCGGGTGCCAAAGTAGCCGCAGAGGCGCGCGTGGAACTGGCGGAAGGTGAGCTCAGGCGGCTCGGCGCGCAGTGCCAGGCGCGCCTCCTCCTCCGCATCCGCGTCCCCATCGGTGGCCACCCCAGCGATCACATCCCCGGAGTTCGTGTCTCCCGCGGCTGTATCCCCGGCAGCCTCCCAGGTGGCGGCAGCCTCCTCGGCACGCAGCCCCAGCACCGCGCAGAGCGCGCGGAAGTCGGCGCGGGGCAGGCGGCCGGCGCCTCGGCAGTCCAGGTGGTGGAAGACCTCCTGTAGATACTGGTCCAGGCCCGTGGCCAGCACCACGATCTCGTTCTCCACGCCTCGGTCCAGCCCGTAGTGGTGCGCCAGGGCGCTCAGCAGCCACTGTGTGCGCCGCGCTGGTCGCTGGTACGGGTCGCCCGCCGCGCCTTCCACGCCGGTCCCCGTGCCCGGGCCGCTGGGCTCCATCGCCGCCAAGCGCCGCTCCTCGGGTCCCTCCGCCCTGCCACTTCCAGGGGCGGCCCCAGAGTTTCTTGAAAGGAGGGGCTTAGCGGTGGCGGTCTGGTTGGAGCGGCGCCGAGGGCCGTGTCCAGCAGCTGCGCTGGCCTGGCAGGGCGTTTGTGTTTTCTCCGGGTTGGCTCTGAGGGGGCTTGGTTAGGGGACCCAGGAGCCCCGAGACCCCCGTGGGGCCACTGCTGACTGGTCTCCCTCCTGATCTCGCTTCTCTCGGTGACCCCTGCACTCTTCTCCCCTCATCACTCCCGGGGCGTCCCTGGCATCCCCTCTTTTCCTCCCATTCCCAGGTCTGTCTGCTTTCAACTCCCCCGCTCTCCACCTAGCTGCGTTGTGCAGAGAGTGTGCCCCGAGACGGGGACAAGGGGTGGGCTCGGGATAGGAAGCTGGGGAGGGCTGGAGGGTGGCCCCCTGGTCCGGTGGCCCCCAGGTCTGTTCCGCGCCCACGCGTCACTCCACCCCTTCTCGCCAGAAAACCTTTCAAGGGTAGCCCCGCAAGCTAGCTGGGGCCGTACTCCCGTAAGTATGGAGAAGCCCCCGTCCCCTTAAATTCAGCGATTGGGTTCCTAAACCCGCTTCTCACTCCACCAGGGCTGGTGCAAAGGGCCTCACGTGGTAACTAGAGCAGAGGAAAACCCAGCTCCGAGAAGTGAGGGGATGCGTTAGGGCCATCCCGCTGGATAGAAGCCGATCTGAGCCGGACCCTTGCTCTCTAAGCTCTGTGTGTGTTGAAGCGGGAGGGGTGGTGGTGGTGGTGGTGGTGGTGTAGGAAAGCCGTGGCCTTCCGTCTTCTCACCCGTTTGTGCCTGGGGAGTGGATTGGCCCTGCGACCGGAATTCCACCTCTGAGCTGGGGTTAGGCTACCAGGTAGCTGTTTGGCCAACACTTCCTCTGGTGCCTTAGAACACCGTTCTGGAAGAGGAAAGAAAAATCAGCCTCTCAGGTGAATGTAAGGCTGCTTTTCCTTTTTTTTTTTGACAAGAGGGGTGTAGAGATGTCCTAACCTGATACCTGCACTGGGAACCCTCATCCAGCCTCGCAGGAGTAAGAGGCAGATTTCTTCAACTGCCTTTGGCTATACGATGGGCAGAATCTGGCCTGTGTACAGCTCTAGGAATTTCAGTGTTAAATCCTGGAATTTGAAAAAGCACTAAAATTCTGTCTCCTCTGCTGCAGTACCCCAGAATAAGCACTTTGTCCATTTGGCAGATTTCTACTCATTCTTGAAGACTGTGCCCACCACACACCTCTGCCAGGAAGGAGTTAGATGCTTCTCCCCAACCATTTTGGATGTGCATTTAAAAAAAAAATTATTAAAGTGGTAGCAATTTGACAAAACATTTTACATCAACTCCAATGCTTGGCTTCTGCCGTAGAAAAAACACATGTGTACAGGATGTTCATTGCATCGTTGTTTATAATAGCGAGAAACTGGAGACAACATTTTGCCCATTGGTACAGCAGCCGGGATGAATCACCACAAAAGGATGAGAGAAAAAAGCGACAATAACAATAAACCCACACGAAACAGTACTAAATATTTTCTGGGAGGACATGTGTATGTAAGCGTATAGAAAAAGATGGAGGGATTCACAAACGGATTCAGTCGTTATCTCCAGGGGTCGGAGGAGTTTGGCTTTCAGTGTAACATCTCTCTTTTTGACAAAGGAGATGTTTTTGTTTGTTTCTTTTCTCTTTTTCTTTTGGGGGGGAAGACATACTTTATTTGCCATTTACAGACCACAGAGTTCACCCGTTTAAGGTATATTAATAAGTGGTTTCTGGTATATTTATAGAGCATATAACCAGCATCACAATTTCATTTTTAGAACATGCTCATCACTCACCACCACCCCCAAAAAAACCCTTGTACTAGGTAGCCCACCCACTGCTCCAGTTTCCTACCCTCCACTCCCAACTCCCAGCCCTAGGAAACCACTATTTTCTGTTTCTATGGATTTGACTATCTTGGACATTGTGTATCAAACAGAATTATACAATATGTAACCTTTTGTGACTGGCTCCTTTTTGAGAACGTTAACAATAATGTTTTCCAGCGTCAACCAGGTTGTAGCTGGCATGCGGTTCATTCCTTTCTATTGTTGAGTAATATTCCATCGTATGGATGGACCACGTTTTGTTTATCTGTTCATCTGTCGATGGATGCTTGGATCGTTTCCACTTTTTGGCTGTTCTGAGTAATGCTGCTGTAAACATTCACGTAGAAGTTTTTGTGTGTTCATATATTTTCACTTTTCTTGAGCATATACCTAGGGGTGAGCTTGCTGGGTTGTGTAGTAGTTTTTTGTTTTTTTTTTTGCGGTATGCGGGCCTCTCACTGTTGTGGCCTCTCCCGCTGCAGAGCACAGGCTCTGGACGCGCAGGCTCAATGGCCATGGCTCACGGGCCCAGCCGCTCCGCGGCATGTGGGATCCTCCCGGACCGGGGCACGAACCCGTGTCTCCTGCATCGGCAGGCGGACTCCCAACCACTGTGCCACCAGGGAAGCCCTGTGTGGTAGTTTTATGTTTAACTTTTGAGGGCCTGCCAGGCCATTTTCCAAAGTGGTTGCACCATTTTCGTTCCTACCAGCAGTGTAATTCATGTATTTCTCAATGGGTAAAGGAATACAGATGTTCTCAGTCCTGGACTCCTTCCCTTCCTCCCCTCCAACACCTCCATCTCAGTTCGCGGGGCCTCCAGCCTCCCTCGGCAAATCCCTACCGTCTTGGGTTCTTCTGTCACTTTCGCGCCACATCCGGTCTGTCAGGCCGTGCACCTTCAGAGCTCACCCCCAATCTGACCCCCTCTTCCTGCGCCACTGCTACCCTGGACCAAACCCCCAGCATCTCTCACCTGAATCATTGCAACAGCCTCCTCCCAGGAAGTGCCCTTGAATTCCTACGTCTGTCCTCCACAGCCAGAGGACGCCCTCCTTCGCTCAGCACCCACTGTTATCTCCCTCTCTCAGGGACTAAAGGCCCAGTGTAGTGTGCGCCCGTGTCCCCCGTAACCTCCCTCAATGCCTCCCTCACTGACCTCCTTGCTGTTCTTCTAACTCACCCCAGGGCCTTTGCATCTGCTTCCCCAGATGTTTACAGCCTGCCCCCTCACCTCCAAGTCCCTTGCTCCAGCGTCAGCCCCTCAGTGAGGCCTTCGGTGACATTGCAAGCCCTTTGCGCCCCTAACAGACTCTCTTGCCTGGTGCGTCTGTCTGTCTCCCTGTAACGCACTATCAGCCATGACGGGAGGGACGCTTCCTGTCTGTCCGCCGGGCTTGGTGTCGGGCACACTGAGAGAAGAGCTCCAGCCCCCTTCTGGGCTGCCTGCCCGCAGCTGCTGCCGGGCACAGTGTGGCATGAGGCTCTCCATGTGCTTTCTCTGCCTACAGGTGAGACGTACTTTTTAACTTGTATTTTAAGAAACAGCATTGTACCCCATTGCCACTTATTTGCAGGCCTGCCACGAGGGCTGAGCTTCACAAGGCCAGAGACCTGGTACCCCCATGCCCAGCATAGGGCCTGGCATTAAGTAGGCACTAATTATGTCATTTTATAGATGTGGACACACTGCATCAGAAGGAAAACTACATGTAGCTGGCATCCCTGGGATTCAAGCATCCTTGTGCCCAGAGATGCTGGAGTCAGCGAGACTCCAGATGTTAGGTTGATTGGACTCCCAGCTGGACCGTAGAAACTTCTAGGCCGGGAGTCCCACCGCCAGGGACGTTGCTGTCTGTACTTAGAACAGGACTCTGGGGACTTCCCTGGTGGTCCAGTGGCTAAGACTCTGCACTCCCAGTGCAGGGGTCCCAGGTCCAATCCCTGGTCAGGGAACTAGAGCCCGCATGCCTGCTGCAACTGAAGATCCCACATACGCCAACGAAGATCCCGCGTGCCGCAACTAAGACCCAGTGCAGCCAAATTAAAAAGAAAAAGAAAAAAAAAAAACGGGACGCTGGAACTTGACTCTGGACTTTTTTCCCCCCACATCTTTATGGGAGTATAAATGCTTTACAATGTTGTGTTAGTTTCTCCTGTACAGCAAAGTGAAGCAGCGTGTATATACGTATATCCCCATATCCCCTCCGTCTTGTGGCTCTGCAGATGAATCTGATTCAATTTCATGTTAATGCTGAGAGCTGGTGACCCAGGGGAGACTACCCCCGTTGCTGCAGCTGGCCATGGCTTTTGCGGAAGGAATCCTTTGAACAGGAACTTTTCTGGGCCAGTCAGTATCGAAAAGAAAGACTTTAAATATCTTGACGTGGAACCATCGCCTGGCCTCTGCCCCCCGCAGCTCCTTGGGGGCAGGGGAGTCCGGGTTGATAATGGGGCGCTGTCAGGCCTGTCTGTCTGCGGGCAGTGTTACCAGGCGCCTCTGAAATCATCCCGGTTGGACCCACGAGGTTTTTGTTTAAGGCTCAAAGTGAGCAAACTCAGAGGTCTCCTGCGCTTTTGTGTGAGCTGGGGGATGGGTGTGTGGCTGCGTCGGGGAGAGCGGAGAGAAGTGGTTTTTCTGAAGTCAGCTCAGTATTGTTTGAGCCATTCCTAATAGTATATTGTTCACAGTGTCTACAAACAGCCCAGCAAAATGCTAAAGAGCAAAAAAACCATCCCCCCTCGTGCCAACAAGAGAAGAACACAGGGTTCTTTTGATGTATTTGTTTTCAGATGTTTTCCATGCATTTAAGCATGAAAGAACTTTTGGGGGTGGTGAAAACATTCTATATGGGGGTGGTAGTTTCATGGGGGTGGTAGTTTCATGATTGTGTACACCTGTCAAAGCACTTAAAAGGGTGAATTTTACAGGATGTCACTTGTACCTCCTTCAATGTGACATAAAGAAACAAGTTGAAATGCGGCTGTTGGGATCTGTCTCTGCACATCACCCATCTTCCTAAATGGCTCCGCCATCATTACCATTCCTGGGTAACGTTATTCTCAAAGGCTGGTCCACACTCCCTCTTAGGACTGACCCGGAAGGTGCTTTGTCGTCCCAATAGGTGCACATAGCGGTGGTTTGCAGTTTTTCTCCATTCCAACAACACTGTGAAAGGTTGGCTCTATTTCCTGGGTGCTTTACTGCAGGGCCAAGGAGTGCGGGCATTTTATAAGCTCTTGATGTTGTCAAACTGTTTTTCAGAAAACTTGTGTCATTCTGTACAGTCCCCTGGAGTGTCTGGGATTCTCCGAGAGCCATCAGTTTTAGTGTCAAAGCTTTTACATTTTTAGGAGTCTTGGTTAGTGGATTTGCTTAGCGTTCAGACGCCAAGTTTGACTTCTCTCTATTAAAAATGGGCCTGGGTTAGGCAAAGATTTCTTAGATACAACACCAAACACGTGGTCCCAAAAAAAAGGAAAAAAATCAATACATTGGATCTCATCAAAATTCAGAACTTTTGCACTTCAAAGCGCAGTGATAAAGACGCCATTAAGAAATGACGGAACAAGCAGGCAACTGGGAGAAAATCTTGACAAAACACATGCCCAGTAGGGGCCTTGTATTCAGAATTGACAAAGAACTCCAACAGCTCAATAAGAAGAAGACAAACAACCCAATCGAAAAATGGGTGAAAGACAGGGACAGACATTTCCCAAAAGAATATATATGGTTGGCCAATAAGCACGAGAAAAGATCCCAGTACCGTTAGGTATTAGGGAAATACAAAGCAGAACCTCAATGAGAGACTATTTCGCCCTCACGAGAATGGCGATAATAACTGACGGACGATAAATGTTTTCGAGGATGTAGAGAAATAGGAACCCTCACACGTTGCTGGTGGGAATGTGAAATGGTGCAGCCATGTTGGAGAACAGTTTGTCAGTAAAAGACATGCGTAAAGCCCGAGCCATACGTGTCGCTTACTACGTGACCCAGCTCTCCCACTGCTAGACGCCTCTACTCAAGAGAACCGAAAACATCTGTCCACACAGAGACCCTCATGTGAATGTCCTCAGCAGCATCTTCATAAATGTCTAAGTGTCCATGAACTGACGGCTGGATAGACACAATGGATGTATGGCTCCATGTATAGGAAATGTTCAGAAAAAGGCACCTTTTTAGAGACAGAAAGTAGATTAATGGTTGTCTAGAGCTTGGGGTGGGAACAGAGGTCAATTTTAATTAATTATAGTACTTTTGGGTGAAACTTGTGCACGAAGGATCTTATTAGGGAGATGAAAATGTTCTAAAACTTATTTATGGTGATGATGTCACCACTTGGTGAAGTTACTAAAAATCGTTGAATCATACACTTGAAATGGGTGCACCGTATGATATAAAATACACCTCAGTAAAGTTGTTATAAGGTGGCGGGGGTGCTTTGCTTAGGAGAGGGATGGCAAGAAGAAGACGGGTGTATGCTTCCAGCTGCCAGAGTCTTGCAATAACTTCAGAAGCTCTCTGGGTGCCGTGGGAGCTTTGGCGCTCCACTGCCCTGGAGGAAGAAGGAGCAGGGACAGATCGCCCTCGGATGGCTGCGCTCCACGGGGTGCCCCTTTGCAATGTGACTTTGCCCTTCCTCCTGTCGTATTCTGACTTTGCCAGCCCTGAAGCCGTCTTTGCTGAGGGGAGGGGAGACCCGCCCGTCGTGCCTGAGTCTCAGGTGACACACCTTTGCCTTCATTCCATCCCATGGTGCCCTGGCTCTTGACCTGGACACTACCTCCCTCAGGGAAGTGGTTCCAGATCTTGGCTATGCAATGGGATCTTGGTGGAGGTGACTTTAACAAACAAGCGTTCTGTTCCAGTTATTTATTATTGCACAACGAATAATCCCCAAATTTACTGGGTTAGGACAGCAGTAACTTACTTTGCTGATAAATCTGCAATTTGCAGAGGGCTTCATGGGGACAGCTGGTTTCTGCTACACATGGTGTCAGCCAGGTGACTCAAAGGCTGGGGGCTGGAATCCCCTGAGGTCTGGCTCTCACATTTTGGGCAGGGAGGCTGGCAGTTGGCCGGGAACCCTGCCGGCTGTTGGCCAGAGCATCTACACGTGGCCTTTCCATGAGGCTGCTTGGGTCTCCTCACAACATGATGCTGGGTTCCTAGAGTGAGCGCCCCAAAGAACAAGGCAGAAGCACATGGAATTTGTATGACCTGGCTTCAGATGTCACCGAGTGTCACTTCCACTCTACTCTGTTGGCTGAGGTGGTCCAAAAGTTCTGTCGGGGTTCAAGGGGGAGGGGACTAGACCCACCACGGGATGTGAAGAGTGTTGACATCACACTGTAAGAAGAGAGGGTGGGAGGGAATCTATTGAGGTGTTTGGAAAATACAATCTATCACCGGTTCCTAAGCCCCACCTCTGGAGAATCAATTCCACAGGTCTGGAGTGAAGCCTCAGGATTGAAGATTTGACATGATCCTGGGTGATTCTCATGCACATCCAGGACCAAGGCTCTTTGGTCTAAGACCTCTCAAGCCTGAGTTCAGGGCCGCCCCACAGGAGATGCTGGGGAGATTGGCTGCTGCCCTTGGTAACAGGGTGATCGAGGACCCTTTGGAGCAAAACCAGCCTCAGGCAGCAGGTGCACCTGACGGGCAGGAGGCCTGCTGTCTGTCCCAGGGAGGGTGGCGTCACTGACCAGCTCTTGTTAATGGGGCCTTTTGGGAGCTGGTGTATCCTAGTAGCCTTTTCCCCTTGCAACCCTGGGTGTGTCTTTTTAGTACTTCCTTGCTTGTGGACGGTAGTCTGCAGGCTGTTGGACAGGGTGTCATGGCACTCAGTGGTGAAACTTGAGTCCTTCTCCCCAGGGGACCTCACTGCCATTTGGAGACTTCCCCTCACAGCTGTTCTTAAGGTTCAGTTTTTTAGACTGATCGAACCTGAGGAATGTTGGAGGGCCCCCGTCAGTGGGAAGTATTCTGGAATACTGGACTACTGTCCCCAGCCCCTGGGGACGGCCTAGGGAGGTGGGCACTGGGTGGGAGGGTGCTTGCGTCCACAGTTTTGCTCTTTGGCCACGGGTAGGTTGTGTCTCATCTCAGAGCCTGAGTTTCTGCAACAGCGAAGTGTGTGTGGAGATTCCGCACCCATTCGCTTGAACAAACTACTGCCCAGGGGCTTGGTACCGGGGTCCCCGTGCGCCACTCCAGCCTCATCATCCCTTCCCTGAACTTGCCACACGTTTTCACTCCGCTTGGCCTTTGCATATGCTGTGTCCTCTGCCTGGAATGCCTTCCCTTGCTTTCCTCGCCCGGCAGACCCCACAGTTTCGCTTTTGTCACCTCTTCCGTGAAGCCTGCCCCAACCCCTCCGGGCAGTCGCTTCTGCGATGTGTCCCTCCGCCGCAGCCCCTTTGGTGGTCTGTGGTCTTCTACATCGGGAGCAGCAGCTAGGGGTCCCTTATCTGGGGGTGGGGGGCAGGGTGTCCGTCAGATAGTCTGGCTTTCAATCCAGTGCTGCCGTATACCTGTGTGACCTCAGGCAAATAGCTTCACCTCTCTAAGCCTCGGTTTCCTCATCGCTGAGTTTGGCGCTCATGATGACTAAAAAGAATTCTCGTGATATTTGAAAGACATCAGTGACAGAAGCAGAGTCTGTGCCAGAGAGGATGGGGGGTGGGGTGGGGTCGGGTCATCTGAGTTTGCAGAGCCCGGTGCTTCCTTTGCCTTCATCAAAGAACGGGAGGGGGCCGCTGATGGAGCTGTAGTGGGGGAGCTGGCAATGCCTCTCCCCTGTACTGCAGGTAAGGCTCAGGCGCATAATAGGTGCTCACGTTCAGAGCAGGAATTCCTGAAAGACTGAATGGGGGCTTCCCTGGCGGTCCAGTGGTTAAGACTTCGCCTTCCAATGCAGGGGGTGTGGGTTCGATCCCTGGTCGGGGAGCTATGACGGCACATGCCTCACGGCCAAAAAAACCACAAAAAACCAAAACATAAAAAGCAATATTGTAAAACATTCAGTAAAGACTTAAAAAATGGTCCACATCCAAAAAAAAAAAAAAAAAAAGACTGAGTGGATAAGCGAATAACTGAAGGCATAAAGGCAGCTGGTTCTGCATTTGTATACGACTCTCTGCCGGACCTTGTCTGGGCACCTGGCCTGGGACCAGCGAACGAGGCGGGGAGCCCCGCCCCCAGGAGAGGAGCCCCGCCCCGGGGCTGCGGCCACGCGCGTCTCCTAGCAACCGCCAAACATAGCGGCGAGGCGGCTCCTGCGGGCCTCCCTGCCCGGGTGGACGCACCAGGTCCTCTGAGCCTCCTCGGTGAGGAGGCTGTGCAGCTGCTGTGCGAGCTGACCGACGCCGTCGTCTGAGCCCACGCGGCTGCCCAGCGCGTCCGCTCACAGGTGCCGCAGGTACCCCCCCATCCGCCCCGGCCCCCGCTCCAGCTGCGCAGCCCCTTCTTAGCGTTCGCTGGCGTGCGGCGTCCATGGAGGGCGTTCGTGCCCGGAGCCCAGTACTCAGTGCTCGGTCGGGTCTTGCCTCGGGGTCCTCGCCCTCCTTGGCCTCAGCAGGCTCTTGCGCGTGCTGCCCCCAAACCAAGGTCATACTGTGCTTCGGCACAGCTAACCCGAGGCCCTCACCCCCCACCCATTCCCTTGTGATTCTTGGGGAATTGCACTCACCTGGAGCAGGCATTCCAGACGTGCTGAATGATTAACTTTGATCTTGAAAGGAGGAACAGCTGGGGCCGGGAGGACGGGACTCAATTTGGAGACGCTAGCTTTGCTGATTATCACGGTTACTGACGGCATCATTCTCTGAGGTTCATCTAATCTTTATTGAGTGTCCGCTGCGTGCCAGGCAGTGTCTGAGGCCTTGGCTGGTCAGCCCGGAACAGGACAAGGCACGGGGGAGAGGAGGGGGCAGGCAGGGCTTCCCTCCTGGGGGCAGTGGTGGTGATGGCCGTGCCTTTATTTCCTTGCAGCCGGGAGTGCCGGCCGGGGGGGCCGCCCTGCCGCATGTAGCTGCCGGCCTGTGAGTGGGAGGACGAGGACCAGGCGAGCATGAGGACCATGTCCTCCATGGGCAGCTTTTACCAGTCCGGGAGCGAGTGTGAAGTGGAGGAGAACCTGAAGGTTAGGGCCTGGGCCCAGGAGTCGGCCACCGGCTACCAGTGCAGCGGCGAGTCCTCAGAAGGGCCTGCCAGCACCTTCGACTCGGACGTGCCCCACGTTGTCCCCTGCAAGTTCATCATCTCTCTGGCCTTCCCAGTGACCGCGGGTAAGTGTGACAGCAGAGAGGGGGTGTACCAGTGACCTTCTCCCAGGAGTGTAGGGCACCTGTGCTCCCTCAGTAGGGTGGCCAGTGCCAGGAGCAGAGGTCCGGAAAGGAACTGCCACTTTAGGGCCCACTGTGGTCCAGGCAAGGAACAGTTTATGGGCTTCACAGACTCAGTCTTCTCAAAACCCCAAGAAGCAGGTGATGTTATTTCTGCTTTTTGAAAACAAAGAAGTGACGGAGAGGTTAAGGCATTTCCCCCGCCCATAAGCTGGTTGTGCATCATCTAATTCCTTGTTTAAATACAGACTCTCAGATTATTGGATCAAAATCTCTGAGTGCAAAGGTAATCAGCTACTACCCAAAACCGCTGTGTAACAAATACAAACAACTCCCCATTTCATTGGCTTCAAACAGAAATCCCTGTCCTGGGTGAGCAGGCCAGCTGATCTAGGCTGGGCTTCCTGCAGTAGCTCTGCCCTGCTTCTGTCTCTGTCATCCTCCTCTCGGATGTGTGGGCAACCCAGATGCATTCCTGTCATGGAAAGGCAGGGCACAAAAGAGGGCAAGCCCAGTCACCCCAGCACTCTTCAGGTCTTTGGACACCTCCCACCTGCAGGCATTTTATTGGCCAAAGCAAGGCACATGGTTGAACCCCAAGATTAAGGGCAGAGAAAAGTACTCCACTTTTTTTAAGGTGGACTGTCTTTTTTTATATCAGCTTTTTAATTGAAATATAGTTAATTTACAATGTTGTCTTAGTTTCAAGTGTACAGCAAAGTGATTCAGTCATATATGTTCTTTTTCAGATTCTTTTCCATTGTAGGTTATTAGAAGATATGGAGTATAGCTCCCTGTGCTATAGAGTAGGTCTTTGTTGTTTATCTATTTTATATATAGTGGTGTGTATATGTTAATCCCAACCTCCTAATTTATCTCCCCTCCCCTACTATCCCTTTTGGTAACCATACGTTTGTTTTCTATGTCTGTGAGTCTATTTCTGTTTTGTAAATAAATTCATTTGTTTCATTTTTTAGGTTCTGCATCTAAGTGATATATAATATTCGTTTTTGTCTGACTTACTTCACTTAGTATGATAATCTCTAGGTCCATCCATGTTTCAGCAAATGGCATGATTTCATTCTTTTCATGGCTGAGTAATATTCCATTGTGTATATGTACCACATCTTCTTTATCCATTCTTCTGTCGACGGGCATTTAGGTTGCTTCCATGTCTTGGCTATTGTATACAGTGCTGCTATGAACACTGAGGTGCATGTATCTTTTTGAATTACAGTTTTCTGAAGATCTATGCCCAGGAGTGGGATTGCAGAATCATATGGTAACTCTATTTTTAGTTTTTTGATGAACCTCCATACTGTTCTCCACAGTGGCTGCACCAATTTACATTCCCACCAACAGTGTAGGAGGGTTCCTTTTTCTCCACACCCTCTCCAGCATTTACTGTTTGTGGACTTTTAATGATGGCCATTCTGACTGGTGTGAGGTGATGCCTCATTGTAGTTTCGATTTTTCGTTTCTCTAATAATGAGTGACATTGAGCAACTTTTCCTGTGCTTGTTGGCCAACTATATGTCTTCTTGGAGAAATGTCTACTTATGTCTTCTGCCCGTTTTTTCATTGCGTTGTTTGTTTTTTTGATATTGAGCTGCATGAGCTGTTTGTAAATTTTGGAAATTAATCCCTTGTTGGTAGCATCATTTGCAAATATTTGCTCTCAGACCTTAGGTTATCTTTTGATTTTGTTTATGGTTTCATTTGCTGTGTGAAAGCTTTTAAGTTGAATTAGGTCCCATTTGTTTATATTTCCATCGCTGTAGAAGACGGATCCAAAAACATATTGCTGCAATTTATGTCAAAGAGTGTTCTGCCTATGTTTTCCTCTAGGAGTTTTATAGTATCCTGTCTTACGTGTAGCTCTTTAATCCACTTTGAGTTTGTTTTTGTGTATGGTGTTAGAGAATGCTCTAATTTCATTCTTTTACACGTAGCTGTCCAGTTTTTCCAGCACCACTTACCACTTATTGAAGAGACTGTCTTATCTCCAATGTATATTCTTGCCTCCTTTGTCATAGATTAATTGACCATAAATGCGTGGATTTGTTTCTGGGCTTTCTATCCTGTTCTGTTAATCTCTGTGTCTGTTTTTGTGCCAGTACCATACTATTTTTTTTTTTGTGGTACGCGGGCCGCTCACTGTTGTGGCCTGTCCCGTTACGGAGCACAGGCTCCAGACACACAGGCTCAGCGGCCATGGCTCACGGGCCCAGCTGTTCCGCGGCACGTGGGATCTTCCCAGACCGGGGCATGAACCTGTGTCCCCTGCATTGGCAGGCAGACTCTCAGCCACTGTGCCACCAGGGAAGCCCTACCATACTGTTTTGATCACTGTAGCTTTGTTGTATAGTCCGAAGTCAGGGAGCATGATTCCTCCAGCTCTGTTCTTTCTCAAGATTTCAGGGTCTTTTGTGTTTCCATACAAAAATGTGTTTCCATACAAAAATTTTTGTTCTCGTTCTGTGAAAAATGTCTTTGACGGTTTGATAGGGATTGTGTTGAATCTGTAGATTGCCTTAGATATTATGGTCATTTTAACAATATTGACTCTTCCAATCCAAGAACATGTGGTATATCTTTCCATATGTTTGTGTAGTCTTTGATTTCTTTCATCAGTGTCTTATAGTTTTTGGAGTACAGGTCTTTTGCCTCCTTAGGTAGGTGTATTCCTAGATATATCAAGAAGTACTCCATTTTTTGATATGTCTTTTTTTGTTGTTCTGCCTGAAATATCTCCCCACGATGATTAATTTCAACTTCTCCTTGTAGTTCTGTTGATGGTTGCTTCAGATATTTTGGAGGCTATTTGGTTAGGTGTATACCATGTTTTAGAATTGACCTATCTTCTTGGTGAATTGAATTTTTGGTCATTGTGTGTGACCTCCTCTATCCATAATGGTGCTTTTTATCTTTGGTTGGTTGATATCAAGCAAAAGAGCCTGGAAAAAGACATCTGCAAATACCACCCAAAAGAAAACTGGTGCTTATTTGATTACCTTTAATCCTCACATCTCTTGCAGCATCTCCCAGATTTGTTTTTCTTAGTTGGGCACTTATTCCAAAGGCGTTTACAAAATAGATTGCTGTGCAGCTCAACTTATGAGAACTCGCCTGCGAGTATTTTTATGGCGCCAGTACCTTCGAAGGACCTGTCTTTGGCTGGATATAAAATTCTAGCTTCAATGTTTTTTCCTTCAATACCTAAATAGTTATGAATTTATTTATGAATGTTTATGTAAATTGTTTACTTAAGAGAAATGAGGTCCTGTGTATCCTGTTCTACAACTTGCTCTTTAAAAATTTGATGACCTCTTAGATATCTTACAGGACATGAGCAGACCTGGCTTTACTTTGTTGTTGTTTGTTTTAAACACCTATATCGTATTCCATCGTATGTGTCTAATTTATCCTACCCTGTATTGGTGGGTTTTTTTTGTTTTTTTTTTAACCTGCCTCTTACTGTCAAGACTAGGGGCAGGCAGGTAAGTGCCTACAGTAAAAAAATTTAAGGAGATGCTCACCTCGGAGTCACGCGCTATAATTCCGCACACTGGCTTCCAGCCCTGGGGCTGCTCCTCTGGTGGCTGGGAGGACCGGACATGCATCTTAACTCCAAGCGGGTGGCAGTGGGGAGTCTGCACACGGCACCTCCTCCAGCCTTGGGCTCTTCTTCGTTCCGGGGAATTGTGGAGACGGGTCTGCTTTCCCAAGTGAGGTTAGAACAAGTCTCATTACATCTGTATCTTCTAGGTCACAGAGGAAAATATTCAAGTTTGGTTGCACAGTACAGGAGACACCCTAAAATGGACAAACCTATTGCAAAGGTTCGCCATTACTACCACATCGAGTACTTCCTCCTGCCTGGTGATGGGGAGCCTAAAAAGGTCGATGTGGTGGTGTTTCCAGCCTTGGCCAAAGTGTTCCTGGATTCAGGAATAAAGGTGAATGTGTTGTGAGTATGAGTGTGAGTGTGTGTGTGTGTGGGGGGGGGGCCTTGCATGTAGTCTGATACTCACAAGAAATAGCAAGAGCCACAAAGGATGCTCACTTCCCCTGGAACTTGCTAGAAATGTAGGATCTTGGTCGCCACTCTAGGCCTACTGGATGGGAATCTGCATGAACCTAATAATACTGATAGCAACTCTATGATTTTCTCTGAAGGTATTTTTACCTAATAATTTCTTTGGTGTTTCAAAAGTTTTGGCAGCTCTTGTTATTTCTTTCTGTGTGTACACGTGAGTATGTGTGTGTGCACACCCGCCACCCGCACACACACACACACCCCCGCCTGGGGCAGGGCTCTGGGTCAGGATGGGGAGTCCCTGGGGGGACACTCTTTGCAGGGAATTGCTTTTACTTTATTTTTCCGAGCAACCCAGAGGCGTGCAGGCCCCTGTCTGCGGCACCCATTTCCTGATTCCCTTTGTGAGTTGGGAGCCAGGAGGGAGTGGGATGCACAGACAGACAAGCGGAAGGTAGGGCCTTCCACATCGTGGCAGCGGTCAGATCTTGGCCTCTGAGCTTTCAACGCTGAGAGTCTCTTGTTGTCCTTTTACACAGACCATCAGGCCATGGCAAGAAGGGGACAGGGTCTGGGTGTCGTGGGCCCAAAGTTTTAACATCAACATGACAAAGGAGTTACTAAAGAAAATAAATTTTCACAAAATCACCTTGAGGCTCTGGGACACCAAGGACAAGGTTTCGAAAAAAGCCAAGAATTATCGATTAAAACCTTCTGGGTTTCTGGAAGATGCAGGATCTTTTGGTGAGTTCATGGCATTCATGTTTGATTTGAAATGTTTCCGCAGGCGTGTGGCTTCTCACTGGTAACAGCAGAAAAGCCAGCCAGCATCTCCTCGTTTGGTGCGTCTGGTTTTCCTGGGGCCCACGCTGGTTTCTGTCAGCGCAGTGACACCCCCCTCCCTCCAGGGCATGTGTGGTGATGGGAAGGGCGCCCCAAGTCTGTGTGCCGCCCGTCAGCCTCCACTCTGAGCAGTGCTGAGGCGGGCACCCACCACCGGCCTGTGTCCCAGGAGGAGTCTGGTGTGCTCCCTGAACAAAAAAATTAGAGGCTATCGAGAAACGAAACAGAAAACTCGGAAGTCCCACAGCCCTGTTTCCATTAGGCCCTTCAGACTCTTCCTCATGTAAAAATTACTGTATCAGTGCCAGAAAGTCTCCTTTCGAACTCCCCTCAAAGGAGAGAGGCCTACGTTGAAGTCACGCAGCTGAATTGAACCCTGTCTCCATCCCGAGCTAATGGTGACCTTGGGCACCTACTTCGTCTGGCCAGATGCCTGGGGGCAGGGTGGTGGGAGTACGCCCCCTTCCCCCCGCAATAAGGAGGATTGCATTGTGTAGAGGGAATTTTAAAACTATAATAAAATGCTGCCACTTAAAATATGCAGCAGCATTCTTGTAAGATACATCCCAGTTTTCAGAGATATTAGAAGGTAATGTCGACGTGCTCCAGAGAATGGGGGGAATGAGGTGCTGTTACAGCTGCTGATCGTGGCTTCCAGACAAGTACAGCCCTCCCCACTTTCCATGAGCAAAGTAGGCCTGGACTTGCTTGTAGCGAGAGGCAGCGCCAGAATCAGAACCCAGTTTTGTGTGACTGGAAAGTTTTTTCTCCGGTTTCCAGCCTGCGCTCCTCAGAGAGCCTTCCTGACCTTGGGGGCTTGGGGCTTCCGAGTTTTAATCTTTCATTGCTATCCCGGGTTTCTTAACCTCGGCAGTGTGGGCATCTTGGGTCGGATTGTTCCTTGTTGCAGGGACCGTCCTGGGCACTGGAGGGCTGTTAGCAGCATCACTGACCTCTACCCACTAGACGCCAGGACTAGTCTTCCAGCTGTGACAACTAGAAATTTCTTCAGACGTTGTCTGCAGGTGCAAAATCGCCCCTGGCTGAAAATCACTGATTTGCCTCTAAACTACTAGTCCTGGGTGAGAAAATGGGATTCACGTTCTCTTTTCTCACTTGGACCAAAGGAAAGACCCATGTTCTCAGAGCGTGGGCTCTAAACCACCCACATTGGACGCACTTGGAGTGCAGCCTCAATGCAGATTCCAGGGCCTGCCCCGGAGCTGCCGAGCCCAAATTTCTGGTAAACATCTGCCTGGCAGTGGGCTTACCCTGGAGCAGAGGTGCCAGGGTGGGTGTACCAGGAGGACTTCCTGGAGAAGGGGCCATGGAGACAAGTTTGGAAGGGTAAATGGAATCAGCCGGCCGGAAAAGGGAGGAGGACGGGTGTCACGGGCCCTTCAGTGAGGGCCCATGGGCCTTTTGCTGTGACCGTCCTTGGGGCCACTGCACCTCCTTGAACCCTGTCCCACGCCTGGCATCACTGCCTCTTAAGTTAACTAATTTTTTCCGTTAAAAATATCAGTGTGTGTTCACTTTGCAAAACAATTTAGAGGTAGATTAGCCAAAGGGAGAAAAAATTAAAATCATATGATGTCTGAGCAGAGACAGCCATTGCTAACATTCTCCTGTGCATTTTACAACTGGGTACAAAATTTTAACAAAGACGGATCCAGTGTACATACTGTCTTAAGTCCTGCCTTTTTCCACTTAAGAAGTTATCTCTTTGTTTTATTTTGGAGGAGCTTTTTTTAATCAATATTTTTTTAATTGAAGTATAGTTGATTTATAATGTTTACCACTGTACACTAAAATGATTCAGTTATTTGTGTATACATTCTTCTTTTTAAAAATATTCTTTTCCATTATGGTTTATCATAGGATATTGACTATAGTTCCCTGTGCTGTACAGTAGGGCCTTGTTGTTATCCATTCTATATATAATAGCTTAGATCTGCTAACCCCAACCTCCTGCTCCATCCCTCTACCAGGCCTCTGCCCCTTGACAACCACCAATGTGTTCTTTGTATCTGTGAGTCTGTTTCTGTTTCATAGATAGGTTCATTTGTGTCATATTTTAGATTCCACATATAAGTGATATCATATGGCATTTGTCATTCTCTTTCTGACTTACCTCACTTAGTGTGATAATCTCTAGTTGCATCCATGTTGGTGCAAATGGCATTATTTCATTCTTTTTTATGGCTGAGTAATATTCCATTGTATATATGTACCGCATCATTTTTTTTAACATCTTTATTGGCATATAATTGCTTTACAATGTCATGTTAGTTTCTGCTGTATAACAACGTGAATCAGCTGTATGTATACATATAGCTCCATATCCTCTCCCTCTTGAGCCTCCCTCCCACCCTCCCTATCCCCCCCGCTAGGTGGTCACAGAGCACCGAGCTGATCTCCCTGTGCTATGCAGCTGCTTCCCACTAGCTATCTATTTTACATTTGGTAGTGTATATATGTCAATGCTACCCTCTTACTTCATCCCAACTTACCCTTCCCCCTCCCCATGTCCTCACGGTACCATGTCTTCTTTATCCATTCATCCGTTGATGGACATTTAGGTGGTTTCCATGTTTTGGCTATTGTGAATAGTGCTGCTATGAACATAGGGATGCATGTATCTTTTTGAATTATAGTTTTGTCTGGATATATGCCCAGGAGTGGGATTGCTGGATTGTATAGTAATTCTATTTTTAGTTTTCTGAGGAACCTCCATACTGTTCTCCATAGTGGCTCCCACCAACAGTGTATGAGGGTTCTCTTTTCTCCACATCCTCTCCAGCATTTGTTATTTGTAAGACATTTTAATGGTGTCCATTCTGACCAATGTGAGGTGGTACCTCGCTGAAGTTTTGATTTGCATTTCTCTAATAATTAGCAGTATTGGGCGTCTTTTCACGTGCCTATTGGCCATCTTTATGTCGTCTTCGGAGAAATGTCTTTTTAGGTCTTCTGCCCATTTTTGATTGGGTTGTTTTTTTGTTGTTATTGAATTGTATGAGCTGTTTGTATACTTTAGAAATTAAGCCCTTGATGGTTGCATCATTTCCAAATATTTTCCTCCATTCCGTAGGTTGTCTTTTCATTTTATTTATGGTTTCCTTTGCTGTGCAAAGCTTATAAGTTTGATTAGGTCTCATTTGTTTATTTTTATTTCTGTTGCTTTGAGAGACTGACCTCAGAAAACATTGGTACGATTTACGTCAGAGAATGTCTTGCCTATGATCTCTTCTAGGAGTTTAATGGTGTCATGTCTTATGTTTAAGTCTTTAGGCCATTTTGAGTTTATTTTTGTGTGTGGTGTGAGGGTGTGTTCTAACTTCATTGATTTGCATGCAGCTGTCCAACTTTCCCAGCACCACTTGCTGAAGAGACTGTATTTTTCCCATTGTATATTCTTGCCTCCTTTGTTGAGGATTAATTGACCATAGGTGTATGGGTTTATTTCTGGGCTGTCTGTTCTGTTCCATTGATCCATATGTCTGTTTTTGTGCCAGTACCGCACTGTTTTGATTCCTGTAGCTTTGTAGTATCACCTGAAGTCTGGGAGGGCTATGCCTCCTGCTTCGTTCTTTTTCTTCAGGATTGCTTTGGCAATTCTGGGTCTTTTATGGTCCCACATGAATTTTAGGATTATTTGTTCTAGTTCTGTGAAAAAGGTCATGGGTAGTTTGATGGGGATCACATTAAATCTGTAGGTTGCTTTGGGTAGTAGGGCCATTTTAACACTATGAATTCTTCCAACCCAAGAGCATGGGATATCTTTCCATTTCTTTGAATCCTCTTCAGTTTCCTTTATTAATGTTTTATAGTCCTCAGTGTATAAGTCTTTCACCTCCTTAGTCAGATTTTTTCCTAAATATTTTATTTTTGGGGGTGTGAGTTTAAAAGGGATTGTTGTTCGCATTCCCTATCTGATATTTCATTGTTGATGAAGAAGTTATCTTCTTTTTTAAAATTTATTAAATTTATTTATTTCTGGCTGCATTGGGTCTTCGTTGCTGCACGTGGGCTTTCTCTAGCTGTGGCGGCTCTTCGTTGCGGTGCATGGGCTTCTCATTGTAGTGGCTTCTCTTGATGCAGAGCATGGGCTCTAGGTGTGTGAGCTCAGTAGTTGTGGTACGCGGGCTCAGTAGTTGTGGCATGTGGGCTCTAGAGCGCAGGCTCAGTAATTGTGGTGCATGGGCTTAGTTGCTCCGTGGCACGTGGGATCTTCCCGGACCAGGGCTCAAACCCGTGTCCCCTGCGTTAGCAGGCAGATTCTCAACCACTGTGCCACCAGGGAAGCCCCAGTGTGTATTTCTGATTGAGTCCATGATGCTTTCTTCTCCTGCATTCTAGAGGAGGTGAAACATTTGGTTTTAAGTCAGAGAAGATCGTCTGAACAGGGCATTCACATCAAAGCGAAGCTGCATCAGGACCACACACCAGGGAAGCCAGAAAAAGCAAGAAAATGCTTAAGGTCTGGACATGGTGAGTGGAGACCCCGGCAGGGAAGGTGGTTGGTTGGCGTAGCTGGAGTGGCACATGTGCACTGGCGTCCGCCCCGCGCGTGCGGTGGCTGTGCTGTGCCCCTTCACCCTCCGAAGTGGGCGCGGCTCTCCCTGCACGACTCTTTCATTGTGGATTCTTGCCATTTCATTTTTGTGACTTACCAAAAAAAAAAAAAAAAACCCAAACCTTTCCTAGCCGTAGAAGTTAGGTACATCTTTTTTGTTTGCTTTTTAGAATATTCAGTGAATATGCTGGGTTGGCCAAAAAATTCGTTCGGGTTTTTTCCGTAAGGTGTTACAAAAGCACAAAACAAGCAGGGAAATAAGCTATCGTTCTGTCTCCAGGGACAAACGTAATATTTTGGTTATCATATTATGGCAACTCCTTTGTTTTTGTGCTAAGATTTTTTTTTTTACATGGATGAGGTTATTCTGGACACATAATTTTCTGTTCTGAGATTACTACATCTCATGCACTGTCCTGTTTCCTTAAGAACTTTCCGTAAACTTCATCTGTGGTTACTTTGTAATATTTCCTCTGCTGGCGGCACTGTAATGTGCTTAACTATTCCCTGTTGGTGGGAACTTAGGAATCGTGGGGGGTGTTTTCTGTATTCTCTACGGTGCTGAAGTGGACAGTTGAACAGATGATAGACTTTTCTTCTTTTTTGTTCTCTGGGGGGTTAGATAAGGACCGAGGGGCCTTCTCTTGCCTCCATTTGTCCAAAGTAACCATAGTTATTCTGTGTATTCATTCATTACTCACGTATTATTGACAGACCTTTATACTGAATGCTTGGGGACTGTTGCCCGGGGGCTGGCATTGCGTGTGCCTTAGTGAACTCGTATAGAACAGGAAGTTTGGAGACGCTGGCTAACATTACTGGCTTCTCACCCAGCAGAAAAGGCAACTCTTCCCAAGACCACCAAGGACGATGAAGAGCTGCTCAGGACGGAAGATCTTGACACAGTACGGTAAGGATGGCCCTGTGTTATTTTGGGGTGTGGGAGTGGAACCCCCTCTTGTACTTGCCCCACAGATTCTCACCCAGAGTCATGTCGATTTTTGGTAACTTCAGTTATGTTCGATCTCACGCAATCCAGCTGAGATGAACGGAACGGAGAGAGGCGTGCTGTGCCTTGAGTGTGTGTTGTGCGTCGGGCCCCATGCTGTTGCGTGCGTTCCTGTATCGCATTTAATCGTCAGCATTATCACCCTGTGGGGTGGTATTACCATCTCCATTTCCTCCATAAAGTCACTGAGAGGTTACGTGATTTTTACAAAGTTATACAACTAGAATTCTTGGTCATCTTGAGAGTGTTGGTAACGCCAGGATCCCAACCCACACCTTCAGATAACTGAGTCCACAGCCTTTCCTGTTGGGAGTGTGGTTGCTCTTGGGGCCTCCTGTAGCCTAATGAGGGTCCAGCAAAGGAGGCTTCTCAGATGCTGTGGGGAGTCAGGGAGAATGGAGGCCCAGCTGGTGGCTTGACGGCATAGGATGGGAAGAACCAGAGAACATGTCATTTTTTTCAAAAATTTTATTGAATTATAGTTGATTTACAATGTTGTGTTAATTTCTTCTGTACAGCAACGTGACTCAGAACATGTTTTAAAGTGTTGATTAAAAAATTTTTTTGCAGGAATTTACAGATTAATTTGGGGAGAATTGACTCCCCCCCCAGAATATATATATATATATATATATTTTTTAACATCTGTATTGGAATATAATTGCTTTATAATGGTGTGTTAGTTTCTGCTTTATAACAAAGTGAATCAGTTATACATATACATATATCCCCATATCTCTTCCCTCTTGCGTCTCCCTCCCTCCAACCCTCCGTATCCCACCCCTCTAGGTGGTCACAAAGCACTGAGCTGATCTCCCTGTGCAATGTGGCTGCTTCCCACTAGCTATCTATTTTACGTTTGCTAGTGTATATATGACCATGCCACTCTCTCACTTTGTCCCAGCTTCCCCTTCCCCCCTCTGTGTCCTCAAGTCCATTCTCTACTAGGTCTGTGTCTTTATTCCCGTCCTGCCCCTAGGTTCTTCATAAACATTTTTTTTTTTAGATTCCATATATATGTTAGCATATGGTATTTGTTTTTCTCTTTCCGACTCACTTCATTCTGTATGACAGAATCCAGGTCCATCCACCTCATTACAAATAACTCAATTTCGTTTCTTTTTTATGGCTGAGTAATATTCCATTGTATATATGTGCCACATCCTCTTCATCCATTCATCTGTCGATGGACACCTAGGTTGCTTCCGTGTCCTGGCTATTGTAAATAGTGTTGCAGTGAACACTGTGGTACATAACTCTTTTTGTGTTTTTGTTTTTGTTTTTTTTTTTGTAGTACACGGGCCTCTCACTGTTGTGGCCTCTCCTATTGGGGAGCACAGGCTCCGGACGCACAGGCTCAGCGGACATGGCTCACGGGCCCAGCCGCTCCGCGGCATGTGGGATCTTCCCGGACCAGGGCACGAACCCGCGTCCCCTGCATTGGCAGGCGGACTCTCAACCACTGCGCCACCAGGGAAGCCCCTTTGTTTTTTTTTTTATGTCTGTGTGGATAGTGGTAATAATCCAATAGTAGTATTATCATCAACAACAGATTTTAAAAAATTTTTGAATTTTATTTTATTTATTTATTTATTTATTTTTTGCGGTATGCGGGCCACTCACTGTTGTGGCCTCTCCTGTTGCGGAGCACATGCTCCAGGCGCGCAGGCTCAGCGGCCGTGGCTCAGGGGCCCAGCTGCTCCGTGGCATGTGGGATCCTCCCGGACCGGGGCACGAACCCGTGTCCCCTGAATCGGCAGGTGGACTCTCAACCACTGCGCCACCAGGGAAGCCCTATTTTATTTTTTTATACAGTAGGTTCTTATTAGTCATCAATTTTATACACACCAATGTATACATGTCAATCCCAATCGTCCAATTCATCACACCACTGCCAAGCCCCCGCCGCTTTCCCCCATTGATGTCCATACGTTTGTTCTCTACATCTGTGTCTCAATTTCTGCCCTGCAAACTGGTTCATCTGTACCGTTTTTCTAGGTTCCACATATACACGTTAATATACGATATTTGTTTTTCTCTTTCTGACTTACTTCACTCTGTATGACAATCTCTAGATCCATCCACATCTCAAAAAATGACCCAATTTCATTCCTTTTTATGGCTGAGTAATATTCCATTGTATATATGTACCACATCTTCTTTATCTATTCGTTGTCTATGGGCATTTAGGTTGCTTCCATGACCTGGCTATTGTAAATAGTGCTGCAATGAACATTGTGGTGCATGTGTCTTTTTTATTTTTTTATTCTTGGAGGGGATTTTTTTTTATTCAAACAGAAAGTCACAAAAATTATAATCATCCTCATCAGTTCACTCAGTCCCATGTAATTTTTTTTCATCTTGATCTTTTGTTAGCACTTTTATGAGTTCATCAGTTTTCCATTAGAGCTCTGAAAATGCTTATTCATTCAGTTCAGCAGTATAGTCAGTTACCAGAAACCTGTACTTGTCAGAGTCTTTTCCATGAATTCCTTGAAGATGAAACCCTTTTATAGGAACATTTTTGCAAAAGCATCAGAGTACACCCAGAACTGTCTGTAAATGACAAAAGACTTAAATATGTCCACGGTTAAAGATTTGATGAAAGTTCATAATTATGCAATTGACAAGGAAATTTAGTTATTTCTGAGATATACACTTTAAAGTAATAACTAGAATTATGACTTATAACATTATACCAGAACATATAAGATTTTTAGAAATTTCATGTAATGTCTGAAACATTTATATTAACATATTTCCATACAAATAACCCAAAGAAAGTTTAGTATTAGTTGGGTTTTTTTTGTTTTTTTTTTATACTGCAGGTCTTATTAGTCATCAGTTTTATACACATCAGTGTATACATGTCAGTTCCAATCGCCCAATTCAGCACACCACCATCCCCATCCCACCGCGGTTTTCCCCCCTTGGTGTCCATACGTTTGTTCTCTACATCTGTGTCTCAACTTCTGCCCTGCAAACCAGTTCATCTGTACCATTTTTCTAGGTTCCACATATGTGTGTTAACATACGATATTTGTTTTTCACTTTCAGACTTACTTCATTCTGTATGACAGTCTTTAGATCCATCCATGTCTCAACAAGTGACTCAATTTCGTTCCTTTTTATGGCTGAGTAATATTCCATTGTATATATGTACCACATCTTCTTTATCCATTCGTCTGTCGACGGGCATTTAGGTTGCTTCCATGACCTGGCTATTGTAAACAGTGCTGCAGTGAACATTGGGGTGCATGGGTCTTTTTCAATTATGGTTTTCTATGGGTATCTGCCCAGTAGTGGGATTGCTGGATCATATGGTAATTCTATTTTCAGTTTTATAAGGAATCTCCATACTGTTCTCCATAGTGGCTGTATCAATTTACATTCCCACCAACTGTGCAAGAGGGTTCCCTTTTCTCCACACCCTCTCCAGCATTTGTTGTTTGTACATTTTCTGATGATGCCCATTCTAACTGGTGTGAGGTGATACCTCATTGTAGTTTTGATTTGCATTTCTCTAATAATTAGTGATGTTGAGCAGCTTTTCATGTGATTCTGAATGTCTTCTTTGGAGAAATGTCTGTTTAGGTCTTCTGCCCACTTTTGGATTGGGTTGTTTGTTTCTTTAATATTGAGCTGAATTAACTGTTTATATATTTTAGAGATTAATCGTTTGTCCGTTGACTTGTTTGCAAATAGTTTTTCCCATTCTGAGGGTTGTCTTTTCGTCTTGTTTGTAGTTTCCTTTGCTGTGCAAAAGCCTTGAAGTTTCATTAGGTCCCATTTGTTTATTTTTGTTTTTATTTTCATTACTCTAGGAGGTGGATCAAAAAAGATCTTGCTGTGATTGATGTCAAAGAGTGTTCTTCCTATGTTTTCCTCTAAGAGTTTTATAGTGTTCAGTCTTACATTTAGGTTTTGAATCCATTTGGAGTTTATTTTTGTGTATGGTGTTAGGGAGTGTTCTAATTTCATTCTTTTACATCTAGCTGTCCAGATTTCCCAGCACTGCTTATTGAAGAGACTGTCTTTTCTCCATTGTATATCCTTGCCTCCTTTGTCATAGATTAGTTGACCATAGGTGCATGGGTTTATCTCTGGGCTTTCTATCTTGTTCCATTGATCTATGTTTCTGTTTTTGTGCCAGTACCATATTGTCTTGATTACTGTAGCTTTGTAATATAGTCTGAAGTCAGGGAGTCTGATTCCTCCAGCTCCGTTTTTTTCTCTCAAGACTGCTTTGGCTCTTCAGGGTCTTTTGTGTCTCCATACAAATTTTAAGATGATTTGTTCTAGTTCCGTAAAAAATGCCATTGGTAATTTGTTAGAGATTGCATTGAATCTGTAGATTGCTTTGGGTAGTATAGTCATTTTCACAATATTGATTCTTCCAATCCAAGAACATGGTATATCTCTTCATCTGTTGGTATCACCTTTAATTTCTTTCATCAGTGTCTTATAGTTTTCTGCATACAGGTCTTTTGTCTCCCTAGGTAGGTTTATTCCTAGGTATTTTATTCTTTTAGTTGCAATGGTAAATGGGACTGTTTCCGTAATTTCTCTTTCAGATTTTTCCTCATTAGTGTATAGGAATGCAAGAGATTTCTGTGCACTAATTTTGTATCCTGCCACTTTACCAAATTCATTGATTAGCTCTAGTAGTTTTCTGGTGGCATTTTTAGGATTCTCTATGTATAGTATCATGTCATCTGCAAGCAGTGACAGTTTTACTTCTTCTTTTCCAATTTGTATTCCTCTTATTTCTTTTTCTTCTCTGATTGCCTTGGCTAGGACTTCCAAAACTATCGTGAATAATAGTGGTGAGAGTGGACATCCTTGTCTCGTTTCTGATCTTAGAGGAAATGTTTTCAGTTTTTCACCATTAAGAATGATGTTTGCTGTGGGTTTGTCATATACGGCCTTTATTATGTTGATGTAGGTTCCTTCTATGCCCACTTTCTGGAGGGTTTTTATCATAAATGGGTGCTGAATTTTGTCAAAAGCTTTTTCTGCATCTATTGAGATGATCATATGGTTTTTATTCTTCAGTTTGTTAATATGGTGTATCACATTGATTGATTTGCCTATATTGAAGAATCCTTGCATCCCTGAGATAAATCCCACTTGGTCGTGGTGTGTGATCCTTTTGATGTGTTGTTGGATTCTGTTTGCTAGTATTTTGTTGAGGATTTTTACATCTATATTCATCAGTGATATTGGTCTGTAATTTTCTTGTTTTGTAGTATCTTTGTCTGGTTTTAGTATCAGGGTGATGGTGGCCTCATAGAATGAGTTTGAGAGTGTTCCTTCCTCTGCAATTTTTGGAAGAGTTTGAGAAGGATGAGTGTTAGCTCTTCTCTAAATGTTTGATAGAATTCACCTGTGAAGCCATCTGGTCCTGGACTTTTGTTTGTTGGAAGATTTTAAATCACAGTTTCAATTTCATTACTTGTGATTGGTCTGTTCATATTTTCTGTTTCTTCCTGGATCAGTGTTGGAAGGTTATCCCTTTCTAAGAATTTGTCCATTTCTTCCAGGTTGTCCATTTTATTGGCATAGAGTTGCTTGTAGTAGTCTCTTAGGATGCTTTGTATTTCTTCAGTGTCTGTTGTAACTTCTCCTTTTTCATTTCTTATTTTATTGATTTGAGTCCTCTCCCTCTTTTTCTTTATGAATCTGGCTAATGGTTTATCAATTTTATTTATCCTCTCAAAGAACCAGCTTTTAGTTTTATTGATCTTTGCTATTGTTTCATTTCTATTTCATTTATTTCTGCTCTGGTCTTTATGATTTCTTTCCTTCTGCTAACTTTGGGTTTTGTTTGTTCTTCTTTCTCTAGTTCCTTTAGGTGTAAGGTTAGATTGTTTACTTGAGATGTTTCTTGTTTCTTGAGGTAGGCTTTTATAGCTATAAACTTCCCTCTTAGAACTGCTTTTGCTGCATCCCATAGGTTTTGGATCGTGTTTTCATTGTCATTTGTCTCTCGGTATTTTTTGATTTCCTCTTTGATTTCCTCAGTGATCTCTTGGTTATTTAGTAACGTATTGTTTAGCCTCCATGTGTTTCTGTTTTTTATGGTATTTTTCCCTGTAATTCATTTCTAATCTCATAGTGTTGTGGTCAGAAAAGATGCTTGATATAATTTCAATTTTCTTAAATTTCCTGAGGCTGGCTTTGTGACCCAAGATGTGATCTATGCTGGAGAATGTTCCATGCGCACTGGAGAAGAAAGTGTAATCTGCTGTTTTTGGATGGAATGTCCTATGAATATCAATTAAATCTATCTGGTCTATTGTGTCATTTAAAGCGTCTGTTTCCTAATTTTCATTTTGGATGATCTGTCCATTGGTGTAAGTGAGGTGTTAATGTCCCCCACTATTATTGTGTTACTGTCGATTTCCTCTTTTATAGCTGTTAGCAGTTGCCTTATGTATTGAGGTGCTCCTGTGTTGGGTGCATATATGTTTATAATTGTTCTATATTCTTCCTGGATGGATCCTTTGATCATTATGTAGTGTCCTTCCTTGTCTCTTGTAACATTCTTTATTTTAAAGTCTCTTTTATCTGATATGAGTATACTTTCTTTTGATTTCCATTTGCATGGAATATCTTTTTCCATCCCCTCACTTTCAGTCTGTATGTGTCCCTAGGTCTGAAGTGGGTCTCTTGTAGACAGCATATATATGGGTCTTGTTTTTGTATCCATTCAGCAAGCCTGTGTGTTTTGGTTGGAGCATTTAATCCATTCACGTTTAAGGTAATTATCGATATGTATGTTCCTATGACCATTTTTTAAATTGTTTTGGGTTTGTTTTTGTAGGTCCTTTTCTTCTCTTGTGTTTCCTATTTAGAGAAGTTCCTTTAGCATTTGGAACTGGTTTGGTGGTGCTGAATTCTCTGAGCTTCTGCTTATAAAGCTTTTGATTTCTCCCTCGAATCTGAATGAGATCCTTGCCAGGTAGAGTAATCCTGGTTGTAGGTTCTTCGCTTTCATCACTTTAAGTATATCATGCCACTCCCTTCTGGCTTGTAGAGTTTCTGCTGAGAAATCAGCTGTTAACCTTGTGGGAGTTCCCTTGTATGTTATTTGTTGTTTTTCGTTTGCTGCTTTCAGTAATTTTTCTTTGTCTTTAATTTTTGCCAGTTTGATTACTATGTGTCTCAGCATGTTTCTCCTTGGGTTTATCCTATATGGGACCCTCTGTGCTTCCTGGACTTGGGTGGCTATTTCCTTTCCCATGTTAGGGAAGTTTTCAACTATAATCTCTTCAAATATTTTCTCTGGTCCTTTCTCTCTTTCTCCTTCTTCTGGGACCCTTATAATGTGAATGTTGTTGCATTTAATGTTGTCCCAGAGGTCTCTTAGGCTGTCTTCATTTCTTTTCATTCTTTTTTCTTTAGTCTGTTCTGCAGCAGTGAATTTCACTATTCTGTCTTCCAGGTCACTTATCCATTCTTCTGCCTCACTTATTCTGCTATTGATTCCTTCTAGTGTAGTTTTCATTTCAGTTTTTGTATTGTTCAGCTCTGTTTGTTTGTTCTTTAATGCTTCTAGGTCTTTGTTCAACATTTCTTGCATCTTCTCGATCTCTGCCTCCATTCTTTTTCCGAGGTCCTGGATCATCTTCACTATCATGATTCTGAATTCTTTTTCTGGAAGGTTGCCTATCTCCACTTCATTTAGTTGTTTTTCTGGGGTTTTATCTTGTTCCTTCAATTGGTACATAGCCCTCTGCCTTTTCATCTTGTCTGTCTTTCTGTGAATGTGGTGTTTGTTCCACAGGCTGCAGGATTGTAGTTCTTCTTGCTTCTGCTGTCAGCCCTCTGGTGGATCAGGCTATCTAAGAGGCTTGTGCAAGTTTCCTGATCGGAGGGACTGGTACATGACTCTTTTTGACTTATGGTTTTCTCAGGGTAGTGAATTGACATTTTTACATTTTGTAGTTCTCCCATCCATGATCATGGTGTATCTTTTCGCCTAATTCAGCTCCTCCTTTATGAATTTTAATAGGGTTGATTTTTTTTCTTCCTATAGTTGTTGTGGATAATTCCTGTAAAAGAATTCCTAAATATTTTAGAGTTTCAGTTGCTTTTTATAAAATATATTATTTTTTCCATCATAAATGATAATGCAAGTTTGTCTGCAGACTGCCAGCCTCAGCATGACTGGGAGCTTGTTAGAAATGGGAATCTTAGGGACACCCCAGGCTTGGTGAACCACAATCTGCATTTTATTCAGTGATTCATATGCATGTTGAAATTTGAGAAGCAGTGGGTTAGAGGAATGCGGTGTTATATTTTTAAAAGTCTGCTTACATGCAGTCCAGTAAATAAATTACTAGATCTGGTCCCTGATTTTTCTCACTTTCATTTATTTTTCTCTTTGTGAATTTTCTAGATGTGGTACTTCAAGACCAGTTATTGCTTTGGGAGGGGCAACCATGACAGACATGGAGGAGTTAATTGAGAGGCCGTCATTTAGCAGCTTAACAAACTTGTTGGAAAAGCAAACATTTCAAAGTAAGTTAGGATGGGACTTCGGAAATTTATAGTATAAGTAGACCTGGAAAAGAATTATGAAATATTTCAAATTCAAGATACTTCAATAAGATTCAAATTTTATTCAAAAGTAAAAACTACTACATGCAATTTTAACTTACCCGGTCCATCTCACCTCATCCGTCCATCCATCCATCCATCCTATCCCATGCCATCCCATGCCATCCCATGCCATCCCATGCCATCCCATGCCATCCCATCCCATCCCATCCCATCCCTTCCCATCCTTTCCCATCCCATGCCACCCATGCCATCCCATGCCATCCCATGCCATCCCATCCCATCCCATCCCTTCCCATCCTTTCCCATTCCATGCCATCCCATGCCATCCCATGCCATCCCATGCCATCCCATCCCATCCCATCCTTTCCCACTCCACCAGTATTTCTGTGCTCCTGGTCCATGGTGTTGTGTGTATGGGAAACATGAAAATCTCTAATATTGACCAGAGACTTCCAGATAAATAATTACACTTCTATGTGATAGATGCTGTGTAGGGTGGGTATGTGGGATGTGGGGGTGGAGAGGCTGTCTTTGGAAGATGAGAAGCCATTTGCTTCTTATGGTGGAATGAGGGAAATGGCACTCCTGAAAGCATGTGATCTGTGTCCGACTCCCAGCAAGGACCCTCGGGTCCCTGAATCTACCTCCTCGTTCTTGGCCTAGATCTCCTCAGCAGTGTTTCAGCAAGCGGTTGTGTTTCCAGTATGAGGTGGAAAATTCTAGAGCCGGGGCACTTGCTTCCCGTTTCCCATTTGTTGAGCTGTAACTGCTGCAAATCGTTTCCTTAACCCTCAGTCAATCTGCTTTTCCCGGTTCTAGTCCAACCCTGAAGCTTCTGGAGTCAGGCTCCTCACTGGCCGTAGGAGATGTAGGGGAGTAACATCAGTCCTGTTTTTCAGGCCCTAAAAGACTAGGAACACCTTGCAACTCCTTCCGAGTTTTCTCTTTCCAGGTTAAACAGCCTCAGTGCTTTTTAATGTCCTTTAAGCATTTAATGAGGTTTTCAAGCCATGCTTCTTTTTTTGAAGTAGAGAAAAGTACACAGAAAAATGTACAACGATGTACCCACAATTTAGGTATTAATATTTTGCCATATTTCCTTTATTTCCTTCTTGTTCCTTTTTTCTTTTCTTTCTTTCTTTTCTGTTTTTTTTTAAAGAAATAAGAGGCTACAGATACAGTTTATGCGCCCTTGGCTTCCCGTGCTTTTGAGAAGCGTACAGCCACCCTCGCCTAGAAATCGGTGTAACCCTCCCCCCCCCCGCCCCCCTCTTTCTCACACGTTCATACAACATTGTAGTGATTTTTTTTTTGTATTTTTGTTTTTGCGGTTCGCGGGCCTCTCACTGTCGTGGCCTCTCCCGTTGCGGAGCACAGGCTCCGGATGCGCAGGCTCAGCGGCCATGGCTCACGGGCCCAGCCGCTCCGCGGCATGTGGGATCCTCCCGGACCAGGGCACGAACCCGTGTCCCCTGCATCGGCAGGGGGACTCTCAACCACTGCGCAACCAGGGAAGCCCTATAGTGATTTTTGGTTTCGTGAGTTACAGAAATGACTCCACGCATGCGTATTTAACAGCAGCTTGCTCTTTCTCTCGACTTTATTTCTAAGATTTATTGGTGTCAGTACATCTCAGTCCAGCCCCTTCTACCTTCTGTAAAGTGCCCTGTCGGCTAGTGCCCCCTTCATCCCTGCAGGCCCCGCTGAGGGATGTTTGAATAGTCACCAGTTTCCTGCTCTTACCAGGAACTGTCCTTGTGCGGGGTTCCAGCGCACGCATTGGAGGGTGTAGGGTGCATGCCCGGTGGGATCACGGGCGTAGGAAATGCGCTGTGACCGCTCAGGGTAGGCTGCCTGTTTAGGGTCCCGGTTGTACTTCTTTGCCCTCCTGACAGCAACCCCGAGAATTCGCGCTTCTCCACATCACCCTTGCATAGTCAGGGGCCCAGTTCCTGATTATAGGGATGGACACTATCTAGAATGCTTATCTGGTCAGCACTTAGGTCATTTTCCTATTCCCATTTCTTCACTTATGTCGTTCTGTTGTGTTTAAATTTTTTTTCTTGTTGATCCCCAAACCTTTTTTTTTAAGGTCTTTTGAATAACTCTGCGTAGTTTCGTGCACTGTAAACCTCACAGGCTGGGGTCTGTATCTTACCCTTTCCCTTCATGTAGGGTGTCTTGTTGTGTACCCCGGGTGTTCACCTCTTGCCGTCCAGTTTGTACTTTGGGTAACACTTGAGAGACCCTTCCTCAAACAGATGGCAGTCTAGTCTCCCAAATATTCTTCTAATGATTTTGAAGTGTTTGTTTTCCACCTTCAGTGTGCAACTCATTTTGCATACGGAACGAGGTGCCCTATAATTTCATTTGCCTCCAGATGGACAGTCAGTATCATTGATGGACTGGTCCATCTTTTCCCACTGATTTGAAATGCCACCTCTGGCCTCTGTTAAGTCTCCCTATGTGTGTGGCTCTATTTCTGGGCTTGCCTGCAATGGTCTGTCCTATTGGTCTCTCTGTCACAGAACCTATAGCTCATGGTTTTAGTTACCCACACTTATGTGTCTTATCATCTCCTTTTTCTTCTTGATCTAAGCTGGGTGCTGAGATGAGCATCTTATGTGCCTTTGCCCACTGACTCTTCTCGATGCCCTGAGGAGGCAGGTGCTGCCCCCATTCGACAGACGGGGGCGTCGAGGCTCAGAATGGTTAAGAAGTTTTCCCTGCAGGAGGGAGAGAGCTGATTCTAGAACTTTGGTGGTTCAGCTTCAAAGCCCAACCCTCAGCGCTGCGCTGAGGTTATAAGCCGACGGAGAGGAGAACTTGGGTATTGTGTGGTGCTGGTGTCGTCACAGCTGGCTCTGGGTAGTGGCGAGTTGGGGGATCAGGACCCCGTAATTTCTTGCTACGTGTAACCGACGACTGCTGTCCGCGTTGGGATGCGTCTCCCGGTTGCTGGGATAGACGAGGAGCACAGACTCTGCCTCCAGGGAGCCGCCAGAGCCTTCCGCATCCCTGCCGCGTGAAGCAGCCACGTACAGCCTCTGGGACAGGAGCTCCTCTTAACGTTTATTCCCTTCCTCTGATTTCACAGTTAAACGGAAAGAATCAGACGCGGGGAGGAAAAGCCAGAGGAGGAGGGAGAAATCTCGCATGGAGACAGACTCCAGGCTGGCAGGCCACGGGAAGCAGGGCACGTTCGCCATGCAGCTGGCGGTGATGCCGCTCCTCGCAGGTAGCCACACCCGTTCCCAGCAGCGTCCGGTCTCCTTGACCCGTGTGGCTAGAATGCCGGTAAACAGGACACTCGCAGTGGCCGAGCCCCTGCCCTACGCTCTCAGCCACCCCCGCCAAGTGGGCGTGTCTCCACTATACAGAGCGGGAAATGGAGGCGCAGCGAGGTCAAACGCGTCGGCCAAGATGACGCAGCGAGTAAGAGAAGCCTGGGTTTGAACCCAGGTCTGATTCCAAAGTCCAAGCAAATGTGAGAATAAGAAACGTCATGGGCTTCCCTGGTGGCGCAGTGGTTGAGAGTCCGCCTGCTGATGCAGGAGACACAGGATCGTGCCCCGGTCCGGGAAGATCCCACATGCCGCGGAGCGGCTGGGCCTGTGAGCCATGGCCGCTGAGCCTGCGCGTCCGGAGCCTGTGCTCCGCAACGGGAGGGGCCACGACAGTGAGAGGCCCGCGTACCGCAAAAAAAAAAAAAAAAAAAAAGAAACGTCATGGTTTTGTTTGCTACATAAGATGCTACTTGGTATAAACACGTTCCTGCAGATTTTTACAAAGACGTCTAGTAAAGGAAATGAGGAAAGGCGACCAGTATTTATGCCCTATCATTTACTTCTCACGGCCAACTCTGATCCTCCCAGTGAACTGGTGCTTGTGGTATAGGGCGTGGTTATCATTGTCACGATTTTTTCAGGGAGGAATCAAAACTCAGAGAAGTGAAGCAGCTAAACCTGAAGGCACACAGCTCAGTGGCAGAACAGGGATTTGCTTCATTTGCTTTGTAAGATCTGTCACGGTTTATAAACTCAATTTGATAAAGAATAAGTAGGTATTTATTATGTCCATATGTTTAGATAATGGAAGGCTCAGAATATATTTTGGGTAAAATTATGTGACTTTATTTTAAAAAGGGAATATTTTAAAAGGGAGTATTAAAAAGGGAATCTTCTTTTTAGAGAAAATAATTTCACATGTTTCATTGTGGGGTTTTTGGCCATCAGGGTGAACGAGTGCCCCCTTCTGGCCTATCTGGAGAAACTTAGGCAGACACGGAGGGTCAGTGAAACCCCATAGGGTCAGAGTCCAGTGCCGGGGGTGCCGGGAAAATCTTTATTTCCACAAGCGCTTGGGTTGATGTCGATATGTTTTGAGGAACTATTAACTTTTTTGTCCACACGTTTAGATGGATTTTTGAAAATTAGTTTCACCCAAAGTGAGTTTTCAGAGACTCTTACCCACTGCTGAGCCGTGTCCAGGAGGACCGGGCCTTTCACGCAGCGGCCACGTGGCCCCGCCTGGGACAGTGACTTTGGTTCATGCTTCTTTGGTCTTGAACGCAGAAGCAGCCGGTGCTGCTCCAGGTGGGCGGGCCCCAGGGGACCTGCCTGACCTGCTCCTTGCTTTGCTGTGAGGGGAGGGAGATGCTGAATGGTCCTGGTGTGCCCGGTGTGACCATTTCCAGCAGGTGAAGCCAAGAGGTGCCTGGGCCTCCGCCCCGTTTAACTTGTGCCGCCACGGCCCTGTACAGTGACAGTTATTCCAAGAGTGACAAACAGACTTTGAATCCTGGCTCAGCCCTTTACCAGCAGGTCGCCTACTTTCTGTGAGTCTCAGTTTCCTCATCTGTAAAATGGGGACAGTAACTCCCACCCCAGGGGGCTGTAGGAAGGATCATGAGAGATAATGTGTGTAAACAGCTTGGTGGGGAGCCCTGCGCACGGCAGAGCTCAGGCAGGTTACTGGTGAGAGGTGGCAGCTGCCTCGCCCGGACATCTGGGTGGGCTGTGTGTAGGGCCCTGGGCCTCCGGCAAGGGGGGCAGAAAGATCCCTGCTCCCTGGCCCTGAGGCCACGGCTTGTGGTCATGACTGCAAGTGGCCGTGGTGCAGCAGGCCAATTGTAGGTTTCTTTTTGCCATAAAATAGAATAGCATAAGATTATTCCACAACTAGAATGATTATTTTTAGTCATCTTCAATTTAATTTTTGTAAAATTATTTTATTGTGTTTATTTTTGGCTGCGTTGGGTCTCCGTTGCTGCGTGTGGGCATTCTCTAGTTGCGGCGAGCAGGGGCTACTCTTTGTTGCGGTGCATGGGCCTCTCATTGCGGTGGCTTCTCTTGTTGCAGAGCATGGGCTCTAGGCGTGTGGGCTTCAGTAGTTGCGGCACGTGGGTTCAGTAGTTGTGGCGCGCAGGCTCAGTAGTTGTGATGCACGGGCTTCATTGCTCCATAGCATGTGGGATCTTCCTGGACCAGGGCTCGAACCCGTGTCTCCTGCATTGGCAGGCAGATTCTCAACCACTGCACTGCCAGGGAAGCCCCATCTTCAATTTAAGATTAGGCCGCAGACTTTGCATACCTTAGTGGTAAATATTGTTGGCCAGTAAGTGTCTAGAAAGGTTCTGTGTTTGGAGTGAACTCTTATGTTTACTTCACAGAGAAGGGGCCACACTTTTAGCCACGCAGGACTGGTTTTGACACTGGTTCTGCTGCATATTGGCCAAGAGTCCTTGGACGATCACTTGACATCCCTGGACCTATCGTGTTCAAGTCCGGCAGCTGTAGGTGCACAGACCCTGTGGTGGCCACTTGCCCTTGCCTTGTTCCTTACGTGGGACAGTGGTTCTCACCTTGGGCACTTATGCCCCCGGGGATACTTGGCACTCTGTGAGGCATCTTTGGGTGTCACAGGTGGGAGTGGGACACTGCTGAATGTCCCATGATGCACAGGGTGGTCCTCATGATGAATAATTATCAGTCCTCAAGTGTCAGTAGTGCTGAAGTTTAGATCCCTGCCCTGGATCATGGCTGACATCACCTGAGATTTCTGAATGTTGATATGAGTAGGTGTTTGCACTAAGGAGTCTTTCTAAACTGGACAATCTTCTATGAAAAGGCTGGCAAAGTTCTAGAACACAAATCAGAATTGGCTATGGTCTTAATGAGTTGGTTTTGAAGAGAGTCACAGGGAGAAGTGGGGGGTCCCCAGGAGATGCCCACGGCCCAGGCAGACAGTGTACACCTCGGGCCCAGGACTTGTTCTGGAAGCAACTGCTCTTTCTGAGTGTGAGTGATGGGGCTCTCACATGCCCTAAAAATATATTTACCAGCATCATGAAAGAAATAGAATTGGTCTTTTTGAGCGCAGACCCTGTGCTAGGAGGGGCAGTGTACCTGACACCTTCCCGTACATAATCCCTCTTCATCCTCTTAACCCTAAGAAAGGTGGTATCTCTGTCCATTTGGCACACGACGAAATCGAGCCTCAAAGAGCCTCTGACTTGTCGTAGGTCCCATGATGCCTAACAGTCGGATTTAGGGTTTGAAAAATCTGCTTGCAAATCGGGAGCATTTTTTTTTTTTTTGGCCTTCACCAGTGTCTCTCCACCTGGTGAAATGTATGGGCCCCTTTTGCGAGAAAAGTATTCTCACAGCTGCCCACGTGCCCTGCAGTGGTCAAGTCACCCACCCTTTTCTGCAGTTGCACTGTTGCACAACTGTCACAGCGGGAGGTGTTCCAGGCTGGATTTGGCTCGAATGTACCACTTGTGTTCTATGTCAGTACCTACACTTCCCTCCCTGGATTACAACGGTGAAAGTGACGCCACTGGGCACCAAACACAGACACTGGTGTTATTTGTTCCTGAATGTGTTCTAGTCTAAGAGAACTGCCTGGAGAAGTGCTCCAGAGCTTTCTGCAGTGAAGGACTTGTTCCGTGTCTGCTCATAGCCACACATGGCTGCTGAGCGTGTGACGTGGGACTCATGTGATGAAGGAAGTGCCTCTTAATTAATTAATTAGTTAATTTATTGGCCATGCTGTGCGGCATGTGGGATCTTAGTTCCCCGACCAGGGATTGAACCTGTGCCCCCTGCAGTGGAAGCGCGGAGTCTTAAGCACTGGACCAATGGCGAAGTCTGAAGGAAGTGCATTTTAAATTATATTTAATTTTAATTAATTTAAACATAAATATCCACATACGGCCAGTAACTATGGGACTCGCAGCGCAAGTCTGGTGGTTCTGGAATTACTTGGAGAGATTTTAAAAATCCCAGTGTGGAGGCTACAGCCCAGACCAAGCCCATGAGCCTGGGGGTGGGACCCAAGCGTCATTGTTCCTGATTATAGCCTATAGATGATTCAGGAAATGCTTATTCCACAAGGTGATCATCAATATTAAATCACAAAATGAAATTCTCTTAGAGAACCTATGGGACCCCAGTTGAAAAAGTGGTGCAGACATACTGCCTGTAGATGTTTCCCAATTATTATTTTTTAAAGTTTTCCTCTTTTCGGTGTAATTTTATCTTTGGCTCTCAGGTTGCCTGATCCCTCCTGTGCTGGTTTCGGGGCCATTCTGAATAACATTCTAACGCTGTGTGTATCTCCCTGCAGGATGGCAAACTGTCGTGAGTCATGGCAGTGGGAGGTCAGCCAACGTCTTAGATTGTTTTTTGACCCTAAAAACAGAAGTTCCCCTCATGACTGAAGAGCAAAAGCGGGACTTAAACCCCCTGACCATAGAGATCAAGTGTGTTTCCTGCCTTCCATCACGGTCTGTGTCCTTCAGTGAACTAGAGGTAAGAGTGAGCCAGGCCAGCTGGTTTGAGAGGTGCTTTTCCCAGCCATCTGCCCATCGCCTGTCGCCCCTCACCCACAGTGGCCCTACATGAGAAGTATGATCATCAACCCCATTTCCTCATTTAGGATCTCACAGCCAGACGGCAAAGAGATTAGGTTCCTGGGATCAGGAGTTACCAAGTGTGAGGTCTCCTCTGCTACACCACAGGGTTCTTCAGGTGCAGGTAGCGACCCTCCACTCAGGAGGAGCCCTATGCTTCCTTGTTACAGCAGCAGTGCTTGCCTAGTCCTCACTTATTTTGAACCAGCCAGTTTAGTGCTGCTGTTTACCTTGGAAGTCCCCTGTTCCTCTCCTGGTGGGTCCCTGTCCCTGGATTCTGTGTCTTGCTCTTGCTTTGTTTCCTCTTTGATTTTGCTGGAGCACATCCTCCTGTAGCTTTCTGAGAAGAGGTTAATGGGAGATACTTGTTTTATGATCTCTTATGTCTGAAAATATCCTTATTCTACCCTTATACTTGATTGATAGTTAGGGTATAGAATTGTAGTTTAAAAAATCATTTTCCTTCAGTTTAAAAGATTTTTATTGGAGTATAGTTGATTTACAATGTTGTGTTAGTTTCAGGTACACAGTAAAGTGAATCAGTTATACATATACACATATCCACCCTTTTTACATTCTTTTCCTATATAGATAATTACAGAGTATTGAGTAGAATTCCCTGTGCTACACAGTAGCTCCTTGTTAGGTATCTATTTTATATATAGTGGTGTGATCTCCCAATCCCAGTCTCCCAATTTATCCCTCCCCCATCTCCCCTGGTAACAATAAGTTTGTTTTCTACATCTGTGGCTCTATTTCTGTTTTGTAAATAAGTTCATTTGTACCATTTTTTTAGATTCCACATATAAGCAATATCGTATGATATTTGTCCTTCTCTGTCTGACTTACTTCACTTAGGATAATTTCTAGGTCCATCCATGTTGCTGCAAATGGCATTATTTCATTCTGTTTAATGGCTGAATAATATTCCATTGTGTATATGTACCACAACTTCTTTATCCACTCCTGGATAAATTATCTATCCATTGATGGACAGCTAGGTTTCTTCCATGTCCTAGTTGTTGTAAACAGAGCTGCAATGAACACTGGGGTACGTGTATCTTTTTTTTATGTATATAAATGTATTTATTTATTTATTTATTTTTGGCTGCATTGGGTCTTTGTTACTGCATGCGGGCTTTTCTCTACTTGCGGCAAGCCGGGGCTATTCTTCATTGCGGTGTGCAGGCTTCTCATTGCGGTGGCATCTCTTGTTGTGGAGCATGGGCTCTAGGTGCATGGGCTTCAGTAGCTGTGGCACGTGGGCTCAGTAGTTGTGACTCGTGGGCTCTAGAGTGCAGGCTCAGTAGTTGTGGCGCACGGGCTTAGTTGCTCCGTGGCATGTGAGATCTTCCTGGACCAGGGCTCTAACCCATGTCCCCTGCATTGGCAGGTGGATTCTTAACCACTGTGCCACCAGGGAAGCCCCATGTATCTTTTTGAATTATGGTTTTCTCCGGATATATGCCCAGGAGTGGGATTGCTGGGTCATATGGTACTTTATTTTTAGTTTTTTAAGGAACCTCCATACTGTTCTCCATAGTGGCTGCACCAATTTATATTCTCACCACCAGTGTAGGAGGGTTCCCTTCTCTCCACACCCTCTCCAGCATTTATTGTTTGCAGATTTTTTTGATGATGGCCATTCTGACTGGTGTGAGGTGATACCTCATTGTAGTTTTGATTTGCATTTCTCTGATAATTAGAGATGTTCAACATCTTTTCACGTGCTTTTTGGACATCTGTATGTATTCTTTAGATAATTGTCTGTTTGGATCTTCTGTCCATTTTTTTTTTTTTTTTTTTTTGCAGTACGAGGGCCCCTCACTGCTGTGGCCTCTCCTGTTGTGGAGCACAGGCTCTGGATGCGCAGGCTCAGCAGCCATGGCTCACGGGCCTAGCCGCTCTGTGGCATGTGGGATCTTCCTGGACCAGGGCACGAACCCGTGTCCCCTGCATCGGCAGGCGGACTCTCAACCACTGCGCCACCACGGAAGCCCTCTTCTGTCCATTTTTTAATTGCGTTGTTTGTTTTTTTGATATTGAGCTGCGTGAGCTGTTTGTATATTTTGGAGATTAATCTTTTGTTGGTCTTTTCATTTGCGAATATTTTCTCCCACTCTGTGGGTTGTCTTTTTGTTTCGTGTTTGGTTCCCTTTGCTGTGCAAAAGCTTTTAAGTTTAATTAGGCTCAATTTGTTTATTTTTTGTTTTTATTTTCATTACTCTAGGAGGTGGATCCAAAAAGATATTGCTGCAATTTATGTCAGAGAGTGTTCTGCCTATGTTTTCCTCTAAGAGTTTAATAGTATCCGGTCTTACATTTAGGTCTTTAATGCATTTTGAGTTTATTTTTGTGTATGGTGTTAAGGAGTATTCTAATTTCATTCTTTTACATGTAGTTGTCCAGTTTTTCCAGCACCACTTATTGAAGAGACTGTTTTTTCTCCATTTTATATCCTTGCCTCCTTTGTCACAGATTAGGTGACTATAGGTGCATGGGTTTATTTCTGGGCCTTCTATTCCGATCCATTGATCTATATTTCTGTTTTTGTGCCAGTACCATACTGTTTTGATTACTGTAGCTTTGTAGTATGGTCTGAAGTCAGGGAGTGTGATTCCTCCAGCTCCGTTTTTCTTTCTCAAGATTGCTTTGGCTATTTGGGGTGTTTTGTGTTTCGATACCAATTTAAAAATTTTTTGTTCTAGTTCTGTGAAAAATGCCATTGGTAATTTAATAGGGATTGTATTGAATCTAGATTGCCAAGGTGACTATCTGTAAAAAGGTCTGCCTGAAAAGCTGGCCCTTGGCAGGTGTCTAGGAACTTGAATCGTTCTCTAATGAGAGTGGTTCCTGGGCCTGACTGTTTCTGCCAACAGTGCTGACCATGCTTTCCTCCAGGGCGCCTGGCGTATTGGGACACAGGCTGGGGGAGCCTAATACCAGCCCCAGTCAAAACCCTGGGTGCTGCGTCTCCAGTGAGCTCCCTGGTGGACAGTACGTCACCTGAGTTGTCACAGTCAGTTGTTCAGGAGCTCAATGCATCCTGGGACACACAGTAGGAGGCCATGGGGAGATGGCGCCTGTCCCCCTGCTTTGCCTCACAGCCCTTTTCCCTTTGCAGGCTTTGCCTTGTCTCCTCTGACCTTTATGAAGCCCAGCTGTGGGTCCCACCACAGCTGAGTCCTGAGGTTCTCCTAGAGAATCACGGATCTGGGGGTGGCCCCGGGGCCGCCGACTCAGCAGTGTTTTCCTGCTTCGCGGGTCATTGTCCCTGTTTGTACAGTCCTTGTTTCCTCAAGTTGGTTTTTCTGTTTGTTTGGTCTCCATCGTCACATCTGTCTCAATCCCCTGGTTCGCTGCTCATAGGTAAGAGTGGGGGCCTCAAAAGCAGCCTTGGGTGCCGAGCGGGCTTGTGGGTTCTGAGCCTCATGCTGCGGTGGCCTGGGTGGGCTGGTGGTGGGGAGACCTCAAGTTCGATCTCTGGAGGTCTCTCCCAGTTGCCCGCCTGGAGGGTAAGGGTCTGGTAGCCAAGGGATGAAAAGGACGTGGGGTCTGCATTGGATGGTCCGTGAGCATTTGGTCACCTAATACATCTGGTTTGGATAGGAGCTGAATGCCATCAGCTGTCCCTCATTCCAGAGACCCTCTGGTTTTTTAATTTTTAAAATAGCAAGCAGAAAAGTAAAACTATCCTACAGAATCGACTCTTTTCTCTTGGTGTGCAGTTCTGTCAATTTCAGTTCATGTGTGCGTCAGCGTTCTCACCACCACAGTGAGGATACAGAACACCTCTATGACCGCACCCCCCAGACTCTTTTGTACTAGCCCTTTATGACCACATCTTCCCCACCCGCACTCGCGGCAACCGCAGACGTGTTCGTCGTGATAGTTTTAACTTTTGAAGGTTGTCGTCCAGATGGGGTTATATATTGTGTAACATCCACACTAACAACCTCTGCTGCAGCAGGGAACAACACATACAGCCTCCTTCCCTCAGAACGATGCCGGCGAGATTCCCGCAAGCTAGAATTCATCCCTTTTTGCTGCTGAGTCGTATTCTGCAGCTGGATGGAACCGCAGTCTGTCCGTCCATTAACCCATGGAGGATGTTCAAGTTGTTTCTGGTTTGGGGCAGTTACGAATACAGCTGCTAAAACATCTGTGTACGTGCTTTTGTGTGAACATAAACCTTCAGTGCTTTAGGATAAATGCCCACAGTTCTTTAGGATAAGTTCCCGGGCTCTGTGGAGAGGCTATGGTTGCATCTCAGCAGCGGTGTGCGGGGGCTCCAGCTGTGCTTATCCTCCCCAGAACTTGGTATCATCAGTGTTTTATTTTTAATTTTGGCCACTCTAATGAGTATGCAGTGTTATCTCATCGGGGTTGACCATGCATTTCCCTGATGCGGAGTGATGTGGCGCATCTCTTAATCTGCTTATCTGCCACTTTATGGCCCCTTCGGTGAAGTGTCAATTCAAGTTTTTGCCCACATTTCAACTGAGTTCTTTTTTTTAAATAAATTTATTTATTTTTGGCTGCATTGGGTTTTCGTTGCTGTGCACGGGCTTTCTCTAGTTGCGGCGAGTGGGGACTACTCTTCGTTGCAGTGCGTGGGCTTCTCGTTGCGGTGGCTTCTCTTGTTGCAGATCGTAGGCGTCCGTAGTTGTGACTCACGGGTTCCAGAGCGCAGGTTCAGTAGTTGTGGCGCACGGGCTTCGTCGCTCCGCGGCATGTGGGATCTTCCCGGACCAGGGCCCGAACCCGTGTCCCCTACATTGGCAGGCGGATTCCTAACCACTGCACCACCAGAGAAGTTCTCAACTGAGTACTTAGTTTTCCTGTTGTTGAGTTGAGAGTTTTTAAATCTATTCTGGATACAAGTCCGCTTTTGGATATGTTCTTTGCAGACATTTTCTCCCAGCCTATAGTCTGCCTTTTTATTCTCTTACTTTAATTTTGATAAAGTCCAAATTATACATTTTTGTCTTCTATAGATTGTGTTTTTGTGTCACATCTAAGAACTCTCTGCCTAACCCCTGCTGACAGGGGTTTTCTTCTATGTTTATAGTTTTACATCTGGATCTATAATCAATTTTGAGTTAATTTATGTATAAGGTTTAAGTTAATGTTCATTTTTTTTTGCAAACACATGACTAATTGTTCCAGCACCATTTGTGGAAAAGACTTTTTTTTTTTCCATTGAATTTCTTTTGCATTTCTGACAAAAATCAGTTGGCTGTACTGGTAGAGGTCTATTTCTGGATCCTTTATTCTTCTTTTTCAAAATTGTGTTAGCTCTTCCAGTTTCTTTGCCCTTTCATATAAATTTTATTTATTTTTTTCATATAAATTTTAGAATCAGCTTGTCTCTATCTACAAAAACTTGTGCTAGGATTTTGCCTGGCTTTGCACTGAATCCATAGGTCAGTCTGGGGAGAACTGACGTCTTACTGTGTTGAGACTTCAACCCCTGAACTCAGCGTGCCTCGCCATTAGTTTAGGTCTCCCCTTTTCTCTCTCATCAGCGTTTTGAAGCTCGCAGGACCCTTCATTCATTTGCCTGCACAAAAAACTAACAGCCTCCCGCCAAGCAGTAGGGGAGGGGAGGGCACGTGGGCCGGCTGGCTTCTCGGGACTCGCAACAGTTCCCTTGCTGGGCTCTTTGCTGTGACCCCCAGATCCAGAGACGCTGGGTCCTGCCAGTTCCTAAGTCTTTTGAGGATTTTGCAGAGAATGTGGCTGGTTCTCAGCTTCTCCATTACATGCTTGGGGTTTGGCTTCCTCACCTGTGCTGTGTCTGCACCACTTGCTCGTCCCTGTCCCGGCGCTCATGCTGGCTTCTCTTCTCTTCTCCTTGTCCTTGTATGTTTATGTCTTAAAAAAAAATTCCCTGTGGTTTTAGGGGAGTTCGGTGAGGGGTGTAACCAGATGTATGTGTTCAGTCTGCCACTTGAACTGCATGATGTGATGTTTAGTTCATGTCCCCAGTGGGCTGAAGTCGCCTGCACAAGGGACCATGGTGTCAGCGTCCCCAGCGCCTAGCCCGGGGCCTGGTACAAACAGGAGCTCAGTGACCATCACTCGAGCATGAGAGCCAAGGAACAGCACATTTTGATACACTGTTTGTATCACAGTTCATCTGTTCAAAGAGGATTCCCCTCACTCAGATTTTCAGTTGCCTGCCCAGCTGCTGCCACTGCACAGATTACAGGTTGGGAACTTGAACTTGCCAGAGGGCAGGTCCAGGAGAGAAAAGCAATAGGGAGTTTCCTTCCACTCTCTCTGTCTCATAGGGTTCCCACACCCCATTCCTTGGAACAGAAAGAGAGCTCTGTCTCTCCATGCCTGGTGCATAATTCTGGGATTCAGGCTTCCTTTGCGTCTAGTCTGGGACATGCAGGAAGAGAATAAAACCCAGGAAACTCACTGGGTTTGGTCTCTTTCTCCAATCTGCCCACTGCCTTTTACTTTTCAGAAGGTGTTCTCTGCATCTCTGTAGGGTTTTTTTTTCTCTAATATTTATTTATTTATTTAGGCTGCGCCAGATCTTAGTTGCAGCACATGGGACCTTCGTTGTGGCATGCAGGCTGCTTAGTTGCGGCATGCGGACTCTTAGTTGAAGCATGCCTTCTGTTGTATTCAGTGGGAGGTGCAGGGTGGGTGTGCTTATTCCGCTTAACCAGATTTGAAAGCTCCTCTTTTATTTTTCTTTAGAATATCTATTCTTTTTATTGATATATTGTGGATACGAGTCCTTTGTCAGATATGTATGCATTGTACATACTTTCTGCCCATCTGGAGCTTGACTTTAATTTTCTTAATAGTGTCTTTGATGAAGTCCATCTTATCAACTTCTGTTATGATTAGTGCTTTTTGTGTCATATCAAATAAATCTTTTTTCCACCCCAAGTTTATGAAGATACTACCCTGTGTTTTCTTCTAGGAGAGGTATGATTTTAGCTTTTATGTTTAGGTCTATGATTCCTCAAGAATTAATTGCATTTTCCTAACCATAAAAATAGTATATTTCTTCCTTTAGATTTCTTTAATTTCTCTCTGCAGTGTTTTGTAGTTTTCAGTGTACAGGTCTTCCACATCTTTCATTTCTTCCTAAGCATTTTATGTCTTGATGCTGTTGTAGGTGATATTTTAAAATTTTCAGTTTTAGAATTTTCATTGCCAGTAAATAGAATTATGATAGTTTTGACCTTGATGATATACTTTTACTTTTTAAAAACCAAACAAATAGATTTATTTTATGTACCTGATCATTCTAATACCTGTGCCTTTGTACATCTGGTTTTGCTAGTGGTACCTTTTTCCCTTAGGTGTTTTGTGATTTTTACTATGATCCCATGTCTGATGGAACTTTCTCTGTGGGAATTCTTTGAGGCCTAGGTTGGAAGTGGATCTCTCCAGAAGGTTTTCTTAATTATTTCTGCCAGGTACCTGGGAGCCCTACCAACCCAGGATTATTTTTAAATAAAATTCAGCATCAGTGGTAAAAGAAATAGTAAAATAAATAGTACCCTTGGAGTATGCATTCGAACCACACACTTGTGTAACGGTGAGCTTCTGATGATAACGTTGTAGCATGCGCAAGGTTTCCTGTTTCTGTCCCGACACAGCCCTGCCCCCCGCCTGCAGCTCAGCCTGCGAGTCCTCTTAAACCCAGACCCAAGTTCTGCTTGGTCACTTTATATGCTAAAGGTGAGCCGTGCCAGCCCTCCAGATGCGTGTCTGGGAAACACGGATTCTCTGTTCTAAAAGCCACTCCTCTCCACACTTTCTGTGCCCGGCCATGGGACGGGAAGAAGCGCAGGGCCTGTCCTCGTGGCACTGGCCATCCGGGGGAAGTAGTTGCTTCAGCTGCCAGCTCAGCGCCGTACACGTGGCTCTCGGGCCTCGCAGTGGCCTTGCAGAGTGGGCTCTGTCCTTGGGGTTTGTGAATGAGGAACCACAGGCCGCAGGGGCTGCAGGGGCTGCCGGGCGTGAGCCTGGGGCCGGGATTTGAGCCGCTGGGTGGGGGCCACCTGGAGAGGAGGGGGGCCGGCAGGGGGTGCCCGCGGCTGCACCCATGACCGCCGCCCCTGCTCTCTCGCAGCGGCTGTGCACCCCCGTGTACTGCAGGTACCAGTTCTACAGGACCCCAGTGCACAGGACTGAGGGCCAGCCCCATGGGACCCACGTCTACTTCCAGGATATCAACGTCATCTTCCTTGGGGCCATGCACCCCAGCGACCTGAGGGAATACCTGGAGGGCCCCCCGATGGTGGTGGAAGTTCATGACCGGGACCGCAAGTCAGAGGGGTATTCCCGCAAGCCCGCCCTGTTTGGGGAGGACCCGCTGGATACATACCTCAACCTCCAGACCCTAATTTCCCCGAAAGAGACGGAGAACAACCCCTTTGAAACCCAGGATAAGATGTGGGACCCTTACGGGGTTGCCCAGGTCAGCTTTGCCGACCTCCTCCTTGGCCAGAAGTACTTGAACCTGGTTGTCCCCGTCCACAGCTGCGAGCCCAAGGCCACGCGCCTCGGCCATGACAGCAGGAGCAGGAAGGCGGTGGGGTTGCGGGTGCCCGGAGATGGCCTGCGGCACAGCCCGATGCCCCCGGGCGACTACCTGGAGGCCAGCTGCCTGCTGAAGCTGCGGGCGGGCGTGGCGGTGCCGCTGTGGGCCGGGACCGAGGCCCTGGACGCCCACCCCACGGCCTCCCAGTTTGGCCGCGTCATCTTCGTGTTCACCTCCAGTAAGCTCTCACTCCTGCACGGCCTGCTGCAGGACGTCGCCGTGATCAACGCCGGGGCCCTGGGCCTGGACTCCTGCCCCGTGGAGGATATCCAGCAGATCCTGTCCGCCTTGAAGATGCCGGCGAAGATCCAGGAGCGGCCGGACCTGGACGTGCTCACTGGCTTCCACCTGCTGGACGGGCGGGGTCACCTCCTCATCCTGGAGGGCTTGGCCGACCGGGGCCTGAGGCGGCTGTGGGAGAGCCACCAGAGCCGGTAGGTAGGTCTCCGCGTTTCTGGGTGGGGAGGGGTGGCCAAGCTCAGGTTCTGTGACGCCGACTGTGGGAGGGACCTGTTGATTTGGTGCCTCTCGGGGTTCGTATAAGGCACTTCACAGAGCTCAGCAGCTGGGAGAGCCGCTTGCCTTTGGTTGAAGCGAAGACTTCATGGGTATATGGAAGGGAGGCTGGTTCAGGAAACTGGGTCCTGCCTTCACACTCCCGAGGCGCCCCCCTGGCCAGCGGGGAGCAGAGTGTTCTGCCCGGCCCTGAGAGGGACACTGCAAGGACACAGACGTCAGCTCGTCCCGAGGGAGACAGGGCGGATTATTGTGAGGCTGGAGGGCTGCTTACGCTGCAGAAGTCCCCTTCCCTGGAGGCCAGGAGCCCCCGATGGCCGCCCCCTGGAGATGTTGCAGAGGCAACGGAAGTGTCCCCTTCTGGGCCGCAGCAGGTGGCCCCTCGTGGTCTTCCGTTCTTTAGTTGTGGTGATGGGATAACTCCCTTTTTCTTTCATGATTTGCAACTATCCTAGTTTGGATCAATAGGGCCTTCCTTCTCTGCTCTGGAGGCCCCCTATCTGTTCTCAGAGCTCAGATGCCCCATGACTCAGATGCTGACAACAGCAGGGTGTCCGGATGTTGACTGTGTCCACCCAGGGGGGGGGGGCTGTCTTGATGTGCTGATGGCCAAGAGCACGGGGGCAGGGGAGGTGGGGAGGCCGCCTCGTGGCTGGTTATCCTCCCAGGAGGCCTGAAAGCATGCATACACACAAAAACGTGCACATGGATGTTCATAGCACCGTTATTTATAATAATCAGAAAGTGAAACGACTCAAATGTCCATCAGCTGATGAACAAAACATCCATACCATGGAATAATATTCAGCTGTCAAAAAGGAATGAAGTATTGATACAGATACTTCAACACGGATGAACCTTAAAAACGTTATGCTAGGGGACTTCCCTGGTGGCGCAGTGGGTAAGACTCATGCTCCCAATACAGAGGGCCCAGGTTTGATCTGTGGTCCGGGAACTAGATCCCTCATGCATGCCGCAACTAAGAGTTTGCATACCACAGCTAAGGAGCTGGTGAGCTGCAGCTAAGAAGCCCGCCTGCCGCAACTAAGGAGCCCGTGAGCCACAACTAAGGAGCCTGCGAGCTGCAACTAAGGAGCCCGCCTGCCTCAACTGAGATGTGGCTCAACCAAAACAAACAAACAAACAAAAACTCATTATGCTAAGTGACCTGGAGGGCATTGTGCTAAGTGAAATAAGTCAGACAGAGAAAGACAAACACTGTATGTTATCACCTACATGTGGAATCTAAAAAATAAACTAGTGAATACAACAAAAAAGAAACAGACTCACAGAGAGGACAAACTAGTGGTTACCAGTGGGGAGAGGGAAGGGGGGAGGGGCAAGATAGGGGTAGGGGAGGAAGAGGTACAGACTATTGCATATAAAATAAATAAGCTACAAAGATCTATTGTACAGCACAGTATAATATTTTGTAGTAACTATAAATGGAGCATAATCTATAAAAATTTTGAATCAGTATGTTGTACACCTAAAACTAATATTGTAATCAACTATGCCTCAATTAAAAATTATGCTAATAGGGACTTCCCTGGTGGCACAGTGGTTAAGAATCTGCCTGTCAGTGCAGGGGACGCAGGTTCAATCCCTGGTCCAGGAAGATCCCACATGTCGCACAGCAACTTAGCCCGTGCGCCACGACTACTGAAGCCCCCACGCCTAGAGCCCGTGCTCCGCAACAAGAGAAGCCACCACAGTGAGAAGCCCGCACACTACAAAGAAGAGTAGCCCCCGCTCGCTGCAACTAGAGAAAGCCAGCGTGCAGCAACAAAGACCCACCGCAGCCAAAAATAAATAAATAAATTTAAATGTTATGCTAATAAAAGGAGCCAGACATAAAAGGCTACCTATTATATGATTCCATTCATATGAAATGTCTAGAATAGTCAAGTCCATAGAGATAGATCAGTGGTTTCCAAGGTCCGAGAGGAGGGATGCAGGAGAAGTGGGGAGTGATAAAAATGTTCTAGGATTAGACAGTGTTTGTGGTTGCACAACATTGGGAGTATACTAAAACCACTGAATTGTACACTTACTTTGGGGGGGGTATACTATTTTATTCAAATTTAAATTTCACCATCAAATACTGAAGTATATGCTGGCCCTGTGTTTAGATTTTTGAAATAAAGGTGGACAGACAGATTTAAGGGTGCAGTGTATTAAACACTGTACAATATATTAAACAATTAGAGAAAATCTAGGGGTGCTATAACTCTATATACCTTTGTACATTGAGTGGCGTTAAGTATAGGGACAAGCCCAGCACCCGGAGGAAGAGCCCATTGAGGACTGAACAGAGGCCCTTGGCTGCTGTCAGAATCTCCCCTTGACTTTCAACAAACCAAGGCGTCTGTCCGTCTACAGAAACCACCAAATCCGGGGCAAACAGCAACAGGATAAATGCTAAGGAATTGGCTCTTTCCAGTTAGGACTCTGGGGGCCGGTCTGAAGCACACGGGGCTGGCTAGAGCTGAGACGTGTTGCAGCTCAAGTCTGGGATCTGTAGGTCAGAGCAACAATCGTTTCTAGAGACAGAATGGTGAGTGCATTCTGCAAAAGCCCCCAGGGTTTGCCGACAAGTTCCTAGGATGCTCTCCTCAAATGGCAGGAATTGGACACTTAAAAGAGTGGACTTCACGGTGTGTAGGAAAGAACTTGGCCTTGCCCAAGAGAGGTCTGGCTTTTGCCCTTGGCTTCTGGGAGGTGATCTGTGTCATGCCTGATAGGAGTGTCTTTGGTTAGGTTGTGGGCTGACCACACTGGATCTTAGGCTGAAGCCTCACCAGAGAGTCACAGGATGGAGGTTGGTGGGGCTGGAAAGACCAACGTTGTGACTTAGGGCAGGGGCTTTGGGTCATGCAGTGTCATGGGCACATTTTTGTGTGGATGCGTGCTTTCAGTTCTCCTGGGCAGATAACCAGCCACGAGGTAGCCTCCCCCTGCCCGCCACCCCCTGCTGTGCTCTTGGCCATCAGCACATCAAGACACGCCCCCTCCTGACATGGAGACTGAGATTGCTATGTGGGCCATCAATCAATCAATCAATCAATCATTAATGGAGCCCCAATAAAAACTCTGGACACCAAGCCTAGGGGGAGCTACTCTGTGTAGTGATTCTTTCATCATCTTAAAAATACCTTTTCCAAAGAAAAAGTTTTGAATTTTGATAGAGTCCAATCTATTGATTATTTTTTCTTTTATACACTATGCTTCTGGAGACATGTTTAAGAATTCTTCACAAAGCCTTAGGTCTTGAGTATTTTTTCTCTGTTTTCTTCTAAAAGATTCATGGTCTTATGGTTTACTTTTAAGTTTATGATTCGTTTTGAGTTAATTTTTGTATGAAGCGCAAGGTTTAGGTTGAATTTTTCCCTTTTCTTAAAAAATTGAGGTATACTTTGCATGTAACAGTATGTTAGCTTTGGGTATACAACTTCATGATTCGATATTTGTATATGTTGTGAAATGATCACCACAATAAGTCTAGTTAACATCCATCATCATACAAGTTACAGAATTTTTTGTGATGAGAATGTTTAACGCCTACTCTCTTAGTAACTTTCAGATATGCAATACAGTATCACTAACTATAGTCACAGTGCTGTACATAACTAAATGGCTTTGTAACCTCTTGACCCCCTTCATCCATTTTGCTCACTCCACACACCCTGCCTCTGGGTGGGCAGCCACCAGTTTGTTCTCTGTATCTGTGAGCTTGGGTTTTTACTATTTTGCTTCTGTTTTTTTAGATTCCACGTGTAAGTGAGATCATATGGTATTTGTCTTTCTCTGACTTGTTTCACTCAGTATGATGCCCTGGGGATGCATCCATGTTGTTCCTACTGTCAAGACTCTCTTTTTTTATGATGGAATAACTTAGGTTGTTTCTATATCTTGGCTATTGTAAATAATGCTGCATTGAACGCGGTGATGCAGATACCTGTTCGAATTAGTGTTTTTGTTTCCTTAGGATGAATACCCGGAAGTGAAACTGCTGGATCATATGGCAGTTCTATTTTTAACTTTTTGAGGAACCTCCAAAGTGTTTTCCATAGTAGCTGTACCAGTTTATTAATACATCCTTACCCACAGCGCCTGTGGGTTTCCTGTACTCCACATCCTCACCAAAATGATTATTGCTTGTCTTTTTTATAATAGCCATTCTCAACAGGTATGAGGTAATGTTTCACTTTTGTTTCAATTTGCATTTCCATGATAATTAGTGACGTTGAGCGTCTTTTCCTGTACCTGTTGGCCATCTGTTTGTCATCTTTGGTAAAATGTCTATTCAGATCTTCTGCCCATTTATTTATTTATTTTTCCTTTTCTGTGATTTTATCGACTTTAAAATTTTTTTTATTGAAATATAGTTGATTTACAATGTTGTGTTAATTTCTGCTGTACAGCAAAGTGATTCAGTTATACATACATATATATATATATACACTTTTTTTTTAGCACCTTCATTTCTTTCCTTTTTTTAAGTTTATTTATTTAGTTTTGGCTGCGTTGGGTCTTCGTTGCTGTGCGCGGGCTTCTCATTGCAGTGGCTTCTCTTGTTGTGGAGCACAGGCTCTAGGCACTCAGGCTTTAGTAGCTGTGGCATGAGGGCTCAGTAGTTGTGGCTCGCAGGCTCTAGAGTGCAGGCTCAGTAGTTGTGGCGCATGGGCTTAGTTGCTCTGCGGCATGTGGGATCTTCCCAGACCAGGGCTCAAACCATGTCCCCTGCATTGGCAGGCGGAGTCTTAACTGCTGCGGCACCAGGCAAGTCCCCACACATTCTTATTTTTACATTCTTTTCCATTATGATTTATCATAGGATACTGGATATAGTTCCCTGTGCTATACAGTAGAACCTTGTTGTTTATCTGTTCTATATATAATAGCTTACATCTGCTAATCCCAACCTCCCACTCATCCCTCTCCCATACCCCTGTCCCTTGACAACCACAAGTCTGTTTTCTATGTCCATGGGTCTGTTTCTGTTTCGTAGATAAGTTCATTTGTGTTATATTTTAGATTCCACGTATAAGTGATATCATATGGTATTTGTCTATTTCTTTTTTTAAAAAAATTTTTATTTATTTGGCCATGCTGGGTCTTAGTTGTGGCATGTGGGATCTTCATTTGTGGCATGTGGGATCTTTTAGTTGTGGCATGTGAGATCTTTAGTTGTGGCATGTGGGATCTAGTTCCCTGACCAGGGATCGAACCTGGGCCCCCTCCATTGGGAGCACACAGCCTTAGCCACTGGACCACCACGAAAGTCCCCATCTTTCTCTTTCTGACCTACTTCACTTTTTATGATAATCTCTACGTCCATCCATGTTGCTGCAAATGGCATTATTTCGTTTTTTTAATGGCTGAATAGTATCCCATTGTATATATGTACCATATCTTCTTTATCCAGTCATCTGTTGATAGACATTTAGGTTGTTTCCATGTATTGGGTATTATGAATAGTGCTGCTATGAACATAGGGGTGCATGTATATTTTTGGATTATAGTTTTGTCTGGATATATGCCCAAGAGTGGGATTGCAGGATCATCTGGTAGCTCTATTTTTAGTTTTCTGAGGAACCTTCATACTGTTTTCCATAGTGGCTGTACCAACTTACATTCCCATCAACAGTGCAAGCGGGTTCCCTTTTCTCCACACCCTCTCCAGCATTTTTTATTTGTAGACTTTTTAATGATGGCCATTCTGACTGGCGTGAGATGGTACCTCATTGCAGTTTTGATTTGCATTTCTCTAATAATTGGCGACGCTGAGCATCTTTTCATGTGCCTATTGGCCATCTGTAGGTCTTTTTTGGAGAAATGTCTCTTTAGGTCTTCTGCCCATTTTTTGATTGGGTTGTTTGTTTTGTTGTTGTTGTGTTGTATTAGCTGTTTGTATATTTTGGAAATTAAGCCCTGTCAGTCACATTGTTTGCAAACATTTTCTCCCATTCTGTAGGTTGTCTTTTCATTTTGTTTATGGTTTCCTTTTCTCTGCAGAAGCGTGTAAGTTTGATTAGGTCCCATCTGTTTATTTTTGTTTTTATTTCTTTTGCATTGGGAGATTGACCTAAGAAAACACTGGTATGATTTATGTCAGAGAATGTTTTGCTTATGATCTCTTCTAGGAGTTTTATGGTGTCATGTCTTATGCTTAAGTTTTTAAGCCACTTTGAGTTTATTTTTGTGTATGGTGAGGGGGTGTGTTCTAACTTCATTGAGTTACATGCAGCCGTCCAACTTTCCCAACACCACTTGCTGAAGAGACTGTCTTTTCCCATTGTATATTCTATTTTTTAAAAATATTTATTTATTTATTTATTTATTTATCTTTGGTTGCATTGGGTCTTCTTTGCAGAGTGCGGGCTTTCTCTAGTTGCTGTGAGTGGGGGGCTATTCTTCGTTGTGGTGTGTGGGCTTCTCATTTTGGCAACTTCTCTTGTTGTAGAGCACAGGCTCTAGGTGCGCGGGCTTCAGTATTTGTGGCTCACGGGCTCTAGAGCACAGGCTCAGTAGTTGTGGTGCATGGGCTTAGTTGCTCCATGGCATGTGGGATCTTCCCAGACCAGGGCTCACTGTGTCCCCTGCATTGGCAGGCAGGTTCTTAACCACTGCACCACCAGGGAAGTCCGTCCTGTTGTATATTCTCACCTCCTTTGTTTAAGATTAATTGACCATAGGTGTGTGGGTTTATTTCTGGGCTGTCTGTTCTGTTCCATTTATCCATATGTCTGTTTTTGTGCCAGTACCATGTTGTTTTGATTACTGTAGCTTTGTAGTATTGTCTGAAGTCTGGGAGAATTATGCCTCCTGCTCTTTAAATTTTTTTTTTTTCCTCTCAGGATTGCTGTGGCAATTCTGGGTCTTCTATGGGTCCACATAAATTTTTGGATTATTCTAATTCTGTGAAAAATGTCATGGGTAATTTGATAGGGATCACATTAAATCTGTAGATTGCTTTGGGTAGTATGGTCGTTTAAATAATATTAATTATTCAAATCCAAGAGCATGGGATATCTTTCCATTTCTTTGAATCCTCTTCACTTACCTTTATTAATGTTTTATAGTTCTCAGAGTATAAATCTTTCACCTCCTTGGTGAGGTTTATTCCTATGTTATTTTTGGGGTTGCAATTTTATTTTATTTATTTTTATTTATTAGTTGACTATAGGTGCGTGGGTTTATCTCTAGGCTTTCTATCTTGTTCCATTGATCTGTGTTTCCATTTTTGTGCCAGTACCATATTATTTTGATTACTGTAGCTTTGTAGTATAGTCTGAAGTCAGGGAGTCTGATTCCTCCAGCTCCGTTTTTTTCCCTCAAGACTGCTTTGGCTCTTCGGTGTCTTTTGTGTCTCTATACAAATTTTAAGATGATTTGTTCTAGTTCCATAAAAAATACCATTGGTAATTTGACAGGGTTTGCATTGAAGCTGTAGATTGCTTTGGGTAGTATAGTCATTTTCACAATATTGATTCTTCCAATCCAAGAACATGGTATATCTCTCCATCTGCTGCTATCACCTTTAATTTCTTTCATCAGTGTCTTATAGTTTTCTGCATACAGGTCTTTTGTCTCCCTAGGTAAGTTTATTCCTAGGTATTTTATTCTTTTAGTTGCAGTGGTAAATGGGACTGTTTCCATAATCTCTCTTTCAGATTTTTCATCAGTAGTGTATAGGAATGCAAGAGATTTCTGTGCATTAATTTTGTATCCTGCCACTTTACCAAATTCATTGATTAGCTCTAGTAGTTTTCTGGTGGCATTTTTAGGATTCTCTGTGTATAGTATCATGTCATCTGCAAGCAGTGACAGTTTTACTTCTTTTCCAATTTGTATTCCTCTTATTTCTTTTTCTTCTCTGATTGCCATGGCTAGGACTTCCAAAACTATCTTGAATAATAGTGGTGAGAGTGGACATCCTTGTCTCGTTTCTGATCTTAGAGGAAATGCTTTCAGTTTTCCACCATTGAGAATGATGCTGGCTGTGGGTTTGTTGTATACGGCCTTTATTATGTTGATGTAGGTTCCCTCTATGCCCACTTTCTGGAGGGTTTTTATCATAAATCGGTGTTGAATTTTGTCAAAAGCTTTTTCTGCATCTATTGAGATGATCATCTGGTTTTTATTCTTTGATTTGTTAATATGGTGTATCACATTGATTGATTTGCATATATTGAAGAATCGTTGCATCCCTGAGATAAATCCCACTTGATCGTGGTGTGTGATCCTTTTGATGTGTTGTTGGATTCTGTTTGCTAGTATTTTGTTGAGGATTTTTGCATCTGTATTCATCAGTGATATTGGTCTGTAATTTTCTTGTTTTGTAGTATCTTTGTCTGGTTTTAGTATCAGGGTGATGGTGGCCTCATAGAATGAGTTTGGGAGTGTTCTTTCCTCTGCAATTTTTGGAAGAGTTTGAGAAGGATGAGTGTTAGCTCTTCTCTAAATGTTTGATAGAATTTAACTGTGAAGCCATCTGGTCCTGGACTTTTGTTTATTGGAAGATTTTTAATCACAATTTCGATTTCATTACTTGTTGTTGGTCTGTTCATATTTTCCGTTTCATCCTGGTTCAGTCTTGGAAGGTTATCCCTTTCTAAGAACTTGTCCATTTCTTCCAGGTTGTCCATTTTTATTGGCATAGAGTTGCTTGTAGTAGTCTCTTAGGATGCTTTGTATTTCTGCGATGTCTGTTGTAACTTCTCCTTTTTCATTTCTAATTTTATTGATTCGAGTCCTCTCCCTCTTTTTCTTGATGAGTCTGGCTAATGGTTTATCAATTTTGTTTATCTTCTCAAAGAACCAGCTTTTAGTTTTATTGATCTTTGCTATTGTTTTCTTTGTTTCTATTTCATTTATTTCTGCTCTGGTCTTTATGATTTCTTTCCTTCTGCTAACTTTGGGTTTTGTTTGTTGTTCTTTCTCTAGTTCCTTTAGGTGTAAGTTTAGATTGTTTACTTGAGATTTTTCTTGTTTCTTGAGGTAGGCTTTTATAGCTATAAACGTCCCTCTTAGAACTGCTTTTGCTGCATCCCATAGGTTTTGGATTGTCGTGCTTTCATTGTCATTTGTCTCTAGGTATTTTTTGATTTCCTCTTTGATTTCCTCAGTGATCTCTTGGTTACTTAGTAATGTATTGTTTAGCCTCCACGTGTTTGTGTTTTTAACGTTTTTTTCCCTTAACTCATTTCTAATCTCATAGTGTTGTGGTCAGAAAAGATGCTTGATATGATTTCAGTTTTCTTAAATTTCCTGAGGCTGGATTTGTGACCCAAGATATGGTCTATCCTGGAGAATGTTCCGTGTGCCCTTGAGAAGAAAGTGTAATTTGCTGTTTTTGGATGGAATGTCCTATAAATATCAATTAAATCTATCTGGTCTATTGTGTCATTTAAAGCTTCTGTTTCCTTATTTATTTTCATTTTGGATGATCTGTCCATTGGTGTAAGTGAGGTGTTAAAGTCCCCCACTATTATTGTGTTACTGTCGATTTCCTCTTTTATAGCTGTTAGCTATATATATATATATTTCCTCGATTTATATTCTGTCGATTTATAGCTGTTAGCAGTTGCCTTATGTATTGAGGTGCTCCTATGTTGGGTGCATATATATTTATAATAGTTATATCTTCTTCTTGGATTGATCCCTTATCATTATGTAGTGTCCTTCCTTGTATCTTGTAACATTCTTTGTTTTAAAGTCTGTTTTATCTGATATGAGTATAGCTACTCCAGCTTTCTTTTGATTTCCATTTGCATGGAATATCTTTTTCCATCCCCTCACTTTCAGTCTGTGTGTGTCCCTAGGTCTGAAGTGGGTCTCTTGTAGACAGCATATATATGGGTCTTGTTTTTGTATCCATTCAGCAAGCCTGTGTCTTTTGGTTGGAGCATTTAATTCATGTTTAAGGTAATTATCGATATGTATGTTCCTATGACCATTTTCTTAATTGTTAATGGGTTTGTTTTTGTAGGTCCTTTTCTTCTCTTGGGTTTCTCACTGAGAGAAGTTCCTTTAGCATTTGTTGTAAAGCTGGTTTGGTGGTGCTGAATTCTCTGAGCTTTTGCTTGTCTGTAAAGCTTTTGATTTCTCCCTTGAATCTGAATGAGATCCTTGCCGGGTAGAGTAATCTTGGTTTGTAGATTCTTCCGTTTCATTACTTTAAGTATATCATGCCACTCTCTTCTGGCTTGTTAGAGTTTCTGCTGAGAAATCAGTTGTTAACCTTATGGGAGTTCCCTTGTATGTCATTTTTCGTTTTTCCCTTGCTTTCAATAATTTTTCTTCATCTTTAATTTTTGCCAGTTTGATTACTGTGTGTCTCGGCATGTTTCTCCTTGGGTTTCTCCTGTATGGGACTTGCTGCGCTTCCTGGACTTGGGTGACTATTTCCTTTCCCATGTTAGGGAAGTTTTCAACTATAATCTCTTCAGTATTTTCTCTGGTCCTTTCTCTCTCTCTTCTCTTTCTGCGACCCCTATAATGCGAATGTTGTTGCGTTTAATGTTGTCCCAGAGGTCTCTTAGGCTGTCTTCATTTCTTTTCATTCTTTTTTCTTTAGTCTGTTCTGCAGCAGTGAATTTCACTATTCTGTCTTCCAGGTCACTTATCCATTCTTCTGCCTCACTTATTCTGCTATTGATTCCTTCTAGTGTAGTTTTCATTTCAGTTATTGTATCGTTCATCTCTGTTTGTTCTTTAATGCTTCCAGGTCTTTGTTCAACATTTCTTGCGTCTTCTCGATCTCTGCCTCCATTCTTTTTCCGAGGTCCTGGATCATCTTCACTATGATGATTCTGAATTCTTTTTTTGAAAGGTTGCCTATCTCCACTTCATTTAGTTGGGGTTTTTTTGGGTTTTATATTGTTCCTTCATCTGGTACATAGCCCTCTGCCTTTTCATCTTGTCTGTCTTTCTGTGAATGTGGTTTTTGTTCCACAGGCTGCAGGATTGTAGTTCTTCTTGCTTCTGCTCTGGTTTGCAATTTTAAAAGGTTTTTTTTTTTTTTTTTTTGCTGTACGCAGGCCTCTCACTGTTGTGGCCTCTCCCGTTGCGGAGCACAGGCTCTGGACGTGCAGGCTCAGAGGCCATGGCTCACAGGCCCAGCCGCTCCGCGGCATGTGGGATCTTCCCGGACTGGGGCATGAACCATGTCCCCTGCATCAGCAGGTGGACTCTCAACCACTGCGCCACCAGGGAAGCCTGCCACCAATTTCTGTATGTTAATTTTGTATCCTGCTACCTTGTTGAATTAATTTATCAGTTCTAGTTGTTTTTGTGTGGTGTCTTCAGGGTTTTCTATATATAGTGTCATATCATCTACATATAATGACCATTTTACCTCTTCCCTTCTAATTTGGATACCTTTAATTTCTTTCTCTCATCTGATTGCTGTGGTTAGGAATTTCAATAGTATGTTGAAGAGAAGTGGTGAGAGTGGGCATGCTTGTCTTTTTCCAGATTTTAGGGGAAGGCTTTCAGCTTTTCACTATTGAGCATTAAATTGGCTGTAGGTTTGTCATAAATAGCTTTTACTATTTTGAGATATGTTCCCTCTAAATCCACTGTGGTAAGAGTTTTTTCGTGAATGGATGTCGAATTTTGTCAAATGCTTTTTCTGCATGTATTGAGATTATCATGTGGTTTTTGTCTTTTCTTTTGTTTATGTGGTGTTCTTGTCAAGGTATTTTTTGTCTTTTCTTTTGTTGTTGTGGTGTATCAGATTGATTGATTTGTCTATACTGAACCATCCTTGTGAACTTGGGATGAATCCCTCTTGGCCATGGTGTATGATCTTTTTTACGTGTTGTTAGATTTGGTTTGCAAATATTTTGTTGAGAATTTTTGCATCTATATTCATCAAAGATATTGGCCTGTAATTTTCTTTTTTTGGTGGTATCTTTGTCTGGTTTTGGTATCAGGGTGATTGTGGTTTCACAGAATGTCTTTGGGAGTGTTCCCTCCTCTTCAATCTTTTCGAAGAGTTTGAGAAGAATCTGTGTAAGTTCTTCTTTGTATGTTTGGTAGAATTCGCCTGTCAAGCCATGTGATCCTGGACTTCTTTTTGTAGGAAGTTTTTTATTACAGGTTTGATTTCACTTCTAGTGATTGGTCTGTAGAAATTATCTATTTCTTCTTGATTCAATTTTGGTGGGCTGTATGTTTCTAGACAATTCCATTTCTTCTAGGTTGCCAAATTTGTTGGCATATAATTGTTCATAGTATTCTCTCATGGTGTTTTGTATTTCTATGGTATCAGTTGAGATTTTTCCTTTCTCTTTTCTTATTTTGTTTATTTGGATTCTCTCTCTTCTTGGTGAGCCTGGCTAGAGGTTTGTCTATTTTGTTTACCCTTTCAAAGAACCAGCTTTTGGTTTTGTTGATTTTTTTTCTATTTTTAAAAAAAATCTCTACTTTATTTCCTCCCTGATCTCTATTATTTCCTTCCTTCTGCTGACTTTAGGTTTTGTTTGTTCTTCTTTGTCTAATTCTTTTAGGTGGTAGGTTAGGTTGTTCATTTGAGATTTTTCTTGTTTTTGATGAAGGCCTGTATTGCTATGAACTTTCCGCTAAGAACTGCTTTTGCTGTGTCCCATAGATTTTGTATGGTTGTGTTTTCATTGTGCAGGAAGGTGGTGGCTGGGGCTCTCGCCCACTCCTGGCGCCTGGGCAGGTGCGTCAGTGGCCCATGACCAGTCTTGTTCAGGAGGGAGTTGGTGGAGGCTCACAACCACTCCTGCGTTCTGGGCAGGAGTTGGTGCAGTCCCTCAACCACTCCTAGGGTCTGGGAGGGTTTTAGTGGGGGATTGTGACCATTCCTGGCATCAGGGTGGATGGTGGTAGAGGTCTGTAACTGCCCCTGGAGCCTGGGCAGGCAGTGTCTTGCCCTCTGGGAGCACACATACATGGAAAAAAGGCTATAGTCTAGGTCCCACCTCTCCCCTCCTACACCACCCAAACAATGCTGACCGGCCTCTGAGGCAGCTCAGGCTTCCTCCGCTTATACCCCCAGCTGTGGTGGCACCGGATTCATCCCCCCGCCCCCAAGTCTGTCTCTACACAGCCAACCCCAGTCCTCTCCCTGGTTCTGATCTCTGGAGCCGAAGTTCCAGCACCCAGCCCCTGCCAGCACTGGGGATGCACATGTCAGGCTGGTGAGTGCAGGTCTGCGGTACTGACCATCTGTGCAGTTCTCCCTCTGCTCTGGCTGCCACGAACTGACTGCTGCATTCTTCTCAGAGGCTCTGAAGCTCCCCTTCTGTCCTGGCAGATCTCCCTGCCGGTGAGGGGGCTTCCCAGGGTGCATGAACCTTACCTCTTTCACAGCCCCCTCCCAGGGGTGCAGGTCCCATCCGGATACCTTTCTCACTTTCTTTTTCATTTTTCCTACCTGGTTACACGGAGATTTTCTTGCCCTTACAGCAGTCTGAAGTCTTCTGCCAGCGTTCAGTAGATATTCTGTGAGAATCGTTCCACATGTAGATGTATTTTTGTTGTAGATGTGGGAGAGAGCGAGCTTTGTGTCCTACTACTCTGCCATCTTGATCAGTCTCATGTTTTCTGTTAGCAATTAACATCCTTTCTTTTCAACTGAAAGGAGTCCCTTTAACATTTTTATAAGGCCAGTTTAGTGGTGATGAACTCTGTTAGTTTTTCTTATATGGAAAACTCTTTTATCTCTCCTTCAATTCTGAATGATAACTGCCGGGTAGAGTATTCTTTGTTGGAAGGTCTTTTCTTTTGGCGCTTTGAATATATCGTGCCACTCCCTTCTGGCCTGCAAAGTGTCTGCTTAAAAATCTGCTGATAGTCTTATGGGAGTTCCCTTGTGTGTAACAAGTTGTTTTTCTCTTGCTGCTTTTAAGCTTCTCTCCTTGTCGTTAGCTTTTGACCTTTTAATTATAGTGTGTTGGTGCGGGTCTCTGGGCTCATCTTATTTGGAATTCTGTTTTGATGTGGCTGGTTTCTCTTTTGCCCTATGTGAAGGGGTCATTCAGCTAGTTTTTAGTTTTTGTTTTTGTATCTTTCTCCCCAGAGGAAATTGTTCCCTATGGAGCTGTAGATTTGGTGTGTCCTTGGGAGGAGGATCTCCCTCCCAAGAAGCTGTTCCCAAGGAAGATCTTCCCAAGGAAGATCTTCAGGATCTTCCTCCGTCACCGTCTTGAACTGGAACCTAGGTTGAGTTTTTGTTGTGTTTCATTTAGCCTACATATATCCAATAGCTACAGCATCATTTGTTGAAAATATTATATTCCTTTACTGAATTGCTTTTGCATCTTTATAAAAAATCGGTTGGTCATAATTGTGTGGATCTATTTCTGGGTTCTCAATTCTGCTCCATTGATTTCTGTGTCTGTCCCTTCACCAATACTACAAAGTCTTGATGACCGTAGCTATATAATCAAAGTCAGGCCACTTTATTCTTTTTCAAAATTGTTTTTGTTGTTCTAGATCCTTTGCCTTTTCATATAAATTTTACAATATGCTGTATGTATCTACAAAACATCTTTCTAGAATGTTGATAGAAATTATGCTCAACCTATGTATCATTTGGAGAGAACTATTTGAGCCTTCCAATCCGTGAATATTTATTTAGATTTCCACTTATTTACATTTTTTAAAATTTTAAAAATTTTTAAAATTTCTTTCATCAGCATATTCAGCATACAAGTCCTGTACGTATTTGGTAGATTTATATCTAAGTATTTTACTTTTTGAGTGATTTTTAAATGGTTCTGTGTTTTTTAATTTCAGTTTCCAGCTGTGCATTGCTTGTATATAGAATATAATTGATTTTTCTATGTTGATTCTACAGCCTTGCTAAACTCACTTATTGGTTTGAGGAGTTCTGTTCGTCTGATTGATTGTTTCTGGTAGATTCCTTGGGATTTTCTACACTGACCAAGATGTCATCTGCAAATAGCAATAGTTTAATTCCTTCCTTTCCAGGCTGTATATCTTCATTTCCTTAGGGTGCTAGCTAAGACTTGAAGTACTATTTTATATAAGAGTTGTCACATCCTTGCTTTGTTTCTGGTCTTTGGTGGAAGGCAGTCTTTCCCCATTACGTGTAGGTTTTTTGTAGATGTCCTTTATCAACTTGAGGAAGTTCCACTTTATTCCTTATTCGCTGAGAGTTTCCTAATTTGCTGGCTCACACAGTTCACAAAAATCAATCCCAGACAGAGTAAAAGCTTATTTGAAATAATTATGGACTCACAATAAGTTGCAGAAATTATAGAGAGGTTCCAGGTACCCCAACACCCTGTCTCCCCCAGTGGTGACATCTGACATATTGATGGATGCAGTGCAGTTAACTAGACCACAGTTGTCTGTTCTTACTCAGGTTTCACCAGAAATATCTTGTTCGTTTTATTTTTCAGATTCCACACATAAGTGAGAACATACAGTATTTCTCTTTCTCTGTTTGACTTATTTTACTAAGTTTAATACCTTCCAAGGTCCATCCATGTTGTTGCAAATTTCATCCTCTTTAATGGCAGAGCAATATTCCACTGTATCTATATATCGTGTCTTCTTTATCCATTCATCTGCTGATGGGCACTTAGGTTGCTTACATATCTTGGCTGTTGTAAATTGGGGTGCATATATCTTTTCAAAGTATTGTTTTCACTTTCTTTGGATACATACCCAGGAGTTGAATTGTTGGATCATATGGTAGTTCTATTTTTAATTTGTTGAGGAATCTCCATACTGTTTTCCATAGTGGCTGCACCAGTTTACATTCCCACCAAGAGTGTAGGAGGGTTCCCTTTTCTTCACATCCTCACCAACACTTTATTTCTTGTCTTTTTGATGATAGCCATTCTGTGAGGTGATACGTCATTGTGGTTTTGATTTACATTTCCCTAATAATTAGTAATATTGAACATCTTTTCATGTACCTGTTTGCCATCTGTATGTCTTCTTTGGAAAAATGCCTATTCAGGTCTTCTGCCCATTTATTAATTGGGTTGTTTGTTTTTTTAACACTGAGTTGTAGGAGTTCTTTATATATTTTAGATATTAGCCCCATATCACATATCATGTGCCAATGTTCTCTCATTCAGTAGGTTGCCTTTACATTTTGTTGACGGTTTCCTTTGCAGTGCAAAAGCTTTTAAGTTTGATTAGGTCCCATTTGATTATTTTTGCTTTTGTTTCCCTTGCCTGAGGAGACAGATCCAAAAAATTATTGCTAAGACCAGTGTCAAAGAACATATTGCCTATGTTTTCTTCTAAGAGTTTCAGGTCTTATACTTAGGTCTGTAATCCATTTTGAGTTTATTTTATATATGGTATGAGAAAATGTTCTAATTTCATTCTTTGACACGTAGCTGTCTAGTTTTCCCAGCACCACTTATGTAAGAGACTGTCTTTTTCCCGTTGTATGTTCTCAACTTTCTTGTAGAAGAAACATCTATTTTTAAAAAGTTGAATTGTAAAGCTTTTAGATAGTGCTACAGGAGGACATATTCATGACCTCAGAATAAAGAAAGACTTCTTGAGTAAGACAGAAGTAGAAAAAATAAAGGAAAAAATGACAGGTTTGGCTATATTAAAATTAGTAACTTCTCTTCACCCAAAGACCATAAAAATTGCGAAAAGAAAAGCCACAAACTGAGAAAAAAGTATTTGCAATGTATGGAGCTAGTATTCTGAGAGTACAGAAACGCCTGTGAATGAATGAGAAAACAGTAAAAACATCCCAGTGGAGGAATGGGCAGAAGACTTGAACAGGGACCCCCCACAAAGGGGAACCACCGCCACCCCAACACACAGACTCAGGGTGGGATGCACAGGCTCCGTGCGGATTCACCGGGTTCAGGAAGGTGGAGGAACCTGAGCCCAATACAGCGGGTGGCTCAAAGGTCGGGGGGGGTGGGGGGTGGGGGTGGGGGACGCAGAGTCGGTGGGAGGGGCGGGTCGGTAGGGGAGGGGGAGGAAACAGAGATGGGGCGGGGACAGCGAGACCCAAGCAAGCCCAGGCCAGTGCCAGCGTTTCCACCACCAGTGGCCCTGGGAAAGTGCCGAGCTCTGTGGCGGGCAGAGCGGCAGCGGCGTGGGGCCCCTCTTTTTTCTTGCAGGGTCCCGCAGGCAGAGCCCGGCTCCTACAAGGCGCTCTACAACTCGCAGCTGCGTTTCCGCCGCCGCCTCTACGCCGACCTGGAGACCGTCCCGTACCACGTGCACCTGTCCCGGCCGCTGGCGCAGCTGATGAAGCACGCAGTGCTCTACGTGCGCAACACGGTGCCGCGGCAGGTCTTTCAGGCACTGAGCAGGTGCGGCCCGACCCGTGCCCCGCCGTCCCGCACGCTCTGCCAGGGGGGCTTCGGAAGTGTGCGGCGGACAGAGGGCAGCCTAACCCGAACCACAGCTGTGCCTGCTGAATGTGTTTTTAAAAAGGGGGGGTTGGGGCGGGAGAGAGGGGGGCGTCCGCTCACCCTGGTGGGGGTGGGGGTGACTACTCAGTCCTCGAACTGTGCTGACATGAGGCTCTGTGCCTCGTACCCTCTGCCTGGGCGGGAAGGAGCTCTGTGGTCCACACCCCCGACGGCCAGCCTGTCGAGGCCACTCCCTGGTGGGGTGTGGGTTGGTGCGAGGTAGGGAATAAGGCCATCGGGACCGAAAAATAATCAAAGCAGAAAGTGGGAAGCCTTTAACTGCGGGGGGACTGAGAGGGGAGAGGGAAGGGGACAGCTCCCCACACCCCAACCCCGTGGGCTCAGCACGCGGCATCTAAGCTTCTCGTGCACGAGCTGGGTGACCCGGGATCAGCTCATCAACCTCTCTGTGTTTTCGTTTCCTCTCATGAAACGGAGACCGTCTGACCTGTCGTGCCGGGCAGGCAGGCTGAGTGGGCCTCTTCTGTGTTCCAGGATCTACTGCATCTGCCGTTACAGCTCCAGGCTCAGGGAGGTGATCACCGGGGACCTGCTGCCCTCCTCCTCCATGATCAAGGGGCTGAGCCAGGAGTTTGGGCTGCCCATTTCCCCGGAAGATCTTACAGAGGGAAAACTGCTGGCTATGTCCCTTCCTCCTGCCCCCAATCTGGAGGACTTCCGGAGCCGGAATTCCACCCTCACTTCTGAGATCCAGGCCCACCAGGAGAAGTGCCTGCAGTGGCGGAACACCATGGTCCTGAAGAACCGAGACCAGAAGTACAGCCTGATCCAGGTAGGCGCTCCCACCCCCAGGCGTCCCGGGCCTCCTGCGGCCTGTGTCTGTTTCCCTGGGCAGGGTTCCCAGGCGGGATGGGCAGGAGGTGCTGCCTGCAGGGCACAACTGTGCCAGGAGCTTTGCCTCCCAACCCTGGAGTATCTTGTCCTTCTTGAAAGGTGAAGAGGAACCCTCTTATGTGTAATTCCTTTCCCCTGGCCCTGGAGTTCATCTTAGAGAAAGAACTGTGTGTGTGTGTTAACATTTTGCTTAAGCTGCTGAAGGCATGGATGCCATATGATGTCCAAGCAACACAGGAGACAAACTAACCTGTGTGAGAAAATGTGCGTAGAGGGGAAGAGAACAGGAGACTGAAGCTGGTGAGGTGATGGAAGGTCAGGTGCATGTGGCCTGAATGGCCAAGGGCCTCCCTCAGCCCATACCAACCAAAAAGGCTTAAAAACGCCAACATCTGAGGTGTGCCTTGAACTCGTAGTGTGTATGAGTGAAGCCCACCCATGGGCTGTGTGGGTGAAGCCACTGCCTGGCCCTCCCACCCCAATCTCTAGTAAAAGTCGTCTTAGAAGTCTCTAAGTTTTATATATGTGCCTTCTTTATGAAAATCGACAAGGAGGTGGTGGTTTTTTTCTGTCAGTGTTCAAGTTTTTAGCTTTCTCAAAAGAACCGGTTCTTTGATTTATCAATCAGTTTACTTTTCCTGCTTTCCTAATTCATTAACTTCAACTTTTACAATTTTATTTATTTATTTATTTTTGGCTGTGTTGGGTCTTCATTGCTGTGTGGGCTTTCTCTAGTGGCGGTAAGCGGGGGCTACTCTTCGTTGTGGTGTGCGGGCTTCTCATTGCGGTGGCATCTCTTGTTGCAGAGCATGGGCTCTAGGCACGCGGGCTTCAGTAGTTGTGGCATGTGGGCTCAGTAGTTGTAGCTCACGGGCTCTAGAGCGCAGGCTCGGTAGTTGTGGTTCGCGGGCTCTAGAGCGCAGGCTCAGTAGTTGTGGTGCACGGGCTTAGTTGCTCCGCGGCATGTGGGATCTTCCTGGACCAGGGCTCGAACCCACGTCCCCTGCGTTGGCAGGTGGATTCTAAACTACTGTGCCACCAGGGAAGCCCCAGAAGTAGAATTTTTTTTCAATCTTTAAAATATATATATATATATATATATATATATATTTATGGCTGCGTTGGGTCTTCGTTGCTGCACGTGGGCTTTCTCTAGTTGCGGCGAGCGGGCGCTACTCTTCGTTTCGGTGCACGGGCTTCTCACTGCGGTGGCCTGTCTTGTTGTGGAGCACAGGCTCTAGGCGTGTGGGCTCAGTAGTTGTGGCTCGCAGGCTGTAGAGCTCAGACTCAGTAGTTGTGGCACACAGGCTTAGTTGCTCCGTGGCACATGGGATATTCCTGGACCAGGGCTCAAGCCCGTATCCCCTGCATTGGCAGGTGGATTCTTACACACTGCACCACCAGGGAAGCCACAGAAGTAGAATTTTTGGGTCATTTAATAAGTTTATGTTTAACATTTTAAGAAACTGTCAAGCAGTTTTTCACCATATGTCCACCATTTTATGTCACCAAACGCAATGCACGAGGGTTCCAGTTTCTCCACATCCTCACAAATGCTGGTAGCTGTCAATTTTTTTTTTTTTTTTTTTTTTTTGCGGTACGCAGCCATCTCACTGTTGTGGCCTCTCCCGTTGCGGAGCACAGACTCCAGACAAGCAGGCTCAGAGGCCATGGCTCAAGGGCCCAGCCACTCCACGGCATGTGGGATCTTCCTGGATTGGGGAACGAACCCGTGTCCCCTGCATTGGCAGGCAGACTCTCAACCACTGCGCCACCAGGGAAGCCCAGTGCGTGTTTGTTTTATATATGTGTTTATACGTATTTTTCTGTGTATGTGTTCATGTGAACCGCCTAACTTATATCTCCTACCCTACTTTCTTTTTGGTAACTCTAGGTTTATTCTGAAAGTCGGTGACTCTGTTTCTGTTTGGTATACTAGTTCAGTTGTATGTATGTTTTCCTTCCTCCTATAAGTGATATTATATGCTGTGGGTCCTCCTCTGTCTGTCTGACTTCACTCAGTGTGTGGGCATCCCAGGTCCATCCATGTTGCTTCTGATGGCATTATTTCATTCTTTTTGCTGGCTGAGTAACAGTTCCTTGTATACACGTAGGACCTCCTGTTTATGTATTCATCACTCGCTGGACTACTTGTTTGTGTGTCTTGGCGATTGTAAATAGTGCTGCAGTTAACGTTGGGGTGCTTGTGTCTTTTTAATTATGGATTTTCCGGAGTAGCGCCCAGGAGTGGACATGCAGTAGTATAGGGTCGCTCTCTCCTTAGTTTTCTAGGAACTGGGATACAGTGCTTTCTAGTGGCAGTCACCAATGTACATTTCCACTCACCGAGTTGGAAGGTTCCCTTTTCTCCACACTCATTCCCCATCAATTGTTTGTAGACTTTTTGATGCTGGCCATACCGCCTGCTGCGAGATGATGCCACTTTAGAATTTTGATATGCATTTCTCGGATAATCAGCGACTTTCTGCTTCCTGTCGTGGTCGGGGTTTTTCTTTTTAAACAGTGTGAGTAAACTTTCCCTCCTGAAATTGGGCTTCTTGAAAGTCTGTGTTTTTCGAATGTTTTTTCGGTTACCTAACCCAGGTCAGTTTGAAGACACGTGTTATTAAAAGCCCCACAGGCTCTGTGAGTATTAGGTGCCCTGAAGCACCGGTTGTAAAGTTGTTGTTCCGCGAAACGTCCACAAGGCGGCAGCATTTCTTCGTGGCCAGCTCTAGTTTGTTGGCAACCAAAAGCGTTAGGGAGAGTCATCTTACTAGGCTGTGAATTAGAGGGGAAGGTGCCAGAGGCAACACCCAAGGGCTTGTGTGTCACTACCTCTTCCCTGTTAAGCTTCACGCCCCCGAAAAGTCCAAACCCTGGCTAAAGCTGCGGGTGCTGCGGTGTGTAGGTGGGGTGACTCCTGGCAAGGAGGCCGGATGTGGGAAGCCCACCAGCAGCAGCCGTGGAGGCTCGGTCACGGTTTGAATCTCCTGCAGCCTAGATGGTCCCCCATGGTTGGGGTGCACTTGGCTTCCTTTTAGCTCTCGGAAGGCCCACCTAGGTTCTGAAGGTTTGGTTCCCCCCAGAAAGGAACGGACAGGACAGCTTTAAGGGGCTGCATTTGCAGGCACGTCCTCTTCACGTCTCTCGGCTCCACCTCAGTGCACCCTTGGGACCCCAGGTTGCTCAGCCTGCTGGGATGTGACACCAGCGCCTATCACCGGGGCCCGAGGCGAAGAGCATGCCCATTTCTTTCCTTTTACTTTCTTTTTCAGCTTAATTCTGATGGTATGTTGTACTAGAGTTGATTTCCAAAGTGGGGTTTGGTGTAGGTGTACAGGAAGCTGATTGAGTTACACATGTAATACAGCTACTATTTTTCGGATTCCTTTTCCGTATAGGTTATTGCAGAACGTTGAATAGAGGTCCTGGTGTTGTACAGTAGTCCTTGTCGAGTGCGTATTTTATATATATGTTTATAGGTATTTTTCTGTGTATGTGTTCATGTGAACCGCCTAACTTATATCTCCTACCCCACTTTCTTTTTGGTAACCCTAGCTTTAATCTGAAAGTCGGTGACTCTGTTTCTGTTTAGTAAACTAGTTCAGTTGTATGTATGTTTCCCTTCCTCCTATAAGTGATATTATATGCTGTGGGTCCTCCTCTGTCTGACTGACTTCACTCAGTGTTTGGGCATCCCAGGCCCATCCATGTTGCTTCTGATGGCATTATTTCATCCTTTATCCTGGCTGAGTAACGGTCCCTTGTATACACGTAGGACCTGCTGTTTATGTATTCATCACTCGCTGGCCTATTTGTTTCTGTGTCTTGGCGTTTATAAATAGTGCCGCAAAGAACGTTGGGGTGCTTGTGTCTTTCTGAGTTATGCATTTTCCCGAGTAATGCCCAGGAGTGGGCCTCCAGAAGTATAGGGTCGCTCTCTCTTTAGTTTTCTAGGAACTGGGATACAGTGCTTTCTAGTGGCGGTCACCAATGTACATTTGCACTCACCGAGCTGGAAGGTTCCCTTTTCTCCACGCTCGTTCCCCATCGATTGTTTGTAGACTTTTTGATGCTGGCCATTCTTCCCGCTGTGAGGCGACGCCTCGTTACACGGTGGATTGGCATTTGTCAAATAATGAGTGATATGCATCTTGTCGTGGTGTGTATTTTTTTATTTTAAACAGTGTGAGTAAACTTTCCCTCTTCAAATTTGGCCTTTTGAGGGTGTGTGTGTTTCTAATTTATTTTTCGGTTGCCTAACCCGGGTGATTTTTGAGCACACGTGTCGTTAAAAGCCCCACAGGCTTCCTGAATATGATGTGCCCTTAAACACCGGTTGTAAAGTTGTTGTTACGGGAAACGTCCACAAGGCGGCAGCATTTCTTCATGCCCAGCTCTGGTTCCTCGGTAACCAAAAGTTTTAGGGGGAGTCATGGTGCTGGGCTGTGAATTAGAGGGGAAGGTGCCAGAGGCAACACCCAAGGGCTTGTGTGTCACTACCTCTTCCCTGTTAAGCTTCTACGCCCCCGAAAATTCGAAACCCTGGCTAAAGCTGCGGGTGCTGCCCTGTGTAGGTGGGGTGACTCCTGGCAAGGAGGCCGGATGTGGGAAGCCCACCAGCAGCAGCCGTGGAGGCTCGGTCACGTTTTGAATCTCCTGCAGCCTAGATGGTCCCCCATGGTTGGGGTGCACTTGGCTTCCTTTTAGCTCTCGGAAGGCCCACCTAGGTTCTGAAGGTTTGGTTCCCCCCACAAAGGAAGAGACAGGACAGCTCTAAGGGGCTGCATTTGCAGGCACGTCCTCTTCACCTCTCTCGGCTCCACCTCAGTGCACCCGTGGGACCCCAGGCTGCTCAGGCTGCTGGGATGTGACACCAGCGCCTATCACCGGGGCCCGAGGCGAAAAGCATGCCCATTTCTTTCCTTTTACTTTCTTTTTCAGCTTAATTCTGATGGTATGTTGTACTAGAGTTGATTTCCAAAGTGGGGTTTGGTGTAGTGTACAGCAAGCTGATTGAGTTACACATGTAATACAGCTACTATTTTTCGGATTCCTTTTCCGTATAGGTTATTGCAGAACGTTGAACAGAGGTCCTGGTGTTGTACAGTAGTCCTTGTCAAGTGCGTGTTTTTTTTAATATATATATATATATATATATATATATATGTTTATAGGTATTTTTCTGTGTATGTGTTCATGTGAAACGCCTAACTTATATCTCCTACCCCACTTTCTTTTTGGTAACCCTAGCTTTAATCTGAAAGTCGGTGACTCTGTTTCTGTTTGGTATACTAGTTCAGTTGTATGTATGTTTCCCTTCCTGTTATAAGTCATATTATATGCTGTGGGTCCTCCTCTGTCTGTCTGACTTCACTCAGTGTTTGGGCATCCCAGGTCCATCCACGTTGCTTCTGATGGCATTATTTCATTCTTTTTGCTGGCTGAGTAACAGTTCCTTGTATACACGTAGGACCTGCTGTTTATGTATTCATCACTCGCTGGACTACTTGTTTGTGTGTCTTGGCGATTGTAAATAGTGCTGCAGTTAACGTTGGGGTGCTTGTGTCTTTTTGAATTATGGATTTTCCGGAGTAGCCCCCAGGAGTGGACATGCAGTAGTATAGGGTCGCTCTCTCCTTAGTTTTCTAGGAACTGGGATACAGTGCTTTCTAGTGGCGGTCACCAATGTACATTTCCACTCACCGAGCTGGAAGGTTCCCTTTTCTCCACACTCATTCCCCATCGATTGTTTGTAGACTTTTTGATGCTGGCCATACCGCCTGCTGCGAGATGATGCCACTTTAGAATTTTGATATGCATTTCTCGGATAATCAGCGACTTTCTGCTTCCTGTCGTGGTCGGGGTTTTTCTTTTTAAACAGTGTGAGTAAACTTTCCCTCCTGAAATTGGGCTTCTTGAAAGTCTGTGTGTTTCGAATGTTTTTTCGGTTACCTAACCCAGGTCAGTTTTGAAGACACGTGTTATTAAAAGCCCCACAGGCTCTGTGAGTATTAGGTGCCCTGAAGCACCGGTTGTAAAGTTGTTGTTCCGCGAAACGTCCACAAGGCGGCAGCATTTCTTCGTGGCCAGCTCTAGTTTGTTGGCAACCAAAAGCGTTAGGGAGAGTCATCTTACTAGGCTGTGAATTAGAGGGGAAGGTGCCAGAGGCAACACCCAAGGGCTTGTGTGTCACTACCTCTTCCCTGTTAAGCTTCACGCCCCCGAAAAGTCCAAACCCTGGCTAAAGCTGCGGGTGCTGCGGTGTGTAGGTGGGGTGACTCCTGGCAAGGAGGCCGGATGTGGGAAGCCCACCAGCAGCAGCCGTGGAGGCTCGGTCACGGTTTGAATCTCCTGCAGCCTAGATGGTCCCCCATGGTTGGGGTGCACTTGGCTTCCTTTTAGCTCTCGGAAGGCCACCTAGGTTCTGAAGGTTTGGTTCCCCCCACAAAGGAAGAGACAGGACAGCTCTAAGGGGCTGCATTTGCAGGCACGTCCTCTTCACGTCTCTCGGCTCCACCTCAGTGCACCCTTGGGACCCCAGGTTGCTCAGCCTGCTGGGATGTGACACCAGCGCCTATCACCGGGGCCCGAGGCGAAGAGCATGCCCATTTCTTTCCTTTTACTTTCTTTTTCAGCTTAATTCTGATGGTATGTTGTACTAGAGTTGATTTCCAAAGTGGGGTTTGGTGTAGGTGTACAGGAAGCTGATTGAGTTACACATGTAATACAGCTACTATTTTTCGGATTCCTTTTCCGTATAGGTTATTGCAGAACGTTGAATAGAGGTCCTGGTGTTGTACAGTAGTCCTTGTCGAGTGCGTGTTTTATATATATGTTTATAGGTATTTTTCTGTGTATGTGTTCATGTGAACCGCCTAACTTATATCTCCTACCCCACTTTCTTTTTGGTAACCCTAGCTTTAATCTGAAAGTCGGTGACTCTGTTTCTGTTTAGTAAACTAGTTCAGTTGTATGTATGTTTCCCTTCCTCCTATAAGTGATATTATATGCTGTGGGTCCTCCTCTGTCTGACTGACTTCACTCAGTGTTTGGGCATCCCAGGCCCATCCATGTTGCTTCTGATGGCATTATTTCATCCTTTATCCTGGCTGAGTAACGGTCCCTTGTATACACGTAGGACCTGCTGTTTATGTATTCATCACTCGCTGGCCTATTTGTTTCTGTGTCTTGGCGTTTATAAATAGTGCCGCAAAGAACGTTGGGGTGCTTGTGTCTTTCTGAGTTATGCATTTTCCCGAGTAATGCCCAGGAGTGGGCCTGCAGAAGTATAGGGTCGCTCTCTCTTTAGTTTTCTAGGAACTGGGATACAGTGCTTTCTAGTGGCGGTCACCAATGTACATTTGCACTCACCGAGCTGGAAGGTTCCCTTTTCTCCACGCTCATTCCCCATCGATTGTTTGTAGACTTTTTGATGCTGGCCATTCTTCCCGCTGTGAGGCGACGCCTCGTTACACGGTGGATTGGCATTTGTCAAATAATGAGTGATATGCATCTTGTCGTGGTGTGTATTTTTTTATTTTAAACAGTGTGAGTAAACTTTCCCTCTTCAAATTTGGCCTTTTGAGGGTGTGTGTGTTTCTAATTTATTTTTCGGTTGCCTAACCCGGGTGATTTTTGAGCACACGTGTCGTTAAAAGCCCCACAGGCTTCCTGAATATGATGTGCCCTTAAACACCGGTTGTAAAGTTGTTGTTACGGGAAACGTCCACAAGGCGGCAGCATTTCTTCATGCCCAGCTCTGGTTCCTCGGTAACCAAAAGTTTTAGGGGGAGTCATGGTGCTGGGCTGTGAATTAGAGGGGAAGGTGCCAGAGGCAACACCCAAGGGCTTGTGTGTCACTACCTCTTCCCTGTTAAGCTTCACGCCCCCGAAAGTCCGAAACCCTGGCTAAAGCTGCGGGTGCTGCGGTGTGTAGGTGGGGTGACTCCTGGCAAGGAGGCCGGATGTGGGAAGCCCACCAGCAGCAGCCGTGGAGGCTCGGTCACGGTTTGAATCTCCTGCAGCCTAGATGGTCCCCCATGGTTGGGGTGCACTTGGCTTCCTTTTAGCTCTCGGAAGGCCCACCTAGGTTCTGAAGGTTTGGTTCCCCCCACAAAGGAAGAGACAGGACAGCTCTAAGGGGCTGCATTTGCAGGCACGTCCTCTTCACGTCTCTCGGCTCCACCTCAGTGCACCCTTGGGACCCCAGGCTGCTCAGCCTGCTGGGATGTGACACCAGCGCCTATCACCGGGGCCCGAGGTGAAAAGCATGCCCATTTCTTTCCTTTTACTTTCTTTTTCAGCTTAATTCTGATGGTATGTTGTACTAGAGTTGATTTCCAAAGTGGGGTTTGGTGTAGTGTACAGCAAGCTGATTGAGTTACACATGTAATACAGCTACTATTTTTCGGATTCCTTTTCCGTATAGGTTATTGCAGAACGTTGAACAGAGGTCCTGGTGTTGTACAGTAGTCCTTGTCAAGTGCGTGTTTTTTTTAATATATATATATATATATATAATATATATGTTTATAGGTATTTTTCTGTGTATGTGTTCATGTGAAACGCCTAACTTATATCTCCTACCCCACTTTCTTTTTGGTAACCCTAGCTTTAATCTGAAAGTCGGTGACTCTGTTTCTGTTTGGTATACTAGTTCAGTTGTATGTATGTTTCCCTTCCTGTTATAAGTGCATATTATATGCTGTGGGTCCTCCTCTGTCTGTCTGACTTCACTCAGTGTTTGGGCATCCCAGGTCCATCCACGTTGCTTCTGATGGCATTATTTCATTCTTTTTGCTGGCTGAGTAACAGTTCCTTGTATACACGTAGGACCTGCTGTTTATGTATTCATCATCGCTGGACTACTTGTTTGTGTGTCTTGGCGATTGTAAATAGTGCTGCAGTTAACGTTGGGGTGCTTGTGTCTTTTTGAATTATGGATTTTCCGGAGTAGCCCCAGGAGTGGACATGCAGTAGTATAGGGTCGCTCTCTCCTTAGTTTTCTAGGAACTGGGATACAGTGCTTTCTAGTGGCGGTCACCAATGTACATTTCCACTCACCGAGCTGGAAGGTTCCCTTTTCTCCACACTCATTCCCCATCGATTGTTTGTAGACTTTTTGATGCTGGCCATACCGCCTGCTGCGAGATGATGCCACTTTAGAATTTTGATATGCATTTCTCGGATAATCAGCGACTTTCTGCTTCCTGTCGTGGTCGGGGTTTTTCTTTTTAAACAGTGTGAGTAAACTTTCCCTCCTGAAATTGGGCTTCTTGAAAGTCTGTGTGTTTCGAATGTTTTTTCGGTTACCTAACCCAGGTCAGTTTGAAGACACGTGTTATTAAAAGCCCCACAGGCTCTGTGAGTATTAGGTGCCCTGAGCACCGGTTGTAAAGTTGTTGTTCCGCGAAACGTCCACAAGGCGGCAGCATTTCTTCGTGGCCAGCTCTAGTTTGTTGGCAACCAAAAGCGTTAGGGAGAGTCATCTTACTAGGCTGTGAATTAGAGGGGAAGGTGCCAGAGGCAACACCCAAGGGCTTGTGTGTCACTACCTCTTCCCTGTTAAGCTTCACGCCCCCGAAAAGTCCAAACCCTGGCTAAAGCTGCGGGTGCTGCGGTGTGTAGGTGGGGTGACTCCTGGCAAGGAGGCCGGATGTGGGAAGCCCACCAGCAGCAGCCGTGGAGGCTCGGTCACGGTTTGAATCTCCTGCAGCCTAGATGGTCCCCCATGGTTGGGGTGCACTTGGCTTCCTTTTAGCTCTCGGAAGGCCCACCTAGGTTTCTGAAGGTTTGGTTCCCCCCACAAAGGAAGAGACAGGACAGCTCTAAGGGGCTGCATTTGCAGGCACGTCCTCTTCACGTCTCTCGGCTCCACCTCAGTGCACCCTTGGGACCCCAGGTTGCTCAGCCTGCTGGGATGTGACACCAGCGCCTATCACCGGGGCCCGAGGCGAAGAGCATGCCCATTTCTTTCCTTTTACTTTCTTTTTCAGCTTAATTCTGATGGTATGTTGTACTAGAGTTGATTTCCAAAGTGGGGTTTGGTGTAGGTGTACAGGAAGCTGATTGAGTTACACATGTAATACAGCTACTATTTTCGATTCCTTTTCCGTATAGGTTATTGCAGAACGTTGAATAGAGGTCCTGGTGTTGTACAGTAGTCCTTGTCGAGTGCGTGTTTTATATATATGTTTATAGGTATTTTTCTGTGTATGTGTTCATGTGAACCGCCTAACTTATATCTCCTACCCCACTTTCTTTTTGGTAACCCTAGCTTTAATCTGAAAGTCGGTGACTCTGTTTCTGTTTAGTAAACTAGTTCAGTTGTATGTATGTTTCCCTTCCTCCTATAAGTGATATTATATGCTGTGGGTCCTCCTCTGTCTGACTGACTTCACTCAGTGTTTGGGCATCCCAGGCCCATCCATGTTGCTTCCGATGGCATTATTTCATCCTTTATCCTGGCTGAGTAACGGTCCCTTGTATACACGTAGGACCTGCTGTTTATGTATTCATCACTCGCTGGCCTATTGTTTCTGTGTCTTGGCGTTTATAAATAGTGCCGCAAAGAACGTTGGGGTGCTTGTGTCTTTCTGAGTTATGCATTTCCCGAGTAATGCCCAGGAGTGGGCCTGCAGAAGTATAGGGTCGCTCTCTCTTTAGTTTTCTAGGAAACTGGGATACAGTGCTTTCTAGTGGCGGTCACCAATGTACATTTGCACTCACCGAGCTGGAAGGTTCCTTTTCTCCACGCTCATTCCCCATCGATTGTTTGTAGACTTTTTGATGCTGGCCATTCTTCCCGCTGTGAGCGGACGCCTCGTTACACGGTGGATTGGCATGTCAAATAATGAGTGATATGCATTTGTCGTGGTGTGTATTTTTTATTTTAAACAGTGTGAGTAAACTTTCCCTCTTCAAATTTGGCCTTTTGAGGGTGTGTGTGTTTCTAATTGTTTTTCGGTTGCCTAACCCGGGTGATTTTTGAGCACACGTGTCGTTAAAAGCCCACAGGCTTCCTGAATATGATGTGCCCTTAAACACCGGTTGTAAAGTTGTTGTTACGGGAAACGTCCACAAGGCGGCAGCATTTCTTCATGCCCAGCTCTGGTTCCTCGGCAACCAAAAGTTTTAGGGGGAGTCATGGTGCTGGGCTGTGAATTAGAGGGGAAGGTGCCAGAGGCAACACCCAAGGGCTTGTGTGTCACTACCTCTTCCCTGTTAAGCTTCTACGCCCCCGAAAATTCGAAACCCTGGCTAAAGCTGCGGGTGCTGCGGTGTGTAGGTGGGGTGACTCCTGGCAAGGAGGCCGGATGTGGGAAGCCCACCAGCAGCAGCCGTGGAGGCTCGGTCACGTTTTGAATCTCCTGCAGCCTAGATGGTCCCCATGGTTGGGGTGCACTTGGCTTCCTTTTAGCTCTCGGAAGGCCCACCTAGGTTCTGAAGGTTTGGTTCCCCCACAAAGGAAGAGACAGGACAGCTCTAAGGGGCTGCATTTGCAGGCACGTCCTCTTCACCTCTCTCGGCTCCACCTCAGTGCACCCTTGGGACCCCAGGCTGCTCAGCCTGCTGGGATGTGACACCAGCGCCTATCACCGGGGCCCGAGGCGAAAAGCATGCCCATTTCTTTCCTTTTACTTTCTTTTTCAGCTTAATTCTGATGGTATGTTGTACTAGAGTTGATTCCAAAGTGGGGTTTGGTGTAGTGTACAGCAAGCTGATTGAGTACACATGAAATACAGCTACTATTTTTCGGATTCCTTTTCCGTATAGGTTATTGCAGAACGTTGAATAGAGGTCCTGGTGTTGTACAGTAGCTTGTCAAGTGCGTGTTTTAAATAATATATAATATATATATATAGTATAGGTATTTCTGTGTATGTGTTCATGTGAAACGCCTAACTTATATCTCCTACCCCACTTCTTTTTGGTAACCCTAGCTTTAATCTGAAAGTCGGTGACTCTGTTTCTGTTTGGTATACTAGTTCAGTTGTATGTATGTTTCCCTTCCTGTTATAAGTGATATTATATGCTGTGGGTCCTCCTCTGTCTGTCTGACTTCACTCAGTGTTTGGGCATCCCAGGTCCATCCACGTTGCTTCTGATGGCATTATTTCATCTTTTTGCTGGCTGAGTAACAGTTCCTTGTATACACGTAGGACCTGCTGTTTATGTATTCATCACTCGCTGGACTACTTGTTTGTGTGTCTTGGCGATTGTAAATAGTGCTGCAGTTAACGTTGGGGTGCTTGTGTCTTTTGAATTATGGATTTTCCGGAGTAGCCCCAGGAGTGGACTGCAGTAGTATAGGGTCGCTCTCTCCTTAGTTTTCTAGGAACTGGGATACAGTGCTTTCTAGTGGCGGTCACCAATGTACATTTGCACTCACCGAGCTGGAAGGTTCCCTTTTCTCCACGCTCATTCCCCATCGATTGTTTGTAGACTTTTTGATGCTGGCCATTCTTCCCGCTGTGAGGCGACGCCTCGTTAACGGTTGATATGGCATTTGTCGGATAATGAGTGACTTTATGCTTCTTGTCGTGGTCGGTGTTTTTTTTTTTAAACAGTGTGAGTAAACTTTCCCTCTTCAAATTTGGCTTTTTGAGGGTGTGTGTTTTCTAATATTTTTCGGTTGCCTAACCGGGTGAGTTTTGAGCACACGTGTCGTTAAAAGCCCCACAGGCTCCTGAATATGATGTGCCCTTAAACACCGGTTGTGAAGTTGTTGTACGGAAACGTCCACAAGGCGGCAGCATTTCTTCATGGCCAGCTCTGGTTCTCGGCAACCAAAAAGTTTTAGGGGGAGTCATGGTGCTGGGCTGTGAATTAGAGGGGAAGGTGCCAGAGGCAACACCAAGGGCTTGTGTGTCACTACCTCTTCCCTGTTAAGCTTCTACGCCCCGAAAATTCGAAACCCTGGCTAAAGCTGCGGGTGCTGCGGTGTGTAGGTGGGGTGACTCCTGGCAAGGAGGCCGGATGTGGAAGCCCACCAGCAGCAGCCGTGGAGGCTCGGTCACGGTTTGAATCTCCTGCAGCCTAGATGGTCCCCATGGTTGGGGTGCACTTGGCTTCCTTTTAGCTCTCGGAAGGCCCACCTAGGTCTGAAGGTTTGGTTCCCCCCACAAAGGAAGAGACAGGACAGCTAAGGGGCTGCATTTGCAGGCACGTCCTCTTCACGTCTCGGCTCCACCTCAGTGCACCCTTGGGACCCCAGGCTGCTCAGCATGCGGATGTGACACCAGCGCCTATCACCGGGGCCCGAGGCGAAAAGCATGCCCATTTCTTTCCTTTTACTTTCTTTTTCAGCTTAATTCTGATGGTATGTTGTACTAGAGTTGATTTCCAAAGTGGGGTTTTGGTGTAGTGTACAGCAAGCTGATTGAGTTACACATGTAATACAGCTACTATTTTCGGATTCCTTTCCGTATAGGTTATTGCAGAACGTTGAATAGAGGTCCTGGTGTTGTACAGTAGTCCTTGTCGAGTGCGTATTTTATATATATGTTTATAGTTATTTTTCTGTGTATGTGTTCATGTGAACCGCCTAACTTATATCTCCTACCCCACTTTTTTTTTGGTAACCCTAGCTTTAATCTGAAAGTCGGTGACTCTGTTTCTGTTTGGTATACTAGTTCAGTTGTATGTATGTTTCCCTTCCTGTTATAAGTGATATTATATGCTGTGGGTCCTCTCTGTCTGACTGACTTCATCAGTGTTTGGCATCCCAGGTCCATCCATGTTGCTTCTGATGGCATTATTTCATTCTTTTTGCTGGCTGAGTAACAGGTCCTTGTATACACGTAGGACCTCCTGTTTATGTATTCATCACTCGCTGGACTATTTGTTTGTGTGTCTTGGCGATTGTAAATAGTGCTGCAGTTAACGTTGGGGTGCTTGTGTCTTTTTGAATATATGTTTCCCGAGTAGCCCCAGGAGTGGGACATGCAGTAGTATAGGGTCGCTCTCTCTTTAGTTTTCTAGGAACTGGGATACAGTGCTTTCTAGTGGCGGTCACCAATGTACATTTGCACTCACCGAGCTGGAAGGTTCCCTTTTCTCCACGCTCATTCCCATCGATTGTTGTAGACTTTTTGATGCTGGCCATTCTTCCCGCTGTGAGGCGATCCTCGTTACACGGTGGATGGCATTTGTCAAATAATCTGAGTGATATGCATTTGTCGTGGTGTGTATTTTCTTTTAAACAGTGTGAGTAAACTTTCCCTCTTCAAATTGGGCCTTTTAGGGTTGTGTGTGTTTCTAATTTTTTTTCGGTTGCCTAACCCGGGTGATTTTGAGCACACGTGTATTAAAAGCCCCACAGGCTTCCTGAATATGATGTGCCCTTAAACACCGGTTGTAAAGTTGTTGTTACGGGAAACGTCCACAAGCGGCAGCATTTCTTCATGCCCAGCTCTGGTTCTCTGGCAACCAAAAGTTTTAGGGGGAGTCTGGTGCTGGGCTGTGAATTAGAGGGGAAGGTGCCAGAGGCAACACCCAAGGGCTTGTGTGTCACTACCTCTTCCCTGTTAAGCTTCTACGCCCCCGAAAATTCGAAACCTGGCTAAAGCTGCGGGTGCTGCGGTGTGTAGGTGGGGTGACTCCTGGCAAGGAGGCCGGATGTGGGAAGCCCACCAGCAGCAGCCGTGGAGGCTCGGTCACGGTTTGAATCTCCTGCAGCCTAGATGGTCCCCCATGGTTGGGTGCACTTGGCTTCCTTTTAGCTCTCGGAAGGCCCACCTAGGTTCTGAAGGTTTGGTTCCCCCCACAAAGGAAGAGACAGGACAGCTTTAAGGGCTGCATTTGCAGGCACGTCCTCTTCACGTCTCTCGGCTCCACCTCAGTGCACCCTTGGGACCCCAGGCTGCTCAGCTGCTGGGATGTGACACCAGCGCCTATCACCGGGGCCGAGGCGAAAAGCATGCCCATTTCTTTCCTTTTACTTTCTTTTCAGCTTAATCTGATGGTATGTTGTACTAGAGTTGATTTCCAAAGTGGGGTTTGGTGTAGTGTACAGCAAGCTGATTGAGTTAACATGTAATACAGCTACTATTTTCGGATTCCTTTTCCGTATAGGTTATTGCAGAACGTGAATAGAGGTCCTGGTGTTGTACAGTAGTCCTTGTCAAGTGCGTGTTTTTTTATATATAATATATATATATATATGTTTATAGGTATTTTTCTGTGTATGTGTTCATGTGAAACGCCTAACTTATATCTCCTACCCCACTTTCTTTTTGGTAACCCTAGCTTAAATCTGAAAGTCGGTGACTCTGTTTCTGTTAGTATACTAGTTCAGTTGTATGTATGTTTCCCTTCCTTATAAGTGATATTATATGCTGTGGGTCTCTGTCTGTCTGACTTCACTCAGTGTTTGGGGGCCCAGGTCCATCCATGTTGCTTCGATGGCATTTATTTCATCTTTTTGCTGGTGAGTAAACGTTCCTTGTATACACGTAGGACCTCCTGTTTATGTATTCATCACTCGCTGGACTACTTGTTGTGTGTCTTGGCGTTGTAAATAGTGCTGCAAAGAACGTTGGGGTGCTTGTGTCTTTTTGAATTATGGATTTTCCGGAGTAGCGCCCAGGAGTGGACTGCAGAAGTATAGGGTCGCTCTCTTTAGTTTTCTAGGAACTGGGATACAGTGCTTTATAGTGGCGGTCACCAATGTACATTTGCACTCACCGAGCTGGAAGTTCCCTTTTTCACCACTCATTCCCATCGATGTTTGGACTTTTTGATGCTGGCCATTCTCCGCTGTGAGCGCGACGCCTCTTTACCGGTGGATGGCATTTGTCAAATAATGAGTGACTTTCTGCATTTGTCGTGGTGTATTTTTTTTTTTTTTAAACAGTGTGAGTAACTTTCCCTCCTGAAATTTGGGCTTTGAGGGTGTCTGTGTGTTTCGAATTTTTTTTCGGTTGCCTAACCCGGGTGAGTTTTGAGCACACCTGTAGTTAAAAGCCCCACAGGCTCCTGAAGTATGATGTGCCCTTAAACACCGGTTGTAAAAGTTGTTGTTCCGCGAAACGTTCACAAGGCGGCAGCATTTCTTCATGCCAGCTCTGGTTCCTCGGCAACCAAAAGCGTAGGGGGAGTCATCTTGCTGGGCTGTGAAGTAGAGGGGAAGGTGCCAGAGGCAACACCAAGGGCTTGTGTGTCACTACCTCTCCCTTTAAGCTTCTACGCCCCGAAAAATTCGAAACCTGGCTAAAGCTGCGGGTGCTGCGGTGTGTAGGTGGGGTGACTCCTGGCAAGGAGGCCGGATGTGGGAAGCCCACCAGCAGCAGCCGTGGAGGCTCGGTCACGTTTTGAATCTCCTGCAGCCTAGATGGTCCCCCATGGTTGGGTGCACTTGGCTCCTTTTAGCTCTCGAAGGCCCACCTAGGTTCTGAAGGTTTGGTTCCCCCCATAAAGGAACGGACAGGACAGCTTTAAGGGGTGCATTTGCAGGCACGCCTCTTCACGTCTCTCGGCTCCACTCAGTGCACCCTTGGGACCCCAGGCTGCCAGGCTGCTGGGGATGTGACACCAGCGCCTATCACGGGGCCCCGAGGCGAAAGCATGCCCATTTCTTTCCTTTTACTTCTTTTTCAGCTTAATTCTGATGGTATGTTGTACTACAGTTGATTTCCAAAGTGGGGGTTTGGTGTAGTGTACAGCAAGCTGATT